>NC_089876.1:47157500-47757500 GCF_040182565.1 Anser cygnoides
CAGTAAATGTTGAATGCTTCACGTCAATCTAGAAATCTGAGGATCTTTTGAGGGAAAGGGGGGAGAGGGGCTGGGGAGAGACAGAGGAGGAAGGAGAGAGTGAGTGCGCGCATGTGTCTGGATGGAGTTTAACTGGGGCTCATGTGCCCTATTCAAGTCATACATTTTGAGTAGACACTAACGCTGCTCTTGCTCCTTGATTGTGGAAAAAATGGAAACCTTTTCAGACTGAGATGCTTAAAATAGAATCCTAAATCGATGCTTAGGCATCTAAATAGAAGCAATTTGATTTTCAGCAATACTGAGTGTTCTGGTGATGCCAGCCTGGAAGAAAACGCTTTGTGTACAGAAGTGCATTATTAGAAAATGTAGAGGTTCGAGACTTGTTATTTACAGAATAACTCTTTTCTGGGTCAGTCGGCTCTGGCTTGTCTTTGGTCTCCATCTTTTATGTATTTATTGATGATTTGATATAAGAATAATATCTGTTGTATTAGGTATTTATGTCTACCATTTGGATATGACTTTATTGTGAGATTGGAGCAAGACAGTGAAGGTCTTAGCAGACTTCTTAGTATCAGTGTTGTATTGCGTGCTTTCTAGAGATGAAAGGTCCGCTGCCATACCACACTGAACCTGCGGCTGGCTCCAGCTCTCGCAGAAGCTGTGATTCACCTGGATCCTAGTTTTTACCATAGCAGTCCCTGCAATCCTGTCAAAAGGTGTGTAAGAGTGTAGAAGAGTGCAGGAAATATAGCTGTAAATATTGTAATTTCAGCCTATGCATACCCAGAAGAACTTTCTGTTTGGTTGTTTTTGCTTTTGTTGCATGGATACTGGGGAGACCTCATAGTAGAGAATTGCCTTTCCTCATTTCCTTCAGCAATGAAAAAATATGTGGGTTTTTTGTTTGTCTTGCTTTTCTTTGTTTTATTTCCTTTGGAAAGCAGAGGCAGCCTGAGGTAGGTCTTGGCAAGTATTAGTCCTTAGTTGTTTCCCTCCTGAACTTTCTGTTTGGCTCTTATTAATTCCTCTTTTAGGATCATGCAGATTATATTTCCTTTGTTTTTCCAATTCCTTCTTAGAACAGATCATTTCCTACTGCAGCCTTCACTCAAATAAATAGTTGATTTCATGAGGTTATTTCTATGAGTATGGCCTGTAGATTAGAGTCTCAGAACAGCATATAATCAAATTAATCATAGATCAAAAATTACAATTTTCATACTCTTATCATATTTTATAGAAAAATCCTATTAATGCAAACCTACTTTAATGATCAGCTACTACTGAGGAGTCTGGGTGGTGCTCTAGATTCATTCTAGATTCATTCTCATCAAATGCAAAGTTGCAAGAACTTATTTTCTTGATCACACATTGTAAGCTGTAAATATTTTCTATGTTATATGCAGTGGTAGAAATAATAGAGAAGAGTTTTCTCATATTTCATTTATGTGTCTAAAAGTGTTCTTAAGCAGCAGAATTCTGGTACTATTTTGTGGTTTGTTTGGAGCATTTTTAGTTCTTTTTCTTAAATGTTTACTGGCAGGCTGAAGATAACTTTTCAACGTTATAAACCTTGAAAAAGTGACGAGGAAATAACTTTGGGACTTAATAAAGAACTTATAAAGAAGATATAAGGAAAGTAAAATGTTGCGATGAGATTTATAGTCATTTTTTGAAAGCATTTAATTATATTAACCCTTGTGTTAGAATAGATTTTTTATCACTAAGTGAATGCATGTTTGTTTTTAATTGCTTCTTTCATGTAACATTGATTTTATGTACCTGAGCTTGTAATGATTAACTTGGAAATCTTACATACCATGTGCAGTTGAGATAAACTGAAATTCAGGCGAAAGAAGGGTGAAACAGGGACATAAACCAGATGATACTGGTATATCATGACATATCAGTATATCAGTGATATATCAGTGGGTATACAGCTAAGCTGTATTCTGGGAGTGACACCACACCGACTGTGGGGCAAGTTTTCTTCTAGCTTAGATTGCTGCGAGCCCCAAACCAGTGTTTCTGTCAGCAAGAGAAGCCAGCAGCCCAACAGCCTGGGTTAATGTACATTTATCTAAAGATGTAAAGAGAACCATTGCGGGTTGGTCAGACAGCAAAGTTCAGATCCCTGAGCTCTGTTCCTGGCCTAGAATCCTGTGAGGCTCCCTATGTCTTACTGAAATTCTCAGTGCTTCTGGTTTCCGTTTATAAAATGAGACCAATATTTATTTACCTATTAAAACACTTTGGGATCCAGAATTGCTTGATATAAACAAGCTGTTTGCAAGCCAACCTCTGGCAATTCTCCTTTGTACTTGTGACATTGGAGTCACTCTGGCAGGTGAGTGAGGCTGGCGTGACCCGAGGTACCCTTGTCCTACCTCAGCACCTTGAAGTACCCTCAGAGTACTGAGGGAGCTCAGGGCTTCTCTGGAGCTGGCAGGCTCTATCCACCAATACAGACGTGTTATTTAATGCAGAACAGCCTTGAGACAGCTATGAGCAAGGGTGAGGGTCTCGTAACACACTAGGGGCAAAGTCATCTGCTTGACCTCCCCGTTGCTGTGTGCAACAGCACGGCCAAAGGTGGGCAGTGGGGAGCCTGCCCACCAGCTCTGCTCTGCTCAGTTAAGTGAAGGTGAAATACTGGAGATCGCCAGGCAGACACTTCGGTAAGAGGCTGTGCTGCATGCAAGGTTTGTTCATGACAACCTGGGCCGCAGCCCTGCTGTAAAAGCAAATGCCAGCCCCCTCACAAGAGTACCCTGCTCCCTTCTGAGAACTTTACGAAGCGCTGGGGGCCGGAGATGCTCCCCAAAGTCGTGAGACTTATGTTTTCATACTTGCTCTTACTTGCCTGGCGGTTTCCTAACCTTTTTTTGGGTCCTGACTAGGCTTTTTCATACATATCACCCCTTAAAGCCTACTGAGATTCCCCCAAGGGGGAAAGGGTCTCACCTCCCTTTGCACCTTAATGAAAAACCTGCAGAGATCGTGACAGTGAGCGGTTCTCACGTTCCTGCGGTCCCCTCCCCAGCCTCAACTATTTCCTGCTTGTGGGCTACTTGGACCATGGCTGCTGCTGGATTTGAGCCCTCCTTTCCATACCAGCATTGTTCAGTAGAGCTGAAGCAACTCAAGCAGCCTCTAGTGTGATGCTAAGTTCCTCTGATAGAAGGCATTATGGGAATGCAAAAGGTGATACTGCTTGTGGACCTAAATATCAGTACTGTTTAAAGTCTCACGTGACGAGTTGATTTCTAATTCTTCTTTCTTTTTGTCACAAAATACTAATCTTGTGTTTCAATGGAAATATTAATTTGAATGTTAAATCATTTCTGTTGGATAGTCCCATTTTCTAAATCAAAATCTTAAATAGGAGCCTTAGGAACATTCTGCCATAACTGTCTGATACGATGTCAAAGGGAACATTACTTTCCTAGGCAGTTGTTTAGGAGTGAAGAAAAACAGCAAGAAGTTGTTTACATGCAAATGTCATCTGAATAAAAAGCAGGGAAATGCTCTAAAGAAAATATATTATTACAAAGGCATAATTTTCTGGAGGCAGAAAAAAGCATAGGAAACGTTTTATGGTCATCAGCAGTCTCTCCATAAATCTGTACCATCAGGCATGCTGTGGGGTTGGCATGTGGGGTTGGTCTAAAAAAAGCCTGAGACCCTCAGCCTGGAGACTAAGAAGAAGGGGAAATGCAAGCAATGTGTCAAAGAATTTGCCGTCTGTGCTGAGCAGAAACCAGATGTTTTTGCTAGTAATTATTATTATGATAATTCATTTAAGTAGGAATAAAATAGGGCATGATTGTTTACTGCAGCCTGTTTTCCCTAGACAGACTGGGAAACGAGAAAAAAAATCTCAGAGGTTTTACTCCTGGTTAAATGAATAATTTTTTCATTTAACCAGGAGTAAATATGGCAACAAAAATAGTTTTCATATATATTGCACGGTAGCTGTGAATAGACATCATCATTTTTTTTTCCTTGACAGTAACCAGAGGCTGTTGAGGAATGTTAGGGAAGGTCACTTTGAATTTATTTTTTTAAAATACATCTTGCCTCCTGCTGAAACAGGGGTTGAGTGTGGTGGCAAAACTGGAATGTTCAAAGACTAGCAAAGAATTAGGAAAAATCTACCTTGGCAAGTGTAGGTAGTCATTTCAGGTGAGAAGCATGTGCTAGGAATGGATAGTGCAGGAGAGCTTGTTGTGAGCCAGGGAAGTACTACTTTACTACACAGGCTATCCATTGGATTTTGCTGTTGCATCTCTTACAAATTCTGATTTCACATGTGAAATAATTTGGAATTACTCCGTCCTCCGCTCCTGGTGTTTGATTAGGAACTCTTAGTAAGCAGAAGCTCATTCTTTTCCTCCTCTTCACTCCCACGGGATATGAATAACTATCAGTGGCTTTTTTTATGGAGGTTAGAGAATAGTGTCAAGCAGTCACTCGTCACATATAAATCTGGTTGATCTGTTTAGTCTGAAAAGAAAAAGTGTAGTTTTCAGCTGCTATCCCTTCTACAAGCATTAGGTTGGAAGGTTTGAGATAGTTAAATAAGTCCTATAGAAAATTAAAATCTAAACAGAGTCTGGAGGAGTTTAATCGAGCAAGTGCATTACTGGGAGTCTCTCTGACGGTGAGGGTTAATTTATCACCCTGAATCCAATCACTTTATAAAAAGCCAGCGTGGGTTTCATTTACTTTGATGAGGTTTATTGCAAGATTCCAGAAAATCAATTTTACTGTGAGCCATATTAAACCCAGGGGAATATAAACACTATATGTACTACACATAACTTTTTGTTATTGCTTACTGGATCACTGGGGAAATTATATGTTTACCATGAAGAAGGGTTATGGCTACGTTCGTTGTCTTGGGCAACTCCCAGCCTGCCCATTGTAGTGAAATAAAACAAAATGGTAGGGTTCCGAATCAGCACTTAACTTGTCTTCATATAGCCTGAGGTATAGAAACACTCAGCAGCAGTGACTTGATTTTCCAAAGGGCTTTAAATAACTGCTATGTTATATACTCTCACTCTGTGTTCTTTCTCAAGCAGATGGTAAAAGCAGGCGCTACGTATGCTGCTGCTGGTTGGCCAAGCTCAGGTAGTTCTTGCTCCCAGAGCTTCTTGAGATTCAAAGGCAGGACTGACAGGCACTTTCCTTTGAAATGCTCAAGTCTGATCTGCTGGGTTAGTGACTGAAGGAAATTTGCAGTTTTTCAAAGACCAGTAATTTCTCTGGCGTGTTTGCTGTCTATCTTCCCTCCTTTTCTGTTTTGCATACTTGTTGAATTAAAAAAATAATAGGAAAGTAATTTTGCACAAGAGGATTATGTTCCCTCTAGCTATAGCAGGTCACAAACTCATTTGGGCTTGAGCTAAATATGTGGTTTCCTGCTTTACAGATCCATTCAGAGCAGTAGGGTCATAAAACCTTTCAATTATTGGAAATATTTTCGTCTTATGAGGCCTTTCAGATTATGGCCTGCTACTTATATTGAAGCTACTTAAAACAAAATTAAATGGGCATAATGGACTAAAATTGGTGGTTTTACTTGAGGAAATCTAGATTGTAAAGAAACATACAGAAGCCATTTCCCATATAAAAAGATGTCAGAATTCAAGAAAATATCTCTGAAAATCAGGTTTGTGTAGCCTGTATTTCATGACAATTTTCATCCATTTTTTTTTCTAATGATGGGCTCTGTTAACTGGGAGTGATCAGCTCCCTGTGGCTTCAGTAGCTAAAGTGAAAGAGCAGACCAATACATACATCTATGTATACATCTTTCTCTATGTAAGTTTTGTAAGGACTAAGATAGGATATCTGAAAAGTGCCTGATGTAGCTAAATACTCATTTGGGTCAACTTTTTGAGGGAAATGGAGAGCCTAACTCCCTTATTAATTTTTGAGACTTCTTCCCTAAGATGCAATATATGTTAATGTTTGTATTTTTATTTCCATATCATATTTGGTAGTGGTAAAAAAGCTCTTGCTTGGGCCAAACTCCCTGTGAAATGTGTTTGGAATATGAGTTGCAGTGGTTATTCAAAAGCATAAAGTTGACTTTGATTTATGGATGGTTGTAAACATAATTTAACAACAAATTAGAAAAAAAAAAAAAGGAAAAATGTTCATCCAAAATATTTATATTACAATTCCTCCTGATACCTGTATATCTTTATGTCATGTGTAGTTAGATGTTTCCAAGATATTGCATGTGTATGAGAGTTGGAAGAACAATTAACAAAGTTTGACTCACAGTGTTACTGTCAGTGAGTCTCTGTATATGAAAAAAAAAAGTGGCTCTTTTTAATGATCTATTCTAATAAATATCCATATTGTTAAATTTTAAAAAATCAGGTCACAGACTGTAAGTATAGCACACACATTTAGTAAAAGAAAAATTATCTTGTAGCTTACCGGTTAGCACTCTTATTGTCTTCTTGCCACTCTTCCAGTTCCCTTTCTCTTATATTTGTAAGTGTGAGCTCTTGAAGTCTTGGCCTTTCCTTTTGAATCTATGTTGCAATCATTTTTATTATGCAACCGAGTAAAAGCGTGAAAGCATTTAAGTGGTTTTAAAAAGGAATGAGCACTTGTTTTGCCTTCTTTTGAATGTAGTCTGTGAGACTTTGGTGCAGAGTGAACTTCAGAAAAAGGATGTGGTTTTGTCATGGGCAACACTAGTTTGGGTTTGATTTTGCAAATCTAGGGTAGTGTGTGTGTTCTAGGCTTTGTGTTCTGAACTCGCTGAATTCATTTTAGATGAGATTTATTTCAGTGTAAGGGAAATCAGGACAAAATGCCAAAAGCTTTAAACATCCTCTCCAAAAGAGAGTGTTCAAGCAAGTACAAACTACCCTAGAGCTGGTGAATGCAGCACAAGATGCTTTCCGAATGTGGAGCTCGACTATGCCCAACTCAGATGTATTTCTGAGAGTACAGCATGTGGCTGGAGGGAAATCAATATTTTCAGCAAATAAGCAAAAGCATGAGAGCCTGACAGCAAACACATTAAAGATGCTTTGGTACTGATATCTATACCTATCTGTTTAATATCTAAAGACTGGATCGTGTAGTTGTGCATACCATATCCAGTAGTAAAAAACCTTTCAGATTTGGAAAATACTTTCCAAAGTATTTTCCTTCAGTCTTTTCTCTGTATCTGTGCACCAAGGAACTAAATTATGCTTCAGTAGCTAAACAAATTATGCAAAATTATACACCATGAATATTTTATATCCAGAACCCTGAAGCAAGGACTTTCGATGGCTTTATGTCTGCAGCAACCTGTGTCATACCCAGATGAATTCCACAACTGATAGGTTTCCTGTCTTCCTAAAACTTTACTTACGTCTTTATTTTATTTTTTTTCTTCACATCTGTCAGTGATTATTAATAAGAATGTCTCGAGGGTTTTATTGTATGTAAGAAAATGGAAGTTACTGCAGTCTGCCTTCTTTCTGCTACAGTATAAGGCAAGGAGGTTATTCCCTTTATAATTCTGAATTGATTTAAAACTTCATAGAATCCTATAAAGGGAAGTAATGTGGCAAAAACAGGAATAAATTTAAAAAACTAGCTAAATCACATTTCATCTGATGCTGGACTGCACGTACTCTGATATATCTCTGCTTCATTTTTTTTTGTTTTGTTTTATACCAAGGTATATTTCCTTAGAAATATATTCTCCTTTTTCTATAAAACGTTAATTACAAAACCACATAGGCTTGCGTAGGGAAGACTGTAGCTATGGTGCACTGGAAAATAAGAGCAGTTTACAGAAAATATTTGAATTTTTTCATTATTTAGCTAGTTTTAATTAATGATCTTGCCTGCTTCCATCTAATACTAAAGAGCTGGCATCTTGAGATCACATGCATCTGCCCCTGAAGAGGTTGGCAAAACAGAAATCTTGTAATTATAACTTAACAAGGATTCTTTGGCACAGCTTACTGGTTCCTGGGATGCAGAGCCTGTGAGTTAATGCCATAATTTTGACTCCAAGTGGCACTGAATCAGGGGGTGTGGGTACATTTCAGTGTGCTCATTAATCTTCAATGTGTTCCAATAACTACACATCATATACTGGCAAATGCCACAATGCAATTGTGATTTTTTAGGTAAAGTATACTATTTACTATTCACTTAATATTGCTAACTTCTCAAGATGACTCATACAAAGTCTCCAGTAACTCATCCAAAGAATCTCTGCTTCCTCTTGGAAACTGTTCTGGGGCTTGTCTTACCTATGCCTGTTTTCTGTCCATACCACGCATTACGTGTTTTTTGTTGATGGCAATATGGTCCAGCATAAGGTGACATTTATTAGTTACAATAAAAATTCTCAGTGCTACAGGTATTGCTAACATATTAAAACATTTATACTTCTAAGTTGTACATCCTGCTGTAGTATTTTAGTATGAATCTATTTTTCCTCTTTTACAGTTGAAAGTGAATGTGCTGTTACAGATAATACAGCCGATGACAGAGGTCCCTGTTCTGAAAGGTATTTGAGAATTTATTTGATGTAGGCATATGCCGAAACACTTTCCTTACCCGTAGCTGTAAAGGGTAAATGTATGATGTGTTGTCACTGGTTTATACCCGCTCCTATGGGTGATCACCACAGGTAGGCTGCATGCCAGTCAGTCAAAAATCACTTCATAGCTGCAGTCCTCCTAGAGCTGGTCTTCTGATTTTGGCAAAACTGCCGAAGAAGAATTTTGCTTGAGCGAAACGTGTATTATTGTTAGTGTCTCCTGGCCACCATAAACAATACTGTTTCAAAATTAGTTGGTCTCTGTGATTAGGTAAACAATAAACAATATAAAGGACTGTCTCACACTGCCTGGCAGATTGTGTAAGTGTATCAGTTTAGAATACAGTATATTTATATGGAGGAGGACCAACATACCTTGTTTTCATTTCGCAAAACTATGTTCACGAAAAAGTGTAACTCAGTGGTCTTTCTCTAAAAATAGTGTGATTGTGCATTTTTCTGTGTTTTGGTGATGTTATGGTTAAGTTTGACTATGTTGTATTTCAGGGAGAACGTAAAAATAGAACATATCTTTTTCGTTACTTTTACAACTCAGTGGAAAGTGCAGATAACATTCAGAAAATGTAGATGGCCAGAAAAAATTATAAGATATTATTGATGAATTGGTCTGAGGTCTTGATCAAATGAACACCGTGTTTCCGTTTTACCTATATTTCATCGTACCAGAGGATGAGAGTTTAGACTGAGAAAACACAGTGCAAATAGTATGATCTTCTGAGGAGTTTATGGTATTTTTCCATTTTTAATCTTTTTTACACTGAAATATAGAATGGTCACTAATGTCATAGCTGATGCCATATAAAAGATACAGGATTGGAGAAATGCTACCTCTGGACCCATGTAAAATAAACACTGATGAAGAAAAATGTTATATAAACAGTTCTAAATACAGGATCTTTTTGAAGAGAGAAATGAAACACTTTTTAAGAGGGAGCTTCTGGTTTAGGGTGTATAACAAAAGGTTTAAGGATAGTTTTTACTTGAAGTGAGAAATATTGAATGTTTAATGTACTTTCTTGAAAAAGCAAATTGCAGTGTCCTGTCCTTTACCTACTTATAAAGGCAGTACTTATTTCTGCAAATTAAATAAACATTTCAGTGGAAGGAAAAATATATGCAACTTTATTCACGAGAATTTTACAACAGAAAAGTGAGATTTTGAACCACTTTTAATAGAATAGTGTATATATTGGTTGCTTTTTTGATGGGCTTTTTTAATAACATTTAAGTGTGAACCAGTTAGAATAATACACACAGCTGCAGGAAAATAATGCAAATTTTGACATTTGAGGTTCAATAAGTTGAAGCTTTGTTAAATCTTATACCAAAAGCTAGTGTTTCATTGTAAGCAGACACTGGAATTAAGGAAGCTATGCTGTGAGTCTTAAAGTGAAGGAAGTTGGGAGATGTTTGGTGTACTTGGAGCCTGAGCATTCAGGTGTTAAGTCACTGCCAATTACTAACCTGTTAGCTGAAGAGCCATGTTAGAAGCATTGTTGTATATATTTAATCCACTTTCTAATAGTGCAAACCTAAATGATAAAGATTTCAGGGAACTATAAAGTATGGGAAAGATGGAGAAAACAGGTTTTGAAAAAATGTAGTAGTCATCTATCTTCTCTTTGACATAATAGACCTATGATATTCAGAAGCATGGAAACTGAACAGAAGCCCAGCTCTTGTTGGAATCCAGTGGCAGTTCAGTATCTTCCTTCTTTGAAAATCTATGCCTGCATGATCACCATTTTTTGTTCCATTTTGTTTTAATCTTTGGCATTTTTATTAATTGTAGCATAAAAGCTTTAACAAATACACCCGCAGGGAATGTAACTTGGATGAGGAGGGGTTTGGATATTTGAAGGAGGAAGATTAAATGGTCTGAATTAGGCTGTGAAACATATTCTGGCCGTGGGAGGATAGAACTTGGCAAGAATGAGTTGGCAGGACAGAGGAATCTGAAGCATTATTCTGACTTGTGTTGTGATTCAACTTTAGACCAAAGTGGGGGAAAAAAACCTTGAAGAATGCCTGTGAGGGTGAGGAAAGAATACCTGTTCAAGAAAGAGAATTTCAGCTTGTCACTGTCACTCACCTTTTTGACCTCATGTGGGAACAGGTGGGAAGATAGGAAGGAAGAGTATCATCTAGATGGATTTATTAACTGCTCTAATATAGAGGCTCTTAAAAGAAAGATTTGCTAAGATATACGTGTGCTACAATTCTTCTAGGTATCCAAGGGGAATTGAGCATGCGATAAAATCCTTTTGAATGTAGATCATTGGAACTTGGGTTCACTGAAAAGTTACTAAGTTCAAACCAAAATCAATGTATTCAGTGATAATTATGCATTAACAATATGTTCCGGGGAACTCAGGTGCTCAAGTAGTCAATCCAAGCCTCTCTCTTTTCTCTTCTTGAGACGGCAGAACAGGTTTATCTTTAGACTATATTCTTCATGTTAACTTGAATTTCAATGACTCCAGTCCACCCTCACATCGAAATCGACTTTTATATGTATTTGATACATGTAAGATCTTTTCTTGTATTTTGAGGTGCTGATGTGTAGTTCTTTGAACGAGATTTTCTAGCCCTAGGGACAGCACTGTGTAAGTATTCATGGTATTTGAGATTTCCTGCTGGTACCATTTAACACTGATCCTGCATTTAAAACTGGCCAGCTTTGCCATCTTAATATTTTTTATATGAGAATTTTATCTGTAGTGAGGAATCAAATGGAATCAAGTGGAATATTAAGGTTTCCTCTCTTAACTTTTTCTTCTGAAGCTTTAAGAAGGGATTGTTGCTAAGTGTGAGGAAGCATAACAGAGGTGGAGACTTCCCTTGGTTAGGCAGACCTTCTTTTAGGAAGGTGACAACCCACATGGTACACTTGGGATACCTAAATTCCAGCATCTGAATGTGCAGAAGTGTGTGTCAGAAACATTTAATTTCCAGTCTGTAAGGATGGAGCACCTCACAGAAGTCCCTAGGTCTGTGACTTTCCTAGGTCATCCATTTCCTACAGCTGCTTTCTATAGAACAAAAGACCTGAGCTAAAATTCTTAGCAAAGAGACTATAGATCATGCCTTTAGATCATTTTAGAAAGCTTTCTACCTCCCCTGCTCCTACAGCAGTTCAGCTCTACTACCAAGTTTAATGTTGTACTGTTTGTCTGCCAGGAGAGCTGGGAGGGCTAAGGGTGACAGATAAAGGACGTTTCAGAGAGATGAAGCGGTTGTACTCTGGGAACTCCTAAGATGGGAGTCCTGTAGCGAGCTTTCTGTAGTGAGACTTCACTTTCCCTCACATGACATCCTGAAGGACAACGTGTGTCCTGAAAGGTAGAAAAACTCCATTTCATTTCCTGATATATACACTCATACGTAAAAGGGCAGAAGAATTTTGCCTTTGGGGCACAGAACTCCTACAGAATGTAAATTAGCTTCAGAATAAAGTAATTGATAGTTGTGAAGAAAAATAACATAATGGTTGTTCTAAGTGTGTTTGTGAAACGTGAACCTTGAACACACAGCAATCAGCCAAAGCTATAAGGCAGTGTAAAAGACTGCACACTTAATAATTGTAAATGTTACATGAGTGCGAGTAGCTTGATTAAATTTATTAGAAATGTGTTACTAGCATTTTAAGAAATAAAGCATTTATCACAAAATGATGATTTCTTCACTTAAGCTCATTAGGAAATCACACATCAATTCATGCATAATTACAGGGGAATTTCTGCCACTCACTACAAATCATTACCACATTAGCTAAAGTTGACTTAATTTATCTGTGATTTTGAAAAGGTGGTATCTAAATAGGATAGAAGATACAGGGGGTGAAACTATCAACATCATCACGAAGGACTTAGCCTCCTCTTATTTGTCAGACAAAGATGCACCTTTAAACTCCTTTATATGTAAAGCTCATACTTTTCAATGAGCTCTAAAGCTTTTCTTTCCATGTCAGAATCCCATATTATGGATCCAGTGCCAGGTACTTAATGAATAGTCGATAGTCTAGGCACGTTTACTTGCACCAGACATGCTCATTGTTTTTAATGATCATTGCAGTTTGAGATTGAATTGAAAGGGTTTGGGGGAGGCTGGGAGATGGGGAAGGCACCAGTTTTGCAGGCGCGAGTAAGCCAGTCCCACAGAAGCAGAGCAGAAAATGAGCATTCTGCCAGCGCCAGCAGCGTTAACATTGAAGAGCATTTACATTCCTGCGACGTTTACGGCGGACATAGCTCTCCTGTGGCCTTTTGCACCTTCCTGATCTCCCAAACTTTGCAAAAGTTTGAGTATTGTGTGTAACTGAGAGCGTCCAACCTAAAGGTGTGACTGTTCACCGAGTGTTTCTTCTACACATTGCTTGCCTGTTTTCTGTTTGGCAATTCTCAGGTACTCCTGTGAATGGGTAGGTTAGGCTCCGAATTATCAGGCTGCATCATCGTCTGTCCAGGAGGCATGCATAGATACAGGGTCTGTGACTCGGGCCTGTATGTGAGAGAAATTGCTCTATAACTTTACAGCCTTTCATTAGGGGAGGCATGACTTGGTTCGGTCATTTTCCTATTCTGTATTCAAGTGCTGCATCATTCTTACTGTTGGAAAGTATTTATGTCACAGTTATTGAGTCTAATTAGAAGGGGTTTTGTCTTTTCTAATCTGGGACATTTGTGTGATATGCCTTCCAGTCATACCTCTAATTGTTGTGTCGGCACCTGTGCACGGAGAGGGGAAGGAGCAACCGCGCGTGAGGGAAGTCAGATTCTTTTTAAGTTGGTTTTGCTGTCAGAAATAATGTGCCTAGAAATACACTCTCAGTTTTCTGGTGAAGTATTTATACTTTGTTTTCTGCAGCCCTTCTCAGGGGTTCTTGTGTGTCCTTTATTTTGGGTCTTTTTGTACAGGCTTGGGCTCCGCAAGCTGAAAAGTTAGGCCCCTCCTTCTGGAGTAGTACCTCACATTTGTAGACTGAAGCATTGTTTACTCTTTCTTTCTGAATTTATCTCCCTGGCAACATGTGAGCCACTTGTGATTCCTTTGCTAGTAACTTTTTACTTCATTTATGGGCTCAAATACAGCTTTAAGGGCTGTTATTTTCTGAGTAAGATGTGCTGTTGTTGAATTGCATGTGGGAAGTTCAGGATTCTCGGTGGCATTACTACATTTACATGTTGTTTTTCACGTTCTTTAGGAAGGTGGTATGTGAGGCTGGATGAGCTGGCTGTGCCAATGAAATGGCTTGCTTCTGCCAAAAGGGTTAGTCCTGCTCCCTCCTCCTTTCTGGTTCCTGTCTGACCCTTTGCTGAGCTGACTCAGCATACTAAATATACAGAGAAATATTCCTTTTTAAATTTTATTATTATTATTTTTTTTAAGACTAAGCTTTCCTGCCACTGTTAAAATTGGAAAGCTCCTTGAGAAGTCCACCCATTTCAGTGCTTTCAGTGCCTATGGATTAATGGATTGCTTCAGGTGTCTTGAGGCGTATTTACACATCTAGAGCACATATATAGTCACACCATCTTTTCATTATGTTTTAATAATCTTTTTTCTACTGTTGTTCCTTGTTCTCTTACGAAACGTAATAATTTCATATGAGAATTGATTGCCGTTGAAATGGGTGAATATATATGATAAAAAGTAAATTTACATTTGGTAACAACTCTGAGGTAGCTAATTGCCACTTCCAATTGTAATAAATGTGAGGCCAGATACAAAATAAAAGAGTTTCAGGACTATTCAGTCCTCTGAAAACCAGATACTTCAAATTATCAAAGAAAGTGGATGGTGTGTACACCAGCATCCTAAATTTATAAGCAAATAATTATATCATAGTATTCATTAACACACACATTGTCTATCTCCAACAAAAGTTGGAGAAGGGCTTCTTAATATGTGCAGCTCTTAAGCTTTTAGAAAATTCATCTTGGAATTGTCATTGGTAACCAAATTTGTGATTTGTTATAATGACTGAATTGGGTTCTTAATCTCCGCACATACAAATCATGCTATAGCTACAACTCATGTTTTCAGCTTTCATTGCTACTGGAATTTCAAGTTGGTTTTGCTTAATCCTGAAGTGGGCATTGCATCCTAGGTAGGAGGCAGTATATTTGAAGAAGAATGCCAACTTTGGCAATGGATGAAGACATTGTAATGATAAAAAAAGAAGGGGGGAAAAAATCCAAGAAACCAATCTGAGCAGCCATTCTATTGCGGTGACAGCAGCAGTTTAGTACATTGTATCAAAATGAATGGGCTTTGCATAATTGATTTCAACATACTAGTAGCCTGAGGTCTAAGCTGCTCAAACCCAGAACTTATTAGCCATGCTACAAAGACGGAAGAAAACTGTGCAATCTGCTACAGGGGAGGCAGAGAATAGCGTTGCTATTACAGTAAAAGCTTTAAAAGTAGGACAGAGCTACTAAGAGAAACCCCTTTTGTATATTTATTGGGGTTATTCTGTTCATCTCATTCAAATATCATAAAAAGCTATTTTAAAGTCTTTGTGCGATACCAAATACTGAGAATTAAATTCTTACTAGTCTGTAGATTTTATTACCTAATTAGAATGGCATCTCTGCACAAGTGTAATAGCTGTGCTGTGAGATCTCTTGTAACTGGGATGCATTTTGAATCATCTCAGCAAAAAATACAGATGCAAAAATAAGATGCTTTGGGGATTTGCTTTACTTGTTTTTTTGTTGCACATTCACACACTTAATTAATACTAGTTTTATTTAATAATGTTTCACTTTGGTGTGAATCAACAAGTGTGTTTCCTTGGAGCTTTCTAAAGAGAAGAGGATGATGTGCATCACAGCAGCATGTATAAACTGTATTCTAGAATGCGAGAACACTGATAATTTGATATAAAGTTATTGTGTTGAACAAATAATAAGTATGTTCTTTTTACCGTTTCCTTGCAGTATTTTAGAAGTCTGTTACTACATGGTGTCTGTTTTGCTTTGCCTTTTCTGGATGTGTATTTGGGAGTGTCTGGAGAGTCTGGATTCATGTGACAGATGCCTGAGAGTATAGTGGTATACTTGATAGAGGAAAAAACAGATTAACTTTTCTGACTTGGATCAAAGATGGGTAGTTGGAGGTGAAGGACTGGGAAATGAGATTTGAATGAGCTAATGTGTTCGGTGTCAGGATTCCCAGGCAATTAGACTTCTTCTTTAGAAGACCATGACAAAGCTCTTCATTAGTGTTCGTTACGCTTCATCCAACAATGTGAAATATTGACAGTGGCTCCTTTAAACATGACTATTCTGCATAGATCAGCATCAAGCACCTTCCTCATGCTTTGGCTTGTATAAGGAGCTAAACGGTATTAAGAAGAATATTGTACATTTATCAGTAGTGTTTATTCTAAGTGGATCCAGTGCCGTGATTGACTGAATGAGGTTCAGTGCTCTATAATTAGCAGACTTTATAACCTATTTTTAAAAAGTTTGACTAAGGGAAGTTTGAGTAAAGAGAATTCCATGTTGCTGGCAATGTTTTATTCATTTATTTTTCTATTTGCGCTACTTTCACAGAACCTTCATAATCTTCACAGAACTGTAGGGGTGGCTGAAATATCCCGTATTGCCTGAACAGAGACTATCTCAGAAAGACAATGAGGTGACTCTTTGGTCAGTTTTGTTCAGATTTAGACTACTACAGTTTACAAAATCCCTCCCAACAAAGTTGTGAATAGGTTCAGATGACCCATTCTGATGGATATGTTGATCTATAGGAACCATTTTTAAGTATCTTTTCTGTGCTGGTAAAGCCATCACTATTTTTCACGAGTTGAATCATGATTTTTGAGATTTATGCTGACATTTTTGAAGGGGAAGAATACAGGCCAGGTTGTAACAGCCTTAAAAATATTCAGATATTGTTCTTGAGAATGTCTGGCAGAGCCCATCAGCAAAAAGTTGTGTGGCAGTTTTGCTTTGCCTGTCACAGCAGGTTTGACTGATAGTTGGGTGAAAATCACTGTTAATAATAATAATAAATAATAATATGAAGGTCCTGGAGGCCTGGTTGGAAGCAGCAGCAGACCTGCCAGCTCATTTTCGTTTGTTTGCAGAGAAATCTAAGATAGGTTTAATACTTACCTTTTTTTTTTTTTTTTTTTACATTAAAAGAAACATTAATGGAAATTTTGGGTTGGTATAACATGTCTTTTTCATCAAAGAAGTTTTGTCAAATGCACTTTTTTGGTGAAAAACCTCATAACTCCAGTAGTTCTTGTCCTCTAGGACAAGAGGTAATGGCCTTAAGTTGCACCAGGGGAGGTTTAGGTTGGAAATGAGGAGACGTTTCTTCTCAGAAAGAGCAGTCAGGCATTGGAACAGGTTGCCCACAGAGGTGGTGGAATCACTGTCCCTGGGGGTGTTCAAGGAAAGGTTGGACATGGTGCTTAGGGACATGGTTTAGTGGGTGACATTGGTGGTAGGGGGATGGCTGGACCAGGTGATCTTGGAGGTCTTTTCCAACCTTAATGAAGGTTAGGATTCTATGATACAGAATTCTTGATCTGTGAAGTCCTGGGTGGTAAAGCTCAGTATGTGACATACACAGATGGCTTTTTAAATTTATTTATTTTTACAACTTTTCTCCGGAGCCAGTCCCTCACGAGACAGACTTAAAATAATCAGTTTCTATTTTGAAATACAGAAGGCAGTCCTGCACTGTTTTGAGCACCATTAAGTCATACAAACATCAGTGGGGAGCCAGGAGTCCACACAGTGAGCAGTCATGGGAACATTGGACAAGAAGAAACCATACCCTCGTGCAATTCCTTTCTGTTTCAGGTGTCTTGCAACATTTACCTACATACAGACATCTTTATCAGGTTGGTCTTGGTGAAAGAGTCATCTAAATAACCCTCTTTAGATATTTTGTAGAAACATGGGAGGAGGAAAGGAGAACCTTTGATATGAATCACATTCTGTACCTTCTTGCAAAGCTGCCCATTGAATCTTAACACCTGGTTGGCTGGCCTATTTTCCCCTGGCAGAGCAAAATAGTGCTGGCTTGAGACAGTGGATAAGTTTTCAAGCAGAATGATTACAGTAGCTGTTCTTCACTTTCCTACATGTCACTAGAAAACATTTGTGAAGTGCATCTTTTGTGTGCAGAGTATTGAGGAACTATGGTAATGGTAAGAATGTGAGAAAAAAAAAATCAATTAGAAAGCTGAGTGTACCTGTGTTAATTATGGATGAAGATGGTATAATCTGGTGCTTTGTTACAGAGATCCCATTTTAAATTGTATACAACTTTCAGTTTATAAGTATTTGGGGTGAACTTCTTCAAGCCAAGCATCTGCCTCAGGCTGCATTGTGGAAGAGTTTCATGTAAGTTGGTTCATTTCTGAGACTGAGTTTAAGGAGTAAAGATATTTTGCCCATATTGAAATAAATGCATACCTCTTTTGTTTTTGAAGCTCTAATCTGTTTTCAAGCATAGACTTGAAATTTGTCAGGGCATCCATCCAAGTCTACAATTAGCTGTGTTAAGCTCTGCATTTTTGGTCAAGTTGTGAGCCTCTGAAAACCTGAGCTTGCAGGCTTGTCAGAGCCTAATGGCTGAATTAAAGATTCACAAAGGTATTTAGTCTTCTGACTAGCCGTAGGTTTTGGGGGTAGGGGGCTGGACATTTGGGTAGGATCTATAAGCCTGAATACATTTGTGCACACTGGTTTTAGACTGAAGATTCCATCTGCAGGCAGCATCTTCTGTCCCTTTGGGTATTTTTGATGCCCACTCAACTGAACACGCTTTATCTTAGGGCTCTGGGATCTGAGCCGGTCACTCCCTGTGCTTAATCTTTCATATTGCAGCAGCGTGTGGTGCCAGCACTGATTTTCCCCTTGTCTTCTCAGAGCTCTTGATGTTGCAGCCTGAAGGAAAGCTGGCATGACCAGCATGCGAGGGGATGAGGTTGCATGGAGGGGCCTTGGGAAGGGGGAGAACAAGGATGGAGAGGCAGGAACTAGAAGAAAGGATTACGTCGAAGAGAAAGTAGGAGCAGGTTTTAGGAGGAGCAGAGGCCGAGGAAAAGGAGGCTGGCGCATGGGAGAAGGGATAGCAGGTGGGGTGAGGACAAGCAGAGCTCAGATTAAATAGGACCAAGGAGATGTGAGGGCCAGAGCAAACAAGATGACGGAACAGGAGAAAAACAGCTAGAGCTGAAGTGGGTGGATGTGAATGGAAATAGAGGGAAAGAACAGGAACCGTGGCCTGAGGTACCACTTTTATTCTCAGCAAGCAGAAATTCCAGAATGAAAGAAAACCAGAATTAAGCTTGCTTGAGTTACATCCTTTGTGTGCAGATATTTGTAAATACCTGCTTCTGGTAGACTTTGGAGCTCTGATCCTTTTTGATTATGGCTATTAAAATATTAGGTGTATTTTTGGCATTCTAATGTTTTTATTATGTGAGAATGAAAATGTGGTTGGTAGTCCTCCTAGTTGCATTAGAATATTACGTTAGTAGCTTTACTGAACGTCTCTCCTGTTTATTATTTTTGGTGTATTTTTGGAGATGCGAGGCTCTCTGTGTAGACCTGCAACAGTGAGCCTGCATAGCGTTTTTTTTTGTTTCTACTAAACACGATAGCTGCAATGGAAAGCTCTTTCTTCTATTAAATCACATTGCGATTCTTTGTTTTTCCTTACTGTACCCTAGTTGCAGAGATGTTCAAGACAGGGAAAAGAAGTGTTACAAAAACATTCACGTGGACCCAGATTAAATCTTTATTTCTATTCCATGATCAGCAGTAAAGTGGTGCATTAGTAATAAAGCGTGCCTCTGCCATGGGGCAGAGCTGAACTCAGAGGCAGGCTCATCCTCCCACATCAGTGCCAGCATTGCTAATTAGATAGCTGCCATCGAGGGTTGTCTGGGGAGGGGGAGCTTGTGCGAGCAGAAGAGGGGAATCCTCCTGCTTGCTGAATACAAGAGTTGACCGGGTTCCCCCACCAACAATACTGCTTCAGTGTTGTATATTATTTGTTCTGTTAATTTCCTTCTTACCCATAGCTAACCCACAGTAAGGCACCTTACCTAGAGCAGGACAATAAAAGAACAGGTATTCTGCCCTGTGCCACAGCTATTCTGTGGTCTGACAAGGATTCGTGTAAAAGCTATGCGACTGGCATTCCCCTTCTCCGCTCCCTTCCCCAGCCTTCCTGCTTTCACTCATAATTTAATGTTATTTCCTTAGGCACCAAGTGGTCTGGGACCTGGAATATTGAGTTTACATCTAACCATGGGGAAGATACATGACAGTGACTGTAAAAGCAGCTTGCAGTGTGCATCTCCCCACTCAGTCAACTCTCCATGGTTTTCTGACTAGTTTCTCATTGCCACTTCTCATTTCAGAAGGCAAAGAACCAGCCTTCTTGAGGAATACCCGTGGCCTTCTGTTGTCTTTGGCATGATACAAATGGAATTATTTTCCCAGCAAATAAAATGGCTTACAGCTAACATACACTCCTTTTGCTATGAATGTTGGAGGTAGCGTTTCCCTGGGTGCTGGATGACATTGTTCTTCAGATTTGTTATGAACTAAATTGAAAGATTCCTTGTTGGGGCTTCTCTCAGCATAACAGTGCGTTTGACTCTGCCATTGAAGATTTCAACTAGAAATTGTTGATCTTTTTGTGTACGTGTGTATGTTAACATTTAAAAATGAATGATTTTAGTGTGCTTACCTTGAGCTGTCTTGCTTTCAGGTTTTCATATGCAGAGCTAGCTTAAGGCATCTCAAGAAGTGTGGGAAGGTTGAGATTTCCCACCCTGAGGATGAAGGCCAGGACAGGAGAGCCATTGCTGCCATAGGTAGAGGAGAAGCATTGATGTGAGCCACCCTTCCTTCCTGCCTTCTTCGGGTAGCTGCTGCCTACATGCTCCAGCCCCCTTCTTGCTCAGTAGGGCAGGAAAAGTTGCCAGCATAGCTGTCCTTACAGAGGTGAGGTAAAGTAGGTGCTGGAACGGTAGCTGTATTGCTCCTCCTCCCAGTGTTATGGTGCCCTATGGGTACTGCTTGCTTTTCCTGTGGCTAGTAACAGCCCTCCCTAAACAAACCTTCATATTGCAGTTATTAGAGGAAAAAAAAAAAAGGGGGAATTTGTTTTAAAGCACTGTAATTTTTAGAGCAGTGGTTTGTCTTAGTTTTGCCTGAATTCTCCAAAGAATAAGCTGATGGAGTCCTTCAAAGTCCTTGAAGTAATGGTTCAAAACAGCTAGTAATTGGTGAGTGGCAGGCAGGATTTCTTTTTCCTACTGAAGTCTCCCTACTAAATTTTTGTTTCTGCCTTTTGTTGTCGTCTGTATTCTGTTTCATCAGGTAGCATTTGTGGGCTAAATGAACAAGACATGCATCATAGTCTGCTAGGGAAGGTGGTTTCCTAAGTAGCTGTGAAAGTCTCTGCATAGCTGAATTGACACCTAAGCTTCTGCTCCCAAATCTGTATGCAAGATCCTGATTTTTCCAGAGTTCTGAGCAGCTGTTGATTCTAAATAATGTTGATACCCAGCCTAGCTGTATGCATGCCTAAGTAGGACCATGTTGACCTTTTGTGGCTAATGATAATACTGTTGTTTTCAGAGTGTATCTTACCTGCATATGTTCTTAGTTGTGCATGTGTTGAGTTTAGGAATTGCAAAGGAGAGTGCACTTCTGGCTGCCAATCAGTTGTACTCTGAGCAAAGAGGTAAAAGAAGAGTACTTAGTCCTGCTTATTTTGCATTTGTTTTTGCTAATTTAAAGGAAGGAAATCTCTGAAGAAGCTGAAGTGAGGGAGTATGAGCAATTTTCTGAGCTTCTGCATATTCAGTTACTGGTAGGTAATTCTTCTGAGAATTTCTTGGATATATATATCTGCTTGTGGATCCTTAACTCCAGGTGCTAATTGAGAGGAGTACTAATTAAACAATGACTATTCTACCAAACAGCCTCTCTAGAGAGATTTCAAATCCAAATTTGCACCAAGGTGTTGATTTCCCTAACAAAAATTCTGCATAAGGCTACACTCTAAGCCTCCAGTCCCAACCTCTCTACCAAATGTGGCTTATTTGAAAAACAGTTTTAAATCAGAGAAGATACTGAGGATTACATAATAGTCACTTACTAATGATGCAGAATAATCTGTGTAACTTCCTAGAGGCTTGCCTTTCCTAGACAATGATTTCACATCTTCAAATCAAGTTTATATAATCCAGCTTCCCCATATAATGGATGTGGTTTTGGGAAGAACACTGATAAAAGATATGGCTTGATTCAAATGGAAATTCTGAAATACCTTTGGCAAAAGTGCAGATATAGAATGTGAAACCACCTGGTCCCCGTGGAACAGAGCAAAATGTAAGTCAACCATTAAACCTTTTAGTTCATCTATTCCCTCTGCAGATGTTAAGGTTATTAAAAAGACAATCTTTAGGGCTAAGTGCTGAAGAGACTCCTAGCCCAAACTCTATTCAATCCTGCATATTGAGTTTGGAGATTGCAGGACGGATGGAGACCATTTATGAACCTTCGGGGAACATGTGCAGTCAGTACTCTTCCCCTCCTGCCCACCAAGAAATTTTATAAAAACCTTTCTGTAGAAAGCAGAAAAAACATGAAATAAATGCCATGCTAAAATAGCAAATTTGCAGATAGCCATGGCTAGTTTGTTTAAAGAAATTATCTTAAAAGATAAGGACAGATGATGCTAAAGGATTGTGTGGTTAGATGCAGTCAGCTAGTGGTTGACTACACAGAAATATCTTCTGCTGTGGTAGTTAACTAACTCTGAACAGTCCATTGCTAAATACTGATATTTTTGAAGGACTTCATCACATTTCTTTAGTTGATGGTCTCCATTCAGCATGGACTGCTGCCTGAAGCGGGTGGGGATTCCAGAGTGCAGCAGAGAATTGACTGGTACAATCATGGGAAATAGAGGGAAGTTTCTGTTGTCAGAAGCTGCAGCAGTGGCTCAAGAGTATCCTAACACCCAACTGGAGCCTATACAAATCATGAAGAGTGCAATGAGGAAGGGGCTATTGCTGGAAAGGGAACTTTCACTACAGCAGTACATGTTCCCCCTACCAGCAGCAGTAGCAGCAGGCTGTATCTCTAGGGTGGCAGCAGCAATCCCAGCCTTTCTTAATGGGCTGAGCCAAGAAAAGACTTCCTCAAAGGAGACAGTGAACATGTCTGATCAGTCAGAATTATTTCAGACATATTCACTGTGAGTGCACTGGTGTTGTATCTGGTCTTTTGAGCATTGTGCATTTCTGGGTTAAGCATCTGACATCCACTTTGTCCCTGAGTAGCAGCAGAAGTTTTGGTGTAATTCAGGCGGCTTGCAAATCGCAAACAGGAGTGTCAGGGACTGCTCAGAAGATCCCTGCAGACCGTAAGTACCTGCTTGACAGGATGTACAGAGTAAGTGAAGCTGTGCAGGGTGTCAGCATTGTTTGTACAGCACATGAGTGCTCCAATGGGGTATTCAAATGACAGGATACACCTGACAATATTGGCAATACCAGGTGTTGTCCCAGATTTACCCCCACAGACACTCCCACTAGCGAGTAACACAGGCAGGCAACTGTTTTGGCTGCTAGGAAGCCCTCCAGGCTTTTTACAAACCCTGCCTCCTTATCTGAATCAGCTGAATAAGAAGGTATTTTTGTGCCTGTGTGCTAATGTTGCCTGCTGCTAAAATGATCATAAAGGTGCTGAGGAAACAGTCTCCACACCGGCGGTACACTAGGAAAGGGCTGGATATACTTGTTGATCAAACATCTTTTTGTAATTTTAGCAATGTGTGATATTAACATGGCCCAGCAACGTTTCCAGATTGTGTGCAGATACATCCCAGGTCAGTGATGTGCAGAGAAGAGAACTTTCTTCTGCCCAGAAAAGGATGGCTGAGTATCTGCAGGTTTATTTCTGTAACAGCTTGCTCCTGTACTGACAAGAACCTAAAAGATGAATTTTCATGCTATGGAGAAATAATTTGGCAGCAGCTCTGTGTCAAGCTAGTTTAGGACTGGGCCTGTAATGGCCAGTTTAGATTTTCTGTATCAGTTGACAATTTGTGTTTTGGATGTTTGGGCATTTTGGATGAGTTCTTATAGGTGATTTCTGTCGATAAATGTTGGTAAGGACTTACCAGCTATGCACAGTGGCTATTTCAAGATTGTTTCATTGATAATACATAGACTTATTGCCAGCATCATACCTTATGTAAAAAACTCTACGTAGTAAGGGAGCCAGTGGGCAGTCAGGTAGATACTGTAGTGAAAATAATGGTGCTAATGTAAAAATGTTGGGTAGTTGTTGCAGGCCTACAGAGTCTCTACGTACAGAACTTGAGCGTTTGCTGTCTTGCATGTTGTTTATTTCCTGTAAAGACTGTAGTCTAACTGCTACCAAATCGGGGTGGAAGCATTTTGTACTCGGGTTTGTTCAGGTGTGAAGCAGTGCTGGAGGGATGAAGCTCTGGAGAATATAGCCATCAAATTCAATCATTATCTGTGAGAAGAACAGACGCTGCAGTCTAGAGGCAGGCAGTAGCGTGAACTGATGTGGTGCAGGTTCATCACAGTATGCTGCTGATACTACTTAAAATCCCGATGTAGAGGCACACTACTACTCAGTGCTCCTTAACTGTGCAGTGCTGCTCAAATTGTGGTGGGCAGGCGTCTTCAGGTGTGGACAAGCATACTCGTGTACTCAGGTCTCACACCTGCAGGGTTTGCAATCTCGCCCCTCAGGGAGGAAAATTTAGTCTGTTCAGTAATTTCTCCACAGAGTACCAAACATTTTGTAGCCATTAAAATCCTTGTATACTGTAGCTCTTTGGCTGTGCTCCAGCTTTTACTGTCAAACAGTTCCTTCAAATTAGCTGTCTTTTAATATGTTCCTTTTTCAGGAACCTAGTGATGCAAAATTTCAGTTTAAAGGAATATGTGATGTTGGATTTTACGTTTCTTTGCTATATGTATTGAAAATATATGCTTGACAGCCTGATTTAGCTGTAAATAGTTGGAGGGGAGCAATCAAATTTTGTATTTGTACAAAATAAACAATAGTATTCAGTCCTTTCTGGCACAAAGTACTTAACCAAGTTAGATGCTGGTACTACGCTGCTACGAAGGCAACCATCATGCACCCACACCAGTAGCCCACACAAGCAGCCTTGGGGATTGCACTGGTATTTATTAAGAAGAGGAGAGTTGCGCTGTGTGCTCTGTTTTTGTCTGCAGAATCTTGCAGAGATATGCTGGGAAGGTTTGAATGTCTTGTGAGCAGGGTGGCACTTGTGATACTGATCAGAGCTTATCTGTAGTGCTGCTTATTTGGAGAAATTGAGCTCAAGACGTGGTGCAGGCTGAGTTTATGGTGCAGCTAACTGAATCTTGTTGCTGTATTTGTCACAGAGGCCACTGAATCATATGGCAAATATGAATCCGGTCCTTAGAACTATATAAAAAAGTTAGAAGAATATATCCAGTGTATGAGCTAAACAACTGTCATAGCAGAATGGCAACATGAGCTCACCTTCCTGTTCAGCCACGTCTTTCAGGAGCTGCATTAAATACAGGTTCACATGTCAGATGATGGGGATCATCCTCTTTGAAGAAATTAAGGCCTTGTATAATTTCCTCAGATTAGACATCCCAAATCAAGAATTTTGGATACCAACGTACCTCTTCTTTATCACAGCTTGATAGAGAGGGGCTAAGGTCTCCCCTTACATGCATGGCTATTACCTCAGCCTCTTTGGGGCTTTGCATTGAACGGAGGTTTCTTAGACAGAGCTCAGGCCTGGACAACTCTCTTGCCTTCACTATCTATTCCCCCTTTTATTCTTCCTCTGCTAACCCTGAAGCTTCTTAGCAGGGCCTAATTTTCAATCCTTCTGATTCTAGTAAGCAAACCAGGGAGAGGTGTAATAATGTAATACTTTAATTCTCAATGTTAGATAGAAGGGTTGTGATTGTGATGGTCTGTTTGCCTGTTTGGTAGAAGCAGATTCTTGATAGTGAAGTGTATGTCAGAACATGGATTGCTTTGAGGATTGCTGTTTGTGTACTCGGTATAACTAGACACTTGCAAAATTGTGTAATGCTGGAACTGTTCTCTACTTAGCTGAGACTAATGTTATTAAAAGAAATGGTGGATAAATAAGGAAATGAACATCCTGTTGCCAGGTCAACCACATTCCTTATTTGTAAATATCGGTGTGTGTGTGAGGAGGATAATATGTAGTGATGACAGACAAGAGCTGCAAGCTCTCCATAGCACTGTGGGAGGGAAAGGTTGTAGAAAATAATGCCTTTAGCAACGGTGACCTAAACCCTTCATTCTCTCATCGTTGTGTGTACATGTCTGCGAGGAAGAGGGAGAATTATGAAAAGGATCAAAAGACAAAATTCTGTTTCTTAATTAACTGTTTTTCAGTTTCCTGAGGACGCATACAACATATTTCTATGCGTCTTCTCAGTTTTCACTGGTGATGGGAGACACTGGATCAAAGATACTGCCTCGCTTAAACTGCCCTCAATTTCTTCGTGTTTACTGTAGATTATTTACTGCCTTTCCAAGTTTCGACTTTAATCCTGTACATTTTTTTCAGGGGTTCATTGCAAACCTTCTTGTGAAATCTACTTATTTTGTAAAAAATACAAAGGAAAAGAAAGTGGATTGTGTTTTTTTTTCCTTCAGTCCCTCCCCCCCTTTTTTTTTTTTCTTTCACCACTGTCAGCCAGATCTGTACCATCAAGCCAAAGGTTGTGTTGTTATGATGAAAGCATGGAGTGGCCAGGGTCTTTTGCTTTTCCTAGGCTGATGGCATTAAAGTGTAAAGAGCAGTGGCTTATCCGTGTGAAAAACAGTGATGTTTGAAAGTTTAAAGTAAGTTGCACCATTAAGCCTATGAAGTACTTATTTCCAGAGTGTGCCCTGTGTCATATTGGCACCAATTTCCAGAAAACTGGGTATGATTCTAGCTCTGGTCTCTTGTTCCCTATGCACACATAGGATCAGAATACTGCGATGGGAAAAATCTGCTCATGCTTGAAATGCAGGCAGTGCCTGTCCCTTTACAGCAGGTATTCTTGCAGCCTCTTAAGGGTTGCACAGATAGACTCTAAAGAGAGTCCTTTTCAGTCCTTTAACTGTAATATACCAACTAAGATAATTTTTTTAAGTGAGGTTTAAAAGTTAGGCTACCAAATAAGTGCCATCTTATTTTCTGAACTGCTGGGTACCCAGCCGTTCCTCTTTTAATCTGCAGAGGCCTAATGGGGTTCTCAACATTTTAGAAAATTGGGGCACTTACATAAGTACCTACACGCAGATAAAGTCTGACAGGCACCCAGTTTTGAAAGTCTTGTCTGCTGGGTGCCGTATGGGTGGTCAAGAAATTTTAAGTGGACTCCTTGGGAGATGGAATTGTTGATATAAAACACTCGCTTTCTAGCTGGCAATGATTTTATGAAAAGTGGCTGCTAATCTTTTCTACTCTAGTGTGTTTTCCTTCTCCTTCCCTTGTTTCATAAGACAGTCTTCATTTGACTGTGGGGAAATCAAGCCTAAAGTATTGTTGTATCATGTGTTACAGCTGCTCCCATGTCGTTTTCTGTTCTATTTGCATAAGTCAGAACAGAATTGAAGCACTCTTCTTTCCGCCAAAGCTTTCTGTTTTGGTGAGGAGGAAAGGAAAACCAACAACTTGTCTCATCAGTTTAGAAACCTGTAGTTTCATCTTTACAAAAATGCTTTACAAAACAAAGGGAAACAATAGCTTTTGCAGAGATTGTACAACAGAGAACCCAGGGGGAACCCAGGGTATTTTATTATTTCTGAAATGCAAATGGCAGTGAAAAAGGGACACTTCTCTGTACATGAAAGCTCTCTTTTTTTTCTCTTGCCCAGCTCTGAAGATAGAAATACAGTATTTGCCTTCTGTTTAGAATAAGCAAATGATTGGCATAAAGTGTTCAAGTGTGTGTTTTTCTTTTATCTCCCACAAGTACTGTTTTCCCTCTTTCCATTCAGTTAAGTCATGTTTTGTATTTTATGCAACCTAGAAAAGGCTCTGTGTTCTTAATCTTGTTATCTGCTTTCTCAGCATTTATTCATTTTTCAATTGCCTATAGAAGTAGAAAGGTTAAGATACAGTAACCAGGCTCTGTGATGGCAGAATCTTTCTTTGCAAAACTGCTGCTTTCATTTTCTTCTCAATTTGCCTTTTGTTTTATACGCTTCAGCTTTATGATAATCACATACCGTGTTAGATACAGGTCTTCTGTTCTTCCATAGGTGCACACAGCATGTTCATGGAACGGAATATAATGATGATGTACGTTGGCATGATCCAAGAGAAGCACTAACCTGTAAAATATGACATAATATTGTTAATTGGAAAATATGATCTAGCACAGATTATTCAATACAAAAGTTGTCACAGAATTACCCATATCCTCTTTACTGCATTTGTTATAGCCGTGTGCGTACACAACAGCATGTTACTGATGCATTGAGGTCTTTGTTTTGATACCCACAAGTGTTATTTGGGCTTTGATTTGCTTCTCTGTGTTCTGTCATGCCATGTTAAAAGCTTTGGGTAGCGAATGTTCCCTGTAAAACAAATTAAGTCTGCAGACTGTGCTTTTATTAATTATTTTCCATATTCTCTGCGAGGTGGATACTTTTCAGGTTGGTCTTACTCTTATGGAAAATTGTCTTGATAGATGAGTAGCTCAGAGCAACATCTGTAATTTATGGATATATCAAACGTGTGCAGTCTCTCACTGTCTTTACAGATGTGCTTTAGGGCAAGTGAGATGCTCAGATAATGGAAAGGGGGAGTGTTAATAAATCTCAGTCAGGAAGACAATACTTACATCTTTTCTTTAAAACAAAGTCAAAGCCAAATTCTAAATTACTTTTTTGAGCATCATTGATGCTTTTTCTTTGTGCTATTGCTATATTGAATGCTAGATAATACACTTGATGTGTAATTTAAAAATACAAGTAATTAGACTGTGAGATTTGTTTTCCAAAACAAAACTAGTAAATCACCCAGACCCCATAAAACGTAGTGTAGGGCTCTTGATTAGTTGTTGGAATCATTTAAGTTGCTCTCAGTGTTTGTTTCAGAATTAGAGAAACTATTACTGTATATTGGGAGAATGACTGCTGTAGTATTAATGACATTATTGTAATATGTAAGGGCTGTGAAGAAAATGAACAACATAGAAACCGCTGCTCTGGAACAAACCAGTGATCCGTACAGTCTTGTATCCTGTCTCTGACAGTAGCCAATATGCGATGATTCAGAGGAAGAAATACACACAGCCAATTGTGTTATAGTGTACCACAGAGGGAAATTTCTTTCTGGCCCCAGATGGTGCTCAGTTTATGCCTTAAAGCATGAGGATTGATAGCCATTGTAAATTTTACCTTAGCTAGTGTAACCAAATTGGATTGCTCCTTGTTGTCCGTAACCTGCCCTTCACCTGGCCTTCATAGAATTACAGTCCTGTCCCTTATTGCTGGATTCATAGCTTTTATGTTTGCTGTTTTAAGCAGATGCAGTATTGCAGTCCAAGGACTTGTGCTACTATTTTACATGATGTCATACACCATTGTATTTTTCACTGATAACAGCCTGGCTCGATGCTTTTGGCTAAACTGAAAATGTTATTTTCCTGTGGGACAGAGCAGTCACTGCACTCACCCTGTGTGAATTCCTGGTGCAGAAATTTCTCTGCCAGCTTGATAGCAGCTGTCCTCGTCTGAACGCAGGAGCCGTGTCTTGGGGAGAGTTGAAGAGTAGAACTGATACTCCAAGACTTTTGTGTCATTGCAGTGGCCTGAAAGGATCAAAGTTGGGCTGGGAGCATTACTGTACTCTGCAAATCTTGACCTCAGCAGCCTCTGAAGGGAAAGTTAGTGTCAATGCTGGTGAATCTGTTCTTTCAACATCCTGCAAAAGTGGTATTGTATATCCTTAGATGAAAACACTGAGGTGTAAGGTGCTGCTAGAGAAACAAATATTTTATTGCAATGCGTATGTGACATTTGGACCAAAACTTATGAAAGTTCCCTGGATTCAGCTGTCACGGAAGCAGAGATCAATGTCTTTGTATTAAGCCTTGGTACATTTCATTTGTTACGTACCCATCTCATAAAGCCCCGTAGTCTGGCAGGTGCTTTCTGACATCTGGCACTCTAGTAAAATAGTTGTTTATTGCAGACAAAAACTGACCTGATTTTAGGCTGGCATTCATATTGCGAGGTAGCGCAGGCTTTTGAAACTGCTTGCACTTGATGCTATTGCCCTTCCAGGTCTTCTTTGGTACATGCTTGTTTGATGGGTAACAGCATGCATGTCTTACTGGTTTGTGCATTGCCATTTAGCCAGTCTTTCTCCGTGTCCAGGGTGAGGAGAATCCACAACAGACAGTACTTATGCAATTACTGTCCTTCTCGTCTTTGCCTCTGTGGGTGAAGATCAGCCTCTGACTTCACAGATAATGTTCAAAAAGCAGCAAGCAGTTATCACAGGAAGCAGATTTTGCTCAGCAGCTTACAGACTTGTCATTAGGAGCTGCCTTTCAGCCTTCCAAATGTGTGCTCCACTGTCATTTTGCTGCTCCTTGGGAGATAATTAAACAAGTCATGTCTCCTTGCCAAATGACCAGTCAAAGCCAGGGAATGTGGGTTTCCTGAATGACAGCAGAACACCAGAGCAATCTTTGGAGAAAAAATTCCCCTTCTCACTGAGGGAGGAGGCCCAGCTTTGTTTTAGGCCCCTTCAATATCACCGTCAATGATTCTTCCGGAGGGAGCATCGAAGCTTTAAATCAGTGGGAAGAAATAACCCTTATGTTGGTTGGTAAGTGGTGACACGTCACGTGGCCACCTGTGAACCTCAGCTGCTCAAACCCAGCAGAAATTGTCCTTGAGTTGTCCGGCTGTAGGAGCTGGCACGTTGCCTCTTCCTCCAGAGCAGAGCCCCCTTCTACCAGCGCTGCAGTACTTGGATGCTCACTTGAAGTCATGGCACTTCGTATGTTAGAGAAGCCTTTCTTTGTCTGTGAAGTAAGGAACTTGTGGTGATATCCTGCAGCCTAGGCTTTGGGAAAGGCTTTTGTTGTCCCTTGACTTTCACAGTCAGGGCTGGTCCTTATGGGATTGCATTGCTGTCCCCTCACTCCGTCTTCCTTTCCCCAGCTCAGAAACAGGGCTTTACTAGGAGAGGCTACTTTGGGTGGAGTTCTTTCTGAAGCAACCCGTCGGTTTTCCCCTCATCCTGCTCCTTTCCCCCAGCCTATATTGGTCCAGCACCGGGGCAGCTGACTTGGATCCAGTTGGCTGCGGGGCTGGAAATCTGGATGCAGCAGTCTCTGTGTATCAACAACTGTAGAGGGACAGCATTCGTTTGCAGCCAGGCTGTCTGACAATGGGAAATTAGTGTTTTCTTGCTGAAAACAAATGAAGTTTTGAATACCAACAGATGAACTGCAAAATTCTGCCAGCTTAATCCCAAATCCCAGAATTTCTTATGCCCCTCGAGTCTTCCATAAAGGGCCACAAACCATTTTGTAATAGTGTGTAGGCATGATAATAAGGAAGTTGCACAGTCAGGGAACTGCATACCTTGGAAAAATATTAGTTCAGTGTGGTTTAGAGATGAGGTGCGCTGATTTAAAGACAAAAAATAAGAGGAAACCAGCTGTGTGGGTATTAACATGTTAGACTAACATTCTGCATGCACAAAGAAACACTTTTAAGCCTTCAGTGTGCGAATCATTCACTAAGTAAATCCAACATTTCCATAAAGCTCTTGCTCTTTCACTTGCACTGTGATGCACTTTACCTTGGACTTAACTACCTCACATTTCTCCTCATTTTAATTACCTTTTCTTGTGTTCCTTTACAAGGTTCAAAATTCAGAAATCTCCAGGCCATTGTTTTAAGAAGAAAGCAAGCTTTTATACCTAATGATGCAGATAAGCATGGGGTGGTTACTGTGAATCCAGGACCTTCTCCAAAGCCTCACAGTTCTATTTTGTGCCCCATGCATGGCTGGGATCTTGGTACGTGGATGCACAAGTGCTCAGAGCAAAAAGGAGGAGAGGGGTTGAACTCTCAGACTGCTTCATGTGCTGGGGGCACGTCCTGCAGTGGCAGATATCCAGCTGCAGCAGGATGTGCGTGCCCCTGCCTACCACTCAGCAGTGCTACATTTATCTGGCTTTGAAGGATCTGGGGAAAAGATGCTGTTCCCTGGAGCATGCTGGACTGTGCTGAAGCCCGTTTAAAACTCTGAGCCCAGCTTGGGCAAGTCCTTGCCTACTTCAGGCTAATACCAAAGAAAGAGGAACCAAATCCTCCCTCCCAGTCCCATGCAGTCGTTTAGCCCCTGTTGACATTTGGTGAGGGTTGCTTCGACCCAACAGCCCCTCTAGCCATGGAGGCAAATTTTCTCCTCAGGGGTTACGCAAGCTTCCCGGTCCCTGTCAACCTGGGGATTCAAGTCTGCCATGGCAGCCAGGTGCTGTCAGGCAGCTGCTGGGTGGTATCTTTCAGCCATCCACAACAGCAGCCTCTTGGCTCACCTGTTCGGCAGTGCTGCAGCAATGCCAGGGCAAGAGCAGCTCCCACTAGGTTTTGGATAGCAGTTTGAGCAATCCCCCACACGGCTCTGTTTGCTTCAAAGCAAAGAGGTGAGGTGGCTTAACTGCTCCGATGCAAGCAGTGCTCAGAAAGCAGGAGGGGGCCTAGTGCAGGGATGTTGAATGAATTAACATGTGCTCAGGTGTGTCTTTTTTTTTGTTGTTTTTTCTTTTTAAAGCAAGGTGGGCAACTTCCCTGCTAGGAAAGGTAGAGGAGCTGCTGTTTTGCATTGCATCCCAGCCAGAGCTGTGAGAAAAGAAGGAATATTTCTTCTCTCCCCGGCGCATATTAACCTCCCTTTGCAGAGATGGAACTCGTGCGGTGGCAATGTCTGGATGCTGCAGATTACCCAGGAGAGCGTGTATTGTGCAGGCATCAAGTTTCAGCAGCGTTGGGTTTTCTTTGTTGATTTTGTAACAGCCATGTTAAATTGATTTTCATGAGCCATGGAAGTTGTTGAATGGGAGGAAGGCTAATTGTCCCTTCAGTCCGTTCTCCTGTCACTGCATGCATCCAGGGAACCTCAGACCTCTGGGTAATCCCAGAAACACATTCACACAAGGAGGTGTGATTTGCGTTTGCTGCGCAAAATGGTGATTCATTGTAATCTGCCTTATATGTGGGCTCAAGAGGCCAAACCTCATTTTTGTTTGGCTTGTCCCTGAGTGCTATTGAATGAACTTATTGTGTGAAATAACCATGAGTGTCAATCTCTGGTATTTCACCTCAGAAATTAATAATACTTTCTTGAGACAGTCTCCCTCAACTGTCAAAGCTGTAATGCTGCTGAGCGATGAGGCCTGGAGGGGGTTAGGGGAATGAGCTTCTCTGGATAGGTGCGATCATGATGTTAGTCCAAACTGAACTAAACACACATTGGAATTTGCTGTCAATTTTAAATGTCCTTTCAGGAAAATGACTTACTTCTTTCCAAGTATTTTTCCTTCACCTTTTTTAATCCTGTGTGGCAAATCTACGTCCCTCTGGGTAGTTTCTGGCTGCCAGAAACTCCTCGTCAGGAAAAACAAAGCAAACCCACCCATCTCCAGCACAGTCACTTGCACACTATTAGAATCACCCTGGATTTGATGCCAGTTGATAGGCTGTAAGAGGTGCTGTATGACTCCTAAGTACTTTGTGTTAGGAGGGAGGCAAACGTGTCAGTGCTATTTTTAACATAGAAGTACAGACAGTGTTAAGCTATTTTCCTTAAAATTATTCAGAAAAAATATTTAACATTAATGGCCAGATGTATGCTATTAAGACACTGATAGTTCATTTGTTTTCTGTAATGTGTTTAAGCTAGGCAACCTAATTAGATAGTTTTGTGTGTGCTGTGCCTAGTCAACTGTACTGGTAGGGGAAGGTCTGTTATATCTGGTCCCATTAGTGTCTTGGTTTTTATAAGGAATAAGCAGAGTTTGGAAAAAATCACTTCAGACACTCTACGAAAAAGTCATTTAGTTCATCATCCTGGAACGCTTCTAGAGAACATCTGCATCTATTTTGATTCTCTCCTCTGTCTTCATTTATCAGTGTCATTGCCTACGACACCATGTTGCGGTTCCTGTGAGAACGTCCTCTAATGCAGTACAAACATTAGCACCCACTGATCTCCTCTAAGTTGCTTTACTGCTTTTGATTCCTGAATGTGATAAAGTAAATAAAATTGTATGCTTTGCTTGCTTTTCTGGTATTCCATGGATATTGTTATTATTTACTTAATTTATAAGCAAATGCAGGCCAGCACATTTACGCACATACAATTGAAAGTGTCACCTTGAGTCCCATGCTGTTGTAGGCTATATTATATCAAGCACCACCATTAAAGTGGTAACTCTGCTTTCTAGTGAGTGAGACACCTTGATAAGCAATTTCTTCTTTTGCTCCCTGTCACTGCAGCACTGACAGGTATCAGTGCATAAAATGCATTTTAATTTTAGGCCTCCTTAGTATCGTGGAGTGGCAGGGGTGCTGTGTCTTGTTCACAGCATAGTAGGTTGGGTTTCTTTGCTTCAGATGCTGCAATTAGCTGTTCTGCAACCAAATTGTTCTAATGCCTGAGAAACTGCTTCTAATTTTCAGACTAATGACCAATTTATACCTCTTTTCTTCCTGCATCAGCTTTTTTCCTGGCTGTTGTTTACCCTGTTGTAATTACAGATAACGTTCCAGTTGCCTCTCAGAATAAACATCCCAGCTCCTCTGGCCTTCCCTTGTAAGATAGGCACATCTGGATTTATATGGCAGCAATTGTCTGCCTGGTGTGCCCACTTGTGAATCTCTTCCTTGAGTGTTGAAGACGTTATCATGTACAGTTTTTGAAAGAAAGCCCTTGTACAGTGGCATTAATACTTTTCTACCTGCTGGAGATGCCTTGACTGATGCTTCCTAACATCACATTTGTCTCTTTCATAGCTGAATCACACAGACCATACGTTCTCTACCTTAGTAATTTCTTATTGATGAGCTCTCAGCTTTATTACAGAAGTTTCCGCAGTTAACTCCCAAGTGCAGAATCACATTTGTGGTTCATATGGAACTCATTTCACATTTCTGTTGTTCTTGCCACCAAAGAAATTGATTTCTTTTGGGGTGGTTATTGCAATCCTCTTCAGTGTTGTCGGTGACACCCAACATCACTGACTCATTAGCACACTTGTTTATGCCAGGATTATTAATGAAAATGCTAAACTAGATTTATCCTCAGAAACCTCTAGTAGTCAAGTTCCCTGCCACCTGACATTCTTGCCCTTAATACTTCTCACTGCTGTATTTCCTCCACCAAGCTGCCTACCCAGCAGATACTGTTTTCTAAATTGACAAATAGTTTCCTCTAGAAATGCTTTACAGAAGTCCAGCCACACGAGTCTGACTGAGTATCTTTTGTCTTTGTCTGAAACATTGATTATTTTACCATGTCAGCCTGGAGAACTCTTTGGATAGTATCCCACTTTGCCTTTATGTCCATGTCACTCATTAACCTTCCTTTCAAAATCTGTTCTACGTTCCCCGATATTACTGAGGTTGGACCTCAGGACGTCAGCACTCATTCATATTACTTTTCTGTTTTTAACACAGCCATTACGTATATTGTTATCTAGTCAAACGGAATCACTTCTACCTGGAGAGACTATTACAAAAATACTTGCGGCCAGACCATAGCAGTCTGTTCTTTCCACGATCTATCTTTATTACAGAGCTGTGAGAATGGAAGGCGTAGTTCTGTTTGGCTTTGTTTTCTGAAGGGAAGGCTTTGTCTTCTAACGTTGGGGAGATGGGAGAGTTTAGTTGAGTTACACAGGTGAGAAATCCTAAGCTGTTTTTTTTATTTAGTCTTTTTAACGTATGCATTCGTTTACATTTCAGTGGGTGTTTATGAAAACATATTTTCTTAGAATAAGAATGGAAACAAAATGAGTAATACACCGGTTTTCTTAAAAAAAAAAAATCAACTGTTATCATTGTATCTGAGAAGGGGAAATGACTTGAGAATCTCACTTCTCACCAGCTGAGTCGGTAATAGAGATTGAGAAGCACTGAAATAATTTTCTTAAAGGGCTGTTTTCATCTTGATAGGACTTTCTTTTTCTTGCATTTTAACAGTTCTTGTTGTCATTGAATCCTTGAACGTGACATGACATGGCAGTACATGTTGTAATCTTTTATTTACACAGGGTTTATGATAATAAATTATGCCAGCTATGTACACTTTCATGAACTGTGGTCAGCAGCATGTAGTCCCCATATCAGTCTAATTTAACGACTTTGATGGGAAATATATTTATATATATATATATATATATGCTTGATGAACTTAATCTCAGAAAGGCAGAATGCCATCTCCCAAACTGAGATTTGGCCAGTGTACCTAGACAAGACCTGTTCACTTTTTCAGAAAAAAAAATCCTGTGAACCATGTGAAGGACCCAAGTGATGGGAGGAGCTCTGCTTTACATTCAATTGTATAATAGCACTAGTACCTCGGTGTCCCCTAGTATTAGATGGGGACCCTGGTATTAGGTGGGACTGCTTTTATTGCACTGATCCAAAAAGAATGTGCAGTGTTGAGTCATTGGTTGTCCATCCGTGGAGGAGTTTGTTACTAAGCTGAGTCTGCTTATCACATCAGGGAAGTTGCCGCCAGATGGTCCCACTATGTTGGCTGAATTTTCACCGACAAAAGGATGTTCTTCAGTTTCACTCCATCTTCCATTTTAGTTCACATGTGGATTTTAGCTGCATGTGGATTTTATTGCTGATAAAGATACGGGGTCTGTAAAACAGGCAGTCTGACTCATTTCAGCTGAACTATGCCTGTGAATACAGTAAGCAAAATTCAGCCCACTTTGGTTCTTGTGCCAGAGAATTTCCACATCTAAAAAACGTACTCAGATGAGCATTTGGTTGTTTTTCAGAGTTTTGAAAAAGGAGGAAAAAAAAGAAGAAAATAGAAATCTTAAATATGGTTATCAACTAGATTGCAGTGCATGATCAACTTTAGAATGATAAGAATTTCTAAGAGAAACATACAGGTTTTATGTGGAAACTCAGTGAAAAAGAAGATTTAACTTTTCAGCTTCCATTTTGCATTGATGGCAGATAACAAATAGGAAACGAATGCTTCTTGGCTTTGTTGCTACCATATAATGCAGAGCTCATGCACATATTTAATATATATTTTTTTAAGAGGCAGTTAGATAAATGATTGGCCCAGCGTTGCAATCACACACAGTATGGACAGCAGCACTATCATTTCTCCATCAGTACTGCAGAGCTTACATTCACATCAGATGCTAATGTAAATGCCTTTACATTTTCCGTTTGCTTAGATATAAAATTATTTGGGTAATGGATTCTTTATTGTGCTACACCTTGTGGCTGTGCAACTGATTTAATCTGGTTCCTTGCCTGCTGCTTGCTATGGTCTGTGAGAAGATCATAGAGTATAGAAAAGTGTAATTTAATAAAATGTTTGAGACCTTGAAAAGCTGTCTTGCCTTCCAGGGGTTTCCAGCTCAGTTTAAATATTCACATGGCTTTGCAGTTAAGTGTTGACAGGAACATATAGCTTCTTATCCATAGGGGTGTTGCATATGAGGAGGAAATAGTAAAAAAAACTGTCAAACTTTTTTTTTTTAATTCTTTTTGAAAGATTTCTAATTCTTCTAAGGCAGCACCCAAATATTCATGCTTTAATTTCCCCTTAGATGAGTCCAGCCATTCCATGTTTCTTGGTCCCACAATTCATTTACGGATATTTGTAAGTTGTCTAATTATAAGCAAAATAGAGATGAATTACCTGTAGACTATGTACCCTTCGTGTAACACTTGGAAAGACTGTTACGTGCAAGAAAGTGTTAGCACTGAGCATCCCAAAAAAGTACTGTACCGTTATACTCTGGCAAGTACCTAACAGCCCAGATAAGCTTCATATTGTGATGTTAGACTTCTCTTAGTACTAAAGAGCTGTCAAGGGCTTGCAATTCCTTTAGGGACCATAATATATTGCTACAAAAAGAAACCTAGTAAGTATAACTGATATACTGATATATGTTGAATGTAAACACGAATTCTTTCTTCACATACTTTTTCATACTAGTTATTAATGAAAGGAAGGATTTTTTAAATGATCTAAGTGCCATAAGGTCATAGGTTTCACACAAAATCGATTTGTAAGTCTTCTGTCTGAGATTACTTCTGCTCTTTATTACTAGTATTATCTTTTTAACAAATTCCAGGTGTACTTTCATGAAACTTGTCTGAATTGCCTCCGTGTCTTACATAACCTTTTAATAGCAATATAGCGAGCTGCCATTTTTCCCAAATCCCAGGTTGTTTGGTTGTTTAACAGCTGGCTAGCATCAGAAAATTCCATGTTTCTGACTTGTGACACCTCTCAGAGTTGCTATGCTCGCAGCTCCTCTGTGTTTCAGTTCCTACAGTCCTTAGCTATAGAGCAGTCTAGCAGCATTGGCTTACTTGAAAGGAAATCCTGAAATTCCTGTTCTGTAGGAAACATGGATAATTTAAATTTTTATTCCTATACAGAAGAAATGTTCCTTAGCTATGTTCCAAAGGTTAGTACTGTTTGTGGAGTAGAAATACAAAAATTCCTGCCCAGCTATGCTCTGAAGTCCTTTAGATGACTTTTGGAAACCCCACGCTGAGTCTTTGGCTGCATTCAGAAAGGATCACAAGCAGAGAGCAGCTATTGCCAAGTTTTCTGTGGTAAGAACGAAAATAATGTATTGATGAGTTAAATGTGAACTTTTGCTTCACTTTGCCATTTGTGATCATTATTATTACCTCCACCACTAGAATAATTCTCAGAGTTTGGCCTACGGCTACAACTATTCTGTTCCATCTGTTGCAGAGATGCAATTTAAACAGGCAGAAAAATACCATCCCAGCTCAATCCATGTATTACTACAGCAGGCAAAATTTGACAATTTCAGTATAAATAAATGTACTTTGGACAAAAGGTTTTCTATATCTGCTCATCTCAGGTGATTTCCTGGCTCCTTTCCATAATACATGCATTCACTGCTTGGGAAGAAACAACAGAGTGGCAGGAGCTGTAGTGCAGAGAAGGCTCTTGTGGCTGCTGATGCATTAGCTGTATCAAAAAACCTTCACTGATTTTACTAATACGGTGCTATAAATGATAGAGAGTGCCCGAGGCCCTTTCTGTTCCTTTGGAGTAATGATAGCATTGGTAGGACCTTGCAGCAGTGGAGCAATATGGTGAAAATGATAGGCAGATAAGGTAGGAGCTGTTGTTTGCCAAGTGAAACAGCAAAAGACAGCGAGTGCCTTGCATTCTGTGCTTCCAGTTTAGCAACTGCAGTACTTCGAGTGGCGTGGCAGTGTGAATAAAATGTTAGCATCAGTTTCAAAGATGTTTTGGATCATGCCCTTCAGTGTTCAGAGTAAAAGCTGAAGGGACCGGTTCCACATCTTTTTACTTCTGTGCACCCTTCCTTCCTCTGCTGCCCTTTCTAATCATTTCTCTAGCTCCCCTCCACCTCCCTCCCTTTTTCAACAACCTCTCATACCTCCATTGTTTCTTCCGTCTCTTTCTGCTAAGGATGTTGTATTCTTTTCCTACAGCTGTCAAAATGATGCACCCTAAACCTGTACATTCATATTCTGCCTGTTGGAAAGCAAAATATTGCATATGGATATAATGTAATTTTGTTTAGAGCAGTAATTAAATGAGAAGCAGTGTGTTGGGAGGCAGAGTAGTCAAGTGACTAAGAACGGAGTGGAAATTTTAACTTTTTCATGGATTCTGCCATAGTTCACTTAAGAAAATAGAAGTAATGGGATATCTACTGTAAGGAAAGAAGTTCCCAACAAATTATTGGTTCCCGTTCAAATTCCTTTTTGCAGACTGTTTCAAGAAGTAGAAGCCTCAAAATCCCCTCTGACTTCAGTTCCCAATGAAGCTCACACGTAATTATTCCTGTTCTCCAGTTTCTTTGACAGCTCTGTCCTTCCTCTACCTCATGCAATTTTAAGATCATGTTCAATAAACTAGAACAAATATAAACATGGTTCTTTACTCCGCTTATCCTGACTGGGGGAATTAAAATAAAAGGAAGGGCACAACTGCATGCTCAGCGGGGTGTTTTAGCAAGACAGATCACACTCTAAATTCAGAGTGTTGCCCTAACTTTTGAGATTCTTTACTCTCTGGTCTGTTCTGAGTATATCTGGGTCCTTTCCTTTCATTTCTCTCTTCCCAGTTTACATTCTTCTCCCTCCACAAGTGCTGTTGACTTTGCTCCCTCCTGTTTCTCCCTTGCCTACGCTCTCAGTATTGTTGGCTCCATGCCTTGCTAAGCCAGGATAGTGTCATGAATACTGCATGCTATTCAAATGTGCATATCTGACGCGCAAAGTTCTAAAGTAAATGCTTCTGTACATAGAAACTGTGGGGGAAATATCACCAGAGCTAAGAAAATTGTGTGATTTCTAAAGAGAGAAAACGTATTGAAAACAGTCATTTGTAAATGACAGATAGGCCTAGTGAATCATATGCAGCATTCCAAAAAGTAGGGTGTATCATAAAAAAAATCATGTAAAATAGGGACCTTGAGATTATCTGTTTAGCCTCCATCTCCAGGGCAGTTGAGCTGTACTTGAAACATTACTACTAGAGCTTTAACCTTTTCAAAGAGATTTCCATGATAGAAATTTAGCAAGAAAACCTAACCAGTGTATTTAATTCAAAGATGTTTTTCTTATACCCCTGAACCTGAATATGGAGGACATTTTACTTCTTCCTTTTTGCAGCAACGTTTTGTGCATTTTATATATGTGTTAGCTTTTTTCTCGGTCTTTGTCATACTCAGACAGAGCACCTCTCATTCTTCTCAGCATTAGCTCCAATGGCCTGCTGTCTAGACATCGCTCATTCTTGTCTTCTCTCCTCTGAGTGGTGCGTAGTCAGTGGATTTTTGGAAATGTGGAGTGTAAACCAAGCAAGCTACTTCAGAGGAAGCTTTGTTAGCACTTAGCACTGTAACGTTTAGGATTTTTATTTTCTTCCTCAGCAGCGTGACAGTGTTGATTAATGTTTGATTTCTGAGCCATTTTAACCCCCCAGGTCCTTTTCTGTCTCCTAGCCAGTGATTTTGCATCCAGTATTTGTGCAGTTGATTGTTCTGACCTTCAGCTGGCTGACAAGATCTGAAGTATTACACTTAGCGTTTGTCTTTACCAAGGTACATTCTATTTATTTCAGACCACTTTTCCATTTTCTTAGGATTGTTTGGGATTCTACTCCTGTTCTCCAGCACTTTTTGCCCTCTGCAACTTGATGTGGTCTGCAAACACAGCAAGGGTATCACATCATCCCAGGCACCGATGAAATGGTTGTATTCTATGAGTCTCAGTAAGACAAGAAGCTGGTGACAGCTATCCTTCATATGCAGTTTTTCAACTAGTAGTATTCCTGCTTTATGTTACTTAGATTCCCCTTGATTTACTGTGAAAATATTGCCTGAAGTATATTAGGGCATTATTGGTAGGTTTTCTAATAATGTTTACATTGATGCCATTTGTGTTGACTGTTACCAATCACCTTGCTATTCAGTCCATGCCTGCAGATTAAAATGTTGGTGTTCTCTAACCTTATCAGTTACCAGTAGGTGTACTGAAATCTGATCCTCCCTGTTCTTCTTTTTCTTGTTGGTATAACTGCTTCTTTCTCGTCTTTAAGTAACGCTTTGTCTTCCACAATTTCCTGAAGACTTTTCTCTCCCATGAGGTTGTTGCCATTGCTTATGGCAGGCTGACACTTCTTACTTATGCTTGCTTGCAATTATCCGACAGTAGGTGCCAGATAACATGCAAGAAAAATTCAACTTTTCAATTAATGTACTATTTTTAATTACTATTACTGCCCTCCTGTTCTTTAACAAAGCTGTTCTCTGACAGCTTTTTGAGATGATGGCTGTTGTCCTTTTCAGTTGTTTGTGATGTACCTTTTCTATTTTATTCCAGAGACTTGAGGCCGGGTTCTGACCTAACCTCAGTGTCTCAGTATCTTTGGCTGTCAGGAGACGTGATCTCCACTCAGAATAAGCCAAGAGCATTTAAACTGTCTTAAGGTAAATCATCATAACTGTGCCCCAGGCCACATTTAGGAGGTGAAGCCATCTTTGCTTTTTGCCCTTTAAGGCAAGCTCAGCAGATATCTAGCTCATCTGGGAAATGAGCTCACTGAGTTTACATGAAATATTTGACTTAACTTTTCTTTGCTTTGAATGCAGTACTTCTTTAAAGTGCCTTTAGAAAGTGATCTTTTCTCCTTCCCTTTACCACATATTAAGAGGTGAAAACCTTGCCCCACTGAAATCAGTAGGAGCTCCAGTTAGGTCAAGAATTTCACCTTAGAATTTAAAGTAAGATTATGTTGTGCAAGCCTTAAGTAATGCTTTTCATTTTTCTAAGCTCACTTTTTCTCTCTAACCTCTCTTCAGTTGAAACCAAGTAGAGACTAAGGAGATCAGTGCATATAATCTTGATTTTTGCACAGACAAAACCAATGTTATATGAATTTTTATGTTTTTCCTACATAGAGCAGGCCAAGTTCTCTGGAATCTATTTCATTACATGTTAAATAAATTTGGATAAAGAACGGATTTGTGTCTTAGTGAACAATTCCAGGAAATCTGAGTTGAGTTCATGATGCTGAGATTGGCATTACCTTTCTCTGCTTTTGCTTTTCCATCTGCAAAATGAGGATAATGATACTGGTATTTCTTTAAAGCACCTGCAGATTTTTGGCTGAGAAGTTTTGGCTATGTTCTGTAAGTGACACTTCCTTACTTTCCAGAAACCTTTCCAGGCTTCCACTGAAGAAAAAAAAAAAAAAAAAAAAAGGCATTCAGCTCTCTGTACAGCCTTTTAGAGACTTCAGTGTCACTAGACCTGTGACTTCTCTTACAAAAATGAGTCACAGGAGATGAGCTGGTCCTTTTGCAGCCCTTAGTCTTGCTGCTGAGCAAGAGAAGGTTGGGAGGTTGGGATTTTTGCCTCCACACCAGCGCTGATACTTCCAAGGAGTGAGTGCAACGTCTTGCACTTGGAAAATGAAGTTTGTATAGGTCTGTCCTAATAAAAGTGCCTGCTTTGGAGTCCCAGTAGAGAGCTAAGTGCCACTTAGAATATATTTAAATTAGGGAAGGGATTAAAGGATGTTGGTACTTAGAATAGCAGGGAGATGTTCCTAACAGGGGTTCAGAAGGGAACAGGTCCAACTACATCATTACATAAGAAACAAAGAGAAAAGAAACCCAAATGTGCTTGGAGATCAGCGGTTCTGCAGTTACAGGAGAGGAAGATAAAGAAACTGAGAAACCTTATTAAGTTTTTGCAGTTTCCTGACTATCAGAGGGAAAATTTGCTAATTATCAGGAGGGTTTTGTTGCTGTTTTTTGAACAACTGAGGGTTTTAGATGAGGTTTCAGAAAAGTAGCTGTTACGTAACCTATAGCACTGAAATATCCCAAGGTTTTTGTGCGACTCCCTTGGCATGGAGTCAAGTAGGGATAAAGAACGTTGTTTCTTAAAATGACTCTTCCAACACACTGAGTGGTTGAGGTGTCTCGGGGGTACAGTCTAGCTCAGACCGACAGTCTAGTCGCATCACAGGCTGCTGTCCCGATGGAAATGGGAATAAGCAGACAACTTCCATTAGAGGCTACCGTTGAGATTACCGCAGCGTATCGGTACTGTTTGTGTTCCAACGAGTAATTGCACATCGCCAGAACACGTCCCACTTTGCTGCATGGTGGAAATGGTCGATATTGGCTTGGGGGGGAGGGAGAAGGAAGGAAACAGAGATGCGTACTACAAGTGGGAAAAGTTCTAGACCAGTATTGCTATCGCGTGGCATATTCTCTGTGAGATGTTTCCTTGCTGAGGGCTAAATCTTTAAAAGCACGTACGCTTCTATTCTCAGTGATTTACAGCCTTATATGTTTTCCAAGTTTCAAATCTGAATTGTTATTCAGATATTTTTTTCTGATGTGCTTTTAAAGTCAAGGTTTTTCAAACTTCAGCTTCTTGCTTTGGGAAACCATTTCGCTGCCTATTAAATTTTACTGTGAAACGTCTTTATCCTGATGGTCTGATTTCTTGTAATTTCTTCCTGTTACGCTTAGATCTTTCTCTTCATTTGAACCCACAAAATTCCTAGCTTCACACCCTTCAAATATTTGTAGATTTTGTGTAAAGCTTTTATACATCCTTTGCATTTTAGGTCTCTTGGAGTCTTTGGACGTCTGCCCTGTGAATCCTTGTATTGTTTTCTCACATTAAGATGATTGGCACCTAATGCATAGTTCTGAAATGCAACTTTACTTGTACGTGTGTGTTCATCTTCCAATTATGCCTCTGCCTGTTCAGCCTAATCTCTCTTTTGGCAATTTGTTGCCAAAGTAGATGGCAAATTTGTTTTTTCACCAATATTGTTGGTTGTTTCTGAAAGCTTTTTGCCCTGCTCTGGTACCAAAATTTAGGTTTTAGCTAATTTAAACCCTTAAAAAAGATTAGCATAGAGAAATGATTGAAATGTTTATTGGGTAGTGGAAATCTTTGTGGTTAATGACTGTGCATTCAAAGGCAATTGCGAGGAAGGGAAGGCAGGAAGGGTACCTGGGTAACCTCTGCACCTGAGGAAAAGCTGCAGCAGCCCTGGGGCCATTGGCAGTTGGCATTTTGTAGCTACCTCATCTTGTGCTGGAAGACTGGACCACCACGAAGCAGCTCCAGGGTAGTGGAGTGCAAAGGCTGATTTAAAACTGCAATTGTATACCACTCCCTGACTTTGCCAAGTATTCTGTGGTGAGATCTAACAATCAGCACCGGTGCCTCCCCAGGCACTCCTTCTTAGGATGGTGTCCTGCTCAAATTATCCAGATCTGGTTGTTCCTCTGGTTGTACCTCAGCCCAGCAAGACCTGGGCTGACATTTGTTTCTCTGTGGGCACTAATGCTTAGTTCAGCTGTACAGGTTCTCGCTGCTTCTTTTGTTAGCCAAGGAGGACACTCGTGGGGAAGTGCTTATCGCAACTTGTGTTTCTATCATATGCTTCTGGTTCAGAAGAATGCCGTGCATTGTGTTTGCTTAGCTAGAAGAAGAAAGAATTCATTTTCAAACCATTGGAGAGAGTGCATTCTGCTAAGCAAATTTCATTTACCTTGCTGTATTACTTCCCTTGGTGGCCTACCGATTCACATTACTCAGCCAAGTCAAGCCAGAGCCAGCCTTCTGTCCAGATATGTGTCTCAGCATCTCGCAATTTCACATCTTAAACAGGACTCAGATTTTTCTTCTGTGATGGGATCAAGCTGTGTAACTGCAGGTTCTTCCTGTGCATTTCTTTGGGGCTCGTGGTAAGTGAACACAGTGCAGGTACACCTGAAGGCAAAAGCAGCAAGTTCTGACCCAGGCCCTGAATACCTTCTCACCAGTGGTTGGGATTTCTGCTCCTACAGCAGCTTTCCTACATAGCTCTGGGGGGTTGGAGTGTCAGGCAAGCATGGGATGAAAGTGAAACAGGAGCTGTGAGAATGGAAGGAGACAGCTTTGAGATGTTGACCTGACTCAGTGTCTCCTGAGGTCTTAGCAGCATTCTGTGGCTGGGAGAGGCAGCCCTGCCTTGCTCCTGGCCACTTGCTTCCCTTGTGTTGGCGGCTGACTGACCCTCTTGAGCCAGCTCAGCTCACTAAACCTCCAAAGAATCAGCTGCTCATAAACACGTGAGTTACCTGACTGTCTCAGCAGGTCAGCTCGGCCCGAGAGCCCCTTTCAGAGTGCAGCAGGGTGTCTCTTTTAGGAGCAAGGCACAGGCTGACTGCTCTCCTGTGAAACAGAAACCCCTAGACTGAGGTCTTTGTCACTTGACCAGTGCCTTTAGACCTAATAAAAATTCTCTTATTTAGGCTGTACCTAGATCTCTCCTGGTATAGACAGAGCTCCAGTGGAGTATTGCAAATAGCTGCTTTGACATTCATGCTTCCTTTCTGACAGCATATTTATTGTATTTTTAAGTCACATCTTATAGCGCACATGGCTGTATAATTTACAAATCGCATATTGCTAGCCCAGAACACTAGATTTTCTACTGAGATACTGTGATACGTTTTATACTGCTTTGCTGGGGCAAGAATTTTCAGTCTGAGAAGTGGTGATATTTTCCCAGTTTCTTTTACTGGAGGTTGGTGATACAAGTCTGTCCTCAGCAGAAGGCAACACTGAAGTTCATATTCACAATTCAGCTTTTATGCAGTAATAGCTAAAATAAAATAGTTTTTATTTATTTACTGGCATATTTTTGTAATTTTAAGATTGGTCTTAACTGGAAGATAAAACTAAGAGAAACGCAAAAGGAAAATTAGGTCATTAATGTACTCTTTGCTTCTAGCTTTCACTTCATTTGATTGTAAATTGTTTGCAGTAAAATTGCAAATTAGTAGCTTGGATAAAGCCCTATAAATTCCTTCAGTATCAGATTTAATTGAGGAGGATTGGGTCTCCAACCTTCATGGAGTATAACTGTAGCTGGATGCATTCCTAGGGGCTAATTATCCATTCCTCCATATCATTTGCTTGAACTCTCAATTGCTCACTGTTCGATGCACATCGGGTGGATGCTGGAAAATGTCTAAGAACATGTGAGATGGAAACTTAGGCAGGAAGATGCTCTCGCTACCAAACACTAATCTCAAAAGACACTCCACCTCCCACAGCAGGCTTCTGAATTGGAGTGGCTCTCCAAAACACGCGTGGCTCCCCGAGAGCGGTGCAGTTTTACTCCCCATTTGGCAGAGAGACGAGGGTCACACTGAAAGTAGGTGTTCTGCATTTCGTAAGGACAAGATGAAATAGCTATTTTTCCTGAAAGGGAAAAATACTGCACGTGAAATTCATGGTCAGTTGTTTCTAATGTGGGTGCAGCAGAGGAGTCGTAAAATGCAGGCAAGGGCTTAGCGCGAGGTACTGGCACTGCCATTTAATTACTTGTGTGACTGAGAGGACTTTGTCCTGTTTATCGCAGAGCTAAAAGAATGATACAACTTGTGAAGGGGCATCTTTGTCTCACCTCTTTTGCAAACCAAACCCCAGTGTGACAGTAAGAGCAATATTTAGGGGCAATAGTCCGAATTTTTAGAGCAGAGCCTTGGCGAAAGCCACTCTTTTATAGGGTGTGTAGGCCCGGGAGGCAGAGGAGGCCGCAGGCCCCTCAGCGTGCGCCCACCTGTGGCGAGGAGGGCTCTCCTCTGGTGCAGAAAACTGAAGCTCCGGTTTCTCTGCACAAATGCCGGGGTTCGGGCATTAATTAGAGAGCGTAATTTGTTCGGAGAGTCAAAGATGAAAGGAGATCCTGTCTTCCTGTCAGAACAGTTTTGTCTGCACTGCGCTGTCTGATAAATCAGACTGCGCTACAGGAGTAACGCGTGGACTACCCCAGAGCAAATCGCGATGTGCTGCTGTCAGACCCGTGGGGTTTTCTTCTTCTCTGGTGCACTCCTCATGTCTATGGAAAAGCTCCTGTTCCCTTTACTGTTAGGTTTAACTGCTGCTGTGTGCTATGTGGTGGCTCTTGTTGGCTGTATGGGGATTAGGCTGGTTGTCAGTGGGGATGACTTCTTTACCTCAGGCGTTCAAGATACAATGCTAGCCATGTGTCATGCTTTTTGGGCTTCAAACCTCTGTCTAATTCTAATTTATTTTCCCTGATATAATGATTCTACACCCTAGAGAGGATAAGCAGCAACACCCATCTATTGCCAGCTTTGTTCAAACCATGGGGAAGTGCAATAGTTGTTGTTCTGCCTATTTGTAATACAACAAAACAAAAGCAAAATGCTTGAATAAAATGAAGGGGAAAAAAAACACAACCCACAACCAAATGTAAGGCAAATCCTATTTCTTTTTCTTGTTGAGTAAATGCAGCCATAGAGCCTGTGAGTGAGGCACACAAAGAGCTTGCGCTGGGGATGGGTGGGCATGCATTTGCAAGGTGAGGAGGTCACCTGCCCTTGGTAACATTATTATTAAGCTGAAATGAAACATGCAGATGAAAGATGCAGGGATTTGGTTTGGAGTTTTGCTGGTTTAGTTTGTTCATGTTGTGGTGGTTGTTTGTTTGTGTTGCTTTTTGTCCTGCAAAGACCAGGTGTCTTATCTGTGGCTTTGTTGCTTTGGACAGTTTGTGTCCTTCTTAACAGTTGCTTATCTCTTTGAATTAAGTTACGGTGGTTTAACACTATGCAGAAGCCAGATCTCAGAGCAGTGCTGGATGTCCCAGGCTTTTTTCAACTGGCTATATAGTGTGTCACTACAACAGTTAAATTTCACCAGCACTAGGGTCGTATACCCAGTATGCAGTCAGATCATCACGCTGGCTCTGGAGCTTTTATTGCCTACGCTGTCATTGTATATTAAGAATTAGCGAGCAATGTGTAGTAGATTGCTTTAGACGTGCTTTATACGTGATTCCTAACATACCCTGACAGACCGCCCTACCCCAGCTGCGTTGTGTTGGTTGTACCGGAAGGAAAATCAGCCGCCGTTGGGTTTGGAATAGGGGTTCATTTGCAGCCTCACATTCTTATTTATACATAGCTTTATGAAACAAACAGGCGTCTGTTGGGATGATGGTTTCTGCACTTGTCTTGGGACTTTTCACCACAAGTATCTTCTGAATTCTGCCTAGATTTAGAAAAGCCTGCATCACCCATGTTTCCTAATGAAGAATACTTTCAAACTTGCTTTTACACATTAGATTTCCTAATGAGCAAGATAATACATAATTTTTAGGCAAATACTATCTTTTGGCAGAAAGCAGTAGGGAGGACGTTTAATGAGGATTAATTAGGCAATCCTTGTTTCTCAGTTGTTTGTGAAATTGGTGGTAAACTGGGCCTTGCTTAGAGGGCCTGATCCTACAGCTTTTGGACCATTTGAGTCATTTGTGGACTGTGGATAGAGGAGCTTTGGATCTTTAATGCTGAAGCAGATAAATAAATGATTTTTTTCGTGGGCTCTGTATTTGTTTCACATCAGTCTTATATATGTCCTGTATATTTTGTATTTATGAGAGTGGCATGAAAAAGACTGTAGTGTACCAGCTCATGTCTTGGGGTGAAGGAGAAGGAGGAGAGAGAAACTGGATATGAAAGTTTTAAGTGAAGGGGTAGGTCTGGGAATAGGGGAAGATGAGGAAGAAAAAAAAATGTGAAAAACAGGGAACACGAGTGGTAAAGCAATGAAAAGAAAAGCAATAGGGACATAACAAAGGAGGAAGTGAAACATGAGGAAACTGCAGTGCAAGCATCAAAGAAAATGAAAATGAGGGAAGAAATGAGGAAAACAGGTAATTATGCCAGCAAGTTGGTTTTTTTTAATATGTAAAGCAAGAAGCGTTTCAATATGTGAATGTATGTAGAAATGAATACATAGGTTGAATCTTTTTTAAATATAGGTTATAATCTTGAATTTTTGAACTAATACTGGAGACCTGTGGCCTTAGTGGAGCCATATCCCACCTAGCTTTACTGGTTGATGGCTGCATTAGTGGCAATCACACAGAGGTGCATTCCTCCGTCTTATTGCGCCTCTGACCTGGGTTCTTCCCATTCTGCCATGTGGCCAAAAGCGATGAACAGTGAGGTCTCTATGGCTGGTCATGCTGGTAAGTGGCTGCCTGCGAACAGGGGAATCCAGACATGTCTGGATATATATCTGGTCACGAAATGTAATGGCAAGTTGTGTGGGATGTAAGAGTGGACACAAGGAACATTGCATTACTGTGTTGTTTTGGATGAAATGGGATATTTGAAGTGTGGCACTAGTCAGCAGAACGGTAAACAGAGAATCCAGTGCATGTCTAATGCGTGGTATAAATCAGCATCAGAAACACCAGCAGAAAAAAAATAAGAAACTTTTCCACAGGGGACAGCATGTTTCTATAAATCTTAATTATTTGGGAAAATGTGTACGCTAGTTAATAGAAACACACACTCCTGTCAGCTGAGAATTGACAGGAGGAACACCAAAGCACACAAGTAGCAGCAAACAGTCTGAAGGAAAATTTGTGGAGTCCTGTCTAGTCAGCAGCTTTTGAGTTCTTTATTTTTTCCAAACTATAATGTAAAAATTTTACATCAGCAATGAAATGTATCAGGAAACCTAAAAGCAAATGACAGTTTGAAAAGAGAGGGGAATGTACTACTCAGTTCTGTGTATCAGGGTAAAGGAAGCCTGCTTTATATTGTTTATGTATCTGCAAAGCTGTGGTATTATTAGAAATTCATTTCAAACGGTGGAGCTGAAAATAAAACTCCCATTTAGGAACAGTCGTACTGCTCAATTTACCACATTGGTGTTTATAGCCAACTAATCTGAATGCCTCAATTCGTTAGAAATCTTCAAGCCTCTTGAAGGTGTGAGCATCATCCCACACTGTCAGATTTGAATATGTAATCTAGAGGCTGAACTTAGTCAAAATGCAGCTCCTTTGGCAATGGCAAGTGCCTTTGAAGTTTTTTGGATCTTCTGCATTCCATGTATCCTGTTTAAAATTAAAAGAACAACGCCTTCTCGAATAGCGCACCGTAAGCACCATGCAAAACCTGCATCTCAGACATCTGCCTGACTGACGTGATGAGCCAGACAGAAGTTTGGGGCTGTTCCATTCATCTTCCCATCTAACAACCCGCCCCAGGTAAGAGAAGTTCCTGCAAGTCAGAGCTAACGTGGCTGGTTCTGTTCTCAATTACAGGCCAGCCAGACTAAAGGCTTCATAAAGAAAGTTTGCTCCTATGCTTTGTTGATGAGGATGATGAAATACCCAAGAGTAGTTGTTGTAGGACTTACATTGATTGGACAGGAAAAGCCCCAGATTCATTGCACCTGCCTTCCTCTGATTTTCACAGGTCATTTCTGATCCAGCCTATACTGACCTTGCATGTTTGTTCCCTGTCTGTAGACCGTGAGCTCTCCCAGATTCTATGCAACGTAACTCACAATCCTGCTTCTTAGGATGTGCCTGTTTTGCAGGCATGGAGACACCCAGGCCAGATGAGTTTTGTGGCACTAAAAGCTTTGTGTCTGAAAAAAATAGGGTATCGAAATCAACTTGAAATGTGTCTGGTTGCACCAGGTCTAGAACATTACTTTCAGTCTAGTCTCAAGGTGGAAATCATTTTAGCAATGCTGATGACAAACATCTCGCTCTAGGCTGAATGATGCGTTCTTATCTCATGGACTCCCTCGGAGCATTTCGTGTTAGGCTGTGGTCGTGTTGTCCTTGTGAAGAAAGTGGCAGAAAGCACAGAATAGATTCCAGCAGCACAGAGAGACATGCAGAGGACAAATAATTATCTTTTACTGAAGTTATTGCTGCTGTGCTGGGACAAACCAGCTTGTGAATGGGGTAGCTGAAGTTGGGTCTGAGCAAGGCAGAGGTGAGGACAGAGGGGGAGAGCTGGAGGAGACCTTTGGAAGTCTGCTCACCTTCCACTGCCCTGCACAGTGTGCCGTTTAAAAACAGCTGCTGGATTTCTTCTGTGCTGCCAGGCTCTTGAGTGGCAACCTCTGTGATTAATGGGTTTGGCTGGCTCTAGTTGGTGGGAGATCTGTCCTGGCCAGGTGATGCTTAGTCATGATTTTATAGGACTTCTGTGGACGTCTGGGCTGGAGCAATGCAGTATGTACGTGGGCATAAAGCCATTGGTCTTAGGCAACTGCAGTCACACGAAGTGCTGCAGCATCTCACCTCAGCAGTGTGCACTCAGGGTAGCACAATGCACCATTTCTGTCCTCTGAAGTACTCCTACAGCTGCCGGGCCATTTGGCAATTTGAACAGGGAGCAAGAGCCCATAATGGCTGCTGAATTTCTGGGGACGCCTAGTTTTGTCAGACTGTTGCAGGAGGGAACAGCTTTTCTGTTAAAGCAGCTACTTCATTTATAAACCTGCACTGATGGTTGAGGAAACATGTCACTGAAAAATGTTTGAATATATGCAATTTTTAGAAGAAGTTTGAAAAAATCTAATATATCTCATATAGGTCATGTTATTCATCATAAATGTCATAAAATACTGAACATCTCAAACAACGTGCGTTTTCGTACAGTACCAGGGTCAAGGATCAAGGCTATAGATAAAATGGCAGGAGAGAAAATACTCTCCCTTTTCTTCAGGATTCAGTAGTCAGTATGTTTGGATATTGTCCTTCAAGTAATTAACAGTTGTTTGGTCAGAGTGACTCAAATAATTTTTCTTTTTGACTGTTACAATCTGGGTCTTTTGCCTATCTAATCACAGAATTTAATGACTCCCTTTTCTGAATGATTCAGGTGCGGACTTGCTGGTGGAAAACTTTGGCAAAAACTCCATAGTGGTATCTGGTGGATGCTGTTTTCTGCTCCTACTGTTTGGATGGGAATTGGTTGCTTATCAGGAGCCATGTTGCTGTGGGAGAGGGTTGTCGAAGGCCTGCTTGGGTAAGGGTTAGGTTATGCCCTCACCAGCCACTGGTGGTGTGCAGCAGGAGCAGAGCTGTAGCACCAGTGTGTTGGTCCTGAAGACCCAGTGCCCACGTGAATGTATTTTTGAGGTGTTGCATTAGTTCTGGCTCGGTCCCACACGTGCCACTGGTGTTCGGCGAGCACAGGGCGTGCTGCTGGAGTGCTGCTGCTGATTTGGGTACACCCCGAAGGAATCCTGCACCATGCTCTGCTGGGAGACCTGCGGATCTGAACTACCAACTGGTGTAGACGCAGCTGTTAAATGGCTGCGTTTAGCATTTGAGGAGGTAAATGGGTGTGTGAGACCATAGGAATGGGATCTTGGAGGAAGTGGCAATGCTCCTTCTGACTGACTTATTGCTGGCTAGAGTCAAGGCTCAAAAAAGAATAACTACACAAAAGCCTTTTAGTGTTGTTGACTTGGCTTCAGATACAGGAGAAAATTAGGAAGCTCCTTCTAGGGCTAAAATGAAAGGAAATAAGGGAATCAGCAATAAGACAAGAGTCCAGAAACACTGGTGCAATTATCTCTCTAGGGTAGCTGCAGCTATCGTTTTGATATAATCTACAATGAATAAGCCACTAGATTCAAAAAGTGCATGCATACTGAGAGCATAAAGCAGTTCAAATCTTATGCTAGTATTCACAAATGTTTTCATTTTAAAAAAAGAAAAATACCCACCCTAAAAATCAAAATCTAATTACACAAAATGAAGACGAGATGATTTCTGAACAGCCTCGATTGGAGCATGTGCTGCCAAACTAAACTAAGCGAACTGAATGTTTCAGTGAGTATGTTGGCATGAAGGGTACTGTAAAGAAAAGCTGTGTGAACACTTTTTTTTACAAATGATGTGTTTAGTACAGGCCCATTTTTGAAATGCTGTCACTTTAATAAATTAACAAACCTCTGCTCGTTGAGCTACGTTGTTCAGGTATCTCATAAGCAATGTGAATGTCTGCAAACCTAAACAGGGTATTTAGCAAAACCGGAAGACTTTAGAATGCTAACACACCTTTACAGAGTTGTTTTATCAAAGGGGAAAAGTGCTTTAGAAAGTAAATTTTAAGTACAATACTGATTTTTGTAGTTAATACGTGACAGTCTATCACATCTTGACTTTGCAGGCAATACTTTTTATCTACATCTGGGATAAAGGAAGCTAGAAATGTGGTTTGCTTAACAGGTTCAAGCTGGTCTGTATTAATCTGAACGTGAGATAGTGTTGGAGCTACACTATTAACTGGAAAACTTCTGAATTCTAGTTAAGCACACTTTGATCCTGGTCATATTGGCTGCTTAAAGTGTACTTACACACAGCTTGAACTGATTTGGATGTTATTCTTCCTCTTCAGTCATTTCAGTCTTCTGCCTTGATTTGTATTCCTGCCCTCCAGCGCAATGTTACTCAGAAATCTCTCATTCTCCTGTGCAGATAGGCAAGTGCCTTTGCTCTTTGAAAACATGTTGTTGCAATTTTTACAAATCGCAAAAGAAAATTACATAATCTTAAAAGCTGTTGCTCAGGTCCCTGCATTAAATATTCATCTTTTACCATTCTATTTCCATCCCCTACAGTAAGTAGCTCAGCCCAGGCTGACGTCCCTGTTTTTGGGGTGGCCGAGAGTCCTACCCGCGTTCTCAGCAGAGCAGCGTCCCCAGGACCAGGGCCTGGCACTGAATCGAGCATTTCTGCTGGCCCCAAAGGGTGTGCGCCTGAGCTACGTGCTGAAGTTCTGGCAATCTTAGGCTGTCACTTTAGACAGGAGGATTAGCTCTTTAATTGTTTTTACGTAAATACGAAGACAATCATAGCTTTATGTGTCAGGGCTTACTGCAATTTTTTTTTTTTCTTAAACACCAATTCAATGAACAGCTTTTTACAATTTGTAGCTGCTCAGTCATTTTGTATGGCTTTTTAATCTCTAGAGGCCAGATGGAAGTGTGATCCTTCAGCATTACTTGTTTTGCATAATGTGGGAATTGGAACTACATTTGAATAAGCACGTAGTCATTGATATATAAGTATATAAATATTTGCCTCTTCCATCCATGTGGTTTCTCTTCTAATGCTTTGGTTTGGATTTTGTGTTTGTTTTGTTGTTGTTGTTGTTATTTTAATTACAGTTTTCTATAGGGAAAACTGTCACAAACAAGTAAATTGTGTGCCCTGACAGAAAAGGCACAGACAAAAACAGTAATTTTGGTCAAGGAGATTTAAGAGAGAAACAGACTCTCAATTGGTAGGTGTCTAAGACAGCTGATGGCTTACCTTGGTTTCTGATAGAGCTGCTATTGGACTGATCTGGAATGTTGTGGGTTGTTTTTCTTTTCTTTAGAGTCTTTATTTCAACCTGCCTGAGATCCTAACTTTGATTTTAGTTGCATTTATGGATGTACTCTCCGCTGTTAAGACTGCAATCAATTGATTGAAATCCATAAATAATAAACGTCAAGTTTCAATTTAAGATGCAGTAACAAGATGCTATTGGGAGAAGTTTTTATGTACTTCAGATGCTTTTTATAGCTGACTCCCTCCAGAGTCAAATCCTGACACGTTCCTAGCGCTAGGAAGCTAATGGCTTTACCGCATGTTTGTTGAAGGCCGTGTGACAAATCCTATACAGCAACTGAAGAAGAGGACGCTCATGCACCTGTTTGTGGAAGTGTTACATAAAAAGTCCCCAGACATATTTTAGCATCTACCAGTAAGCTGAGCAACTTGACCTGCTTTAGGCTTCATAGGATATATAGTATTAAATTAACCACAAGAAATATAAAGAAAAAAAAAAAGACATACTAACATGAAAAAACACATTTTATTGCACTTAAGTTATAAGAAAATAAAATTTCTAAGTGAATCAAACCATAGACACAATCCCTTTAAAGGTTGTTTTCCTCCATCATGTCAGGTTGTTACATAACTAAAATTAACCAACTGGAATCTGATTGTTTTAAATCAGACTATAAATAAAACAAAAACAAAAAAAAAAGGAGGAAAAAAGATCGCCTAGGATACAGTGTTAAACCACTTTCACAGTTCAGCTTGAGTTGTGGCTCTTGGAGAATGAGGCAAACCATTTGACTCTTTCATTTCTCATTTTGTTTGCATGTGACATCTTTACAAAAACGTAAGTTTTTGCTCTGTCAGTTCCTCCCAGCAATAACTGTAACAGTTGTTTTTTTCTCAAATACTGTAAAACACTAAGACTGACCAGCAACTTTATTTCATTTTTGTATTTTATAATATTTTTTAAAAATTTTGTCAGTTTTTTTTAATGTATGTTCATTCCATTCACCACAGCCCTCACAAAGAAAAATTTCCCCACAGAACAGGCTGCAATAGCTTTGTTCTAAGGAATGTGTTTTAATTTTTGCCCAGAAAAAAGAAAATAAGCTTTGCACACACACTCAATTCTTTATTTGCAGGCAAACTTCACTCTTAATTGTCTGAAACTCTTCCACTCTCAGCCTCTTAGAGGCACAGTTGGCTCAAGTTTCAGTGGCAAAAAGTCTTTTTCTGTAACCAAACTAGAGCAAATTTGGAATTCAGTCTGGGACTAAAACGTCACAGCAGAAAAAAAAATAAAAAAAAATAATTTGCTTTTCTTTCTTTCATTTAGCAGCATAAATAAGTTTGGCCACTGGGAATACAGTACAGGGGTGGGACAACAATCCCGTAATTGAAGACCTACTTCTAGCACCAGCATTGCGAATTAAATCCATCAGAGGACTCTCAAAACCCAGGACAACTTGCCACCTCAGAGCAACTTATGCATTGAAGAGTGTAGATGGAAGCAACAGTAAATAGATTAAACAGAGGCTAATACTGTGATTGACATTGGCAATGGTTGGCAAAAAAAAAAAGGAATAAAAGAAAAAAAAGAAAAAGCTCTGATAAAACTGTACAAAACAATTCACAGTAATATTTCAGCTTTTCCACACCAGGAATGGACTCTTTCTGGTTTTGTTTTTGTTGTCATTGCAGATGCTCTCTAGTTTTTGAAAGTCAATCAGTGACTGCTCATAGAGGTTGGGAGGGACCTCTGGAGGTCGTCTGGTCCAACCCCTGCTCAGAGCGGGGCTAAGGGGGAGCGCGTTGCTCGGAGGGGCTGCCAGGACCCGGGGGGGCCCAGGGGTGCACGAGCAGGCTTGCATGTGCAGCTTCGTTCGAGATCTTTGTGGTAAAATAACCTGTTAACAAGAACTGTAACAATTTTTTTTTTCATCTCCAAATTGCTGAAGGAAGCAGTTGGAGGAAAGTAAAGAAATAATTGCACCTGGTTTCATTTCAAAAGTTGTATTTTTGCAAAGCTGCCCCGGTCGAAAGTGTAGCCTTTTTATGTGACGAGACAGCAAATGCCTCACTTGTCAGTTAGAGTTCGTCATCTTTGTCTTCTCCTTCGTAGTCTGTAGGTCTTTAGGATCTGTTGCCCCAAGCCAACATCCTGCACCACCAAGGACAAGGGATTTTTTTTCCTTTTTCTTTTTTTTCTTTTTTCTTTTTTTTTCTTTTTTTCAGGGGGAGGGAAAGGAGAACATCGTCTACACGTTTGGACAAATTAATCTTTCTGTCCTTCACTTCATATCCACGTCAAAGTCCAACACCAGCAGCTTTGTTTCCTCAGTCCCATTTCGGCTTCCAACCGCACACACTAGCTTTGTGTTAGAAGCTCTGATCCGCCACACGACGCCTCCACTTCCCCCACTCTCCAATGTAACTAGATTTCGGATAAATTCACCCGTTTTCAAGTCCCAAAGTTTTACAGTCCCATCATCTGAGCTGGTAATTACAAAGTTCTTGTTGAACTGTAAACAGGTCACAGCACTCTGATGCTTGTTGGGACCTAGAGGAGTAAACCAGAACATTTCTGTAATTAGAACTCAAGGACAGCCAGCACTGCATCTAACATAAATACCCATCGATTTGCATACAGCTGTTTCTATCTATTAGATGCATTAACCCTGTTCGTCTGCTTTGAAAGGTACAGAAGCCTTGCCCCGTGTTTTCAAAAAGTGAAGGTAGGCATAGAAAAATTCCTCATATTTCCTTCTTTGTAATAGTGATCTTGTTTTGTTTACAGCAGGGCAAGTATATACCTGGGAATTCGTGAAAATGAGCTTAACCATCCAGAATGAGGTGGCCACTATGACTGTTTGTATCCACGTCCCTTTGAAGTGTTATTACGGGATTACGCTATCAGTAAGTATTGATGGATATATAGATGAGACATATAAATTGTTAAAACAGCAGCCTGCTTTCCAGTGAAGCTTAATTTTCTGCTGTAGCTAGCATTGATGGATATGATATAAGACCTTTTTTAGGGGGGGGAACAAAACAATGTGTTCACGTGCACGATGCCTGAGTGGAAACTGAAATCTTTCTTATTACCGAAATAAACATCTTCCACTCATTTCTTTTGATTTATTGCAATAGACAGTGTACTTTGCCTCCCGATCCAATTAATCCGTAGGCTTTGAAACACCCAAGTGACCCCTAAATAAGCACGCTGACTGACTGTTTTGAGATGTCATTTCCTACATACTTCTGTGGCTTATTAGGCTAATACACCCATACCAAATTTCTATCAGTCCAGACCATCTGCCTTTCGTAATAGGAAGTGATTTGAATAGATTAGATTAAATACATTTTGTTCCTCTAAATCAGAGGAAGATCATACAGCTGTCATCAGAAAAAATTATATTTAAGTTGTAAATGGTCCATGGTTGTTTCTTTGCATGTCATTTTTAGAAGTTTTGACATAGGATCTGCAGCATAGATTACTGCAGGCAGCTTAATTTACATTTAGGTAGTTTAAGCTCACCTTGCAATGTCTGTAAACATTGTCCTGTTTTGATGTCCCAGATTTTGACTGTAGAATCGGCATTCCCAGACACGAGTATATTGTCCTTGAGTTCCATTCCACTTGTTAAAGACTGGTGGCCTGTCAGTGTGTGAATGCAGTTTCCTGTTTCCACATCCCAGACTCGGATGGAGGTGTCAAGAGATCCACTCACCACATGGATACCATCAAACTACAAGAAAGGTAAATCTGTTATAAGCAATTATATCAGGATCTTACTATGCTCTATACGAAGAAGGCTATTAAGCATTTAATTCACTAAATGCAACATTAGATACTATATATGTATATATTTTGAAATTGCATTACAAAGTAAAAGTTCAGTCTGCATAGAGACTGAAGTGATTGTTTGATATTAGAGCAGGTGATTTGTGAGCAGTGTAATTTCCTGTTGTAGACATGGCCTATGAGGTACTCGGTTTGAGGAGAACAACATTGAAGCATTGGTCTTTCAGATACAATACAACTCTTTTACACAGAATAGAATCTTGGCTGTACTGCAGGGTACAACAGTAAAAGGATGCCATTTTCATAGGAAAGAATTAAAAAAGCCAAACCTGCTTTTCAGAAGTCAGGGGGACTTTAAGCTGGAGAAGAGCAACAACATTAATCCAGAACAAGCTATACAAAAGCCAAAACATAGGGAAATGGAGAGAATGCGATTGAAAAATGCTGGATTTAGCCATTTTATAATCATAATTGTGTGCAGTAAGGAACTCTTCCTAGTCATTGTTGGGAAAAGTATACAGGCTAACACAGATGTCCAAATTCTTGGATTTTCTGGGCTTATATATATATAAAGTAAAAATATGTAAAACGTGAACATGTAGAGGAATCAGCTAAGAGATTAGATACTTTTGACAAAAAAGATCGGACATGTAGAGAATATAAAGGTGGAAAGTAACTAGAAAGATAGTGACAATGACATAAGAGTCCAGGATTCTCAAAAAAGGAAGGAAAAAAGATCAGTAGAATAAAAACAGTGGGCTTCAAGGAGGAATACTTCAATAAATTGAGACTTCCTTCCCATGTGGTTTTTATATATCTATTCTCTGAGGGGAAGAAGAGTTCAGGAGAGTTGGCACTTTCTTAAAGACACAAACTATCCTTGTGTGAAGGAAAGATAGGAAGTATAGTAAATTACCAAGACCCACTTGGCTGAAGTACAAGGAATTGTACAAAAAGTAGAAACTAGATCAATAGGTGTGTATAAAAGAGTACTCTGGGACAAAATCAGAAAGGCAGAGCACAAAACAAGATAAAACTAGGAAGAGCTGTTAAGGATGATAAAACACTATTAGGAAAAAAAAAATGAAGAAGCCCAAAAAAAATAAATAAAAAGCTCATTTATGCACAGTGGGAAGGAAACACTAAATGAGGCCAGCTATTTAACTTTTTTTTGTTTCAGTCCTCAGCCATCTGAGTGTAGGCTAACAGCACTGACACCGGTGACAACTGAATACGAGCTGCTGCTAGAATAAGGAAAAAAATGCATAAGGCAAGTTGTTTGAAGACAATTCCAGAGACATCTGCTGCTATCTTTGAGAACTCATGGAAGATAGACAAGACTTCAGATGGCAAATACAATTTCTCTCTTTATTGAAGGACGATGATGGGAGATGGAGAATTCTGGATCAGTCAGCCTAACTTCAACTTCCAGAAGAAACTAACAAATAATCCGTCTGGTTGTAAACAATGTAGTAAGTAACAACAAAATGTCCATTTTTGGGAAAATGTGCTTAACCAATATTTCTTCTGTGATGGTAAAAAGCCATGTGAAGCAGCAGATGTCTTGGCTGTATTTTCATCAAGAGGCAGGCAAATTTGGTGCAGGGATACTTCCAGTTCAGAACTTTGTTTACCATGTTATTAGAAATATCAGAAAGATTTCTGGGAGTTCTGGCAATTAGTATTTTCATTAGGACTCGTGTGACATTTCAAATGGTAAAATTAACCCAGCGCAAAGAGTGTAAAAGCTGAGAGAGAATTGTGAAGATGTGAACTTGGCTTGAACACAGGCAGGTACAACTGCAGCCTGGGAAAACGATGACTAGGCAGAAGCCTTTGCTACAGGTAGGGCAATGCGACACTATTTGTCCGTCCGGACTGACTGGTATCCCGTAAAGGAGAAGAGAGAACCCAGTTAAGAGAACTCAGCTATCTGACTGCTGCTTTTCATAAAAGATCTCTTAGCTCTTAGAACATCTTAAATCACTGCCTGCAAATGTGGTTGAGCGTGGCACTTCAGTTCAAAAGCATTTAGGGAGTGACTGGCACATGCAGACTGCTTACCAGCATACACTGCATTTCTGGTAAAGAAAATATATACCATAAACAGACACTCTGGTGTCTGAAATAGACATATGCTATATAAGGCATGTAAAATAACTTTTCAATTCTAGCAAGCATTGTTACGACTTTGACTGGAATTTTGCATCCTGTTTTGGGCACCCTACTTCCCAAACAAGATGTGAACAATTTGAGTGTGGATAAAGGACCAGGAATGGTGAGTAGCCAGCACACTTTTTGGGTGGAAACAGCATGGAATGTTTTTCTTTTCTAAGCTGAACTTACTCAAGGACCCTGAGAATCTGTGGATCGTTTCAAAGGCAACTAAGAAAGAGACTACTAAGAAAATGCAACATGGTTTGTAGTCTTAAGATTATAAGGATCTCTGGCAAATGGTAGGGGGTCCACAGAAGGGGAAATACTGAACTGTAAGAGAATCCACTATGGAGCAGGGATGGGGAAGGCAGGCTGGTTATCAGCCTGATTATTCTATTTATGGGAGTTGTATTGTTTAGGGCTATCTCAGCAGGAGCTCACCATGCAAATTTAATGAATCTTCCTCTCCCCAAACTGTAAGCACCTGTAGCCTTCTGCTCTCTAGACATTTATTTTTATAATACTAACTTCCATTTACAGGGTATAAATACAATCAGTGTGAGTAACATTACCCAACTATTTGATCCATTATTAGTACAGTATCAGAGCAAGACATGAATATTCATCAGCCAAAACAAGAGCGACTAGTGAACATAAGGCAGAATAACATACACTATTCCTCAATTGCACCAGATGAAATAAAACTGTAATATTTTTAAGAGATAGGTAGTACAGCATTTTTAACTTGTTTGCTGCTCGATACAAGAATACTCCTCAGCATATAAATGTAAGGGAAGGGCTGGAGATATTTGATAAATTTTACTACATATTTTTCAGAAGAAAATAAATTAGGCATCTTGCTCACATTTAATCTATTATGGTGAGAAAAACCTTATGATGAAAGAATTTAGGAAAAACGTCTCTAGCACAGAGCTTCACTTTCTGTGCCATAATCCAGACTAGTTACATACCGAATGCTACTTCCTGGTTGTAAACTGTAATTGTTAATTTCTTTTTCAAGTTCTGCCAGATTGTGGTGAGAACAGGCACAAGCATGAAATTAATTTCTTTCTCCTTTATGTGCCTGGAAGTGATGCTTTGACTTTATGAATGAACAAGATGATCTCTTGGATTAGTAAAGGTAAGAAAAGTCTACGCGAGGTCTATGTATGTCTTTGCCAGCATAGGGCTGGTGAAAAGTCAGGTGACAGGTAAGCAATAAAACCATGCCATAAAGTAATACCAATAATAACCTGCATCTACAGTAACATGTCTCTGCTGACAAAGCCTCACAACTGTAAGCCTCTACTCTGAGAAAAGGAAGCAGAAGACTGGAGATTTATGTCAGGGCATTCAAATTTTAGGTTTAGCCTTACTGTGAATTACAGCTTGGAACTAGAAGATGTGACTACAAAATAAGGATAAACAGATTTGTATAATTCAGAACACTAATCCAATGAGGTTTCTGGCACATTTTCAAATACTGTATTATCTGATTTATTTAAATAGTAACATTAGAACTTCTTTTAGGGAAACCGATAACAAAGCTCCAAAATACATGGGGAAAAAAAAAAAAAAAAAACTGCAAAACTACTTAACTTGCTGGGACAGAGATTTGGGCTTCATTGTGTTGGGTGCTTTAAAAATGCTCCTCTAAAAAAAAACCTCACTCTCTAAATTAAGACAATATATAACTATTAAAAATGGGAGACTATCACAGATGATCCTATATTCCTGTGGCCTGTACAGTTCTGGAGTAGGTACTCACAATTTAATAAACGAGATGAAATACACTGACTATAAATGCTACTTAAGGAAACTAAAGCAGCAGATGCAAATCACTTACCTGTAATGAATAGACTCTGTTAGTATGCCCTTGCAGCGTGTGCAGACAGGTCTCTGTCTCTGGATCCCACACTTTGACCATAAAATCATATGCACCACTTACAACCCTTCTGCCATCATATTGAACGCACCGAACTGCAGCTACGTGGCCCATCAGAACATGTAAACACTGGCCCGTCTCTATGTCCCAAACTCTCAGCGTAGCGTCTCGAGAACCACTCACCACTCTGGAGGAACAAGAAAACCCCTCCTATACTTAGCATCGGAAATAAAAGCATTAAAACAATTAGATTTGGCTACAGATCAGTTATAAGTTACAATTTGGGACACTAGATAGCATTTGTCCACTAGCTACCAAGACCTGGTTTGGTATGACATTTCATTAGGGTTGCAAATGACTTGAGTGTTTTTCTTCCTTGTTTTACTCACCTCTCCAGGATATATTTGACATAATTAGCAATCAGTATTTAAAAAGCACTTCATTCCTGAACAGCAAAATAATGCCATGAGAAGCTGTGGACTATTGTGTCCACCCATGAAAGCTTATGAATATGTTGAGTTCAAGTTAGTGCTTTGAGCATCCAGTTTTAATGACTGAGTTAACTAATTGTAACAATGAAACACAGAAGATCTTTAGAAGTTATACTTTACTAAAAGAACAGTTATTCTGCTTGATTTTTTTCAGTTTATACTTTTAAGAGCGTTTTCAGGCAAGAACAGAAATGAAAAGGAATTAATATTAAAGGAACAGGTAAAGGAAAACCTCATCATTCTTCAAAAAAAGAAGAAATACACCCAATGGGCACTCTGTCAACTACTCCATGCCATAGCCAAGTAAGGGAGCTCTGCCAATGTTCCTTGAATCAAGACATGACATACTATTGCAGAAATTATGATGCAATCAGTTAAAATCTTAATAAAATACTGCACCAACAATACTTAAAAAGTCATTCTGCAAAATGAGTAAAAGTTTTTAACCTTTACAAAAAGCTAAGAAGAAATTGTTCACAGTGTGGGAGACTGGATCACAGCATAACAGAATTAGTTTTGAAATAAGGTAAAATGTGACTTTATAAAGTCCATGACTCTTAATTTTCTGTTCTTTAATTAGCACTCTTTATGCTCTTGCTTCTATTAATCATCGCCTCCCTTGTGTTGATTTATATAGTTTAGTTTGGATGCTTTGCCTGTTTTGTATTTCACTCAGTGTTTGATTAGGCACCCAAGTTTAACAAGCATTTTCTGTAAACACGGCATAAATTACAAGCCAAACCGTGGCTGTCACTTTGGGCAGACTTACCTTTTCTCATGGAGATGCATGCAACGCACCGTGGAGGTGTGGCCGTACAAGGTGTGTATGCATTCTCCGGTCTCAGCGTTCCAGACTTTCAAAGTTCGGTCTGTAGATCCACTGATGATGATGTTGTCCCTCATCTGTGATGACCAGACTCCGCCTGTGTGTCCAACTAGTGTTCTCAAACACTGAAAATAAATGGGTGGCTCAGTTACTGTTTTGACAGAGTTGAAGGGAAATTTAAGAAAAGTATTCAAGGAGATAACATTGGTCTCTCATAGCAAAAGCCAGAAGACTCCTGGAGACTTCTGTGTGCTTGAACTAAAAATTCCATCTGTTAGAAAATGCTCATCAAATTTCTCTCTCTCTTGTTGGTACTTTGACTATAAGGAATATTCCCTATAATCTTGCTTTTGATAAAGTAAACTGTCTTTCCAAATTTCTCAGTACAGGATGTGTTTTGTGGCCCTAAGTCTTTTTCTCAGTATTTTTCTGAGTCACTGAAGGTTTTCCAGTATGTTTCTGAAGCATATGTGTTAGAACTGGAGAGAGCATTCACTCAGTAGTTCTACCACCAACCTATAAGCCATATACTCCTATTTTATTTTTCTGTTTGTTTTTCCCAGAAACATCACAGTCTATAAGCTGCACTACAGCATCAATACTGTAAGACCGCGTTTCAAACCTTTCTCAGACTTTACCGTTGCCCAGGAGAGAATCCCCCATTACACACACGCGGCCTGCCTTCTTTGATCCTAGCTGTATGACATGATTTTTCACCATGTAGAAACAGCGTTTGCTCACACCTACTTGTATAAAACCTCACCCACTCTGGACCAGCGGTTTGCCTCTGTCTCTCAGTCTGTATTCCTGTAAGTAATGACTGTATATGGCTTTCTCATCAAGCAGCAGTAAAGTGCTAATTAGTACAGACAAGAACAGATCCTTGCAAGACCCTTCTAGAAAGATACTCCGTAAAGATTCTGCATTTACATTAACAACATGATCTCTCTAATTACCCACGTTCTAACCCATTTAAATATGTGCCATGTTGATTTTCGCATTGCTCTATTTTCTTCCCCTGTGTCGTTGGATACAGTCTTGCAGCGCACACGGCCATCTATTTCAGCACTATTATTTTTATCAGTCAAACCCATATCTGCAGGAGAAAAGAGGTCAAGACTGTTTGATGATCTCTTTTTCTGTAATCTAATGCTAAGTGGCATTAATTTCCATGGCCTTCCTCTAACTGTTAGTTGACTCCTCTTCACGTAGTCCAATATTTTTTATCTGAGATAATGTATCCTAAATACACAGTCTTTAGTTTACTCCATATAAATAATGACACATCTTAGCTTTCTTCTCCTTTTGAAGAAACACAAGTAACTTTAGAAACAAATCAGAAAATACAGGCTATCTAGATCAGCTGTAATAAAGTAAGCCCTAACTTTGGTAGTTGTTGTTTAACAACCTTTCAAGTTTCTGCTGAAATAAAGTGTTCTATCACCACTGCATGTTGTATTTCCATCATGTGACTTTTCTCCAAAAATACTTTTTCTGCATCAGTGACCAATAGTACACTAATTTCTGTTGGTAATATCCTGTTCCTTCTAACAAACATACTTGAAAATTCCTTGCTTTTCTGCTGTAGATAGATTTCCAGTTCTTTAATATCTTTTACCAGTATTCTACAATTCCTGGCTTCTAGCTTAATTCACTGCTAGCAAATCCATCTTTTTCAGTTCATAGCTTCTCTTCACTTTTACAGCTCCAAAACATTTTTTTTTTTTTTAATTTCAACTGATTTGTTCATATTTTAAGAAATCATCCTTCTAAAGCAGTAAGAACACAGAACCCTTATTTTGGGCTTTACATCTGTCAAGGGGATTATTTAGTCATGTTCATTTGCACAAACCAACCTTCAGGGTTCCTGTTATTAATTCTTCAGTATCAGTAGGCATAAGGGCTAATACAGCAGTCTTCCATCTTTCACATACAATACTTAGCTCTCTTTAAGGATGGAGGTAAATAGTCACACTAGGATTTGTAATTACTGTCAAAAACATTACTGAACGTGAACTGATAAGTCATGCTAGTATGATCAACTTTATATATTTAAAAGAACATTTTGCTTTTGAGAGGGTGATATATAGAAAGCAAGTATTTTTCACCTGAGCTTAGCCTGCCCTTTTCAATTAAAAAATGAAAAATTTAATATGGGTTCCTTCATTAGACAGCTTGTTGTAGGGAAGTCAGTAGAGGCAGGGTGAAGCTGCCCATTGCTTTTAATTTTATTCTTCCCCACAGTAGTATTTACAATCCTATTGAGGAATTTCTAGGCATGCAAAGACAAATGCTTTACACATTCAGCTTAAATGTTGTAAGTGGATACCTTTTACATCTTAAACATGTTATCCTCAAAAGCTGTCCTGGTGTTCAAATAACTGTATCATTAAAACAAAACAAAGGATACATGACACCAGTTTAGAAGGAAAAACTACTATTTCCCTGAGGTCATTTCTGTATCTATATAGAGCATGGACAGTCACCTTAAAACAAAAGCTGTGTGCTGAGTAGCTGTGATGTTCTAACATGAGTGAAATGTTCAGTACTGTCTTTTTGATTGCACATATTGTTTTGCTTCTCTAAGCCAAAATTAAATTATTGAAGCTTATTAAATTCCTGCCTGAGCTGGATCTAATTTAATAGGAAATATTTAAACCTAAAGCAAGTTACATTTTTTTTTCTGGCTCAGCAATATAGTAGCTTAGAACGAAAAACAAACTGTATTTGAAAACAGAGCCAGTAAAATCAACACACCATTTCAATAACTTAGAAACAACAGAAAGAATGATAGAAGACAAGTGAGATCTAGAGGGGTAAAAGCAGGCTAAATTAAGCTTTAGGGGAGATAAAGCAACATATCTGTCCAAAATCTTTAGAATCCATGTCACAGATGACTCCACAAGAATAGAAGAATTGCCAAGAGAACAAGGATATATGCCAACAGTAACATGAGCAGCATTGTAATTTCACATCAAGGTGACTTTTTTGAACTAGATTAGATTCTGTGTAGGAAAAGATGACTAAGTGTTTACCAGTATTTTTTCTGAATCTTGCGCCAGACAAACTGAAGACCACGCTGGGCGTGGTCTGATAAAACTGTGGTAGCTGGTAACCTATGGCTCTTACTAGCTCTTTTCCTAAGCAATTCAGCAACATACTCAACTTACCTTGCCGGTAACTGCTGACCACACTTTTAATGTGTTGTCATCAGAGCCACTCACTATTCGGTTACCGCAGAACTGAAGGCATGTGATGACGTGATCATCATGACCTTTGAGCACCTGACAATAAAGAACATGAAAATGTACACTCACGATTTAACCCAGGCGATCAGAGATAAGCAGGGGAAACAAAGTGCTATTCTGATTCATAAATTATAAAATGGTAGAGTAACTTCAAAAATAATATGGCCCCTTAATCCTGTGTGTCAAGTCTAATTTACTGCCAGCTGAGACCAAAGAAGGTATTTTCCTTTCTCCATGAAGTAATATTGCATTGCTTGTCAAGCATACCACAGTTCTTTTAAACCTCCTACAAGTACCAGGATAAATCAGTAATAAAAGTAGGATAAATTAGTAGCTGGACATTGCTTAATTCCTCTGCAGTTACTCCATTGCATATTCATAATCATTATTTTTTTATTTTTTTTTCCCTCAGACTTTTATATTTTAAGAGTCGTTTCAATCTTGAACAAAAAGCAGGGCATTGTATTATTTGCTGCATATTTGTATTTCTATGGTCAAGGCTGCCCATGTGTATTTTCCCCTTACCATTGTAATCTGTTAAATGCCAGGCAGCACCACAGTCAGAAACTATAAACAGTAAATTAAATTAAATACAAGAAAAAGCGAGCATTTAAAGTGCTGGAAATGTAGATTGGAATGTAACTCCACAGGTGTAGGATTTTCGATACTTGATTTGGGAAAAACTCCCGTGTATTTTACTGCAATACAGTAAAAGAACAGTTATCAGAACACACAGAATGAAGAATGCTTTTATTCAAGATATCTGAGCACTCTTCAAGATGTTCATCAAAATGAAATGGGCATTTGGCTAATGCCTGAGGCTGTAATTTTAATAATAATTCCAAGATAACTTGATGTGGCGTATCAAGGCAAGAAATACAGAGCCATTGCCAGAGATGTACATAAGTCACAGCCAAATAAACAGCAGGATATATCCATAGGGTTTTCACAGGAATTTTTTTGTTCTTACTGTTTCGTTGTACAGGAATCAAGAAAACGGGGAAATTGTCTAAAAGGATATATGTTTTTTCTTCATGTTTTTGACTGATAGTTCAATATGGGTTTGATTAGACAGTTGCTAATTTATTTTTAAAAATGTTGTAGGTATTGCTTCATATCTTTGTATTGGAAAAGACTTAATGAGACTATGAAATCAATATTGCTAAATATGTTAATATTTTAAAAAACAAAATCTTAATATGGAACACAGTTACTGCCTTGTGTTGCTCAATTTATAAGAATATCTATTAAACTAAGCATGAAATGGTCATAGAATGGCTGTGGAATGTTTTTGTGTAGGTACATGGCCCAGCTCTACAAATATGCATGTTTGTATGTTTAATTTTAAACAAAAGTATTCCCAATCAAGACTCTGGGATTATCTCCCTCACAAAGACTGGCATAGGCATTCACCAAATTCTGCAGATTTTTTTAAACCAGCAGTGCACCAATTTCGTTATATGAAGCATCCCATTTTGATTTCCTAACAGGGTGCTCAGAAATTAATGTAAAAACATGGTAAGCTAAAATACAAATTATTTCCTTTTTGTAAAATACACTGCTTTTTGTGCATGGCTAGTCTGGCTTGTCTGAAGAAAAAAAAAATAATTGGAGCTGACCTTGCTTTGTTCATGGCACCATGTCCACAGCTCAGAAACTTACCTTAGGCGATTTAAGTTCTCCTCGCCGCCAGTTGGTATCAATTCTGTGTTGTCTAATATACGCGCTTTTCCATGGACTATGTATAAAGCCTGGTTTTATTACTTTCCTCCTTTTGATATGTAACGGTTCATCAATCCCTAAAATGGATTAAAATAAAAAATTAAAAAACAGAAGGGGAGGGGGGGAAGAGGGAGTGATGAGTCCAACCCCAATAAAACAACTTCTCTCCCTCCCAAACCTTACAGTGAACTCTGAAATTAAATACTGCATCGACATAACAACCTCCTGCCAGAGGGTTCTGCTCATCTTCTCCATGCCAGTATTTGCATTTTGTCAGTGACACCACCCTGCTCCTGATACTACATCTTCCCTGGTCTTCCAAGCACAATCATTACGGTAATCATGTGGCTGAAAATGCTCTTGTTCATCACTCCTTCCTAGCAATCTACTGCCTTGTTTTTGGATCCCTTTTTCTTTACATTGAGGAAATGTAGCAGAATATTGCCTTTTTCAAATAAGTATCAGCCAGCAAACTCCACAACCGCTCATACTCTCATTTCAAAGCCATTCGAAAGGCAATTCTTTCTTTGTGTGCACCTCCTCTCTGGTCATGCATCTTTGTTACCTTTAAGTTCACTGTGATTCTTGATATTAGTGCTCTCCTAAATTATTTTATTTTCTTTCACAAAGCTACGCCCTTGCCTGGCTTCAATTTATGTACAGTTGTGCCCTGGCTGAATTGGTACTTAGGAGGTAGTGCTTTGTTTCATCCTTGCTATTATAAGTTGTTTTTGTTTTTTTTCCAATTCTCTTTCTCACCCATCCATCTTTTCTACACAGCTTCTCTCTCCACTGCATCTCATTACTAGCCTGAGTCTTGTCTGTTGCCACTACGTGGATTTCATCCTGCTTTTAGCCCCTTTTCTAGTGTTTCTATCTGCAAGTCTTGAATTAACTGTGCCTTCATATTACTGAGCTCCTCACTAAGTCTGAACAGGCTAAAATACTGTTTTGTCAGTACTCTCATGCCTAGCCATATTCTTACTTATTTGTACATATTTTTACTTATTATTTATTTTTTACTTCTCAGGCTCACAAATGCAGACTCATGCCTCTCAACATTTTCCTTTTTTCTCATTCTGTCCTCTTACTGCATTTTTCACTGAAATTGGTAAGAGGAGAATCTTAAGATTTACGAGGTTAGACACCTGATTTCCATTGCAAAAGAACAACTCATTAATTTAGGGAGCCTTTAAAAATACCCAGCTACATTCATTCTGTCATCATTTTTAAAGCCCTTGCATAGACCTCTCACGAGTTCTTCTCTCAGGACTCTGAGGCAGACTGGATGGTACCTGTGTTTGCCCATGGCCAGTAAGGACGCTGCTCTGAAGTCAAAGGCATGTGCTCTGCCTCCAGAAACTGACTCCTTGTTCATGTATTTCTGCTTAGAAATAAAAGTTTACCATTTTTTTTTTGTTGTTTTCAAATAGGAGGTTGTTTCCCTGGAAGCTTTTTATTGTCCGTTCATATTGCTGCTGAACCACCATATCTTGAGTTGTCATGAGCTGTCCAATCTGCATGGCTTATGGAACTGTGTCCCCTTCCCTGAGCAACCAAGTTACCATCTTCCTTCCCTACCCTATGAAATTTCTCCGTTAATTTTCCTACCACTGACATGGAATTACAGTGCCCATTCTACCCAACCTCTGCAGTTCTTCCTGCATGTTATTTACAAACTGCAAGACTGTGCACCTATTGTTTTTCCATCTCAGCTCGTATTTGCTTTGGTTCTACTTTGAATAAAACCAGTCCTGACAAAGTGAAAATAACAGTATTTTAAAACCATACCCCTAGTATACACCCTTATGAATAGGATGTTCAAACTTAAGTCTAGTATCATTGCTAGTAGTCCACAGATTATTTCTGCTTCCTACTTCCAACACAGATATGCACCACGTAGCTCAAAGCGGTAAATTTAAAATCACCCAAATTCCCTTTGTAAAACTTTAAGCTTATTATGTAAATGAACTGCACTTTTTATGGCAGCAACGCTGTTACATTCATCTTTTTGCTCAGCCTTACCCTCCTCTTTGCATTTCTCTCTCCAGAGAAGATTATCTTCAGCCAGAATCCTCCAGTAACGGCATGTCTGGGCTGCCTGCAGAAGGTCCCTGGGTTCCAGGAATGACAGCACATACAGTGCCAGCTGTGAAAAAAAGGGAGCATATTTTCTGAATTGCTTTTGAAAGGAAAAGGGAAGTAACTCAAAGTATTATCACACAACAGAGGCTGAAATACGGAAAATTGAAACAATAAATTATTAAATGTTCTCAGAAACTTAACAGAGCTACAGTTTGTTCCAGTGGGCACATGAAAAGTATAGCAATCATCTTAGATAACTAAATCCATACAGATCACATCAAAAATGTATATTATTTGCAAGAGAATAGATGTCAGCTGAAATCACTGGCTATTATGCTTTTTTAAAATGTCATCCATATTACCACGAACCATTACCAGCTGTACCAAAATAATCATGTCTCCAATATTTTATCTAATAAATGTACCAGAAGTTTTTAACCGGAAAACACAACGCTGCGTGACCAAATGAGGAATGCTGTGATGAATAACATCATGCAGGAAGCTCGAATATAGAAAACATAAATGCTATTTGTACTCAAGTTCAAAAGTACTCTGCAGCTGCAGAAGCCCAGCATACATATTGCTCAATTTCTGATTAGAATGCAAACATACAATGATGTTACAGGGAGTTTTATGGACCTGGATGCAGAGGGCCTGAAATACATAACTTTGCTATTGCACATAGTATGTGTTACCAAAAAAAAACATGTTACCAAAAAAAAACCTATGGGAAATCCCAGTAAGCAGCATAAGACAAACCGAAGTTGAACTTTTCTGTGTGATAACATTAAATGCTACTGGGAGCATTCAGACCCCAGCTGACTGAGCTAAGCCATATAATGACCATTATAAAAGCCCCAAATCTCCAGAAATACCTTCAGATGTGTTGGAGTCTTAAATAGGGACTGAGGCATCTAAAACACAATCCAAAATACAGGGACTGAGATCCTTAAGGGTATCATGGATGACTACAGCTTTTCTACTGAACAGCAACAATGTATTTCCCCAGTCATTGAGAATAAAAACATCAGAGGCAGCAAAGTGGCTGCCATGGCTAAAAACTCAAGAGAAAACACTGCTGATAAAAAGCGATGCACAACAACTACTTACATTTAGAAATAGTGGGGTCTTTGTCACTACTAGGATGCAAAAGTTATCAGGGAAATCATATCATCCACGTTAACGGCTGCTTGACATATCTTTTTGTGCTTACAATTTTTGTATTTAATTCTTAACTGGAGTTGTGTTGTGTATAAATAGAATCTGCCCTTTAAAGAAGCATAGACTGAAATTCAGTAAGGAAGTCATAACCATAGGCCATTGACCTCAGAAGATTTTTGACCTTATTACATGAGAAACGTTTGCTTTTAGTAATGTAGCCCCATCAGTGACTGAGCAGGAAATAAAAATTCAGTATGCCAGGACTGTTTGCATTTTGATTGCACTTACACGCCTTGTTTGCAAGTCATCACCTGCAGCCCACAGCGAGCATGCAGGACTCCACATTTGCAGAATCTGCTCCCTAACTTACACATTAGCTCCCATATGCATCCCAGGCCATATAGCTGCAGAACAGTCATTCTGTCCCTACTCAATCATGGAGTCAGAATTTAGGCTTTGCTGAAAGGCTCTCTGATACAAAAGCAGCAACTGTACCCGTCCTTTTAGACTTTCTGACTTAATTCCTGATATGTAAAAATATTTAAGAAACTCTGTTTCCTAACAGACATCAGATAGATGGCCTCACACACAGCAAGACTCAAAGCATGGAACAGAGCCTTTCCGTTTTTGCTGGATGTTCCTTAACCGACAGAAGAGTTTGTTTAAATATCACTTGTCCTATCTATACAGGTATGAATGTTTGCTAAAGTAGTGTTAATTAAAATCTGTGAGCCAACTGATTTTTAAAACAGGTTACATATAGGTGACATTTATTTTAGACCATATTTGGCTAAGTAGTCATCAAGGGTCAACACAACTCACAGTTGACTTTAGGATTAGCAGCACACAGAAGATGAAGGCCCTCTGTCACTGTTCATGGGCCTAGTTATAAGAAGGCTTCAGGTAGCAAAGATTGACCTTTGACTCAGCTGTACCTAGGCCTACTCCCCTTTGCAGTGTTAATAATACCCAATAATAAGCTGCCTCTCACTTTCTCTTCCACTCGTACCATGGCACCAACAAGATTTTGGCAGATTTCAACAACACTCCTAATCTGTTGATTTCCAGACCTGGTTTTCACAAACAAGTAATTTCAATAATTATTTCTAATTGCTCCGTAAGAAAACAAGTATTATTTCAGATTAATTGTTTGACTGCAGGTTTCCTCAGGAGGAAAGCAAACATTTTCTTGGTTATTCAGGTATTAAGTTACTGTCTCTCTATTGCTGAAAGCATTTTGGAAGAAGCGGCCTCCTGCTCGAATGTGCTTCCTGTCCTGGTTAGGTAATAAAATCCCCGCGTTGCATACCACAACACGATGTGGGAGATACCTCGAGATGTTAATGCAGAGTGACAACTCAAGAGAGCGTGCGTTCGCAGGATGCTGGCTTTGGTAGGGAAGCCTGCTTACAGAATTACTGACCCTACCAAATTATTCTTGCTTCCCCCCACTTACTCATCACCCCCTGCTGAAACCAGCGCGAGTGGCAGGGGACAGAAGAGATCTGGGTTAATGATCTTCAAAATGGAGAAGAGATGGATTTAGCTTGTTTTTTTTTGTTTTGTTTTGTTAACTCGGTTAATTTTGGTGACAGTGACTGGGGGCTAGGAAGCAAAAATGATTTAAGCCAGCTTCCATGGCCAAGCCAGCCTTTCATGAAACTAAGCACTTGACAGTTCTGGTTTCAAGAGGCAAGAACAACCACTAAAAATAAATAAAATTAAACACATGTATCTTACGGTGGAGTTAAGGAACAAATAAGAGATAAGAAATATTTTACAGCTAAATAGCAAAGCCTTGTTGTGAAGAAATTGCTAAAACTGAATAACAACATGATCATTAGTTACAATGCAACTGCATAACTGGTTGTATTTGAGTTAGTTTTGGCACTAAGTCAGGCAAAGAAAGCTAACTCAGCTGGGAGTTACTGCTATCAATTATTAAGATTTTTGATTTAATAGGAAGTGCAGAAGTGACAAAATATCTTCTGTTTTCCCAAAATCGAGATAGAGTCTTTCTTCCTCTGCCTCTGAACTAAGGCTGCCTTGGGCAGCTTCTTTATGAACGTGGCAACAGCCCAGAGATCTTACTAGACCCTTCTCCTCCCCCAGCATCCCCTACATACATGAAGGCTACCACACAGAGCGCTCTGTAAATACTTACATCACGTGTACTAAGTCAACATTCACTGCATAAACTGCTTCCGAGCCTTACAAATGCTAACCAGCAAAACCCAAGGGAAGGCTGTGACATTTCCTAATCCACAAAGATATGATAGTAGATAAATGGGAAGAAGGGTCATGTACATCTAAGTATTCCAAAAATAGAACATACACCAGAAAGAATGTTGAGAAATGGAGATGCAGAACAGCCTCCACAGTAAGTAAGGGCATATTAAACATAGCAACCAAATCCCAGCACCAGAGCATCTACTAAGAACTTGCTTTTAAATGTGTTGGTGAATGAAGACTTCCAAATACCAGCCCTCATGGTAAAGTTTCACGTGGCAAACCCAACAGGGAGGTCTGGCAAAAAAAAAAAAAAATGCACTGCCTCCTCACTCCAGACAACAAAACAAGTTCCCATTTGCTAAAATCAGTTGGGGTGAGAAATATCATTTCTAAGTGAAATGAAATGCATTCATTTAACGATTGTAGCAAACTGGGTTTATAATCCTTCATGTCTAATCCCATGTTCTAGTTGTGAGGACATCAGGGATTACTCTTCTGTGGATGACATTTACTTACACATGCTGCAAAGCACACACTCAAATCTAAGTCTTAGCTTCTCCTTAACCTGATACAATATGATCAGATTTGCTGTAAAGGATTTACTGCAGGATATCTAGTTAATTAGGGCTTGCCTTTATCCTTAGCAAGAAGGGCTTTTCTGGGTTTACTTTGGTTGTTTTTTTCAGTACAGACTTTCAGGTTTAGTTTGTTTAAAATAAATTCAAAACTAACATTAACCAAAAAAATATTACTTAAAGTATTAAACGACAGTGCTTATCCTTACAGAATAATGTGCAGAGAGGCCTTACACCTGGAGGAAATGTGCGTGTGCATTCTATATAAAAGAACTAGTTCTCAAAACAAAAATACAGCCACCAGCCCAATTAAGATACAGAGATATTTGTAAAGTTATGGGGACTTTGTTTAACGGAGTCATCCATATTTCCAGGTATCTAAATGCCTATCAAAACGTAAAGGTATGTTAACGTGAAACGACAGTTACTATGGTATGGCAGTGTATCAACTTACGGACCTTTTTAACATCAGTTTACTTCATTATGTTGGCAAAAATGAACGCCACAATTAGCATGGAAGTATTTAAAAGGTAGCAGATGATGCACTGCCCAGTACTGTATTACCCTGTATTTCTCACCTCTTTTGGGAGCAAGGAAATGAAGTCTCTTTGAAACTGGGGCTCTATCACTTGCATCATGTGTTTTACTTGTGTTGGTTCACAACTGTCAATAAGTTCATCTAAAGCAAGTAATTTCTCTGGTCCACTCCAGCTCTGCAAGAAAATAAAATAATAAAAAAAAAAGAAACATTAAGCGTAGTTTATATTAGTAAGTGCCATTGCTTTTTCAAAAAAAAAAAGACAAGTTAAGTTTCTTTGCTGACCTATATACAAGCATATAAAAAGCCAGCAAGATAAATGCTCATGTAAATTACACAAAAATGAGAAGTTAATCAACACAAAATATTCCAAATTACTACATTGATTCTTAAGCTAAGAAAGAATTTGTTATACACACACATACAGATTAGCAATTAAATAGATAATAATATTTAATAATAATAATTAAAATAATTAAGCTTCTTTTGAAGTTGATGAAATCTATGCACATATTACTGACAATGAAGGGGTTGCAACAGAACGCGCGCTCTCTCTTTCTCCGTTTTACGTTCAAGTGAGATGACAACTTTTAACCTTAGTGTTTCATCTGATAGACCAAAAATTTTCAGTGGAATGAGAGGAAAGGAAAGAAAAGAAACTTTTTCTAGAAATACGTTGGCTTACTGCCTGCTTATTACTGTGGTGTGTCCCTAAGTGACAATGATGTATTTCAGGATCCTGGCTATAAACCTACGTGTGTTTGTAGGTATCAATTTATACTTGAATAAACAGGGGATTTTGACTGGAAATTTTCTTACTTCACATTTTTACTAATGGGCATCATAAAATTTGAAGATTTTAATAAGGCACTCGTCTGAGAGCATAGCGGATTAGTAGCATCATTTGTGGAAAAAAATTAGAAACTGAATACACTGCACATCTGAAAAGCATGTCTTAAACTCATCTGTGCTCATCAAAAAGTTTAGATTTGTTACATGAGAACAATTTAAAGAAAAAATTATTTCTACTGGAAAAAAAAAAACACAACAGTCATTGCTAACTGATTTAGCAACAGAATTAGAGCACGAATAAAGCCTTAGAGAGGAGAGAAAATGAGACATCACAGTTTTTGAGAGCAAATTCACATCCACATTCTTCAATGTCTTCTAGAGTGACATTTACAAGTAAATTAGCACATACAAATTATATTACAGTTATGGTGAGAGGCTAAGAGAAATTATATTTTAAAAAAAGGCAAGATACCTTAGAATTAAGATCTCTACTAATCTGCCATGTATCTAAGGACCTTTACTGCTTATGCTGTACATTCCTGTTCTCTGGATGTGAGCCTGACCATTAACTCGGGTCTCTGCAACACTACAACATGGGCAATTCTGTCAAGTTTCTGTACCACAACAAGGCAAGGTAAGGAGAAGGGGGGATTTCTGAAGGAAAAGCAGATAAATATCCTGCTCTACTTGCTGTGAAAAGATCATCGTGTTGCACCATTTTTCTGTGATTAAAGTTTCAAAGCATTGGGAATGCCAAGAGAGGTACCATTTGCCCGAAGGCCGGCCCACCTGGCTTTCAGGTGCCCCTGTGCTCGCAGAGCAGTGAGAGCAGCATGGCGCTGCCTTAGCTCCGGAGGGAGCACGTGCCAGGAGCTACCACCAAGCACTCAGTGCAGTGGCCCAGCCACCCATCTGCACGCTCCTGCTCCACAGCAGGCACACAGGAGGGCCTGACATCTGCCGTGACGGAGGGACAGAGGGGAAGTGGCCGAGGAAGGGAGCTCCCGTGAGCTGAGCCTCTGCACGCACTGCTGGTGACTGGGAACATGGCCTAAGCTGCCAGGAAAGCATTCCCCATCCCCACGCGTGTATTATATCGTCACCGCAAGAGATCCGGGTTTCTGTACCTCAGGTGTTAGTAGATCTCAGGTCGCCAACACCTCACAGTGTTAAAAAGAAACAAATCTCTCAGCATAAATTGCAGCAGTATTGTTACAAATAGCTTTCATTATCAATTTCCTTCGATGGAAACATCCGCATCCCAGAACAGTTCTCCATCTATCAGGCACTGAAGAACTGTTTCTCTCTCCACCTTTCCAATTGTTTGTTCCACTTACCCCAAGCTTTGCTGGTGCTTGGTACAAGCGGTTGGAATCTTTCATCTTAGCTGTCAGCCGCATTTGAATTTAGGAGAATTAAAAAAGGAAAACTAATACCTGTGCTACTTCCTCACGCTCTAAGTTTCCAAGGTCAGCCTACTCTTAATCTATAAGCAGCTACATTAAATTAAAACAAATCAACCCGAATAGCGTTGTGCATTGTTGTGGCAAACATTGATGGCAGTTGTGAACACATTATTAATTAATAATTTCACAGTGCACTATCTGTAACTCTCTTGCATTTCTATTTTTAAAATGCAATTCGGAGCTGCACAGAGAAGAGAACAGAGATGATACAAGAATTGCAAAGAGATGCTACTGAATAAAAGTAGCACCCCTTTCACCTGTCCAGTCATCGTTACGGGATGGCTATGGGCAGGTACCTAAGGCTCTTTCTAAGCCATCAGCTGCTAACACGTGTTTTTTTCTCTAGGACGTTGTCCCCTCAGTCTCTCACTTAAACAAACAGACCCCCAGCTACAGGCAGGAAGGGTCTGTGAGGGAAGCGCTTGGCAGGAAGAATTCTGATGAAGTGAGTAATCTTGCCAGATGAACACTACCGTTCCCGTTAATGAAGGCAAGACTAGGAAATTGGTGTTTCTGGACCCCAAAGCTTGATCTGTTTGCACAAAACTGCATTGAGCAGAAGAAGTAAGTTTGTGGCTTTGATGAGAAACAACAGTGAACAAATATCAAAGGGAAAAAAAAAAAAAAAGTAAATGGGTGCCAGACAATTTGCAAAGTTTCAAACGTTTTAGATGACCGGAGAGGCCTGAGACACTTGGGGTAGCGTCCAGAAAACCTTGGGACTTCTACCAGGTGATCCCCTTTCAAATTGAAGATTCTTGTAAAGAACATACTTCATCTGTAAAATGCATGTGTTTAATTTATTTTCCTTGTCTTCAAAACTTAAGCTTAATGTAAAAACTAAACCAAAGCTTTTGTTTCGTGCAGGGGTTCCCCTAGGAAAGGCAGCTCCATGGTTCCTTCACACAGCCCTGAGGAGCCTGACAGAGACTGCTGCTGCTGCTGCTGAGCTCCTTCAGTGATCTGAAATCCTAAGACAAAGCGTCTCCCTTGTCCCTGCCCAGTGCCCCAGGGAGGTCTTGCTTCACCTTTCGTCTGGCTGATGCCATCTCATCATCCAGGATGCTGCTACTGCAACCATGGCACTGCCTACCCGAAAAATATTCCTTCCTTCTCCCCTTCGCTGTTATGCGTGAACCTCTTTCCTTGCTTTTTCAGGCAAGCCAAACAGCTTTCTATCAACATAAACATCTCCGCTGCTTCTACGACTTCTACCTCATCGCTCCCGCCTGACTTGCCTCCTCTCCCTTCATCATCTCCTTCTGTTTCTGTGCCTCTACTCTACCATGAGCTATGCTCTTCTGTCACGCAGCCCCAACCTGTTAACTCCAGTTCGCACAACTCCAGTTTGTAGCAATTAGATCCTTTTTCTGTTCCAGGCATCTCAAGGACAGCTATTTTGAACACGTTACGCCGTGGTACAGTTTTAGGGTGCCGTCCTCTGTCGCTGCGTTCTGCTAACGGAGGTGTGCTGTTTCCCAGAGAGACCCGCAGAGGGGCTGTCGGGGGTCCTGCTGCTGCCCAGCCCCTGGGTTAGTCACCGAGCACCTTGCCATCTCAAAGGTCAGCCTGGTCTGGATAGACGTAGCGCATAAGCAAAATCCCCTGCAGGAAAGAGCATCTGGAGCAGCGAGCAGCTGGTCACAACGGAGGGGCTCAGAGCAGTGGGTGCTGCAGCCCCCAGCGAGGAGGACTGCAGCTGAACCAGGCTGCGCGTCCCCACCAGATGTGACCTGAGCCTGCCCAGAGGAGCATCGGCTGGTGCAGCCCCTTACGTCCCCGATGTGGGCCAGAGAATGGCTTCACCTAGAGTTTCCTCCGAAAGGAGGCTAGTTTGTATGTGCCAACACTGCTCTGCAACCCAAGCCAAGGGGAAACGAGCAGGGAAAATTGGGGGATTTGCTTTGAATCTCCACTACTGCTCTGAACCAAGGTGGCAATGGCAAAATGGCCAAAAGCAGCATGTTGCTGCACCATGGATCCTTCCCATTGTGGGTGCAGGGGCTGTGAATCAACACCGAAACCTTGAACTTACACTATGAAGTAGAAAATGCTGTGATGCTGCTTATGATACAATCTTTACCGCCAGCTGCGTGTAAGAGGTGGACCACCCGGTCTCGTACATGTGTGCATTCACAAGCCTCTTTGGAAGAGCAGGACATGAAGAATGGTAAGTAATTTGGTTATGGCAGCCTAGGCAACTCTTTATGTGAAAGAAAGAAACAGTATTCTAGCCAGCCAGAAATGGGAGAAGGATTTTGGACACTATCTAAACCACTGACAAAACAACGTTTCCAAGCTGCGGTAAAATAATAGCGTTCACTAGTTACTCAGAGTGAGTGCTGTACTTACTGCCTATGGAACAACTTTTCAGCATCACTATGTGCCCTCCAACATATTTCAAGAAAATTCCAAATTTTGTTGATCACGTTACTTAAATAAAACCCAGCAATGTAAGCACGTGAAGTAGGAAGAATGAAGAGAGAAAAACAGAATGTAATATTTAGAACAGTACTGTCTCTGACTGAGTTTAGCACGCAGCTGATTTTTTTCCTTATGGCAAGCAAGTTGGTGACTTAAAAATATTTCTTGTTCCAAATAAAATAAAAATAGTTTCTTATAAAAGCAAAAATCTTGTAAAGATACACTCGGGCACTGAGTTTTAAAAATCTTATAGTGGACTTTAAAAAGACCTGAAACCAAGAGCCACTGCGAAACAGAAAAAATAAATAGGCCTCTAAGAAATTAAATGGCTTGAACCTATCAAAATGCTTTTCTATTTTTGTTTCCAGACTAACATTTCATTGAAATCAATATATATCTTCATTTTTAAAGGGAAAGTGCAAACACACTTCCAGCTGCTTCTCCTTTCTGCACTAGTTTTTGTCATTTTCACAATAAAAAGCCTAGATCAGCTACAAAACGTAACAGCAGCAATAACATACAAAAATAAGTTCAAAAAAAAACCAAGAAAACAAAACTCAGACACACCCACTGTTTTCTTAGTATTTGAGTGGTCTTGCATTTAAATTTGGGAAAAAAAGAAACAAAAAACAAAGGAGAGTGACTGAAGGCCAACGTACAGGTGAGGAACCTCAAAATAACCGAGTATCACTTGTTACTGCTGGCTTCTATGCCAAAGGACAGTTCTACCTTCAAACAGGACATATGTCCAGCTAATGTGCCCCTGGAAATTTAGCTTTAAAATTAATTGGAAATATATTTTCACATAAAATAAGATAGTGCTATTAAACAGGCTTAGGAGGCATGAAGTACATAAAGAAGAAAGGCCTCCCATTTCTGTTTCTGCACAGGAAAATCTTTGTATTGCAAGAATGATGCTACACGTGCCAGTTAATTCTGCCCTCTGGGCAGAGTGAGCTCCCCTTACTTTAAGATTGTGCTCTCAACGTTTGACTATTTAAGCCTTGCCCCCTTCATAAAATTCATGTGGAAAATAAAAATGCAGAAAATGAGGTGCTTGGCATTAGCCAAGGAGGTGCAACATTGAAATGCAGCTACGTGGCTCTGAAAGCTTTGGGTTCCAAAATAAGGGACCCCCTTTTGAGAATACAATAGAAACTACCAGTGAGGGTGGTAATCACTGAGTGCTGCTAGCTGGTCTCTGGACATCAAAAAGAGGCCTCTCTCTCTCAAGAGTCCAGATCAGAATCCAGGAATTATTGCTGCGGCTGAGTCTTTTCAAAACCTGAAAGTATCTAATTATGCAGTTAATGGAGAACATAGTTTCTCCATTAACTAAACCAGTACTTGTGAGCCTAAAATAATAACAACCTAATTATAGGCAAAGTTTCCATGGGCTTGTGGACTTCTTTTCCCAATCCTGACCAAACTGCAAACAACATTGTTTTTGTTACTGTCAAGCGTGTTTGCATCATGCTCTCAAACACTTCAGCCCTTCATAATTTTTTTGAATATGTAACTATTGGTAACTAGTGATCTTCCATCAGAAAATACACATTATGCACTGCACAAAAAACAGCTTTTGTCAGTACAAAGGCTTTAACATTAACAAAATGTAAAAATACAACATCGCATTATATTAAGTACGATATGTACAAAGTACCATTCAAGTCTGATTCCTAACGGTTAAAAGGACATATTTCTATGAACCCTCTTAAAAAAAGATACACGGTACCAATTACATGTGAGCATTTTTAAGAAACTGGATGATGCGTACAAGAATATGTTAATTCCAGACTTCCGCTGTTTTAAGCAGATTATAAATATGTAAAAATAGAGAGGGAATGGAGTTCTACGTTATTATTTTAATGTTCAGAACTGACAGTGATTGAGATCAATGGTACTATGTGGCAGTGTGAATCAAGCCAAAAGCACGCTCCTGCCTGCAAAATTGTATGCTCGCTACTATATCCACAATATTGCTGCTCTATCTTTGAAAATGTCTGTTATCATAACTGAAACCATGCCTCTATTAGTTACTTAAGCCTTCTGAAAACATTTTTAGAAGCAACAGTTTATTAATCAAGGGTTCAAGACATAATATTTCCATTTTTGAAATCAATGAATGGGACCCATCCCTACTTCTTAAAAACGGGCAGCGAAGCCGTACAGCCAAGAGCTCTCTGGGATACAATTTGGGCCACGGGAACACAGCCCTGCCCCAAAGTGTGTTTGTACTAACACACACAAAATTGGCTTAGCTGCCACCAAATTGGTGTCACGCAGGCTTTGGTTTCTACCTGTGGAACTGTGTACCCCTGCGCCTCACACCATTGGGTATTTTAGTTTTGGGTTTTCTTTTGTCAAATAAAGTTTTAGACATCATTGAGGGCTGTTGGAAAGATACAGCAAGCCTCTTCTCCCTCTCCTTTCAATGTTACATGCGTGTGCCAGCTGACATTGTGTTCAGTACTCAAGCATCAGTAAAAATACACACTGAGTTTCCGTTTAACCTATTTTTGCTAAACATTCCTCTGTCTTCTATTCTTAGAAGACACCAGACTTACGGTAAATTTAGTGCTATACCTACGCTGAAGCAAACCACGCACTCACACTTGCTAGTCTCCAAGAGAAAATGTCTCCTGTTAGCTGGAGGCCATGGAGGCAGCCGTTACATGTTGGACAGAATTTGCAGAAAATGTGAAAGCATCAAACAGTATGGGCTATTTTATTAAGAAACCAGAGAAAGTAGTATTTTTTGCGAGTTTCTACAGCAACTAGCTAAAATGGGCAACTGCATTTCCTTGAAGTTGCTGCCCATTTGTTTTTTCAACAGTACACAAAATCAATGACTGAGACATTCCGGGATATACAGCGAGAACTGCCTTTACTGCAGCAGCCCTTGCTTAAATCACAGAGGTAAGCTGCTCCAGATGTCTCTTTCTCTAAGCACTGGTTACCTGAAACATTTTCAGCCATTCCTGAAGGCCTGTGGGTGGCTGCACAGATGTAATGCGGCGCCGCTGCTGTCCCTGGCCGTTGGCTGCCCTCAGGTCCCCAAAAGTAGTAGGCGTGGCAGAGCATGGCACCAGCCCCGTGGTACTAGAACACAAAGAAAAAGTGAAAGCTGCACGTAAAACATGGAGGAACATTTACAACCTAAGGCAGAAGAAGAAACCTAGTGCAGAATTTGCAGCTATTACTTAAAGTCTGAAGCTTCCTGCAAAGGCAACAACATGGGAACGTCCCGTTGGCCGCTCACGGCGCCAGCTCCCTCACGCTCACAAATTCACCTGTTGCTACCACTGCAGTACTGATCTTCCAGCTACGGGGAAACTCCTCCAAGGCCGAAAATCTACTGCTCCATCAACTGGCCGGCAGGTTATCTATAAAGGTGCGTGTTCTTATATCCCTTTCCTTGACAGAGTATGTCCTTTTCTGCTGGGCTGCATCTGTGCCTTCCGACCAGTGGTGCCGGGAGCCCGAGCTCCGTCTCACCTGTATGTGACGTGCTATTGCTGCTTCATCCACAAACGGAGAAGTAGCTATTCTTAGCTCTTAATATACTTTTGTTGACGAAGAGCTATTAATATCAAACAATTCTAGCGCCCTGGTGATTGCGACTGGACTTTGAAGTACTCGTATGGAGCGTTTTAAAGTTTGTGTGTTGATGGAGTGACACGGGAATTAAAGGGCGGCAAAGTGAAGAGGGAAAAGGAGCCAAAGGTGCTCCCTGAATTACAGTTCGATTTTTTCACTCTGACACGTTAAAAAACAGCTCATTCGTATGGGACAGGGCTTTAAAAAAAGCCAGGATTAAGCTGCTATTGTAGGAGCCTAGAGTCATACAGCTGACTGAGTTCTCTCTTTTTTTTAAACATAATGTAAAGTACTTTGTTCACAGAATGTCAACATTGTATTCCCCACCACGAAATCTGGAACTCTGCTATAGTGTTTTCAAAAGCATTAAAATTTTAAATGCAGTCGTGGGACTCCAAAAAAAAACCAGCAACAAAAAACAACCCAAACCCTTTGCTTTTATTTATGATAAACCCAATTTTTTATCAGGTATTTATTCAGGGGGTTTACTGACATTTCACTGGCTAGAGGAATAGCTTTGAATGATGCAAGGCAGGCCCATTTTAATACGTATCTCATCAAAATCTACACATCTTCCACCCTTTATTCTTCCTTGTTCTGAAGGACAATCGTAGCTTGTTCTAGCATTTACCCAGGCTGGTAAAGAAAAGTAAAGAATGGTTTGAATAGACTTTCTGATGATAATTTCACCAAGCAGTAATAGAAACAGAAGGTGATACCAAAATACTGTTTCACAGATCAGGGATCCTCTTAATGACGTTTGTTTACTGGCTTTACCTGTTATATGCAAACAAAGTTAATCAGAACTGTCAATTTTAAAGAGCGTCTGATCCTATGGAAAATGAACCAAGCAGACACAAGAGCCACATCGTTTGCCTAAATATTATTATAGAAAATATAATCAAACAGTTTAGGAGAGAGGATCAGATGTTATTTAAGGATTCTTTTATGTCAATAATGACTCAAAATCCAAGCAATGACAGCAGAAAGTGTTCTTTTTCTTTTTTTTTTAAACAAAATCTGTAAATACAGCCTACTCATTCTCATCACCTGTACAGAGACCCTGCAGAAGGCCTCTCATTTAGGCTTCAGAATAAGGCCCTTAACTTTGGCTTATACTGGGTCTGAGCAATACGTAGCCTTGAGCTTGCCTCACTACGACAGTTACACCTTAATTCCTTCTGCAGTGAACTGATTCTCATTCAAAGACCTTATTCCAAATAAGATCTAAAAGTCTCTTTCTTTGACCTGAGATTAAGCCAGCAGGCTTTTGTTCCTGCTGTATTTTTCTGTTTGCTCTCATTCACCTGCAGCAGGCAGGCAGGTTTCTGCGGAAGCTGGACAAGCACAGCGGTTCCTTTGAGCGCGACAGATTCGCTTGCCAAGAAGCGCCCCTTCCTTGGTCCGGGGCTGTTTACTTTTACCTGAGTGCAGAGAACGGCGTGTCGCACCAGGAACCACCCGGTGGATGAATGAGAGTGTTTTTCCACTAGAATAATGGAAAGGCCTGGAGAAACTACCAATGCACGAGACGTGGGAGCTGCAACACGTGCTTCTCGGCTGCCTCTTTTTCTCTGCTGCAGCGTTTCTGTCTGAAAAGCAACCAGGGAACCTGTTTTCCCTCACTGTCCTAACTTTTTTCTCATCGCCTGCTAACCCTCTTAAAGGAAGGGAAATCAAATGCACGTTACTCTTGAAAGACCCATCGGTGACTGAACGCTACAACACTATTCACAGAAATAACGTCCCCAGCCAGTGTTAGGCGGCAAGCACGATGCTTGTGGGAGGGCTGATGCTTCTTACGGGGGAAACACGTGTGATGGTGTAAGCTCCAAAATGATGGGAAGCAGTGCAGCACCAGAGCACAATCGTTATGGCAACTATGTAGTAGGACCTGCAGTTGTAAGGCATGCACGCAGGGCCCTGCTCGGCCGCCTCCCCTCGTGCTCAGGAGCGCTTTGCCCTGCGAGGCATCTGACCCCACACGTGCCGCTGTCTGCGCGACGCGGTGCCGCTCCGGAGTAGTACGGAAGCAGGCTGGAGGAGCCCTTGATAATTTCACATCGTGGGTAACAAGTACGTGTGTGTTCCCGTTCGGATCAGATGGTCTGCTCTGCCTACATAAATTTCCATTCTCTCATTCCTGTTGCCATAGCAAAGTGATACATTTGATCACAGTTTGTAATAGGGTTTATCATTATGTCCCTTTTTAACAATCTGATTGATTTTATTCCCAGGAATGCCTCAGTCCTCAAAAAGTCTCCAAGTAAATGGGCGTGCTATATTTAGAATCAAACACAAACCTCAACCGAAGAAATGCAAGTCTGGCTACTTCATTAAAACTCATCTTCAGTGTAGGTGATTTAAATTAGCTAAGCAGTACATGAACAGTGAGCGATACCACCCCTTCCTCCGCTTTGCAGTGCTTTAACATGGAGAGGAGCTACGAAGCAGGCTTAGCGAGACTGGAAAGATGGGATACATGCAAGAATCACGACCCAGTGGTCTGTTATTGCATTTAATTACCTTGTGTACTCTGAGACTTTGCAGGGTTTCTTTCCCAGAGAGAAAGAACGGACCTCGGAGCCATGGTCCAACTTTCTCTTCATCTGCAAGGTGAGGGAAAAGAGCAACAAGATGGTTTTAGTTACATGGTCAGCCTTACTTACGCATACTTCTGTAAAACAAACCCGTTTTTACTTTTTACTTGAATAGCGGATTTCAACAAAGTTAGCACTCACAAGATTATTTAAAGCAACATTTTAGTTTCTGGCTTTAACTTTAAACAATATTTGATACATGTTTTTATACGGTACATGGATACAGTAATGCTGTTTTGAGGTCCCAAACCCACTGGAATTACATTCCTTTTATTTTCAAAGGCAAATGTTTAAAAGTGCGCAGAACTCGGTGCTGCTTTATTTACTGAACTGCTCTCTCCCTGTTCCCCAGGGAGGGGAGGGAAAGAACCAAACCACCTCCTTCATTCTCCGTGTCCAGGTTCACTGCTAAAAGTCTCACACAAACGGTTAAATGTCAGATAACGTGTCTGCATTATAAAACAAATACCATTTTATGGCCTAAAAAATTGCAAATACATCTTTTCTTTTGCCCGGCACCCTTTATTTTCAAGTTGCACACTGGAAGCATTTATAAAACTGACCGAAAGAGTAACAGACATTTTTTTCAAAAAGGCTAAGGATGAAACCCGGTAAATCTCAGCCTTGAATGTCACCCACAATTAGATGTGATCAAAACCAAATAATGAGCAGGGCAGCTGCTAAAAGGGGAAGCCAGTCTGCAAAAATTACCAGCGAGATGGAAACCAGTGAAAGCCATATTTACCCAGCCAGACAAATAAAGATTACTTTCTACATATTTGGGCAATCTTTAACCACGGGCTTTTGGACTCAGCGAGATGTCGTGATGCTAAATGCAGTTTCTGTGGGTTTTGTTGGTTTTCATTTTCTTTCCTTTTTTTTTTAAAAAAAAAAAAAAAGATGTGATACACCAGAGCACTTGAACCAGCAGAAGGATACTTACTGCTGCTTACAACTGCAAGCTGCAGAACGCAGGAACTACCTGTGTAACAACTGGGACTTTAATTTTACCATTTTCTTTTTTTTTTTTCCTCCAAAATTTCATTTTTAGATACACTGTTTAAAAGTTGGTATCTTACATAAACCACTGATTTGATCTTTTCTAATATTGTGCTGGGATATATTTAACCATTTATCGTATCGATCTACCTGTATAAAAAATAACCAAATTAAACCCAAACAAGCAGGATGATGATCCATATCGCGTTGTCTTGTATATACATATATATATATATATATTTTTAACTTTTCAAATACCTTCGGGGCTTTCCCTGCAGAAAGCCATCGAGGACCAGGGGCTGAGCGCGGCTCCCGGAGGCAGCGAGGCTGAGGTTTAACCCCGCGCGGTCTCGCAGCAGCAGCAGGAGCGGCTGGCCCCGGAGCCCCGCTCTGCGGCCGCGCCTCACCCGGGACGCGGCTCGGCGTTTCCCCACGCCAGCGCGGGACCGGAGCCACCCCGGGGGCACCCGAGGCACCGGCCTCGCCCCGGCCGTTCCCCGAGCCCCGGAGGAGCACCCGCCGGCCGGGCGGCGCGGGATAACGCCACCAGGCAGCGCGCTGCGGGCACGGCTCGGGCTCCGTGCGGGCACCGCCGGGGCTCCCCCGCGGCACACCCGCAGCGCGCCCCGGGAGCGCCGGGCGCGGGGCACCCCGCGGCTCCCCGCCGCCGCTTTCGGGCTCGTTTCCCGCTATTTCGGGCAACTTTCTCCCCGCGGCGGCCGCGCGGCCGACGGGAGGGGGCAAAACTTTGTCGGCGGCCGCCGGCGGAGGGCAGGCGGCGGGGCGGGACGTGACCGGGGGGGTGCCGGGGGGGTGCCGGGTGCGCAGTGCGGCCCCGCGGCGCACTCACTTTGTAGAAGATCATCTTGAGGGTGCCGTAGAAGCCCATGGCGTCGGCGCGCTTCCCCCTGCGCGCCCGGCGGCCGGGCAGGCGCTGGCAGTAGAGCCCCTTCTCCGGCAGGTAGGTCACCGCCTCCCGACCCGACATGCTCGGCCGAGGCGGCGCCGGCGGCGGGGACCCGCGGGGCGGCCCGGCACGGCACGGCCCGGTCCGGTCCGGCAAGGCACGGCTCGGCACGGCCCTGCCCGGCTGCCTGCGCCGCGCCGAGCCCGGCTCCCTGCCCGCCGGCCTCGCTCCCTCCTCCTTCTCCTCCTCCTCCTCCTCCCTGCTGCCTGCCGGCCTCCAGCGCCCGCCCCGTCCCTCCTCCCTCCTCCCGCCGCCTCCGCAGCGCGCCTCGCCTCGCCGCGGCACTGCGGCCCGGGGGGCTGGGGAGCGCCCGCCCCGCCCCGCCCCGCAGCGCCCGGCACGGCCCCCGGCACGGCACGGCACGGCACGGCTCGGCTCCCATCGGGTCGGCAACGCAGGGCACCGCACCGCACCGCACCGCACCGAAGGGGATCCCCGCGGCGCTGATGGGGCCGCCGCCGCTGCCCCCCCCCGCCGAGGAAAGGCGCTGGGGTGGGCTGGGGGGAAATAAAAATAATGGTAGCAGTGATAATAATGATAATAATCATCATAAAGATGGAGAAGGAGGCGCTGGTTTATAACAACATGTGGCTGGGGCTGCTGGAGTTGAAGCCCCCGGCTCCAGGCGTTACATAAGGGGCGCCAAAACACGGACCCAGGGGAGCGGCGAAGCTGCAGCAGGCGAGGGCTGGTGGCGGGGAGACCCACAGCAGGGCCTGCTGCCCTCGGGGGGCTGAGGCACCCAGCGCCCGGGGCCCATCTTCACCAGCAACCCCTGGGCCAGATCCTCCCAGCACCTCAGCACCAGCCCCAGACCTCCAAGTGCTAAGGAGCACTCCTTGTCCTGGGGCTTCCCACTTGTGCGCATCCCTGACTCTGCCCCATTCACCCCTATGCTTACATTCAAGGGCACTTAAGTCCCGCAGGTGAGGGGTTGATGCTTGGACAGACAGCTGCCACCAGGCTTTCAGACAGACACCAGCCACCGGGCAGCCTGGTTTAGGTCCCATACAGCCACCTGAAGTGAGACACTCCAGCTTCTGCAATTTTCCCTGTTCGCTTCTGCCAAGTTTTCTGCCTGAGTAGTTAAAAAAACAAAAAAGGGGGTACCGAGCACCTCCAGGACATGGGCTGAAAACGCATTCACCTGTGTTTGTGCCCAGCAGCAGAGGGGCTCAGCAGCAGCCGTGCAGCTGCTCCTGGCGGCCAGAGGGGAACCCTCTTTTCCCTGCCGCACCAAGTGGTATGGAAGAGAGCACGCATGTAAAGGAGAGGCACTGCTTTCTGCAAGAGCCTTCACCTTTCTCATCAGTGCTTAAACAACTCCTCATCTTCACTGTTACTTCAGTGCGGGTGAGCGCGGCAGCGAGGTGTTGGCGCACAGACGAGGTGAAGGCACCGCACCATGGCAGGCGAGGACGGCTTCGCACAGCGTCAGCCATCTCCAGCCAGCCCCGAGCCCTCGCTTCTCCATCTCCCAGTGAAATGGCTCTGCCCATCAAACCTCGGCATTTATGCCATTACCCGTTAAACTGCAGTGCTGTATATTTTATGAGAACAAAATGGTCTTGAGTTGACTCCGTACCTCAGACGTGAAGAGAGCTGTACATATCCCTGGAGACTATTACTGTCTTCCTCTGCGAGCGCATCACATGCGGAGGGGAAGGAAAAAAACCCACACAGGCTGCGCGTACACACGAAATCATCACAGGAAGAAAATTAATACCCAAATCACCAGGCACGAAGGAAGCTGAACGTTGCCGCTGTGGGATGCGGGACTTCAGGCAGGGGCACACGTAAGGCACCCTGCCACGCTCCTGGTGCCCCTGCCCACCCGACACGGAGGGGGTGGCACCCCGGGGTGTCCCAGCGGGTGCTGGCAGGAGAGCCCCGGGAGCAGCCTCTGCTCTCCTCTCCCCTGCCCACGGACAAGCGCAACCTGACAGCGTGACTGGATTTCTCTTTTGAACAAGATGTGCTTCAGAGTAAGCAGTCAATGAGTTGAATAATAATTAGAAATTACTATTTTCCTCTCTTTCAGAGTATTGCTATTGCTGATTCCTTCTCTTTTGATAATGACTGGCAGATAGTCTCTCACGGTTAAAAAAAATCACTGACTTAACTGCTATGCTCTGTGCCGCGGTCGGGGCCCGTGCAGAAACCCCAACATCCACTTGCCAGCGGTGCAGCACTCGGTACATCAGATATTTATGCACACAAAGGGTTTCGGGTTCTTCCTAATTTTAGCTGCAGATACCACTGACAGATTTTGACATTTTAATGGTGACTGTCTTTCGTCTAGCAGTCTACCTTCCTGAGAGCACAAGACAAAAGCTGCACACGGATCTCTCCCACCTGATGTTTTTCTCTACAGCCTTACCACCTCCTCCCAAACAGTGGCCCACCCCCCTCTGTGCATCTCAGGGTAGCAGCAGGTCCCAGCGGGGCGCCTGCTCTTCCCCCAAGCCCCAGGAGAGCCCCTCTGGCTCCTGCTCCCACCTCTCCCTTGAGAAGGTTTTTGCCCCCTCCCTTGCCTTGAACTCCCCCCATCCTTGGGGGCAGCTCAGCATCACAAGCACGCCACGGTCTCAGTCGCAAGGAACAGCGCGAGGAATGATATAAGGCCTTGCGCAAGCAGAGGAGAACTGACACAACCACGAAGACTCAGCAGCGCTGCAGGTCACGCAGCTCCACTCTGCATCTTCCTGGAAAACCTAACGGGGACAAATAAGTCCCCGACTCCTCCGACGCTTCTGGGAGCCCAACAGCAGAGACGGTGCCTCCATTTATATCTTTCCTGACATTTGCAATAATCTTTACTGCAGTAACTTAACGTGCTCCAAGCACACTTAATGGCATCAAGTAAATGCTCCTCGCAAATGAACATACATTGGGGCAGACTATAGTTAGCAAAACAACTTTAAGAGAAAAATCCAAAATCGCTGTGTTTCCCCGTTTCATATGCATTCAATTTCAAAGGTTGGCTTTATTTTGTTTCAGCTGAAGATAAGTTTTCAAGTTTTTAAAACCACAATCAGCGTATAACTCATGACATTTCAAAAAAATGTCTCCACCAAAATTACATAGTTTCCAGTGGACACAAGTCCAATCTTCTTCCCCGTCAGTCCTGCCAGCTCTTAATTAATAAAAGTTCACATCATCCAATTCTTTTCCTGTTGGCACCATTTCTAGCACCTTTACCAGTTTGTCATGTGGCATGCTGTAATTAAGACCGTCTATTACTCCTAATGAAAGGCTGGAATGCATTGCAGAAATCGCCCGCGGAGCTGTGTAATCCCCAGAAGAACGGAGATCCCGGCGCAACGGACCAAAGGAAACAGCATTTTGGGGTTTTGGCTGGAGAAACATCTCGGGGCGGGGAGGCGGCGGGGCGGTCTGGCTGCGGCGGGGACACGCAGCACGCCTGCGTGCGTGGCTGGCATTTCACACGCACATATGGGCCCTGCGAGCAGAATGTGTGCGGGAGGAGCTGTGGAGCAATATGGTTTGGTATCTCCATTAATATTGGTAAATGCATCACTCGAGACGCTGCCAGGAGGGATTCTGTGTACTCGGCACACTCGGCAGACATTTAGCAGACTGCCTCCTTTGGAGACGCTGCTGAGGGGTTTTTGTGTGGTGTCTAATAGGATTGCTTTCCCCTCACCCCCGGAACTCAGGAAACCAAACGCCCTAATCAAGTGGGGCCAAACCCCCGGCTGCCTGTGATTTAGCCCAGAGGCAGCAGCGAAGGCCCAGGAAGGACAGTCAGGCTTCGCTATTCTTCCCCTTTTCAAATCTGGTCCGGCCTGTGTTTTAAAGACTTCCCTTCTGCTCCTAATCGAGTTAGGGCAGCTGCAGCACTCAGCGCTTTGTCTTCTATATTTGACCTCTCCATCCGACCACAGACTTCATTTAATTTGCCAAATGCTCCCATTCAGGCAAGAACCCGGCCCCACGGAGAGGTACTTCTGCCATCTGCTTTCGACATTTAACTGCAGCTTCGGCTCTTAAACGTAGGTGTGCTGAAGTGAGCTCCCCGTTCAGCCAACGAGCAAGGCAGATGCTAGGGCCTAACTTGTGTGAGGTCTTGGAAGCAGAGGAAAAATACACCCCATAACAAGTGTTAAGCATGTAATTCAACAAAGTAATTCAGGGCAGGCCTTTCCCCTGCAAAAGGGCACTGCTATTACTGTCAAACCTCTTTTTTTTTAACGCATTATGAACCAAGCCAATGGGATTTTGGAAAGCCCATGTTTTCATGGTTTCCCCCAGTTTGGCTCAGGCCAGGCAATGACCTTGAGGCTGTCACCTCTGTTTTACAATTTATTAGCCATCACCCTGCGCGTGAAGGAGGAAGGAAAGGTACCTGGGCTCCCAGGAGTGCAGTTTAGATGGAGGAATCTGTAATCCATTTACCTGCCATTTCAGCGGGAGGCTCAGCACGGCCCGTGACAGCAGGTTTGCCTCACGTAGGTACAGACAGAAATGTAAGCTTATGAGCTCACGGCGTACAAGTCAAACAATCCTGCTTCACTGCCCTGCAACGTGTACTGATCACTACATTACTGATCAATAACCCATTCTTGCAGAACTGAGGGACCTGAAGTTTGGGGTGAAGTAAGGCAAGCAACAGGAAGAACACCACACGAGGAAGGAGGCACTACACTAAATTGCACATTGTCTTCAAAGGCTTACTTAAATGCAGCAGCAAAGACATTATCAAGTATGATAGGTGTTACTAAATTGTTTTACTAATTATATAATGTTTCTTGGCAAAGCATTTTGAATACTGCTTTCAAACTGATATTTTCCACACATTATTATTCCTTATTCCCATGCAAAGCAAGGCATTGTAGTTAACAAAACTGTAAACAGCCTGTAAGTTATTTTTCTTCCAGGGATGGAAAAAGGCATAGACAGCACCTGAATATTACTATTAATAAATCCTGATTTTATGAGATCGGTACGAACTTTATGCACACTGCTTTCAAAGGTATATTATCTGTAGCAGAGATTCCCCATAAACCTGGGGGCTGTTGTGCAGCCAGCTCAGGCTGCCCCCCTCCCTGTTTGCCCAGCCACGCAGACATTTGTGCCCCTGTTGTCAGAGGTACAGATGTCTCACTCACTTCCCTCCCCACGGAAGAGCCACAGCAAGTGCCTGCCACGCTGCAGCCTCGGGTGAACTGATAAGAACCATGCTTTAGGCTTTGTCCTCCCTGCCAGGGGGCTGTATTGTTACCACGGAGCGACCCGGTTGCACTAAAAAAACATACTTAAGCTGCTGTCAAACAGAAATGGACACGAAAACATTACGGTTTCACCGTAAAACAAGCACAACAAGGTGAACCACAGGCTGGGGGTATAATGTCAACCTTCCTTAAACACGTCATGTTACAACTCCAGGGAGCTTGTCTCATTAGAACTGGGTATTATTTCTCTGCAAAAACAAAACATTTGCTTCCCAAAGCCTCTTCTTTTTTCCCCCCCTTGTTAAAGAAAAAGATAAAATGAAAACAGAAATATCAGTGGAGACAGGCTTCATGTTGCTTTTAATCCCCTGTGGCAGTAACCACATGCAACTTACCTACACAGAAGTCTCGTAGGGTTTGTTTAAAAACCAGCAATACTATCTCATAATAAAGATTTTCATAATGCATATTGTAAGGAGGAGAATTACGGTCGCTAATGCAACCTGCACTTTCACGTATTCGACTGCTTTCAGTGCAACAGGACCATTAGGAGTTGTGCTTGGTTTCTGCAGAGCATTAGTACCTGACTCGTGTTTCAAAGGAAGGAGGAGGTATTACACATAATGCATCTTGCCAAGCATTCGCTAATGGCAGCAGGTCTTCTTAAGAACTGCATCTTCTTTCATTGTACTCCTATTAAAGTTAACTGTAATCTGTTTATTATATCATTACACTCAATACATTGCAAGATGAGCTCTATTTCTGGAAGCAGCAGTAGCTGCGTTAATCACTCATGTTCGTGTTGCACGGGGCGTTGAGCTTCTGTGGCACAGCCTGGACTAACGCAGGCACGCAGCTCGGGCAACACCCCAGGGCAGCCCAAGCCTTGCTCCTCGTGTGCTCTTACAGCCACCTGCTAGCACATCACCCCCCGGGCTCCACATTTAATAGCTCTGTATTCCTGCTATGATCATTTCACAGATTCTGCCTGTGCTGAGTGCGCCAGACGTGGTCCGTAAAGTTAGCAAAACGTGTGCTTGAGACTTACTCAATCCTACCTCCTATGCACGAGGCACGAGCCCTTCTTGCTGACCAATGCACGACAAGCACAATACTAAAAACAAACAAACAAACAAAAAACCACAACCAAACATACTAACTTTTTTTTTTCCCCAACATTTCAGCCATAGAACTGGGCTGGATTTGTTTGTTTATATCGACAAGAACGTTTCCAAATTAATGAAACGGGCATTTCTGTCTTTGAACACCGGCAGTCAAACTGTTTTCACTCAAATATGAGCAGGTTGGGAAACCAGCTTTGTACGGAAGAAGAAAGGTCTGCTCTGTCGTGGAGGGATTTCCAAAAAAAGTCTGTGGTTTGCACAGAATACCAATAGAGCACTGGTATCTTACTGCCTGTTGTCTGATAAGTTATTTTCTTTGGAGATAGCTTAATTTTGATTGCCAAGGGAAGCGCTTGTTTATCTGGCACAATATAAAGAAATCTATTTACAAAACAGTTCCTGCCCCCCCGTCTGTGGTCCATGAGAATGATAAGGGCGTTAGTGGCGAGCCCTCGGGCTACAGACAGAAGAATTCCTGGAATTACAGATTATACCAGAGGGATTTAGGAAGAATTTGAAGAATAAACTGTTAAAAATGTCAAATTCATTTTCCTAACTGTACTACTTAAAGAGTGTATAAAGGTTATAAAACCAAGCGTTCAAGGGAGTTTGAGATGACAGATGCAAGATACTTTTACTCCTAAAAAGCTGCTTACCAAGACAGCCCAGTGCAGGGTGCATGCTAAATACAACAGAGGATCTGTGGAAAAGCCTCCTATTCATTTAGGATATGCTGTTGGTACTCACTTGCACTTGCCTCAAGTTTGCAAAGGCAAACCTGCAAATGTTTGTAGCATCCTGCAGGACCCTGTAACGCAGAAGGGAATTTAGCTTTCCCCCGTACCACCTGGCATCGGCATCTCCCCATTCCCCACTTGGGGCCACATCTTCCGCAGAGCAGCTGGCAGCAGCCCCTCAGGGGAGCTTTGCCCCCCTGTCTTCGGCTACCACACCACCGGGTGAGTGCAGGGGCAGGACAACAGGTTGGTCTGGTGGGACACAGGTCCCTCATGGCCTGGGGCACCCCTGGTACGTGTGAGGGGTTGTTTTCCTTCACACAGCTGCAGACAGTCACTGTGCCCCACTGGCGAGCACCAGCAGCGTTTAGAAAGGGGACGGGGAACTCGCCCACCTTCCCCACGGCCCCTGATGTGCAGCCACGACGACTCGGGGAGCCCTCCCCGAGTTGGTTTCTTGCCCTGAGCGCATTCCCTGGGCTGCAGGGGGAATGGTTGCCAAACCTCTGCAAACAGAAAGGCATGCCAAGCATGCCGGGGTCACACCAGGCTCTTTGAAGCCTCTCTAACCCACTGTCTTTAACCTTACGCTGTGCAATTTTGCATCAAAAGGGAGCAGCTAGCAGGCTAGGAAACCTGCCCAATCTAAACAAACTCTTCCTTGAACAGGTGCTTCGAGTCTAGAAACCAGATAGCACGCCTGTCTGCCTCCAGAAGAAACGCAGCACTGCGTAATTAAGGGTAAGCAGTCCCTCATCCAGAGCAGAGGGGGGAGAGTTTAAGCACTTTTTTTTCTTCACTGTATCTAGCATTATGTAAGATTAGGGATAAATACCTCTAATACAGTCAGGCCCAGAACTGGTATTGATAATAGAAACCTCTCATAAGTGCAAAAGGTATGAAATTAGGTGGCAGGGAGGCAAGACCTACAGCGTACAAAGAAAAATGCCCATTGCTTGCCATTGTGGTCCAAGCTTCTTTTGGAAAACCACTTTCTTCAGTAAAAGCTTATACTCCCTATATCAAGACATAACATTTACACTTGAATTACAGAAATTGCAACACATAAAACTGTTTCTACCGTTGTTTCTACCACATACTGCAACCTCAACATATCTCCAGACTTTAACCCGTTCTCCAAAACATGCCAACTTGGCAGGTCAGTGTAATGCAACTGGTGAGCTCCCTAAACCAAAGCCATGCACTGTGGGATAAGCGGCAAGTTAGTTATCTAAATTCCTGGGTTTTGAAACTTACAATTTCTTTATTTATAGACAGGATGGAGTAAATTAGAGATTTCAGGAGTATTTGGCTTTCACTTGTAACCACAAAATTAGATGGCAACCATGGTTTTAAAATCTGTAATGTTACGTAGACACTTAGTATTTCTTAAACCCGGTTACTAATGTGAATGTAGCCCATCTGATGGTACTGAGTTACTAAAAAAAAAATGCAACTAATGGAATGCTACAAAGCAAAATCTCTAGGAACAGTCTAAGCCACCAATGTGGTAGGCTGTATGGGGAAAGCTTATTCTTTGCATCTTTACTCTTTTAATATTCTAGAAAGATACAAAATATTACAAATTATTATTTGAAATTAGTACACAAGAAGGATTAGAGATGCTGCAAAGCCTACGCAAATATACATCTTGATTCCTATTCCTTTTCTTTTACTGAAAGCAATTGCTAAAGCATGTTATGAGCTAACATTGCTAAAGTTATGCTAGAGATCTTCTGACCAAACTCTAGGGTGTTTTTTGTTTGTTTGTTTTTCTGCTTTCCTTTTATCATCATATTCCATCTCTAACATTCAATCAATGCCAAACAGGTTTAGGTAGGCCAGCCTTTCTCACAGAAATGGAAAAAGAAATCCCGCTATATACGTCACATGCCCGCTGGTGTTACAGGGAAAGACTGAATGGAAGAGGAAAAGGGAAGCAGGAGGGCGGAGTACGAGAGCACCAGCCTGCAGCTTGGTATTTAGCAGAAGCTTCTGCTTTCTAAGCAGAAAGTTGGCAAAATCTCAGCGCAAAGCACCATTAGGGTCCCTGGAATATAATATCTTCAGCACAAGCTTCGCACGTTGTGTTGTTTGATTTCCTTCATCGAATCCATACGCAGAACAAACCAGTGCCTTGAAAAGCAGCCAAATCTGAATAATCTCCATTTTACTATCTACCTCCAGCAAAATGTGCTACAGGCCACTGACCAAATCATTTGCATATCAACCTAAATTTAAATGTCTATACAGCTACTTAAATGTGGTCCTGTTCCGGTTGTGAGCTGAATTCCTCCTTGGGACGAGATTTGAAAGCGTTCACTTTTGTCCCCTGTAAAGTCATCAGTGATGATTAGGAATATTTGATGTAAAGGAAAATTCTGGGAAGAATTCATTTCCTGCTTGTATAAATACATTTCCCCATAAAAATATTTGACAAAAACAGCCTTAACGGAATACTACAACTCATTCACATACTCTCGAATAAAGTGATTTAAATTGGCAAGAACAAAGTTTAAATACACTTCTTCCCTGCTAGCCGTCCACAGCTTTTTACGGCCTGCAGGGACAGGTATGACTCATGCCTGTGCTGTTCTTCAAACGCTCTATTTTAAAATGCAGATTTTTTCCACTGGTCTATTGTGCCCTACAAGTAACTGCAAACTGAAAGAGACTAAAATTAGAAGACAGACCACTATCGCCGGAGAGATTAGAAGCTCCTAGGCTGTGTTGATTCAAAAAGCAGAATTGGTTGACCAATGTGAGGGAATCTTTTATGTTTACTCCTGCTAGAATTTGTCAAACTTCATTCAAAGTCCCTCCTGGCTACAAATTATTTGAAATCCATGTGTTTAGGAACAGAAGGTGGCCTCCAGATTTGCATGCAACATTGTACTGAGTAACCCTCTCATTTTCTGGTATGCAAGACAAAGAAAAAAAAAAAGGTGCTCACCCTAACCTAGGTCAATCATCACAAAAACACTACCGATGGCAAGTCATCGGACCAAGGTTTTGTGGTTGTTCGTTTGTTTTGTCTGCTTTGTTTTTAAACCAAAAAGTACAGCAACATTCTTTTCATTTGCCTTATGAAAAGTCTGCTAATTTTTACTTATTCTGATTAACATAAAGTTTGGTAGAAAGCTAATTTAAGAAGTAATCAGTCAGCCTTGAGCTTAGACTGAGCAATCAACCTGACAAGGAAACTACAGAAGACACTAACCTTCCCTGTAATTTAGAGCAACATTTCAGGTACTGCAGACTACTGGGTTAAAAGCTAGAACAATAAGATAACTTTCAGCTTAAGGCAGGGATGTCAGACTCCTTATCAGTATGGTCCTTCAAAGAGCCCTCTGAAAGTCTCTTCCTTTTAGATAGACAACTCTCAAATTTGTGGCAAGATGTGTGGGCTACTTGGTAGTCAGGAGTCACCACATAGCTGCTGTCAGAGTAGTATCTTGATGGCCAGAAAAAGGGGGTACGTTTTGTGCTTCCTTGTGAAAAAAATACCAAGGGAAAAAAAATGCTAAGTACTTAATTTGCCACATCACAGAGGACAGTCATATGTTTCTTACCAGGTGAGGATACCAAGAAACAAAAACACTTACACTGATTGGAATTCGTTCACTTCCCTGTGGATAACTATTTGCATTGCTACATGACACGCATCTAGTTGAAGAACAGATTTTTTCTCTTTCACCAGGTGGACAGCTGGCAGTTGTGTTGCACTGGAAAGAGCCAGAGAAACGTGAATAGTGAGCTGGGAGAGCTGTTCAGAATTGCACACTAAATGTGGGAAGGAGAAAAGAGGAAGAGTCAGCACAGAGTCTACATTGATCTAAAAACACGGGTCGACAGTTCGAAGACACTGAAAATCCAATTCATTTCCCATTTCCAAGTTTCGGGGGACATCTGTTACAATCTAAAAAGTATCTGTTTTGAAGAGCTGTGATGTTTAAGCCGTTCTCTAAGCAGAGGCAGGGTACACCAAGGTTAAAGAGATGGCTGTAGCAAAAGAAATCTCATCTCAGAAGGGAAAAAAAAAATATGAGAAAATCACATTACCTCCCTCCCCCCTCAAAAAAAGAAAAAAAAAACTACACTTTTTTTATTGCAGTAGAAAGCAGAACTCTAAGTTAGAAGTTTAGCAGATGCCCAAGAAAGACATATGAAAACCAGGATAGCAGCCTAAGGAGTAGTCATACAGGCTGTGAGAACAACTAGCAGGTTGAAGCCAAGCTCTTTTAAAGCTGTTTTCTTTATCTGTGTCTGGCAGTTAGCATTTGTCTAGTTTTCTCTCTACCTAAATAAGCAAATAAGCCAGCAAACTGTCTTCAGCTTCTGAGAACTTGCCCTCAAGGATAATTCAGCACCTCCAGGAACCCCAACGAGGGGTTCAAACGAGGCTGATCTTTTCTCTCTGCTGAGGTGCTGTTGTGCCTGGTCCTCTAGAGCTGCATCTATCGTCAGAGTCGGCAGGACAACCTCCGAGCAAGACCCCGCAATGCAGCCAGCCGACACGGTCAGGAAGCGCACTGAGGGAAGTTTGAAGTCAGAGGGAGAAAGGCTGCTGCAGCAACGCCCAGCTGGGCCCGTCACCGATCTGTCTTAGGCTCTGCAACAGAAGTTTGAACAGCAGCGTCTACATCGGAACAGATCTGGTCCTGCCCAGCGAAAACCCCAGCCTGAAAGAATTTATCAACTGATTCCTTCCAGACAACACAAGAATTTCAGGAATGCAAATTAACTACTTTCTACCTCTGACAGGTCTTTCTAAACAGTCTACCAGTTCTTGCAGCTTTTCATCTCCCCCAAACAAAATCACTGTTCTCAGAAATACTCTGGAAAAGCATATGGGGAAGAATAAATTTCCCAGCACTCAGATGCTAAGCACCAAGCGCCCCCAGCCCCCACCCCCAAAACAGCATTACAGTCTTCAAAATGTATTTAAATGAAAGGAGAAAGAGGAGCAGCTTGCAGTAGTTTCCATATAACGCAATTATACAACCTTTTATCTGTATGGATGCCAGCACTGAATTGCATTATTCCTTTCAAGGTCTTTAGAACTGAGGTGAGAATATTATCTTGATCTGCATTAAACTAATAACAGAATTGAGTATATTTGCTTCTTTGCGTTAAACTAATTTTAAGAAGCTCCTAATACATTTGTTAGCACTTTTTGGGAGCAATCTCAAAGCTGGAAAGGAAGAGAACAGATAGCTCAACGTGTATAATACGGGCTTGTGAAATAGCATCAATATCCCTTGTAATAAGATCTCCCATTCAAAGTAAGAACGGCCCAGAGACGCGGGAGCGATCCCAGCTGATGAGGACTGAATGGAGGGAGAGGCCCACAGGCTGAGGGTTTAACTAACCTAGAGCAGCAAAGGACTAAACCTTGGCTGGGAATCAGACTGTTTCATCTTGCTGTTTCCACCTTTGAGTTAAGGAACCCAGGGGCGATGGCTGGGAACTGCAAGTCTACAAGCGCGTTCTCGACATTAATGCCCCCATACAGACCAGAAAGGATGACTTTGGACTACATCAGTAGAAAATTGCAGTAGATAGGGAAAGAAATCTTTTAGAAGAGGATGTTACCGTGATTTTCCCAGTCTAAAACCCATTTTCAACACCAAGAGAAGGTGACAAGAGACAACCAAATATGTTCTGCATCAAGAACAATCCTAGGCCAGAGGTACCAGGGGACTGCCTACTCCAGAAACACTCCTCATGCCAACCACTATCTCCTAATGAAATACCTACTACAGACTGAGCGTACCTTTTGTAAACAAACTAGTCAAAATCAACTCTTGACACGGAAAGCTGCAGGTATATCCTCTTGTGGAGATGACTTTAGCAGAAGAAGAGGCTAAGATTCCCTCCTTCACCTCCTTCAGTCAGGAAGCTAAGTTGGTTTATACAACTATATATAGTAGCAGATCTTTGGCAATAAATGCATTTTTTTTTCCTCAAACAGGCTAGGAAGTGATGACATGAGCAGCTTAACTGGCAGATCTGAAACAGCAGCAGAAGTCTGTTGGCAGGATGCACAATACCTGGAAGTAGCCTGAAGGGTGGCGCTTTATTCAGCCAACATAGCTGGGTTGGAAGATGACATGTTCGCAGCACCAACTGGTCGGACTCGCAGGAGCCAAAAAGTACACTTGGTTCCCTATTGGTAGGATAAGTGATCCGAGTTAATTGGGAACTTGTGGTACTGCTGGATTTTAACAAAGATGTGTAAACCTATATACCTGCTGCTTTAACCATTAAAACATTTCCTCTCCTGAATACGGTATCTACAGAGTTACATACTTAACTTTAAGTCGTGGCTTTCTTTAAGAAAAGTCTGAAGCTAAATGACTTAATCCAACATCAAAAGACCTGTAGGAAAGCACAGTTGTGATTGCTACACATGGCTGTAGTTACAGGACCTCCTTCTCCTGTCCTGGCAGTTCCCAGCTCATTCACTCACACAGAAACCCATTGTGTGACAGGGCAGGCCAAGTCATCTGTTCCACAAGTGCTTTGAACAGATAGACAGACAGATAGCATTCCTAAACCACATTTCATTTATTCAGTTCAAAAGGCAACTTAGCTGAGTAAAGAAGTCTTTGGTTTATTTATGCTTTTATTTCCCCCCCCCCCCTTTTTTTTTTGTAAATGGGGTCCCGAGTTCTGTTTCTAGTGCCACTACACATGACGTGGTGCAACATTTCTTGGCTCTGTGAAGAGAAAAATCTAATAACCTATTCACAGGATAGGTATACAAGAGGACTAAACTCTGTTAAGAATTACATATCAGTAAATACACACGGGGTCAGCTCCCAGACAGCTAACAGCAACCAGCTGCAGAGAAGACTTGGACTCATGGTCGCCTGCTTTCGATTGACGAGACAGGCTAGAGAAGCAGTGAGAAACAGCAGCACGCAGTTTAACGCATACTAGCGGCTAAAGTACAAACTTTTCGGAGACTCTGGATATGTGCTCTGGCTACCCATATGTTCTGAAGCCCACACCGCAATGATTTCTAAATGTGCTTTCATTCCGCAGGCATAAAATGATACATCAGAGAAACAAAGTCTAGTAACTTTTTGCTGATTTGTTTTGGAGGTGTTTTTGGTTTCACCAGATGGAAATGTTTTCCGTCAAGATCTAAGTCATTCTGCTCAGATATTATTCATAACGGGCATTTGCACCGACATAAAACTTTCACAACCGACCGATTTTGATTAAGGAAGATGTGCACTTCAAAAGCCTCGATGGAATACCTATCAGCTTCAAATCACACACAGACCTCATACTGCTGCGCCAACTCAGGAGGCGATTTTACTCCACAGCCTTTTCTCCTGCTACACCGATGCCAGCCGGGCCTCCCCAGGCCCAGGACTACCCCGTGTCCGGACACAGCTGCCTTACTTCTGCAGCACCTAGCCCCAAACAAGCCAGCTTGGCAGAGCCTTACTGTTTGAAAATATCCATTTCAGTTCGACAAACAACTTTGCCAGCAGGTTTGAGAGGGCATTTCCCTTAAACAGAGGGGTTGCACTGAGCTTACCCAGGCAAACAACCTACAGCCATAGATGTGTGTTCATGACTGCCTGCCGTGGTGCACAAGAAGCCCCCTGGATTTCACAGAGATGTAACTGAGGAGCATCAGCATATTCTTTCCACCAGTTGTGCTGTGAGAACAGAGCGCCCACAAACAGCTGGGAGAAATATTATCTGAAGCTGCTGCAGCTTCTTGTTGGGAATGGATCTGAGCTCTTTGCCAACTGAAGTGCTCTTCTCACAGCTTGGCTGTACCCTAACGAAGGAGTTGGTTGGCATGGAAATAGCAGGTAAGAAGGGGGACTCTAAGACATAAGCCCTTACGGCTACATCAAGAACTGTTGTGCAAATGATTGGTTCTACAAAAAGTACTTTGGCAGAAGCGATCATACTCACAGCTTTCTTCTTTAATCAGAAAATCAGTGTGCTATCATGCGGGCATATTCGTCATCCAAGGGTTTTGCATGCAAGTGCATATGCTGCCACAGATGACCTCTCAACAGACAATAAAAAATAACATGGTAGGCTACACCTTAGACCATACTTCAGCATACAGATACCAAAAAAAGATCTCCAAAACTTCAACAAAGCCTAGAACATCTACGAGCTGACTTGAAGGACACCTTTAAAGGCTGTTATCTGCAAGCTCTTTAAGAAATCCACTCATGTACAGAAATCTGCAATACAAAAAAAAAATCCTGGGAGGGAGAGTTGAAATATACAAAAAGCTACAAAGTCAAAGACAGTACAAAGAATTTATGACCTTCTCTCTCTTTCTCTTTTTAAACTCCTGTTTGAATACTTGATATTTTTTTTAAAAAGGTCTCTTCATAAACACTACAGGCCAATTCTTCTCCCACCTACTTAGCAAGGCCATAAAAATAAACCAGTTACGTGTTAAGTTGCAGCAGACCTGATGTGAAAGATTATTACCTCCTTGAACACAGTAGGCTAATTTGATTAATCCTTTCATCAGTAAAAACACAGGTTTCTTTAAACATAGTATCTTTTCTTAAGATGACAAAGCTCCTCCTACCCCGTAAGCAATTTCCTTCCATTTTAGCTAGGATCAGTTTCTTGCACCAAGATGTGTGCAAAAGGCAAATTATACAAATATTTTACACAAAATCCTTAAGATAATAATTGCACAAGTAGCTTTACAAAAGAAAGTGACTTGACTGATAATCAGAGTTTACAATTTGATTAAACAGTACATAAGAAGTTTACCACAAAGATATAACACAACCTCAACCGAAAATCGGAGACAGCTAACTTTTCTTTCTATTCGGAAAAGAAATTGAAAGAAAACAATGCATAAAGATATTAGCTTTACTTTTGAGTACCAAGAGCAAACAATTCCTATGCTCATTGCTAACCTGTGCCATCTGAATTCAAACATTACTATTTAAATCCTTTTAGTTCCAAAAAGGAACTGGAACTTCTCTCACAGAACACCAGAAGCCGTAAAGACAAAACAATAACTGGGAATGCAATGAAGCAAGTAACAGGAGCGTGAGTCTGAAGTTCACTACATGCTTTGTCAACATCTCATCGTTATCAGTGCATAACAATTTTCTGCTATTTTCTGCAGGCTGCATTGAACAGAACATTGAAGAGTGATTATATGTCCAAACCTTAATAAAATGTCAAAATCCACCACTCCATTGTATCCGCAATTATGATGTTTTCCTCCTACATACGGGATAGGAAAGACTACAATTTTGTATTCACGGTGTTCCAAGTGCTATGCTTTAAGTTGCGGCTTGCTCCAAGTAAGTTATTTGCCAACCAGAAAGGCATTATACAACCTCATATTTTAATAAAAATGGCATTTTTGTTAAGAAAAATGTAGCTTTGACTCAAAAACACTTCTGGAAACTGAAGATTTTTAAACAGTTAGTGGCTTTCACCGCCAGATACCGTGGCCTACAGCTTATGTCACCTCTACAACAAAGACAGAAGGCAGCGCGTTGGATTCTGCTGTTGCAGCTCTGCTCAAGTTGAAATGAGAGAAGAAAAGGCCTTTGGGGAAAGAGGCTGCAAAACCTCTCTTTTGGCATCAAAGGTTCTTCCGTCTGCCAGGGCCAAGCCTCACGCCCCCAGACTCCGGTGCCAATGGAGAAAGCAGCCGTACCTGAGTGGGGTGGGCCTGCCTTCCTTGCAGAGGGAAGGGACCTCCACCTCCTGCCTCAGGGTGCTCTTACCATCCTTGGCACCAGCTCTGAGATGGAAGAGACTTGCAGATCCAACCTGCTCATTGCCGGCCCCAAAGCAACACTTTCCCTGCTTTCTTAACCCCCCCCCCCCCCCCCCCCCCCTTCCACAACACCATTTTCACAGTCAAGGTAAATTACAAAGGAAACAAGCTCCCCAAATGAGATGAAGCACACTTCTCTATTTCTTCTTTTTTAATCATGCTACTGCCTACAGATGGTTATTATGGGATTTTTCTCTACATACTTTGGAAAGCAGAATCACTCTGAGTTTGTACAACCCAATGCATTGCGAAGATAGTACACCAAGTACACCTTGTAGGGGGAACACATCAAACAAGAAAACTCCTGTCAAGAACGCATAGCTACATGTTAATAATGGCCGATGTTGTGGTATTCAACCAGCTTTGTGTGCCGACGGCTGCACAGCGGGTCTTACTGCAACCTACTTGCCAGGAGAGTCAGTCCTCCTAAGAGTTGGGCTTTGATGTGTCAGAGAGGGAAGGGTAATTCTTGCATTTTCTTGGGAAACAATGCAATTGTGATTGCGAGACATACTTGACTGAATTAGATATATAATACCAGGTCTCATAAGAGACACTCTGAACTCCTAAAGCTTGCCTGACTGTGATAGGAGCTATTAAGGAGTCTGCTTTAATGGATAAGAAATATGACAACTCCCACAGAGAATCAATCGGTGCTGTGCTGGAAGGGCTGAAAGTGCAGTCCTACCGTTGTGCTTGCCCCTCATGGAGGGGAGAAGCAAAACAAGGTTCTCAGTAAGACTTCCAAAAATGCCTGTCCTGATCTCTGCTGAGAAATACGTGCGTGAAGATCCTTGACTTCTTACCTCTTCTGAAAGAATTTACTGCAATTAAATGGAGGGTTTTTCAGTATTCATGAACAAGCTCCTGGAGTAGGTAAAAATGCATTTGCCATGTGATCATTAGCTACCATTTTGAACCAGGTTGCAGTGAGAAAATCCTTGAAATAATAGATCTTCCTGGTGAGAGCATCACGTAAGCTCACCACGAAGTTATCAGCCTAAGAAGCACCACTCCATCAGCCAGTACAGCATTCACCTTTCTGCCTTAGTAGTGCTCTGCAAAATGACACGTTGCACCAAGACTACTGCCTGCTCTGCAAGACGGTTTGTTTTCTCTTAAACCCTGACAGCTAGGGAGACTGAACGATAATCTTGTTGCTGTCCCTCACCCGCTCCCTTGAGGTAAAAAGGTCAGCTAGCAGCCTACTGACCGGATTACCGGGGAGCGTGGGTGCCCACAGACCAGGTGTCACACCAAAATCCAGCTTCTGCGGGGCAAACCACGCCGCCTGATGTACAGTTTTCATCTGATTTACAGCACACACTGAAACAGGAAGCTTCTGTAACCGAGAAAATGGTGATCCTCTTTCTCCTTTGGAAACAGCTGAACCCATGATGGCTATTACTTATAAATTCCTCATCAGATGATGTTCTCAGCTAAGCAGAATAAATCTATTAGCCAGTTTCAAGACCTCAGTGAATCACTGCACTGCAGCCACTGGAGGCTGTACTCTTACTGTTCCTGGTACACACTGCTTAAACCAATATTGACCAGAGTAAGTGCTTTCCATTATCCGCAGCTGACATCTGTCATAATAATTTGTCTGTTTCACAAATGGGGGATATGTTTGTATTTCTCATCTCGTCTTCAGAGGGAACAGGGTATTTGTTTCTTTGTACTTCCTATTTTGAATTAAGGCCATTTTCGACTCTCTATCAACGCTATTCTCAGAGGAGATCTTGCTCCTGATGGTATTCTCTTTGAGCACAGGCCTTCAGCATGACTTATCCAGCACTCTGTACCCACCCTATGGTTACAGTAAATCATGATACGCTGAAAAAAAAATACTGGTTTAATTCAGTTCTCTCTCCATATATCTGCAAAACTATGTGAAGTAGGATTTTATTTCCTTTCTTAAAAAAAAAAAGATAATTCTGCACTAAGTATAGAGTAAAGGCTATATGAAAAGAAATTACTTAAACAGTCACTAGGCATATGCAAAATGAGAGAACACTACATGGATTAGTATTATGCTAAAAAAAACACCAACCAAAACAAAAAAAAGCAAAACAAACACACGCAAAAAAACAATCTTGGAGAGACTTGATAGGAACAGGCTATAGAATTCCACTCTGAATTTTTATAAAAGACCCCTTTCATCCTGGTACTGAACTGCTCAAGGCCAGAAGCAAGACAAAATATAGTACCTGTGACTCAGGAACAGCTTTACAGAATATATTTACAAGACAGCATCTAAGAATTTTATTAACCCAGATTTGTGGATAGCTATTTGGTGAATGAAAAAAATAAAATGGAAGAATAAAATGGAAGAACGTGGCACCAATGTAAAACTGGAGAAAGGCATATGTCAGCAAGGTGGACTATTGCAAGGTTAGCAAATAAGGTTACTAACCGCTTTCCCTTAGGACTTTGATGTTGCCACAGGTCTGTCTTGTCTAGCGCGATTTCCACCTGCTGCACCTCCGGGTATACTTCTGCTTTAACAATACACATTAAGGACCAAGGTTGTGGAAATTTCCTAATTATTTTAATTTGCCTCTTACGTTTTGGAGGAGGTTTCCTAATTAAATATTAAACATAAAGAATGATTCATCATTGAAGCAACACTGAGCTCTTGACTTCAAAGTACAGCTGATAATACAGACCCCGCGGATGGAGGACTGATGTCTGTCTTTGCTGGGCAACCACTGGGTTGGCTGATTTGTCCGAACCCCAACAAGGCTCACCAGCAGAGTTCTCTGCAGCAAAAATATTCACAACAGGAGAACTGTTAAAAGCCTGTCTTCTACCACAGAAGTGGCCAAAGTGAAAAACTTCAGCAGGACATTCTCTGTTGGCAGTAACTAGCAGCTGTAGTTTGCCCCTGGGTAGTAAGCACAATGAAGCATCCAGAGCAGGAAATCAAGGAGGACCTCAGCATACCAAGGACAAAGCCACAAGATCTCAGAACGCACTGCAAAGTTTTAGGAATTTCCACCCTTTCACTGAAAACTACCTCAGATGTGTTCTCTTTGCCACTCAGTTGCTCCAAATTTTGATTACTCATTACACTCTGCTTTCTCCACTGTTTTCAATTTCCATAGATAACTACGCTATTGTTCTTTCCCTGAAGGTTTTAACATAGACTTCTCTGAAGCAAGCCAGTACAAAATAACGTTAGTGGGACTAGATTCTGGATGGAACGTCATTCTGCTTGATCTACTGCACCGTCTGTTGTCTGCCTTGCAGTTAGAAATATTTCTTTTAGTCTTTAAAGCAACATCCTTTCTTACCTTAAAGGCACTAAAGATCCTACCATAAGCTTCATATCAAAACCCACGCATAAAGAAACAGAAAAAAGATCTCAATCTCTTCAAATGTGTACATCTCCCATCAATTCTGAGCATCAAACATTAACTAGGCATTAAGCACAACTTAGCAGTCATATGCATTATTTTTAAAAAACATGCAACTGACAGGCAATACACCTAAAAATGTCAAAATAATGCAAAAGAATTTTGTAAGGTTTTCAAAATATTTAAGGCAGGAACATGCATAAGACTGTCCAAGGGGGTGGTCCTCAGACAAATTTTACAACGTAATTGGCTTGCCCTAGATCTCAATTATTTGTGATCCCCTATCACAAACACAAAGATGACATCACAGACTTGAAAGAGATTCCAACTTTGTGCCATGGCCATAATTGTTTTAACCTTAGCGTGAAACACTTACCTAGACATTTTGATTTCTTCTGTAGCAAAAGCTTAAGTTATTTACTGGCCACTGAACTACTTTTACACATGAACAGAATTCAAATTAACATGGAAATTGCACCATGCTTATAAATGTCCAGACTTAGATGAGAGGGTTCCCTGTTACCAGCTAGCCACAGCCTGCAATAAAGCACACAGAGCTTTCTACTAGGCAAGAACAAACCACCAAGCTACTTCACAGTTGCCTTTCTCAGCTTACACCCAAAAGGACCCCAGAAATACACTTGTAAATTTTTTTTTGTTCATCTCTACTCATCGAGCCGCTTCATGGGAAGCCTTAACGTTTCTTGTCTGTGTGTCATAGGGCTGGTCCAGGGCTCGGTACGGTCAACAAGGCACACGTTTGCCACACCTGGACACCACAGAGCTGTTGCACCACATCCTCCTCCACCTTTAGCTGTGCCAATAGAAAACACTACTGCCCCCATGAGAAAACCAAAGAATGATCCATAGGAGAGCTCTTACATCCACCTGAGGTGGAATTAGCTGGGTTACCTCAAATCACCCACTTAAATTGGCTGAGCTTTTCTGGCTGACCGCCCCAGAGCCGCTGAGGGAAGGTGCACATGAACTGCTCTGCTGGCTCTGGTGAGGCTGCAGCCGCCACCGCCGGGGCGACAACAAGCAGCGAGGGGGAGATGGAGGTTTCCAGAGGCAGGGACTCCCACCAGGCAACAACCTTCAGCTGGTGATTTTTAATCAAAGTAGTGACACTAGCACAAACAGTCAGAGGAGGGCATTTACAGTGACAGAAAGGCTTACATCTGCTCTACATACACCATGCACGGACGTCTGCTCTGAGCACCCTGGGCAGCTGAAAGACCTCCAGGTATTCTAACACCTTTCTGCAGCAGGTTACTGAGCCTACAGTTCTGCTGCTCTTTCATCTTCTGCACGCAAAAAAAAATTACTGTGCAGCTTAAATCACTTTTAATAGCCTTTTAAACCTAACTAACTTTGCCTAAAGCAACTTAGAGCATTTACAGGATGCCCGTTGCCAGCAACGCTGAAGGGAGGGAAGAACTGGCAGAGGAGCAGCACTGGGAAAAGAGGCAGAAAGGAAGATGGTGGGTTGAAGGCATAGGTGTGCAAATAAAGCCTCCAGCCAGCAAAGATGGCTTCTGTTCATAACTTCTTTTTTGAGGTTTTGTACTTTTGTACAACTGCATTTTAAGCCAGAGGTGCAAAACCAGAATGCTGGAGTTTACAAACTCAGGGGGTGGAGGGGAACTGCCTTTGGTCGCAGAACTATCACAACAGAGCCTGACTTTGGCCATCACTTTTTTGCTGTACTGCAATACACATCAAGAACTAATAAATTATATTTGATTTAAAGAACTAAAGAGCTGCAATTAACCAGTTCTGACCTTCACTCTTGCCAAGCGCATAGTGAATGTGCTTAAAATGTGGAAGATGACCAAAGAACAGCACTTTATTTGCAACTCAGATCACATACCAATCCCCACCTTAATCTTCAGCTTTATCAATGTAATTCTAAACATGATCACAAAATCACTAAGAGCAATGACTTTGCAACACATTTTCTAAAAGTGCAGCTCATGCTACAAAGCAGCAGTAGCATTTTGCAGCTGAGAAGTGTTGTTCTTGAAAATCTCTGGATGCTTTGTAACTGTTCTTGAAATAAAACTCTGGACAAACAGTTAAATAGTTAAGGAGCATCTCTCAGCTTGATTTCCTCTCTCCGTAACAAAAATTTGACCTACATTACAGACATTTGTTAGCAGGTCTGGTGTCAGAGCTGAAGGTGACTTTCAGACATGGGCTTTAGGAGCTCAGATGGTTTGCTGTGCCACAGGACCAACATCCACAAATGCAGCACGCTTCAGTACTACTGATATAGCACAGCCTGGGGACAGAGGCAAGATCGTTCCCTACCCCAGGCAATATTGTTGGGGCAGTGGGGGGAAAGCGAGAGGTTGAGCTGACAACTTTTACATATGCTTCTGGGACCCTCTGGTCTGCATATGAGCCTGTGCTGGTCTGTCTTCAGGTACACACCTGAGACTGCTAAGACACTGAGCAGCAAGGGAAATGACGTTAGTAATGGGGAGGTAGGTAGTTTGTCTCCAATGGAAAAGAAATGGGTAAAACAACAGGGAAAAAAATAGATTAAAATATGCCAGGACATCAATACCTCTACTGAGTCAATGCTTTGGAGAGCTTTCTCTTCCTGGAGGGTTAGGACAGAGGTTCGGCGATGGCATGGGTACTCTTCGTGAGGCCTTAACCCAGTGATGTTCCCATCCTCCATCAGCTGTCGGAGAGCTCCATCTGTGCGAGGCGAGTGCTTAGTCACCGGCAGTCCCGAGGGGCTCGCAGCGTGGCCCGAAACGCACCAAATTCCAGGAGGAAGGCAGGAATCTGACGGTCCTGTTATGAGGGCCGTGCCCCAGCCCCACACAGAGCTGTGTGAGCACACAGCGATTACCTTGTATTTCGGGCAGCAAATGATTAACGCGTATGTCTAAATGCAGAACACCTGCTCTCAGCTTGCACTTAGCCTCAGTCTCTTGCTCCCAGCCAGGCCCGAAGAGCAGCCCATACGCCCAAAAGCTTCTCTGCCCTTCCCAGCCACGGTTAGAGGTTTGGCTAAGATGTACCAACTCCAGACACAAACTTTGCTCAATTATTTCTTTAGCTCATCTCAACCAGTGCAGCACCACCGACATCGCTTGTATGTGCATGTAATGGGTTAGCTTTTCACTGGATTCATATAATTGCACAAAATGTAAAACTGACCCACAAAATGAAGATTGTTTTCCCTTTCATAAAATCTGGGATTTTACTGTTTGTTCACTCATCTGTTCTGGCAGCAGCCCTGATCACGATCACTGTATACAAGCTTGTGGTTTAAAAAAAAGACCAGGAGATGCTAAAGGAAACGAACAACAAAGTGGGGGCAGCAGGATAGCGTATAACATTTTTGCAAAAGGAAACCAACAATGAAGTGGGGGCGGCAGGACAGTATATAACATTTTTGCAAACAATCCATTTGTCACTTCGATGTACCAGGGTTAATTAATATTCTATAAAGGTCTTCCAAAAGCTGAATACCTCTCAAGTTCTGAATTCATGGGGCTGACCTTAGACTTTCTCAGAATGATTTTTAATGCAGTCTGTTATCAGCAAAACCCGTTTAAACACATGTCCCATCTGCCAGTACCCCATTTGCAAAAGAGCTTCTTATACTTGCAGACAGCAAAGCTTCTGCCTGCCTCCCTCTCTCCTCTAAATACCAGCTGTATGGTAATGAGCACAAACAGCTGAAAAATACTGCACAGTAACAAAGCTGGTACGAAACGGGCAGAACAACGCTTCCACTCAATGAAGCAGTTGTAGCATGAATTTAGCAGATTAGCTATTGAGCAGAGGTGGGGGGAGGCCTGGAAAAAATGTAAAGGGTCTGCACAGATAGCAAGAAAATGAAAAGAGACCAGAGGGGCACAAGCTACCAAAGGAAAGCCTAATTTCTAAAGTACTTTTGTTGAACCGTATGAACCAATTCTCCCAATTTTCTAAGGCTTATTCCTTGCGTACTAATGATATGCCAAATGCTATTCTGATTATTTGCAAGTTCAGTTAGTTTTTAAGGGAGGCAACTTATTAATGAAAGTTTTCCATTCATTAACAAATCTCTTCATCGGCTGGGGGTGGGGGAAGCCCTTAGGAACAGAAACACGCTTTCCTACTGCAGTTTCTGGTACTTTCAGCATGTGTGACCAACAAGCACCATATTATCTATTAACTTTTCACATAATAGCCCTCTCAGCCTAACCATTTTTGAAAAGCAATTTTTTTTTAAATGCTGACAACATCCACGCCATCCTCCAGACGCCGACAAGCTCTTTAATTGATGAGAGGAAAGGACACTTGCTTTAAGAAAATTTGTGCGGAACCGCATTCATCTGAGCAGCCGATGCGCGTACGAGGCACGCAGTTGAGTAGCTGTTTATGTGAGCAGCTAATTAGATACACGCTGTTTGCATCAAGCCTAAAAATTGCACGTGCACTTTTGCACTTGAAATTGCATGCACCTACTCAGCAGATCCAGAAGAAGTAGGCAGCTTTGATGCATAAAGCTGACAAGAAAACACGCTTGTTTTTCTTGTTTGTGATTCCCCGATGGTGAGAGTTACGAGGGCTTTTCAAGAACTGGAGCCTATGCTTTCTAAGAAACAACATGGAAAAAGATGGCGCATTGACACTGCTCAGACAAGTGCTTTGTCAAAAGTTTGATATGTGTGGCTTTTTTATTTATTTATTTTAATTCCTACTCCAAAAGCCTTAATATTTCAAGCCCTCAGCTTCCTGACATTTGTCTTTTGTGGCAGTAAGGCTAGTGAGGTATTTTTCACATATTCATCCAGTAAGACATACTAAAATAAAAATACAGTATTGTTTCCAAAAGTGGTGAAGAGTGAAACTTACCATCTGAGGGAGAAAAAAGATACTACCTCTAGGGTCATCATGCAATTATGCATCATAATGCTCCCCAAAAAAGCACATATAATCTTTTAACCTTTACACATCACACCTCGGGAGTTAAACACACATACAAAATTGGCTGTGTTACTGGCTTCTTATAACTGGTGATCTTAGAATAAACAAAAAAAGAGAAAGCAATTTTCTCAGGGCATCAAAGAGCTTGTCACGCAGCTATACAATGGCATACTCAAATGACATTTTTATTGCTCGTGTCTATCATAACCCATAACAAATCGAAGGAAAAATCACTATTGAAGTTCACTGGAAGTCTCCACCTAATTTCAAAATTTAATGTAGGTCAAATCAATTGAATTTCAGTTAAAGAATGTGTACTTTGATCTTTCCTGGAGAATTCTAGCACACATTACAAAATATTTTTCATATTTCAACCATCTTAAGGACTTAAGAAATAGTTTATCAAAAAATAAAACAGGTAGCATTTCACAGTTTTGTACATTCAGAGATGAATAAAAACAATAACTCATGATTAGTTAACCTTAAAAACACTTATAAGCTGAAAAAAATGTTAGTTTTCAGCCTATATATTATCAGTCATTATAATGACTCCTGTAATTTTCTGTACTTAAAAATTGTCATAAATATCACTCTTAGTTCATATTTTTGAATCTGATCTCTGAATTGTTTAACATGCACCAGGATAAAAACAGTTTGCTTTAAAACATTACGTACCTGAAAGCATTTGGTACAAAGCAAAAGTATAATACTTTTTCAATGGAAAAACAATCTGCCCGAGCGACTTTGGTTCTTTCCAGATATACAGTTTTTTTCCTCACCAGGAGGAAGGTCCCTGGTACAACAGATGTAAGTGCTGTATCTAGATGGCATTTGCTATGCTACTAACCCTTGGTTTGTCTTGCTTATCATCTTCAAAGGAGCCTGAGCTCCTCAATATCATTATTCATCTTTCCAGGTTCTGGTCGTGACCTACAGACTGGGATGCAAACACAGAGTCAATAAACAGGGAAAGCCCCGCTTATTCTGGAGGACTTTATCTTGAGAAATGCAAGATTTTTGCATGTCCCGTATGACTTATATGAAATATTCTAAGATTCGGTGTTTTACTACTTTGAAACAAAATTAGGTATTCACAGCAACGTAATCAAAGTCGACTACAAAAACCCTAAAAAATTCTGCCACAGTATGCAAGAGAAAGCTTGCTACTGCAACTGGCAGAGCTAAGCTTCACTCTCCCCAAAAGTTTAACCTCAAAATCTTCATTGTTGTATCATCGGGTCAGAATAGCAACTACACTAACTGGAACGCTGTAGTAAGAAGAGACTGGAGTGAATGTTGTCTCTGTCAACCAAACCATGACATCAGAAATAATCATCGTTTCAGACCATACATCCCAGAATGATGACCCTTCCTTGTGCGATGGCAATTTCAAGAGTGAGCCAGTGCCTGCTTTGGATACCAACTTCTTCTACTTAAGCAAATATACCAAACATCTCTAGTAGTTCAGCTCTGCAGGGCCTCAGACAACGCATATCCAACAGTTGCCTTTAACAAAGAGGTATCCTCAAATGTACTTTAATAACTGAAGCTAAAAACAAACAAAAGTCGAAGTTGTTCTGTCAATGCCCTTTTTGTTTGAAGCTTAACTACAGTTTGCCAGCACTTGCAAATAAGCTCCATGTGCTTCTAGCACATGGAAACCTTTAAACACCAACAGTCCTGAAAAAATACTGATTATCTATATTCATGAATATAAACAATATTCAGGAGAAAACAGTGACTCATTATAAACAAGAATGATCTCAACTGTATTGACATTTCTGGGATATTTCTTTAACTTGAAAGAATTAACATATTTCCCTTAAAAGGAAAGCAAGTACACAACAGATAAAGTAATATTTCAGCTTGTGATCTTCAATAACAGGTTGAATAGATGAGAATACAGAAAGATTTATAGACAGCACCACACTGCCCCTACACGTCTACTACAGGAACACCACCACAAGCTCCAAGATGCAAAAGAACTTGCTGAAAGTGAACCAAGGTAACCACGTGAAACTCTATTCTTATTCTTATTTTTGTATTTAACAGGCCCCCTCCCCACATAAAACATACAGATAAAGGAAGAGAATTAGAGTACCACTACAGTGAATATTATATTTTAAAGGACTTCCATACTTTGAAGTTCATGTTAGTCCATTCTCTTAAAAAAAAAAAAAAACTACCTTGATTACACAGTGGATTACAATAACGCAAATGATTCAGTTAAATTTAACTTTTTCTCTGAAAGAAAAAAGTACATACTAAAATGGATATCCTTAGCCACGACAAGGTTTTAAGTTAAGAATGGTACAATAAAACTGCCATTATCATAAACACTTAATGGCATGGGAATTCATTTAGGAGTGTCTGTTTATGAAAAGCTATTTCACACTTGTTTACTCCCTTAACTTTAAAAATAACACAATTTTTCCCCAAGCATCCTGTTTCTTCTGATTTAAAATTGAATTGATACTTTGCGTGCAGTTTCATGTTAAAACTTGTGTTTCTCATTGGTGTATGGCTTTTGCTTCAGGTAACATTAAGTTGAACTTCAGTCAGAAACTTCAGATTGGATAAAAAAATAAAAAGGTGTCCCATATTTCTATAAGGCAAAATTTGCCAGACTAGCATCAGCACACAAACCAGGCAGACAAGTCCGCTCTATCTGGATGTAGATGACTTTCCAGAGCATGACTGCATAGCCAATCTATAAGGATCATTTTCCGTAACCTCAGGATGTACTAGTCCAGGGTATACTCCCACAGAAGTTTAGACATACGACAGTCCTAAATTCCCGCTTTCTACGCTTCTTCATACCATATATAATAGCGTTAAGCAAGACTTTCATCAAGTCAGGCAAAATGCTTTCCGACCAGTATTCTTATAGTTTCTTCTCCTATGTTTGTTGCTTCGTTGGCTTAACCTTCTCATGAAGACAACACTTTGAGAGCAGTATAAAAAAAAAAATCAGTACATGTTTGTGTCTTGTAGTCAAGATACACACGTAGAGTCACAGATCATTTCTGAATGTCTTGGTAGGATGATATTAAGATGTTTTCTGTGAAAACTAGAAAATTTGATTACTATCTTAGTTTTGGGTAACCTTCTTGCTGATTTAATCCCACAGACTTTTCAAAAGTAAGAACTTGAACCAAATACAAGTACAAAAGCAAGGAATGCATTATATGCTGGTGTGAGTAAATCCATAGTTTTCTACCTCTTTGATGCAGCAGAGCTATTCAGTTGCAAACTGAATACTAATCTTGAGAAATCACAAGGACTGCCAACCCAATCTTCGTACTGTTCTTAAACTACATATAAGACAATATTTTGTGATGATTTCCTGAAGAATAACAACAGAATAGAAGGTATTACTTCTCTGAATATTCTATAGGCATGTAAGCAAGACAAAAGCATAATAAGCTGTTTTGTATTTCACTAGCTGTGCCTTGCTTGCACTTGAAAAAGGTTAGCATTCGAAAAAAAAGGAGGAAAGCATGATATAAGTCAATGTATTCAGTAAACAAATTTCTTAAACTTTTTTAAATTTAATATTGTCTGGTTGTGTGTAGTACCATTATGTAACAGTTAACAATTTCTATCCAGACCTGATACAAGTCTTTTCCTATTTTTCTTCATTCATGCTAATAGTATATAACAGTATATACTATAGAATCATTATATATATTGGTATACAAGTTGTTTGGAAAAGCTACCTAACATTTTCATGTCCTCTAATTCAGGGACTGCTTTTCTGCAGAAAATCCATGAAATATAGAAACAAATTGCAAAAATTAATTTCTAGCTCTTTTCAATTAAGATTTCAATATTAGAAAAATGGTCTCTGCAGAAAAGATTACTACAGCAACTTGGGGATTTCCCCAATATTATGAAATCCCTCCCTAGCCAGGACAAAGACTTGCTGTGCCTCTTAGCTCCATTAATGATAAACCGGCATAAAAGAAATGCCAGGGGGCTTATGTAACATCACTGGGAGACGACGTTATATTTTCCATTATGAAAACAAAATGCCTATACATTGAGACCATAAAGCAAACCATTATATTGCACAGAAGCAAATATTTAAAAAAAACTAGAATGGCAAAATTTGCAATTTTTAAAATTTATGCTTAAAACATGTCATGTTCTACAAACGTTCATATGGTATTTAAGATAAGCATAGCCTTAAGTAGAAAATGTGCCTTAGAAAATCTCTTTTGCATATAAAATACCCTAAATCTATTCTGTCCATTACACTCACATGGTAGCTGTTTAAATAAATGGTACGCCAGAGCTCTTCCTTCTATGTGCACTTTATTAAATCCATGGGACATTTTAGATATGCTATGGTTTGCAGAAACATCACAAATGTCTCCCTGGGTCAGGCCAACAATCCATCTCAGCTTAGCAGAGTCTGGTGATAATTTAATTTTCATCACAGACTAATACCATGTCTATTAGACTATTCAAGTCACCTGCATACAAGCACAACATTTTCGAGGAGGAAGAGGAAAAATCAAGTTTGGATTATCAACACTTATGAAAAAGAGTAGGAAACAGCTCTCAGAGTGATGTATTTTGGAAATTCATGCACTTAGAGATGTCAAACTACTAGCGCAATTTGCATTCTTCACTATAATGGTATAAAAAGGACACACAAGTGTGAACTCGCATTGTTTTTAGTATTTGTGTCAGGCCATCGACTCAGATTTTACTACATTCCTGTAATTGCAATACTGTGTGTTTACACATACACCATGTATTTAAGAATCCAGCTTATGACGACTTCTTGCACAGCTTCTTCACCATGATCAGGGTAGGGTATCCCCTTACTAACCAAGTGTTGCAAGACAGTTTCTAAGCAAAAAAGATCATAAATAATGGCATGATAGGTATAGTAAAAATCCATTTTCCATAGCCATAAAGATAATATCCAAAGGATTCTCTACTAACATTGGAAAAAAATAAACTCAAGCTTTCTCTTCTGACTACATGTAGGTAGAAATAAAGACTTAAAAGACAAGATAGTTGTTTTTAACAAACCTTGAAAAATAGCTATTTCAGTGACAATTTCTGGGACATCATGTATTTTATTTTCTCCTCTGCCTAGTCATACAGATTTATTGATTACATAAAAGTGTCAATCACCATCCTATTAGGGATCTTTCCCTTACAAGAAGCATTCGGAGCTTTCACAGACTATCCAAGTTGGAAGGGACCCACAAGGACCATGAGTCCAACTCCTGGAAGGGAAGGGAAGCTTGCACTCAGAGGAATGACCACGTCCTCTTCAGAGGTTTCTTCTCTAAGAGGTTGCTACTCAGAACTTGAGTCAGGTTAATTGAAAGGCTTTTGGTTAAGAGCAGGGGGGTTGTATTTCTATCGTACTGGTGGCACCTAGAGGTAAGCTCTCCGGAATTGCAATCAATCTAGCTTTGACCCAGCAAGCAAGACATCAAACAACATTAAAATAGGAACAAGTACATAGGTCTGATGTCCAATGCATGGTGTAAGGCCTTCTTTTTATGAAATAAATGAATTCTCAAACAAATCATGATGTATTCTCTCAAGAATATACCCTTGTTTGAGAGACTTCACTGCCAACTCTACAGTACCACTTTTTAAGATGATGTAAAGTTCTTGTCAACTGGGATGGCCAACCAGGGAGTACTACATAAATACCTTCTACGACCAGAAAAAAAAAAAATTGCTGACATACCTACACAGAAAGAGCCACATTTCCAGCAATATAGCTCTGGCTGCTTGGTACTATAGCCACTCATTTTTCTGCTCTGTCTTTTGTCAGTCTCACCTCCCGTATCTCATTTCATTCGCAGCCAACAAAGCAATGCTGTATCTATGACACAAGCCTGGGACTGGTGTGGCAGTGCCTACTGCTCCCAACCCTGCGTTACTGTAATGTCACTAAATGTCCTCTGAATCCAATGGAGTAGTAGAAATGCTTTTTCCCTTCAAGCAACCATTGTAAAGGAACAAATCACAGCTAAATACTACACAAAGATCAAGCTGCACGTAGATGTGCTGGATCTCTCAAAACCTTCATTTAGATTAGTCTACCAAATGCTCCTGTCAACTTCTTATTTTGGTTTTAGGTGAGAAGCACCTTTACAGATTTTTGTATTTTTTTATGAAAATAAACATGACTGTAAATCAGAGCTCAAACATTCTCTTTCGTAAATGAAGAAAAACAAATTTTGCACTTTAAATGTAGCGTGATTTTTCAACACCTAATGAACTTTGTTTTACAAAGTAGTGCCCTCAAATTCTTCTTTCAGAAAACTTCTATGCATCAGTATTTCAACCTCCTGCCTATACCTTTCATTATGTCTGCATGGAAATGCTGTCTTTCCCCAAATCTTGATCCAATTAATACTATCTGGACTCAAGAGACAAGAGCACTTTCAAAAGCAAAATTACATTTCAAAAAAAATTTGCCTACATCCTACGCAATTTCTTTCCTCATTCCAACTAAAGATACATATATAAACATGCAACATAGGTTAATTTCAGTTATCTCCAGTTCCATTTATATAGAAAAAATGTATCTAATAAATATATACAATTGTACTTAGGACAGCAAAATCTAAGGATTTTGAAATCCTCAGATTTGAAAACCTCAGTTTGAAACCATTTATTAATGAGATAGCCACACTGGAGGAACAACTGAATTTCACTTCGACAAGAACAAATGCATTCCTAAAGGCTCACTGGTAAAGAAGGTCTCAAGGGGATTGTGCTGTTCCTAAAGGAATTAGAAAAAGACGGAGTTGTATTTGACTTTGTGCTAGATGCCTTCTAGAACACGGACTAGTCAGAATATTCTAAGTGTCCAGCTCCTGAAACATTTTTTCTTTAGTACTCCATAGACCTCCAACTTAAAGTTGTTGCAACTTGAACCCTGGACAGCATTCAATGCTAGCTTTTTTTTATTATTATTTCCCATTTATTTTTACAGTAAAGAAACAACTTCTGCTTTTCCAAGTCAAACAAGAAAAGAAGGAAATCAGCAGCAGCAGTTGTTTACAGGCTTGGAGAATATGACAGCAGACATCCATGAGGTGAAAGGAACAAGACAAGGAAAGAAATAAGGTACGACTATTTTTGTTTCCAGATTTGCTTATAAAACTACTACGTAAAACTAGACCTTGGCTCATCTTCCCTCTTGTCAGAGAAAGAACAGAAACTGCGTGCTGAAGGTAAGCTGGGGAAATTTATGCTTCTGTTATTTTTAGGGTCAGGAAGGGAAGGACCAGAGAAAACACATTTATATAATACATTAAAAGACGTATCCAGTGTTTCTCCTATTTAATACTTTTTCCTATTGAAAACTAAGATTTCATATATACTGAAAAGTTATGATTTATTTGAAGCTAGAGAAAGATAATATAAGGGGAAAGAAAACTGAAAAGGGAGAAAACTTCAGGTTTGCTCTCCTAGGATAATATTACTAAATTTACTGATTCGTCCATTTATGAAAACTAGTCACCAAGTTGCACTTAACACAGTCCCGATAAAGGCTCTGTGTTTGATACAGTTTTTGATGTCTATAATAGACACAAATTACCAAGGGCAGACTCTTACAAAGCAACAATGCTGCAACTTATTGGCAAGGAGCTAGAAGGAAATCTTAAACTCACACTGGAAGAACAGCTCTGAAAAAAAAAAAAGCATCTATATCTGTGTATGTATGCTGAGCATTATTATTAAGTAGTATTAAATAACAAGATGCTATGACTCCCCAGTTCCGAATGGAAGAAAGGAAGCAATTACCTACTAGCTTTAATACTGCATGCTACTGAATGAAAATTATATATTGTATTTTAAAAATAGACCATGAAGTTCACAAGCACTGTCAAAGGAATTCAGAAGTTCAGAAAGGTTTTTAGCATATTTATAAGTAGCAACTGACATTCTTTTAGAAATACAAAGATGGTTGCATATATTAGGCTTTTAATAGGGCAACAGCTTTGTGATCCATGTCATTACATGCTTTGGAATGCCACATCCAATATCTGACACTCTTATTCTTCAAAGACAACATACATTTGTATGTCCTCTCCATGGAATGCATACTGATTCTTTTTTTTTTGTTCTTTGAGAGAAAATAAAAAAGCCTGTTGGTAATGCTGAGATAATTTGAAGATTGGAAAAAAAGAGTTCAACAGTATACTCCTAAGGTACCTACAATAAGATGGGGCAACATACAGAAAAAAATGTGATTTGTACTTTTGCTTTCATTTTGCTGGTTATTTTGCAGAAGTAATTTTTCCTCCTTAGTTTCAGCATTTGTTATAGAAAATGAACTTGGAAACATCTATAAAGCAATACAGCCTCTTCCAAGTCCTAATGTTTGAATTTAATTCCCTTTCTCCACCACCTCCTTTCTTTCCTCCCCCCATAGTAGTCTCCTCGTAAGCTAAAAAAGGCAACACTTCAGGTTCTCACCTGTTTAGTCCGAGTTCTCCACAGAATACTCATTCACCATATGTCCATATACCATCAAAACGCAAAATATTTTTTAAAACTCTGGAAAGTTAAAACTAGTAAAGAGATCAAAGCTTTGAATTTATGCCACATTAGAGGAACATGAGAAAAACTGATCAAGAACAAAGTTGGTGTTGTACGTCGCCTTGTGGCAACGCATTTCTTGCATGAAAATGCACAAATAGGTGTCCTAGCTTTGTGGTTCTGAAGGCTCAAACATACAGACAAGCTGAAATTAAGTGTAGAGAAACAGTGGAAAAGAGTTTAAATTACATTTTAAACTATTTAGCACACTTCTTAATATATTTCTCAATAGTTGTTGTACATTTCACCCCACTGAGGTTTGACCTGTGTCAACATAATACCTTTGTGAAAAGGACTATATTTACCTTCTTCCATATACATAAGTGTACAAACAAAAATATCGTACACTATGTATAGACAGTCACTTGTTAAAATATGTAAAAAGATTACACATTCTGGTGTTTATATCATGAAGATTAGAGTTCTCTCTTCACAGAGAAGACAGTTCAATTTAAAGATATTTTTTTTGTTCAGTAATACTGTTCACGCTTAAGTAGTGCAAATCTGAATTACAAATCTTAAAATCACCAAGAAAACACAATGCCTGAGGGCCAATTATTAAATAACATCTCAATTTTTATATCAACATATATACACAGAAGACAGACAACGCTAAGAGCAAATAAACACAGATGTCTCTTGAAAGATTAGTTTTATTAGGCTTGCAGTACCTATTATGACTGGGTAACTATGTCTGAATAACCTCAGGGGACGTAAATTGTCTGCTGAAGCCCAAAGAATATGCTGAAAATTTCCAGCAATTATGAACTCATCCGTTCTACATGTCCACTGCCAGAAGCTGCCAATGCTACCTGTTTCTATAAATTAGGTCCCCAAAGTCATAAAGGCGCTCCAAATTAACGGAGAGGTGCGAGTTATGGTTTTTTATACTCCTGCACTTCAGTGACCAGTTTGAATTTTTACAGCACGTTTCCTTCTGTGTCAGGAAGAAGCAAAGAGAGAAATCATGGCGTGTGCGCTGGCGGGGGGGCAAAAAGCAGATTTCCACACCTGCCTCTCCCCAGTCATGTTTACAGGAATGAATTAGTTCCCTGAGGATGTCTTAGATATCTTCTAGCACTTACTTTCACCACAAAGCAGAAAGGAGTCACTTCTGATGTAAGCTCTACCTAACTCGACAGAAGTAAGGCTGGACCTGCTGAACATGGCCATAAACAGACAAATATGCAGTATTTCTGGACATCTAAGACATTCACTTGTGCCCCCAAATTAAAATGGGCCAGCACTTCAGAACAGGAAACTATTTCCTCTTGACCCTCTCAGAAGTTTGGATGCCTTCCCAGAAATCTCAAGACCGGCGCGGGGCTTAGTGCTGCGTCTGCAAGACAGCTGCATTCATTTTATATCGGGCACTAAAACGAGAAGACATCTGGATGCAGCCCCTCACGGGAATGCGCAGAACAAACCAAGGGAGACAGGTTGAGCAGACGTAATACGCTGAGGAGGCGCCAGGTCCAGAAAGCGATCTACATCAATCCAGTGCTCCGAACAGATTTCACTCAGTAAGGCGGCACGATATTCAGACCATTTGGAAAGCTGACTTTAGTTACCAACAGGAGATCCACAATCACTAGCGCAGCTTGGAGTAAGGCTGTTCAAGCTGCCTCCTCTGCTTTGGGGAGGTAATGGCTACAGCTCGCTGAAGTTTGCCCCCTACGATGACCAGCTCTTTATGCAACAAGAAAATGGGAACAGAGAAGAAGCTAAAAGAAATTTACAGTAATTTCTCTGACATTTTAAATGGAACAATGCCAATAAAATTATAAAAAGCTTTCTCTAACACATGGGGCTGGGGAGGCTGTTTCTTAAAAACATCAACAAACCAACCATAAAACTAATCTACTTCTGCAATTTTAATCCACATATTCCATATGAGCTAGGCACCAACCAAAAAAGCTGCTATTACTATAATCCATTTTCTTTCTAAAGCAAAGAAGTACTGCTATGGACATATGTCCTTAATAAATCTAGTTAGTTTCAGCCCCCGCATTAATTGCAATTAATGTCAAATTTTTATAGTGCAAAGTGACCTCAACACATAATGATATTTTAAACATGATGAGAAAACTAACAATTTCTACCAGAAGCAATTTTATACCATTAGATAAATCTCAGCCAGCAATAGCACTGACACAATAGACCCTGCCATAGGCTAAAGGGATGATGTAGCCCCACTTTCTCTAATTTGTATAATTATTTTTTAGCCATGTGCAGCATCTGTTAGATAATCTTACTTATTTCTAGTGTCAATGTGAGTGGAAACTGCAAGTGAGGGGCAAACAGATGTCCATCACATGAAACACACATAAGATTATTATTCTTTAAAACACATTCCTCCTAAAAAAAGAAAGGTGCACAAGCATCTATTCTGAACGCTATTCAAGGAAAAGAAATTGTTACCAACTGTGAGAGTTTACTATCTGCCTGGTGATAACAAAGCAAGGGTAAGGAGTGAAAATTGCTTTACATGTAGTATTTTAATACTTAAATTATTACATTTAAGCCTAAATGCTTGTGCTTTAAAATTAATTACTGGCTGCTACAGCAGCCGTATTTTTATATTTCTTCAACCTGATGGTTTATCTGGCTTAATTAAGAAATATTAGACTAGCCAGCTACAGATAATTCCTTGTTTCATTAAAGGAGGTGCGTGGGCAGGAAGGGTTTTACCAGAACAGCATGCAGCATACGCAGAGAGACAAAGAAGAGGAATACTGTGGGCGTAAAAAGGCAGGACAGTAAAGAGAGATGCTTTAGAAAAGCTATGTGGACAGAACAGGCACTAGACAGTAGCAGACTTGTTTGATAGCTTAGTATCTAGATGGGATTTGAAGGTGGCAAGGCAGAAAAGGGGAGAGACACTGAGGCCATGAAAAAATTCGTGGTAGGAATCCGGTCTGAAATTTCACTGACAACGAACCATAGGAGAAATGCAAGACGGAATGTAGTGGTGCTGCAAATATGTTAAAATTGCAAACATTCTTGCCAGCTGCTGTGGTTATCATGAGAAGTAATCTTGTGTTAGGGTTTATTAATAGCAACATGCTTTGGAAGAGACTGCCATTTGTACTTACAGAACACCGTATCATGCAGATTCATTTAGAGCAAGAAAATCTTAACCGTTTAAGTATAGTAGTAAGCCTACCTAAGCACAGAGTAAGTAGAAAGAATGGGGCTAAAAACATACCAAAAATACCTTTGCAGCACCTGCTCTACTTTTCTTTTTCCATCTAGAAAGTAAAATTCCACTGGGAGAGTATCTTTAGAAAAAGAATGGCATAGTATCACCTACATACTACTGGCCAGTGATCCTAGAAACAATTTTCTCTTTCTAGCAGCTAATACACCTCTATTTCTACTTTGTCTTCTGTCTTTCATCTCTACAAGCAGTAAGCATTCTGTGCAGGGGCGAGTTTGCATACAGCTTTAATGATTAATACCAACAGTAAAATCTGTAAATAAATGTATCTTTTTCAAGCCCATGATTGCATATGCAGAGAGAGAGAGAGAGAGAGAGAGAGAGAGAGAGAGAGAGGGACAGATATTGGGGCTTCTAAATCATACAGTGCCTTGTGAGATCTTTCCTCATAAGAGCAGCATGTCGTGATCGGTTCCCTTTATTACATACTGACTACATTATAGGCTGAAATGTATGCTGACTACTGAAACTGGAGTCAAATGTAATTTTAGAAATTCCACAGATAGGTACATGTATTGGAATATCTGGTCACATATTTGCGTATATTTACACACCGGATTCCTAAAGTAAGTCTTTTACCTACCTGAGTCTTCTACATACAAGTTGCCTCCTATTTTTCAACTTCCAAATAAAATTCTATATCTTCTATATGAAAAGCAATGCAGCTTATACAAGCTTAATAAATGATCTGAAATGCAGGAGAGAAAGCAGCATGGATTACAAATTACAACACAAAACACTTGCTGTCTTTGCCATATTGTTACACCGTTCCCTGAAAAAAAATGATAATATTTACTTATCTCACAAAGAACTTTAATACATAAGCATTTACCAAGTATTTGTTCTGTTCATAGTAAGTATAAAATCAGTTGGGTTAAGAAACTATCGCTAAAGTCAGTTTATAAGGAAAGATAATACACAGAAGAATACATTTAGACTTTCAGCATTGTTTATGCATTTTAACTGAGTCTTCTTCTCCCCTCCCTTTATCAATCAGTTTAGAGCCTACGGATTTTTGGTGGTTTTGGAATATCCTAAAATATGATCTACAAAAGAAATGAAAAACAAAAGAATTTTACAATGATTTGCCTATTAATTTGAAACGTTACAGTAGTAGCAACGTTATTAAAAAACAGATTTTGTGCATCATCTTGCACAGAATCAAATTTTCTTATGACATACACAGCCAGCACTTCCATTCCACAAATCCACATTAAAAATGTAGTACATGGTTTGCAATTACCATCTGAAGTTTTAAGATTTATTACCCTACCTCATAGACTGCATGTTCTACTACCAAAATCACATCCACTTGACAGGTAACTAGAAGTTTTTCTGAAGTGTGATCAAACCACATGTGTTCTACAGCCACCTCAATCCTCTTACCAGAAGCCTTGTAATCCAACCAGTTACTCAGAAAATACTTTCAAGAACACAGTAGATCAAAAGTACAGACTTCTTTGACTAAAAGTACACAAAGGAAAAAGTCGCATCAGCTGCAATGCTGCTTTACTGCTTTTTCAAGCAACTGAGTAACCTTAAAAAATATTTGAGTTCAATCTTGAAAGATGCTGCTATTGCCCCTTTTCAGCATTATCCCTATGCAGAAGTATAGGCTCAACAATTTTAACTTAAAACAAAGACAAATAAGAGTACCAGGAGTGCAGAGGGAGAGAGAGTTCAAAAGGAAAAAAGGGCCTGCTTTTAACAGAGGACAGCTATCAATGAAAAGCTGTGGGGGAAAAGGCAGAATTAGGTCTAAAACAGTGAGAAGAATGATTGAGATAGAGCAAACCAGGGTCTAAAGCAGTTTTGAAAAAAACAAGCAAGAAGCAAGGAAACTATGAAGGGGGTAGGATCCTCGGTCTGATGAGTGGAACTATTAAAACTGGCAAAACCACTGTTCCCTGACAGTGACGGTCTATAGCATAAGAAGCGATTATCAATTGGTGTGCCAAGTGGCAGAGACCTGCGAGGGAGATGCTAATGCTACAGCCCTGCCTGTGCCTCGCCTGGGTGTCATTCCAGTTCGGTTCCACTTCCACTCAACACCTGGGAAATATCAGAACAAAGAAGGCTGGGTAAAATTAATTTGCCTTCTTTCTGTTTCTGCGTAACGACCCTTTCCCATACCTGAAATAGATATGTTCAGGAAATTAAATGGCTTCACTTGCTGTAGGAGGACAAGAAGTGTTTACTTAGAAATATAAGGGAGTGCAAAAAAAGAAAACGGAGATTCGTGGTTACGGTGATTAGGTTTCAAAGCAATAAATCAAGTATTTAATTATCCATTTCCTAAGTTTCCCTCAGGTATGATCAATCATTGAAGAGGCAACTGGGTCAGTTTATGGCATCGCTGCTGTCACCCATTCCCTCTTTTCTTCTGCTGGCTGTGATAGCCTCCATAGCTTGAGACGATAAAACAGACCGACTTTAAGAAGGTAAAGGGCTTTCACAAAGGCAATCCAGCATGTTTCAATAACTCAGCATTAATAACAACAAAGCTTTCTAAAGACATCTAAACAATTGGGCACAAAGGAGTAAAATTGCCCAGTCAACCCTCATTCTGACACCTCCTGAATTTAACTGACTGACTTCAGCATCTTCCTAACATGCTTTTAGCATATGCACCTGCACATCAGTCTAAGTAACATTGTTCAATGCATGAGAAATGGAAGTTTTAAACGCATCAAACCCACAAAAAAACACATTTTACTTCATGTTAAATACAAATGAGTTTCTTACTGTTGCTTTTATCTTGGCCAGAAATAAGTAGTACAATTTAAATATAAAAGCATTTCTCAGAGACAGTATGGTGACAGAGGATCACTGAATATTCTGAAAAAACAGTCTCTGGGAGTGTTGCAGTGAAGATTAAAAAAATAAAGACAGGCAAGTTTTCAGAGATTGCCCAGGTATTTTTGACCCAGTACAGCAGGTTAGACTAGATGTGCACATTTTAGCTAGCAATTTACTTTTTTCCCCCCATGAGACAGGAGGAACAGCTGTTTGAACAGCAAACTAAATGCTCCCTCCTACAATTGGCTATCTCAAGCCCAGAGCTTCTGTAACACCCCGCAGAGGTAGACAGGAGCATGCTCCTGCTTGCATGTAGTTCTGACAGAGCCATAAACACTGGCTACCAGCTGGCTGCATCCGTAGCTAAAAAAGAAAAAAGGTGGACCATGGGGTGGCTTAGCGCACCTCCCGTAAGCACAGCCTGGGAGTCCCTGGGGAGCCTCAGCTAAGTCTGGCTGAACCACCCCAAATTAACCATGGCTACCTTGAGTTAGCCAGGTAATTGAGGACCTGCCTAATGTTTTTCCACTTCTGTGATTCCTGTTTTGTTTCCTCTAAAGTACAGACCCGAGTCAACTGTTTAGCAAGCCCAATGAAGGAGATAATTGCAGAAAGAACAAAAAAAGAAAGAGGGGGGGAAGAAGACAACTTCAGCCTGCCACTGCTCGACATTAAGCAAATAAGCAGCAGATTGCTTCTCCTCAGCACTAGCACCTCACTCAGGAAGTACTTTAATTCCCCTCGTGAAAAGGGATGAAAGGCATAGGAAACGAAGATTCAGAGTGAAGATACTGCATTTACTTTTTTTTTTTTTAAAAAGGAAGTAGTTCATTATTCAAGATTATTTATATTCTAAAATAAGTTTCCCTGCAGTCAGTGTTAAACAAGACTTAGGTTTGCTCATTTCTCTAACATTTCAGCATTCCCTTCTTTCCACTAAAACAATATCAATTATATTTTTTAACAGAATGAAAAATAAAAGCTCTGTATGGATGTCTTCACTGGGAATATTTTACCTACAGAGCAATGGACATACTCCCTTATGAGAAACAAGCTTACGGGACAAGAACTAACTTCTCATAGATATCAGCTGATCAGTCCGTGATCCGTGCTTCCATCAGGATGACAAATCCTGACACAAACATGGAAAGTGAAGTAAAGGCTAAATGAGCTTTGGGAGAATAACTTCTGACAGCCACTTGAAGAAACTTTTTACCACCAGCAGCCACAATGCTGGTTACCTGCCACAAAGCCCAGAAGCAAGGAGTCTCCTGTAGAAGACACAGGCATGTGGGAATGCTCTTATTTGTCCAGTAGCATACACATACGCATTTCTTCTTTATGCTCTTCTGATGGTCTCTTCTTAACAAATGGTAAGGAATTACAGGGAGGGAACACTTTGTTCACTTGGGCTTAAAGAGAAAAATAGTTTAGCTGTTTTTCATTTTATTCAGGACCTGATCCGAAGCCAGCTGAAATGCAGAGAAGTACTTTCCATAGTTAAGACGGGAGGACACAGCATTTCAGAGAAGACTAGATAGTTTTTGGTTCATTAAGTAATTTCATACTGTGATCTATGAAATAACATGCTTTACTCCAGCAAGAAATACAATTTGTTGCAGAAAATGTCAGGATTAGATTTTCCTGAATCACTGAAAGGACTACATGGCTGAAGTGCTGGCACAAGCAGTTACATTGATTTGACTAACAACAAAAAGGGTGGTTTTGGTTGTTTTAATATAGAAATGAAGGGATAAATCACCAAGTCCAAATGAGTGAAGATGTTTACACATATGGCACATCAGTATTTGAAACAACTACATGCATACTAATCAAGCAGAGGTAGGAAAAGGAACTGGCATCTCACTCCAAGTGCTCTACTGCAGTAACAAGTAGACCTGTACAGTGTGCCATGCATAAAACCAGTAGATGCTCTTACATACAAAAATATCTACAAGCCGGCATATAAATCAATCTTCAGATGCTTTATCCTTCGTTCACCCCATACACAAGCATGTCTGACAAAGGGAAGCATTTCACTAATGAACTGAGTTGATGAATTGCCTAAATTTTGTCGGCTACGTTTTAAGGGTGAAACATACAGAAAGAAACTATTCTCATGAAATGGTACAGTATAAACGAATCTCTGCTGTTTCTGAGAGCAGGGGCATTGGAAATGGATACATTTATTACCTCAGCTTTTCCAGTTTAGAATACGGCAGGGTGCACACTGAAACTCCTTTGCAACAATTCAGCTCTACTTTAAGCCGCTTGAAATAGAGGAATGCTGCAAGTGCACAAGGCATTTTCACAAATTCTTTGGCTTATTACTGCTTCTCAAAAATGTATATTCAATATGGTGAAATTGTTATATAGCAACTTCTAAAAGTAACAAGTACTGGAATTTTCAGGAGGAAATGTGGAAATTAAAGAGGGAAGCAATCTGTTTTTAAAGTACAGCTTCTGAAACAGATAAGAATTAGAACAGCTTGAAAGGAGAAATACTTCCATCGTTTGTGGTTTAAGAGCAGCCTATGGGGAAAAATCATACAGTTAATTTACAGACCAATTTGTAACAAACCAAAAGCATTTATTGTTATTACAGAAAATAGAGCACTTGCTTTTGAACATACGTATCATGCATGACTGTCTCCTAAGTATGTTCAGTGATCAGCTGCAGTTCAAGCTAAGTGACATATGATATCTGAAGTGTGTACTAGTTAAAGGACTTCATTGCTCCTTCACAATATACAGCAAAGTCCACTTCAGTGCCTACGAAAGATACGTTAACAGCTAAAGAGGACCATAGCTGTGTTTATGTTTGACGATCCAGCATCAATGCTTTCAGCAACATTTTGAAGGCATGCATGCGTTTATCATGCGAGTACAGTGCTTCTAGAGCTATGCACAAAGCTATTCTCAAGAGCTACACAAAGAATGCTAAGTAATACTATTTTTAACTCAATTCCGATTAGGGGTATTGCAGACAAGTGTTTTAACTACATGAGCAAACTGACAAAATGCATAGGGGCAAACTGTTAAGTCCTGTGACCATTTATAGTACCCTTCTTGATAGAAGCCCAATATAACTAATGCAGAGGATGCAAAAGCTATGGGTTGTCAGCTCCCATAACGGAAGTACTTTTATTTCCAGGGATCACAGTACACATTTTAAAGATGTTTTGCTCAGTTTAATGCACGATGAAGAAGGAGAAGAAATGAGTTCAAACAAGGAGAAGGTCGATAATCTTTAAGCCCTGTCAGTGTTTGAACAGCCCAGTCATACACTTACCAGAGAACAGTCAGTATAGGTATTGACACATTGCCCGCTCAGTAACTTAGAAGCAAACCCTAGCTAATGTTTTAAAGTATATCAACTTGAGGTCTGAACATTCAATGCTGAATAATTCAATGCACCACTTCTTAAATGAAGAGTACAAGTTAAAGAAAAGAGTTGCACACCAGAGGAGTTCTGACACAATCTTCAATTTCACATGAAAATACTTTTTTGGTTCTTGCTACATTTAATTAAATGATACACTTGTGTAACAAAAGTATTGATCCTCTCATCTGTTTATACCAAAGTGGGTTTTATTTTTGGATACGTAGAAATGAAAACGCAGACCTTTTATGCAGCCAATGCATGCTAACATGGAAGGAACCCAATATGGTGATCGCTGAGAGCTCTATGCAGGCTTTGAATACGTTGCAAGGCACGAGAGTAATGGTGGAGCCTCTCATCTTTTCCACTACTAGCTGCCATCAGACTGAGAACTAGTAGTTTCAGAAGACAAGTAAAACTTAAATTGAAGGTAAAATACATGCTTGCAGCATTTATTAATTTCCAGCTTAGTCCTAAAAGTAGATGCTGAACAACTTCTTAGGACTCTTGTAGACCTAAAACATCCAACTCGTGAAACTGACTGCTCGAACATGATTTAGGACAGGACAACTGAGAGACCGTGATCATTTTGGAACAATGGAATTTCTTCAGAGAACTGCTTTTTAAATGGTCTTTTCATATTTGCAATGAGCTAACGTGTAGCCACACTGCTCACTGCAGAAAATACATATGAAAGATTAGCATTTCCATGCCAATGGCATAACTTTTTAATATTCCCATTGCTTCTTTAAAATAAGACTTGTGTGGAACATCTACTAAACTCATGGAAAAATTTTTTCTTCTACATTGCATGCTATGCTTTATCACAGACAAAGGAACTAGAACAATCAAAATGTATTCCAAATGCTTACTTTCAGGCAAACCATTCTCAAAGCACGTCAAAAATTTGAAAATGTCTATTAAGAGATGATTACTTTATCACTTCCAACCTTATGAAATGTTCCTATTCGCCATCCAGTGAACACACAAGTAGTATTGAATTTCAGAAAAACGTTATTTTTGTGAAATGCAACCATATAACATAGCGCTGTATATACATGTTCTAGTATTTGCACTGCTGCAGGTTGATATTACATTGCTAGCCTTCAATACATACCATATATCTTTTACATACAAGAAATGTTCTCAGATACTCAAAGCAACACAGTAAGGAGAAATCAACCTTTCAAGGGCAATCTTGTCAAATTTAAATGTCATCTACGATTTAACTACGTAAATTCACTAAAAAGGGGTATTCAGATATTCAAGGGAAGTCAGCACATTTGCAAAAGCTGAACCAGATTTTAAAACTTGGCATCAATAAATGGAATTAATATTTACTCAGTAGCAACAGAAAACTAAGTAGTGTGGGGAAAATTCATTATGAAGAATAAATTTATTTATAGTTCTATTGAAAAAAGTTCCAAAAAGTAATAAAGACAAAATATTAATTTGACTTTAGAGAGTATGAGCTCAGCAATATGTAAATCACGTAACAGAAGCATGATATAAGTCGATTTGCAGCTTTTTAAAGAAATTTTATATTAGGTACTAGAGAGAACAAAATTTAAAAGACTTTTTTCTCCCCCTCATATTTTGTGTTTTAAGAGCCACATTATTCATATAGTTCCTGAAGCTGTAGCATAAGACCCGTGATAGTCTGTCAGGCTGGGATTGTCTATATATAAACTATATCGCAACCTCCACATAGTAACATGCTATTTTTATTTTCTGTAACAGCAAAAAATTTTATCTCCACTACTGAGTTACTACAGTATTAAAACCATATTTTAAGAATTATTACTAAAAACATTTAAATATTAAATGAGTTTAAGATCTCTGAATTGTCTACTTTAGTATCCAACTGTGCCACAGTACAAATCAGAACTGCATTCAGTGATTGCTTGGAATTAAAATCCTACAGCACCTAAAACAGCAAATAAGAGTGAAGTACAAATTTAGGAATGCACATTTTTTTATACAGGATTTTTTTTCATCTACGTGGTTTGCACCTATAAAATAATCTCTGACGTGTCCCTGTAAACGAGTAATATCTAAGACAAACAACACGTGGATTTTAATTAAAATGAAGCAGAAAAAATATTGAAATAAGTGACCCAAGGGCTCTTCTGTGGCACCCTGAGACAATACGCTGTACAGATAACTATTTCCTCATGGGACGAATGCACCATGACAAAGCACTAAACCACAAGCAAAGTAATCAAAATTCAGGTTTTAGAGATTTTTACACTTACCCGCCTACGGCAGAAGGGCAAGCCCTGGGCAATGATGCTGATGCTGAATATCTTCATCACAGTTTGGTGTGGTAGAGGCTCTTTGGCACTTTTAAGATCAACAGGAACCAAGCCATGGTTTATGGCAGTTTTCCCCGGTTTGGACATTTTACTGTTCTTACTCTGTCAAGTCTACTAATAATGCATGAGCATTGCTAAAAAACCTTTGCTTCTAAAGTTGCATGTTTTCTTTCAAAAACGGGTTTCAAACTGGCGATCCAGCTCCCCACAGCCTTCTGCCTTTGTCTCTCAACCTTCTCCTGCCAAGTGTCCTGACCTGTCTGCTGCTCAGTGAAGTGCGAGCTATCCTAGTATAGACAGGAATTGCACGACAGAGGGGCAGGCAGACTGCTCCTGCCAGTCACACAGCTGGTGGACCTCCCCTGCCATGTCAGGAGAACCCTTCTCTGAAAAAGGAGCCGGAGATTAAAAACCAAGGAGAAAATCATATAACTGCCAGGAGCTTTCAGTGCCACAAACGTTAATGCATGTATTTTAAAGGAAGAATTTTAACTTCATTTTAAATTGGTTTATTGTATGAGCTGGCGATGTCCTTTCAGAGCAAGAATCTAAGGAGACTCCAGCCTTCAGACCGTAATGGCGTTACCCCAGGATCAGCCACACCGTTCTCCAGGCAAGCTTCTTCTGGAGGCTTTCCATAAAAATTTGACAGCTAGTAACTCAAAAAAGTTACCCAGGCTTTGCTGTTTCTCACCTACCATCTCCACAATCACAATGTATTGCTAAGTCTGGAAGTTTAAAAATGAAACGAAAGAAAAAGTAGGAAAAAATTGGAATTCCCCTAAGTAAAGACATTGGCTTGAAATGTGGTTTGTTTTTTGGTTTTTTTTTTTTTTGCTTGTTTGTTTTTGAAATCAGAAGTATGACTACAGTTTTCTTCCTAGCCCTCCTTACTGACGTACAGGCAGCCCAGCCTGCACCCCCCCTCCTCCCTGCTGCTGTGGGGACTTTGGCTCTAGGGACCGGTGGCACTGAAGTGTTCTTCCCTTTTCTGGCGGGTTTGCACGCAGGCCCCTTCCATCACACTGATGGAAAGGAGAAGGGCACAGTCCTTTCTTCATGAGGAGTGTGGGAAGAGTCACCTTGAGTTTCCCAGCTAGTTTTCCGTCGCCCCCCTTCCTGCAGGAAGGCTGTCCCCTGAAGGAGATGGAGAGAGGCTGCTCTCAGCAACAACCCCAGCTGAGTGCCATTTTCTGGAATAAGCTGTTATTCCACCATAGCAAGCTAAAACAGCCATGTCTTATTACTCAGATTATCTGCAATTAGTTTACTTCAATTTTAAATCATTTTTGGATCAAATTAGCTTCCATACAATGCTGTTAAGTTCCCACAACCCTATTCAACCCCTACACTTAAACACAGTTCTTAAAAATGTATTCAAATTTTGAAAACCTTTTTGAGCAAAACTAAGTAGAAAGAGACAAAAGCCGGTGAAAATGTCTTATGAAATTACTGATAAAAGATGCAGAAAGCCATCAAAGCCCTTGTACGAACTGAGCCAGTATAGCCCAAAACAGAGTGAATAAATGACCATTAAGAAATCTTGCGTGTCCCTTTATGCACAACCCGGGAAAGATAATTAACTGTATAATTATGTAAGGGCAAAATAGGGAGTGTAGTAATGCTTTAATGCTTGAAGCACAACACTGTAACTTGACAAAAGACAGCATTAAAATATGCCTGTATTAGCATCTCCACTTAGCTCTTTGTTTCCCCTTCAAAAAAGCCAACCTGTCATCATGTTTCACTCACATATAAAGGGCCTCCCCGACTACACATTTACTTGTTGAATGCTTTTTACAGAAAAATACAAAAATCCAAAATGTTTCACTCGGTATATATACATTACAGTAACCATTTACTTATAAGAAAATGCCTCTTGGACAAAAGAACTTTAAATTTCTTTACAGATACCGCATGTGGAAATGCTGGGAGAGAATGCTGGATGGCACAGTGTTTTCATGCACCTATTTTTCTTTGCTACTATTCCGTTCAAATACCATTCCAAAGCAAGCTCTAGATGTATACTTTCTTCTAAAAGACCCCCTACATTTCCTTCTTTACACTTCATCCTATAAACACCAAAAAGCAGTTTATCGTTAGCTTATACTTAACAGCACTATCATCAGATCATACTTTACAGCTTCATTCTGAAGGACTTGGTATTTTATACAACAAATATTAGGCTTTAACTTGGCTAGAAGGCTTTGGAAAGGTGTCTTAGGATTTCAGTTTCACTCAGACAAGGAAGCCTCACTGAAGTACTCCAAAGAGGGGGGCAAATATCGCCTTTTATTTCCACCTTGAAAGACCGAACAGAGGAAAAACAACCAACTCACACTTCTCTATTGAAATCTTTCAAAGCAAAGCAATAAATCAAAGTTTTCCATTTCTGAGGTACCAGTTGCTGTTTCAATTGTTCCAGCAAAGTGGGAAGTTTACCAAAACGTATTTCTATTAATGTAATTTAATATTTAAATAGTGGGCATGTAACATGACAAGATTCAGACAGAGTATTTGTCAAACATACAAAGCAAGCCTCAGATTCTAGCTTAAGGAATATGCCATATTTCATTTAATGGCATACAGAAATACATGCATGTGTGCTATGAGAAACTGCTGAAAAACTGTTTTAAGAGATTGTCTCCTTGCGCAATTGCTGAGAGGAAGATCAGACAGCGTGGCAGATCGTTCTATTTTAATACCAGCCGCTATCAGTTGGTATCAGAGCCTAGTAGCATACCAGTTTACAGACAGTCTTACTCCTCCTTTTACATGAGCTCGTAACCAATGTGGAGAACAGGGACGCGACTTGGTCCATTTACAGTTCTGCATGCAGCTTGGGAGCAGGCAAGAATAAAGCCAGGCATTCTCCCAGCCCCACTCGTGGTTCAAGGCTCCCATCGCAGATTATTCTCGTACCTCTCCACACAGAGCTCCAATTATCAGACCTTACTTTTCTCTGTTGTTTGAGATAAGAGTGCCAACGTATGTCCGTTTTTCCTCGGTAACTTCCAAACATTCATAAGCAGACATTCTAAAGTAAATCCACAAGAACACACTTCTGGCTGAAAAAAAAGTATCAGGTTCACTTTCAGAGTTGCCTACTTACTAAGTGGATAAAGCCAAAGCAGAATAAGGATTACTTTTTTGTCATACGTGAAGTGACTACACTAAATTTCACACTTTACCATACCAAAAGGAACAGCTTCAGTTTTTGTCTCTGACCACTCCATTTACCCTTTTTTTTTTGGCATCATCAAAATGCAGACCAGATATTGTTGGCCCATTTTTGTTTCCATGCATCATCATTCTTTTTCAGTCTTAAATGCATGACACATTACTGACTGTAGGTATTAATTGTCTTACAGTAATGTTCAAGGGCCCCAAGCTATGCTGGACAGCTATAAACATTTAATCAGTGACAGTCCTTAGCCTGAAAATACAACACAGTCTAATTTAAGCAATAAGAGGAAGACAAAAATGGAGAGGGTTCGCTATCTTGGAAGTGTCAGCAATATATTGCATATATTATATATAATTTATTTTTGTATTCATTACACATATACTTCTCATTTAAGCTCTAACTGTAAAGTTTAAAGAATAGTTCTGTCGCTTTCATCTTTAAAAGCTTTTTCTTTAAATATTATACAGAGAGAATGTATAAACTTGACAAATGTGAAACTACAGAAATTTGAGCCTTACTGCTTCATAATACATTTTTCTAGCATCCTATTTCTGAGCAAATTGGGACTGATTTCCAACGATGCTCTTTTTAAGTGCCTACCCATTGTCATGTTAGAAAACAGATCACTCTATTTAGATGCATAAAAGTGCGTGAAAACTTGCGTTTGAAAATATCAGTTTGAGATTGTTATGGACGGTTAACTATATGCTTAATAAGGCAAAAGACTTTTCTTTCTTTTCTGAGGGTCCAGCAAGGGGACATCTCTGTAAAGTGAAAGCATGCAGTAAGCACCCCTAACTTCTATATCTTCTGTAGCAATTAAATGTGAACCTTTAGCGGAGGTTTTTAGGAACTGTTTACCAGAAATAAAATGTTATGAAACTCGCTTGCTTGTTCAGAACACTTGACTGTGGGAGGCTTTAAGGCATAGCTGTAAGAATTTATCACAGCAACAAAAAGCGGCTTGCTCACAAACTTCACAGAATCTTCTCCTAGAGCTCACAATTGTTTTGGATACTAATCCTGCTGAAAGACTAAACGAACTTATGACATTTTAATGTGGTGATGCAACAATTCAAGACCTACAGAGGCCTAAATTGAATATTTCCAAGTATAGAAAGACTGAAATGCAGAAAGCAGAACCCCGGCACTCTTTCAACAGTTCTTAACATTGGTGAACAGCTGCCCTCAAATGGATAAAGCGGAGCACTGCAACGTTTTAAAAGTCACCTCCTCAAAATAATGTACAGATATTGAAACAGAACACTAGAATTTATTCTTTGAATGTATTTCATTATATACTTCCCAAACAATACTTTCAGAATGCTCCGCATAGTTGTTGCAAACAGAATGCACTAGAACTTAGATTATACACATGCCTTATTCCTCTCCTAACGTTCACACCGGTCCCTATCCGTGTGTAGAAAAGAGTACGAACCATTTTGTGAGCAAAGCAAACTACACTAGTAACTATTCTTAAACGGTGACTGTGGTCCCAAGCTTATTTCTGTGAAGGACTTCTAATACCAGTACACAAATAGTTCCCAGTTGATATACTACACATGAGCCTGCTTTGTACAGGCAAATGAATAAGCTGCATAGAAACAAGGCACTGCTGTACCAAACTAGCCCAACTGTATTAGTGCCACTGCACCCAAAAAAAAAAAAAAAGCTCTCAAGAGTCTCTCTATCATATCCCAATTTACTCAGTACGAAAATCTGTGTGTATAAAAATATAATGACCCTAATGACCCAGAACCCTGAAGAAGGCATGTAGGGAAATCAATGGAGGGATCATTCTGATCTCTCAAGATCAGAGTTGCCTAAAAAATATAGGATAGAGAAAGGTCAACTGGAGAATCCAGCAGCAAAAGGAGAAGAGCAGCATTGCCTGCTTGCAGCTGGAAAGCAGAGATCACCAAATTGCCTAGTTTCTCACCAACCAGATTATCAGTCCCTTGCAGTATCTCATTTTGCATATTAACTTATGCCCCGTTGAAATGCAGATTCATCCTCCTTTACCAGCAAGGACATTCCCCCTGCCCTCCAAAGTAGAGACTCAGATCCACTGTGAACTGATACTAAATTAACGCATTACCACAGATCAGCTGAGAAAAGATTACCCATGCATGAGGGTGAACCCTTTCAAACATGATAAAAATGTACTAGCGGTGAACTGAAGCTTGGAATTAAAGTGAATTTAATGTACTATTTTAATTCTACATTTGCTGCAAACAAAAGAAAACTGTGACGGGCAGCTGTGGTTCACCTGATGCACAAACATAGCACATCAAGCTGAAGAAACTCGAGAATACCTCTGAGCCCTGTGGGCAGCTACTAATGAGAAAATACACAACACAAGCAAACTGGCAAGAGACCCAAAGTCAAAGGCAAATCTACTATTCCCCTTTTTCAAACTTTTTAAGCTGAAGAAATAAAACACTGTAACAATAAAGTGGTCAAATGTTCCAACAGAACATCACACAGATTTCCAGCCCTGTTCAATTGCTCTGCTCCAGGCTCTCCTTCAGTTTCTGGTTTGTTATTTTTCTACATTTTTTTGTTCTTTTATTCCTATTCCTCAGCTACTGATTCTAGCCCAGCAGTGTCCAATAATTTCATTTTTCATGAGCTATGCAATACCTTCTCTCCTTTGCCTTTTAAACCTAAGGAGAGAATAAGATAGAGCCCTTATCACCTGCATTTTTTCAGGCTGAACTACGACGTTGTGTACTGACACTTAGATGGATAGCACTTTGCACAAGGCTGAAAAGTTCTGAAAGAAAGCACAGGAATGGAGAAATTTGGTTCCTATGTTCCCTTTTACACAATGCCCAACTATTATAAAAAGCTGCTTTGAAAACTCTTACAGGAAAAAATGCATTTCATGAACTTAAATCTCTCAATTTCCTGTTGACTTAAGAGACCGATGACATCAACATCCCCATTTCAGCTACAGGTTATTCAACATGCTAGAAGTCAGTGAAGAAAGAAGTGATACAATCTGTAAATTAGTTGACTTCACACTGACAAAGTCACTAGCACTTAGGTGCAGCATTAGTTTAACAGCTGTTTTCTTTAAAAAGTGGTTTTCACCTCCCTTCCTTGCTCTGGCAACTTGATTCCAAACTTCCTTAAGCTGGCTGCAGCACTTCTTGCAGTTTGCTCTGAAATGACTTCAATAAGCAGGATGCCAGAAAACCCTCAGCTTTTGTTGTCACTTAGTAAATTTTACATTAGCTTGGCAAATGTAAGCAGCTCATAAAGCAGCCAGATGCATGATAATGCAAACACAAACAGCAAAAGTGTATGGAAGTGGCGAGCAAGTAGACAAGATGTCAACCCTTCAGCAACTTCAAGCTATCAGGACACTTCTCCTTGGATCCCTTAGCATAAAACAATGGTCCTGAAGAGACATCACCAATAAAAAGCTTCCTAAGCATCTCAAACAAAATTTATTATCAAGAGAAAGGGAAGGGAACATGCTGCTACATGTCTGCCCTCAGTCCATACGTTATTAGTGCAGAAGAGCATTTGACAGAAGTAGGAGGAGACCATTTGCACAAGGAAGCTTTTTGTAAGGTCACATTAAGTATTTATGAAAAAGATAGAGACTTTCTAGTAAACTGCATATTGGCATGACAATATGTCAATACTAATGATATTACTGTGTCATTAAGACATATACTTAACCATATACATTTTTAAATAGTTCCTACCATATTTAAGCATCCTGTGAGTGTACATATTTATAATCAGAAAACTATCATTTGGCTTTGCTCCACAAACTTTCTAACTTTATTTACTGTACTACAGGGTCTTGTTGTCATTATCTTTTTTCTTTTTTTTTAGCCATCTTAGAAGCACGTGTCTTTCTTTCTTCATTAAAAATTTCAGGTATGTAACAGAAATCCAGCTTCATCATCTTGCACTTTCCAAGTATTCCAGAAATGTCTGCCCAATCCTCATTGGCTATAAAACAATTTGGTGGTTAAGTACATTTAAGTCTAGCCAGAGTTGCACCAGCTGTTAAGAAGAACTGCTACAGCTGCTATGCAGGAATTCATTTGCTGACCACTTATTTATGCTGTTGTTGCACCTTTAAATAAAGCTGAGGCAAGAATTAGGACTGCAACAACAGGTAGAGAAGTCATGCAATATTTAACACTGGATTAAAATGCAAGTCAAATTCCCAGGCTGAGGACAAGCTGGGGGGAAGGGGAAGCAGGTGGTTTTGTTAGCAAGAAGGCTGCTTTACAAAGCAGGAAACTGAAAAATTAACTTCATACACAATAATTCAACTTCTCTTAGGAACTTTTCTAGTATTTTCATGTAAAATGCAAGACTATAAGTGAGAAATTATCTACTTGTGTATACACACATACAAAATATATACAAGGCCAGTACCAAAATACTTTAAATCACAAGTATTAGTTTTTTAATAGCACCTAGAAACCATTACTAAAAAATAAATTTGGCTTGTAATTCTCCCTTTCTGCATATTAAATGGAAAAGTTACATTCCCCCAAAAAAACATAAAGCTCTTAAAAATATTTCTGCCACTAATACATTCAGATTTTTTTTACTAGGAAGAAAAAAATGTCCAGATACTATTTAGCATTAAAAAAATCCTCTTGTATACCCTGACATCAAAATAAGACTCTTATATCCAGCTATTTTATTTAAATAAAATGAAAATATGCCAGAAATAGAAGTTTGAACAATGCAAAGTATTACATTTTGAAATGAAAGAATGTAGGCGGCCAGGTCTATTTTTTAGAAGATTATTTTTTTCTCACTAGAACTGTAAAATTCAAATAAATGCAACAAATGCAACCAATTGTTATACTGGCATTCATTTGATAGCAACCAATTAAGCTACCTAATCCTTTTCAGCTGGTTAACAGCATACTGCAAAGGGCTGTGAAGCTATTTATAAAGCTCAAGATATGTGAAGTAAAGGATGCCTAGATTACAGAAAAGAGCAGGTAGTCTATGGAAGACATGGCACTTGGCTGATACGGATACCATCTTGATCTTTTATTTGCCACTTTTACTTCCCCCCCTTTTTTCTTCCCCTTTGAGTGGGTGGGGGGGGAGACGGATGGGACAGGACGATTCTTGCCTGTATTTTTATTTAACAGGCACTGGCTTTCCCTGGTTTGTTCAAACATTGCCCATCATCTAAAATACTTATGAGTATTTAATAAATATATATAAATATATATTTATATGGACACCTAGATCCAGCTTTGAGCTGAATTGTCTTCCTGATGTTTGTACTTGAAACTGTCAACAAACAAATACAGGGCAGCAGCACCACAGTGTTCTCACTGGCAAAGCATCGGAAAAGTTTCAATAGTTTGTTGGGTTTTTTTCCTCCAAAACAGATAAAGACGCATGCATGTAAAACAGAGCTTGGAATACTTACTTAAAGGACATGCAATACTAGGGGTTTTCCACCAAAGCCAAAAATTGTGCAGATGGGTAATTGCCTCAGGGTAACAATATCCTTGCTGAAATATCCTTGGCTTTGGATAATGTACAACACTACATCTAGCAAGAACAAGGGATCCATAACGAATTACACAAAGTTTGATTTCTTCCATGTAGCTGTGTCATGTCCAGTTTTCCTTGCTCATTTTAATTAAGTGATTTATTTTCTGTGTTTTAGAATATCTGACCAAGGGATCAGAATTGAAGGACTTAACACTGGTAAAAAAACAACAGTATGTGTTATTTGTTCTTTGTTGTTTATTAATATTTTTAGTATTCAATACATTTGGCTTAATAATGATTGCAAGAGCTGTCATCCTTCAGAAAGGCTCCATAACTTAAGTGAGAACAACAAAGGGTCTCCTGCCTCTGCCAGACACAAATAACCAGCAGCTGAGTAACACAAAATAAGAAAGTGCTTTGCACTTACAGGAAACATTGCTCATACTTCACTTAAAAGTAATAATGACTTCTGATGATGAATAAGGTGGAACTTATCCCTGCTGGCAATCTGTGGAGGCCATAGGTACATTTTCTACTTCAGCAGAGGCACCAGGGATTGAACAAATACATTAAAATTTAATAAGCATCAACAGTCTTATTTCATGACACAGCTGAAAAGCACAGCCACTATCTCCCAAGATTGAATTAAACTGAATAATACTAAAATTCACAATTTGCCCATTTCATATTATGCAATATTTGGTTGGGTAGTAGCATCAGTAGAAAACATCAGCTTTTGGTTAAAAAAAAAAAAAAGCATAAAAAGAAGTAAGATTCTCTACAGAGAAATAGTTAGTTTGGACCAGCTTGACTTGGGACAGAAATCTCTGCATTTTCTTCTTATACTCAAGAATTTGTAAAGATATGTAAATTATTTCCTTATGTACAGTTTGCTGAATACCAAGATGTTGTGCAGATAACAAAGACTCTACAGAAGTAAAGGATATACTGCTAGTTTGCAGATTGCAGTGACAAATGAGTCATGAAAAAATGTTAGTCCTGCAGCAGCTGTTAAACATAGTTGTGCTCCTCAGATCACCTTCTATTCTTCCACCTCTCTAAACTAATTTCATATCTCAATTTTTGTAAGTATAAAACATCAGTGAACAAAATAATTGTACTGAACATAACATTTTTAAACGTAAACTTGTAGCCAGATTAGTATTAAAAGACCATCCTTAAAAAGAAAAATAAAATAATAAACAGAACCAAAAACTAACTCACCAGTAAGTTTTACTTTCTTCAGACTTCGATTCACCATTTGCATCAAGTTTCATAACCACTAATAACAACTTCAGCTAAGCCCCAAAAGGTGAAGCAGCTTAAAATCAACACCTAGAGCAGCAGCACCCACTGACAAAATGCTCAGTAAATACAGCTGTATCACTACAGTCTAGGGATGTTTGGGCTAACGATCACATCAGGCAACAGCACCTGCCACATAATCAAGAACAACATAAGGAACAAATGGCATTTTTAAGTGGGGCAGAGCTCCCCCATGTATTTCTTAGGCAAGCAATGCATCCCCACAGAGTAAGCATACTGAAAGTATTCTCGAGCATGTTTTCATGATTTCTACTTCATCATGGCATGGCCCTATAATTCACAAGTTGAAATGGTGTTACTGACATTCTTAAAAAATGCAACGTATATTTTAAAAAGCTGATTTTCATCTTGCGTACTAAGATCCTGAGCAAAATTAGGTGGTTAATTGATGCTGATTTCAAAACTTACAAAACAAAGTGTGCAACTAAAGACACCGCCTCGAGTAGTTATTCTGAAAGAACCAATTTGATGTGTTCTACACAAAGCCATCTAGGAATCTGGTAGGGCAGTCGGAGTCACACCAGCAAGTTCCTTTCCAATATTTACCTTTAAGGAGCTCTGCACAGGCCAAGAAACTAGAAGACAATTCAAGTTAATACAGCCTCGTACCAACACATCAATTCTGAGCAAGTCTAAGAGACTGCTTCCCTGCCAGAGAGGTGGCTGGCTTTTTCCCTGCTGCAGGGAAGGGCTGGAAGTATGTCTACATGTCAACAAACATACGGCTCCAAAGGAATTACACATATGTTCAGAAAGAGCTACCAAATGTGCCTGTAAGGACGATCAGGAAATAAGGAAGGTATACGTTCTGAGATGCAGGCCGTGTCTTCACTGCACAAAGGGTGCGATTCAACATTTGAGTCAGATATCTGTACAGACAAATCTGGCACAAGCAAAAGCTCTGTTGTTTTATTTTCTAGTGTGACTAGTTGAGGTAAATCCCTAGACTGGAACTGAAAGACTGACCTCAATTATTGGTAAAGTAGAAGAAAATTGCTTGTGCCTTACTCAGCTAGGTCTTTAGTCCAGTAAGTGATCACTGTAACAGGGAAAGAGAGGACTAAATCAGCACTATGTCTTTTCCACATCAAGAAAACACACATCTCTCTATAACGAAGGCAAAAATCAATGAAAACCTCCTTATTAAATACCATCTCATAATCAAAACTATGACCCAAACTGTCAGCGTCAATGTTTTCTGTCGAACTTCTCTTCCTTCCCAGGCACTGAGATTGTTGATTCTCCTGTCTATACACAACTGTCAACAAAACAAATTGCACACCAGTACCGTGCATTAAATCTGTAGTAAAATTTCTAGAAAGCACGATGAAAAATAGTAAAGCACCTTTCATTAAAGAAAAGAAAGCGTTTATTGTAGGAGAGATTTCTGTCCTTTGACTGCAAGGGACACTTCAACATAGCATTTAATTACTAGATACCTCAAGAATTTTGCAGCAGGAAGCTGAACTCGGTAGCCAAGTTAAGACACACACTATATCTGGGATAACTGCATATTATAAGCAGAACACACGTGTCAATTAGCAAGCTTCATGATCTGCTTACAGACTACAGAAAATCAGCAGAGCAGCCATTTTTTAATGCCAGCTTTACCTGCAAGTGAAAGCATAGGGACAATTCTACTTACAAATGTGAGAATACAGCTAAACCTCAGCAAATATCAGGCAGCAAATGATCCCATTACCTAAAGTCAAGTAAAAGCAAAGCAAGAGAAAAGTACTTTTCAAAAGAAAGGTTGGTATTTGAAGTCAAGAAACATGCTGCTGGTTAGCACAGAAGAGGAAGAACTTTGTTACCTACAGAGAGACTGGGAATCTGCATTCCTTCCATGGATACTTTAATATTTAACAAACTACATCTTAATGACAGTCGCAGAACCTTTCCAAATGATCCTTCATGCTTGGAATCATCAGGAACTAAACTGCGCAGTATATAAATGAGAAAAGTCAAAGGTTGTAAGTGTTAATTGATATTCATCTCAAGAGCGTGACTATTTCTAATGTTATTACCATCCAACAGAAAAATAAGGTTCTGTACTGGAAGGGTCAAAAATATTATTTTTAAAAAACACAAAACTTGCTCCAAAATACTTAAACTGTCACAGTAACGTAAAAGTAGCTCTGCCTTGCCGTTGTAAAGACCATTAATTGTTTATTTATCTTAAGTCATTTACTCATCTTATCTCATTGTATTTTAATGCTGTGGTTCACAAAACCAAAGGGGGAGAATGGCAGGAAAAAATTTGCACATCGCTAATCTTTTCGAGACGGTGATATGAAAGCAGCTTTAATTAGGAAGGAGAATCTCAGGGAGAAGCGAGAAGAACAAAAAATTCTATTGCCAACATTTTTTTTTTCTTACAGTCAGAGCAATTCCTAACATGTACCCATTTTGACACGACTAAATGAATTATTACTTGGTTTAAAAACTCTTTAAAGCATTGTGATAATTGTTAGACATCTCAGGAGATGAAAGGCATGAAGAATCTACATAGCCTATGCGTGATCCCTGCAAAAAAAAATAAAGGGGAAAAAAGGAATCTCTTTTTATAGAATAAAATTCTTAAATTCCTTTGTATTTATTTTGTAGATTAAAAAACACACTAAGTTTTTAGCTGCAGGAGGGAAATCCTTTGCAAAGCAACGCAGCAAAACTCTCCATAAGACTGCAGCAAAGCAATAGCAGCACCCTCTGCTGCTGAAAAAGGGGTAAAAATATTAACACACATTGCTGCAAGACAACCACCCCACCTACACACAATATTCCAACCTTCCCTAAATTGAGTGTACTGCCTTTATGCAAAATAAACACTCACTTCCCAAAGGTCAGCATTGCTCTAGTTATCCTTTCTTTCCATGTATTTCTAAAAAGCTTTGTTTGCTACTAACCTAATAAATAAATAACAACCTAACAATAAACAAAAATTAAACCTAACCTAACAATAAATTTACACTTGCACATAGGAGCCACTTTTCAATTCACACAGGCATGAACTGCCCTGCGCAATCTTCCTTACAATAGCCACTTAATTTCCTTTAGTTTTAAAAATTGATACTATCCTTCCACACAAAACCAAAATTACTGAAAAATAAATCTTTGATATCCTTGTGCTCTATGTACCAGCTCGGAACAAGCACCACAGAGTAAAAAATTCTCTCCCAGTCTGCACGACTGGGGAGCTCAAAGCTAAGTATTTGAACTTGAGGTTTGCTTCAGAACTTTAAGTCTGGAAATGTAAGCTCCCAGGAACAAGCCTGTGGTACACGCTGACCTAGCTCCACTGAAGCCAAGCCAGCTTATTTGGTCTCCCCGCCACCCTCCAAGGTCGACGGACAAACAGAACAAGGAGTGTAACGCTGATACTCACACACTCGCACCTCCCAGTGCCTTTGTGGTCAAACAGGCACGGTGAATACGGAACCTGGAATCAGAGGTCACTCTAACCAAAGTGCACCACTTTTACCAGAAAAATAAGCTGCTTCTCAGCCTTTACCATTGCTGCATGTTGTATATGAGAGGAATCAAATTATTAGCTTTAAATAATGCAGCAAATGCTCAAATACAGCAACTGCTGAAGGGGTATCAACATGGTTTTTGTTGTTACAGATCCAACTCTATATCCCTCAAGAAGTTTTTAATCTGTATTTTAGCTAATCTCTTTTCTGACTTGGCAAGTCAGAGCAGGGCTGTACCCTGCCGAATGCCTGACCCTTCTGGAGGAGTAAGGCTCGCCATCACATAATGCTTCAAGTGCAATCCAAATCGTTACCACTGAAATATCACTTTCACATTAATATACCCTAATTTTCTAAGCTTCATGACAACCTCAATAGAAAAAAAGAAAGAAAGTAAATGTTTAAGAGGGTTTGTTAGGCCTACAATGACTCTTGTTGAGCAGTACCTGTTGTCCAGAACCACTGAGCACGGCCACACATGGCCAATCTACCTCTACCTCTTCACAGAGATTTTAAAATTCGGGTCCCTACAGAATACATGCAAATACCTTCAGTGCTTTCCATTTACTCCCTTCAAAACACAATTTGTAGAGAAATATTAAATGGTTCCAGAAATCCTGTCAGGAACTGGAGGGTGTGGTGTAAAAGTAAGAGCTTATATCAAAATTCAAGATAGCACCTGTCTAAGGCGAGATGCAGACTTCAAGATGAGCGAAAGCTGTCACGCACCTCTCCCAACAACTGGTCTCCTACCTGTACAACACAAGATTTTTGCCTTAGACATAATAAATCGTATCTTTTAGGTTCTGTATAATCTTCAGATTGTTCTCCTCTTTTGCCAGAGACCAGCTTCAAGCATGCAAGCAGGAGTAAGAAAGGAAACATACCTTGATACCACAACATGACCTAGAGCACCTAACTGGCTTTGGTACTCTGGTATGAAGTAGTTACTTGTCTTAATCATAAAAAATTGTAACAATATTCACTGGAACGTAACTAACTCTTATCAGGAATATTTATTTTTATTTTTTTAAAGTGACTGTTTCCTAACTGAGGTAGCTTCAACATAGGACAAAACATAACGTAGGATTTTAAATAAATGAAAAACTAATACATCAAAGTTAAAAATTTGTGGTAGCTTTGGTGTAAGTGATCATGATTTCTTTTTTCATCATTCTGCAATATATTTCAAGTCCAACCCAAAGCCAAATAAACCTGTATCTTATTTAAACTGTATGGGAACATTTTCTAAGATAATCGAGATGTCATTACTCCTCTAAGAAAACATCAAAGCAACTAAACAAAAACAACTCATCTTGATGGAAACAAAGCAATTAAAAACAACAGATTTGATTATACCGAGGATGACAGCTGTTAATATTAAAGTTAATATTAAAAACTAGAAGTTGTAGAAATAGTTAGGCAAACAAAATCTTAAATAAGCAAGGATGTTAATTTACATAAGCTATTCCCCAGTGACAGTGGCTACCAGCTATATTTTCTTGTCCTTGCAGTGTTACAGAATACCACATTTACTGAGGGATAAAAGCATTTAAGGGCAGTTGCTACGAAATATCTGATATATTGTAAATATATGTTTGCTCATGTTGTGGTTTAACTGTAGCACAATCATTCCTAAAGAACTCAAGCGATACAAAGTCATCAAAGGGAACTGGCAATGGATGCTGTGCATAAGTTGCAACCAGAAAAGAATCAGCATCAAGAGCACATTCCTGAAAGCCTTGCATGTATTACTTATTTTACCCTACTGTGCTGTTTTGTATTTTTATATAACAGACATGACAAATAACATTTGACAGGAGAAAGACTGAGGAGAGTGAAAATTAACTGTTAAGGATCTAATGGGGGTACACTGGGTACAAGAAAACTATTCACTTGAACACACCCAAGCATCAATTCAATTTTCTAGTTGCAAAGAATACAGACCATACTTACAGAACAGAAAGCTCTCTGAAAGAGTCTTGCATCATGTTGGGCAGAGCAGCCGGACATGAAATCCCAATGCCTTGCTGCAGTCAAAGGTGTTAATGTGATTGTTTGTAACGTGAACAGGCAATACATAGTATGAATAAATTTTAATTGGCCTCCTTGCAAGAACTGAGATTCTAGCATCTACAGTTCGGATGAATGTTCAAAAATCAGTGTTAAGGGAAGTACCATAATGAGAATAGGAAAATATGTCTGTTGGACACAGTGCCCTAAGTACCTACATGTAGGAGACCTTTCAGCAGTGAACTTGATCACTTTATGTACACAAAATAAAGACAAGTTAAACAGCTTTTCAGTTCAGCAGGAAAACAATAGAATACAATGGTCAAAAAAGACAGAGTAAAACGGCAGAGTAGAATAAAGGTACAGAAATTTAAACACAATTCACTGAAACAACCAATAGTTCTGACCGATTTGCCTTGCTGGACTGTTTTCTTTTATAAAAAGCAAAAACATTTGAACAATCTTCTTTAGCTTGCACAGAAGTCAACACAAAGCAGCCTAACATTTTAAGCAGGGGACTGTAACACAATCATAAAGACCCTTCTAGATTCCTAAGGCACTCCTGGTGAATGCAACAAAGACTCTCCTGTACCCTTTCATTTTAAGGGCACACACCCTTTAGTCATAACATTTTCAGAACATTATGGAAACAATTACTGCAATTGCTTCCATGGAACAGTAATATCAAGAAAATATTTTCATATTTCATTTATATATAATCCTACATATTGTGTAAACATACATTATAAATATATAAAAACATTTATATAAAATGTTTTAGCCATTCTGATTGAGTTTATCAGCCAGAACAGTCAGCTTGCTGCTGTCAAGTGGCCGTCTAAGATGATGGGTGCCCAACGCAACCGGCATATACCATGTTACTTGGGAACCTTGCCATGTCCTTCCTTAACATCACATGATCCCACAGGCCAATAAGCAAAAAATAAAAAATAAAAAAACATATCACAAAGAGACTTTATTCAGTAGTTTATAAGGAGAAGAAAAACAGAAAGACGAAGAACAGATATCCAAAAGTTCATATGAGTGCACAAAAACAGTTACGACTGTAGCAGTTGCTGTTTTATTCAGTTTCACTCCTATCCCCTGATAGCTGGTTCTGATGAAAACACCCTGTACGTTGCCAGCATTGCTCCATACAGCTATATCAAGCTAGCAACTGCGTTGGATCTGCAACGTACGCCTCTGAGCAGCAGGGTTTACATCTGACATAGAAACAGTAGAGCGGCGGATTCAGTCCCCACAGCTGATACTGGTGGTGCAAAGCAAGGTTCACAGGAATAGAGAATACAACAAGGGAGCCCATAACTCAGCCAGAGCGACGAGGAGAAGAGCTGTACTAGACTACAAATGCTGAGAAGCATATCTGAAACACAAGTAAGTCTACGAGGTTTGAGTCTCCTGGGATGAGTCCATCTCCAGCAAGTACAAACAAATACTGCCGATAAACCTACAAATACCCCTTTTTCTTCCCAAAAGCAGCATATTCATTTGTCATGAATGAATTACCAGAGTAGAAATAAGCGTGCTCTGGCACAGCAGTATTTCTACAGTATTTCCTAACACAGAATGTGTTCCTATGGTTAGATTTTGTTTTATTAAGGAATTGGTAAGAATTAATGAAGCATTACTGCATAACCATGACCTCGAGCAGTGCCAGCTCAAGCAGCTTTCTACCTGTGCTGCTCCTTCAGGTATACAGTTAAAACTATCAAAAATAAAGTCACACCATGAATCAAAAACAATTCCCAAAGACGATTTCCACTACCTAGCTCCCCAAACAGTTCTTGCAGGAGCACAGCCTGAGGGCACAGCACAGATGAAAATGGCCAGCACTGCATGGAAACAAAATGCAAAGCAACTATCAGACAACACAGAAATTGTGTATCTATACGAAAATCTCTGAGACAAGCTCCTTTAGGCAAAACTTCCTTGAAATATTGATTTACATTGAATGTGCCTTAAAATATTTTAGAAAATTGCATTCATTATTAGAGATGATACAAAAAAGCTTCAGAACTGATCATGTTCTGCTCAGTTCATACATATTTTGAGTATGGTTAGTTACAAAGAAAAAAAAGCTTTTGAGTCAGAGACTTTACATGTATTTCTGAGCATAAACATATCTTACATTAAGTATCAAGTCCAAACTGGATGGATGCAAGTTGTTATACAATCATCAACAAGTAACACTGAACTTTGGAAAACCAAATCATCAGATTAAAAACAGCTTGCAGAAAGCTAACTGAATGACATGAAATTTGACTGCATCACAGCATTTCATTCCAAGTTAGAAAGCGTATACTTCAGAAGCTTGCACAGTAGAATTATAAAGTTGTATCGTTTCCTAAAAAAAATCACATGAAAACATTATGACTTTTCTAAACAAACTAATCAGCAATACCAAAAACGTATTGCTGCAGCTTCAAGAAGCAAATATTCATCCTATTTACCTGTTCCAGTGTATCTTCAAGACTGATTATCAATACATTTATATTCATAGTCATACAAATAGGGAACCCTGTTAATTGATTCTGTGATTTTGTTTTACATCAGTTTTCAGAAAGACAAGTATGTTGTAAGAATTTGAGGGTTTTCTGTTTTATTTTTGAAAGGTGGAAGGAAACAAAGTGTTTTATTACCAATTTATGATGATTACAAAATTGGCACACAGGTTTAAGAACAATGCTCTTCCACAAAGCCACTTCCCTGCTCCTCCCTTTCATTAGGCAGTATCACCGCTATCATTATTCTTTCAGATTTTGCTGCTGCTAAAAGTTATGATAATTCCTTCTTCTTGAGGTATTTGGAAAACATGGTGAACTCCTAATGAACAATGGATCTAAAATGTTGGGTGATACCTGTAACAATAAAAATGGTACTATTTATTTTCAAGTTGTTGTTGCAAACTGGAAATTCTCAATCAGTAAACACAATTTACAAGCTCCTTTCAAGCAGAATATCATACAGCATTATGCAATGACTGTAAACGAATGATTCGCTATTACTTTCTTTTAAATCCATATGTTGTCAGTGAAATCACTGTGACCTGTCTAGAAGGAAGAACTTTAAGTTTCTGTAATATTTCACAGTAACTTTTCATGACAAACACTTTGAACTAGATCTCACAGACCACCATATACGCACAATCGCTTACCTTTTTTCTTGCCTGCTTTGAAAAAGAAAACATCATAAATAACCCCTGGAGAGTCTTGTTACGGGTATGAGTCAGCATATGAAATATTTTTTAAAACAACACTGTTCTTTTTAAAATAGTCTTCAAGAGCTCTAGTCCCTTAAAATGAGTACTTATTCATGTCAAATGCCTGCAGATTTTTTGATTATTAACAGTTAGAACAATACAGTTTAAGAATTTATGTAGTCCACAAACTAAGTTCTTTAGGAAACAAAGTCTTTGCCTCAGTTTAAAACTTCAGCTTCAGTTTATATATAGATATTTTCCAAAATCCAGAGTTAACCAAGATTAAGAATACAAAAAAAAAAAATCAGTTTCTCACCTTTGTCTTTGTGTAGAATGGTGATGACTGGTGAATGGGCAAGTCCATGAGGCTATTGGAATTTGTGACACTGTTGCTGTTAGCATGCTCATCTTCTCTACTGCTGTCATCAGACTGATCAAAATCATCACTCTCCTGGTCCATTTCCTCCTCCTCTTCCACCTCCTCCTCTTGATCACCAGCATGTTCATCATCATCTTCCTCTTGGTTACAAGTGGATTCTTCATCCACTGTAATAAGTCTATTGTTATTTTCTTCTAACTGTTCCTGCTGGGATTCATGTCTGTCATCAAATCCAGGTTCTTCTCCTCCTATCTCCCCATTCCTCCCAATATGCTGCTCCTCTTGTTGTCGTCTTTGCTGCTGCTCCTCCTCTTCTACAACCCGATTCATCTGCTCCTCATCTACTTGGCTTGAGGAAGCATTACCTCGAAGAGATCCACCAGTTCGTCGCCTCTTGCTGCCCACAGAGAGCAGTTCCTGATTCATTTCCAAAAGCCAGCTTGCTACTTCTTGGACCTTGGCTAGGCTATCTGAAGATGCAAATGCTTTCACATTCTAAGGAGACAACAAAAAAAAAGTGGAAAATTACAAGCTATATTTTTGATTACATAAGGCATAAAAAATATTACTACATTGTATTACTCCCAACAACTTGAAATTCCAAGCAACAAGGAGCAGTTTCAACTTCAGATTGAATTTTTTCAGTACGGTGTCAACTTTTTATCAAGAGAGTCATTTCTACTATCATATAGTCTGAGCATGATCTCTGTAAACACTAGATTCTGCAAAATTCCTAAGTTTTTCAGAACTACTTGCATGTGAATATACGTGCCAAGAGAAAACAACCAGCTTCTTAGCTGTGCGTAGCGCCCTGTGCTCAGGTGTACACACAGCTCTCACTCAGCATGTTAAGCCATACAAGGGATTCAGAAAGCACAACGACAGCATTGGAAAGGAGCACAAGTGCCCTGTCTCACAGTAGGAGCAGTAAAGGACTTTGTTTCCACAAGTCCTTCAGTAGAGAAAGACATTCTTCAACCCACTCTTCTCCCACCCACACATCCACAAAAGAACAACTCCATATCTTCAGGAAGTCTACCACCTGTCAGTTTGTTCGTTTGTTTTGTTTGTTTTTCAAATCAGACCAGAAAACTCTAGAGCCTTGGATGACAGAGGTCTGAACAGATAAACGCCATCTTTGCTGTATGGTATTTTTAAAAATACTAAATTTATTGCTGAGGGGACAGGAAGGTCCCAGAAACCATAGCTCAAGCCATTTCATTGCGTTGTAATGTAAAAGCCACAGAAACACATTTACAGATGGTTTTAAAGTCTTGCTTTGAGAGGAACTCATAGACGGCATTCTGCACACTTGGTCTCCCTCTCCTGCAGGGAAACAATACTTAAACCCCAAAGACATGGTTCTCAAGTTTCCACATATCTAAGCACATGACAATCGCCCCCCAAATAAATCCTCATGAACTGAAAAGCTGAAATGCATTCCAAGCAAGTGTCCACTAGCAATTAGTTCCAATCCATGAACTAGAAGCTAACAATAAAAGACAATTAAGCTATACATGTCAAGGCAAGGACATGATAGAAACAGCAGAGACTGTGCTGACTACTTCTGCTTTTACCAGGGGAAAAACCCAGCAGGGCACTGGGTTGCACGTGACCCAAACCAGAAGCTAACAACTCCAACCTTGAGTGCAATGGGCATCGGAAATAAACATGTTTAATTTTCTATACGTACTAAGTATTGCTTGAGAAAGATGCCATTAAGAGAGCACTCTAAGAGATATATTTTCACTTAACTTTTTTCTCAGCATATTTGAGTGATGCTTAACTCCATTTCATCATGCAATTCAAATGTGGTTGTGAATACAACCTGACGCTAGCACAAGTTATTTATCAGGCTTGCTACATAGTTTAGGCATTATGAACATGACAACAGTACATCTTACTTTCTCAGAAAAAGTGAGCAGATTTGGATTTTTTGAAGCACTTAGTCACTTAAAAAATTAATACTTAAAAGGTCTGTATAAGAAATCTACACCTTCCCTGTCTAACAGTTTTAACTTCCACCACAATTCTCTAGTCACAAATGAAGCTTAAGAGTTTTAAACATTCTTCAGTATCACCAGCTTTATTTTAAATATATGCAACTACCTGTTTAGGACATACTTGCTAAAGCTGTAAATGCTACACCTGTTTCTATAATTTCAAACATACTTTCAATTTTACCTGTAAGCAACTAACATGAAAGGTCAGCATTAAAATAACACATCAGATGACAATAATAATAATAAAATGCATCAGATTCTGCTAACTGCTTAAGTGACAAAAATAACTCTAATGTTACTGTTAATAACAGGCCTAAATGAAATTCCAGCCAATCAAAAAGACGATATGCTAGTTTTATTATGGATTTTTAGTTATTCTTCCATTCTTGCAGTGACCATCGATTCACAAGGGTAGCTTCAGTCAAACACAACTTCCATTTCACCCTGTATCTAAACGAACAAACTCAACTTGTTTTTTTCCAGGAGCATATAAAATACATTATCAAAATTTAATTACAAGCAGTGCTACATCAGAAAGCATCAATATGCAAAGAGGTGATACATTCGCTGAAGCACAGATGGATGTACATTATCTGAGAGATGTGAAACATTAAAGCTGCCTTCTGTCACGCAAGTGCTTGCAGAATTAACTGCTGCCAGCTAATATACAAGATGCAATCATTTCCATTCATAAGGTAGATATGGAAAACTAAGGGATTATTGTTTTGCAGGATGAAGACTACCAGAGAACTAAGATGTGTTTTTATCTAGCGCTGGGCCCCCTTCACATGCACTCTGAGCCCCATACTTATATCACAGAATCATTGAATATCCCGAGTTGGAAGGGACCCACAAGGAGCATCGAGTACAACATACTGTCAGATCGGTACCAGGAAGCTGTTGCTTTTTCTGCCCACCTCAGGCTGGAGTGAGAAATTCAGACAGCCACCAAAGCGTGACAGGGCAGCGGCAATGCTTGCATATGTGTTAACATGCACACCTCGCTGAACTCGGCCAGCAAGTCTGGCAGGCAACACTCAGGGAAGTTTCCTAACACTTTCAGCAGGTCACTGTATGGAAATACAAGGAATCCCTCAGGAAAACGGAAGTCCTGGAAGGGAGCCAACAGTGAACACCGAGCCTCAGAACACGCCTCCAACTACGTTCAACGTTAAATGCTGCTCATGCTGAATTCTTTGGCTTTATCCATTTCACATGCACAGAAAATAGATTAAAGAAATAACTCAGAAAAACAGTAGCTCAAAACCAGCTGTAAGAAGTGCCAAGCAGCACCGGGGAAGTACAGGGAAAGTCCTCAGGACTGTCAGCCGCAGCAGGCTCCGCTCCGTGAGGAGAGGAAGGTGAGCGCGCCGCAGCTCGCTTTCCCACCAAAACCTCTCAGTCCCCCCAGCACATCCGAGAGTCATTACACATTTTTAAACTTGTAAAAACATAACTGTGGGAATACCTGGAAATCTCCATATGTACTGCTGGCTCTCTATTAGGCCCTTTTATCACTCAAAACTCTAAGTCAGGAAAAAAAAGGAAAGGAGGTCAGAGGCAGAGAGGGCAGGGTGGGGGTAGCGAGGCTGTTTTGTGTTGTTTTGTGTGGCAAAACTTGAAAAGGTTATAAAGACTTAGCTTCCAAGTGAGAGATGCAGAAAAGCAGTCAGTGAAAAGAGAAGAGTTACATCTGGCAAATCTCAGTTACAACATGGTTTATGAGAAGTGGATGTTCACGGAATAAATATTCTTGAGATTACCAATTTGGTAGACAAGGAATTGGGTTAACAAAAAACTTAGATACTGGATTAAACCCTAACATACTAATATAGATAACCCTGTAAAAAACGAGGTATATTACACTGAATAATACTGACTTGTAATTCAGAGACGAAAAAAGAGACTGTAGAAAAGAAAAATCCCGCCCAAGCCAAGGATCTTCCACAATTTCCTGTCAACATCCCACTCTGCCTTCCGAAAGAAAATAAAACCCCCGTACGTGCAGCCTGCCCAAGTTCGGCACAAGGTCTGCATTAGCAAACGGAGCTGTACGGAGGAGCCAGCAACCCCAGACCTGCTCGGGGAGCAGGGAGAGGGCTGTTACCCCCATAGCAGCTCTGTCCCCAGGGCTGAAGCATCCCCGATAAGCCGGAGAACAGCTCCTGGCTTAGCTTCACCTGAAAAGGCGTGCTGGGACAGCTGTGTTTTCCTGCTGCACTGCGAGCGTGGCCCATCAGGAGTTACACTTGAAAAAAGAGATTTTATTCTCTTGATCCAGAATAAAATACTAAGGGCAATGCACCTAAGGGTGACTAAACATCAGCCCCGCCAGCCACCTTTGACCTGTTAAATCCATTTGAAAAACATGCCTATGAAGAGAATTAAATGCAGGAAGCAGCTAGAAATAAACAACAAAAAACATCAATAAGGTTGCAAACCCCCCTTCTAGACCAAAAAAAAAAGGACTTGGACCGTACGGCCATGATAGCTGACAATAGGCAGCACTGCACACAAGTATCCTACGTGCTGTAAAAAGAACATGTTGGATGTAATGATTGGATTACTAGCCCCGACGTTCGCATATGGGAAAGACTTTGAACAAGTAACAAACCAAAACAGCCAATATGCAGTAACTGGTAACAAACTATACAAAGTCTAAGGTAGAAACCAGCACTTTTGTAGATTACAGTACTGGACAATTATCCTCATGCAAGGACTTAAAGAAGACAAGACAATTCAGATAAAGCCACACCTTAAACTAAATTTATGAGCTTTAAACAGAAATTATAGGAGATGAATTTTGCTGCATTACACAGGGTGGTAAGCTGGATCACAGCAATGGCCTCCTCCAGTCATAAAGTTCTGAGCTTAATATCTTATGAAGAACTGGAAAATTAACACACCTTCTATATTTCCATCATCAGAAAATGTACATCTGAGCAAGATGAACATCTAACTTTTTTAAAATTTCAGTAGCTTTGAAGCAAAATGCATCATTCTCAGTGCATTGCGTTCTACAGCAAGACAAGTAGACATGCATTTTCCAAGCATAAAGCCACTTCTTCCAAAGGTATACACACCTCAATTTGCTCATCCAGCCAATTCACAGCCCCAACCTCCACACAAATCAGCTGCTAAAGTTTCTCTGCTCCTGCTCTAACATCACCCTGCCCAGCATCTCTCTGCTACCACTTTTTTTTCTTTACTCAAGACTGATCAGCAGACAAGATAGAGTAGAGCTGCACACGCAGCCTCTGTTGGATAAGAAATCATCCTGCTCCCTTATGCAATCTCTTTAAGATCCTTTACCAGTGATTCATGTTGTTTTAGTGCAAAATGGTCAGAGTAACCGACATGAAAATTAAAGTGCTCCTTTAATGACTTATGTCAAACATAAACCTGACAGCATGTGAAAAACTACACTAAGCATCCAGTAAATTTAAAAAAAAAAAAAGAGAAACAAAACAAACACAGTTAAGGTTTCCCTGTGCAAATTTAATTAAGTCCAGCTGCCTCTAATCTTCTTGTGTGGCCACTTTTAATTACCTCTCCTCCTTACTATAATCTGGTCCCAACTTTTTATCTGCCTTCTTAGGCTTTTCATCAAGTCTCCGTGCCCTAGCCAAAAAGACCTAAGTCTTTTTGAACAAAGACAATTCCAGTTTTCCCACAACACGGGGTCTACTGTAAGATCTCTCTCCCTTCTGTTCACCTGCTTCTCTTAGCCCAACAATCTTATTTCACCAGACCTCACCCATTTTCTCCCTGCTTCGTCATCCAAATTTACCATCTCCTAGGACTGCCTCTTAGGACAGCCCCCTCTCTAACCCTCTGCCTCCATGTCCCAAACCGCTTTAGCCTGCACTGCTAATTTTCAGTCCCATACTTTGCCCTGTTCTGATCAATTCCCTGCAAAACAAGTTTAGATGAGACACAATAGCTGATGATATGTGGGTATTAAAGAGCACAAGAGAGCAACATCCCTTGCTATCAATTACAGGGACAAACACAGGAAAGCAATTAAAAGAAAATTTAGCTCTGGGTTGGAAATACAATGGGGATATGGAAGATCCGTCATGCAATCCTAATTCCTCTTAGTAAACACAGGTAAGGTATGAAATACAAGATAAAACATTAAATAGCATACAAAACCCACCAGACAATAAGATTACAGAAGAAATAGTTTGGGAAACATGAGAAATTACTATGGGAAATTACTATGGGAATTTAGCAGTGCTTCAGCTGAGTGGCATGAAAGTAAAATATCAGAGGTGGAAGATGAATTAGAACCTTTCATGGGCAAAAGTTTAGAAGAAACAGCTTGAGCTCCAAGCAGTCAACATACTTTTTCTTTAGATAATGATAAAGTAAGTATGATATCTAATTACTTTATACAGATTAAGGTATTTTATACGAACAAATCAAGAGTCCAGCACTCATTGCATTCTTCTGACCTCCAGCTATACTCATACAAATGTTTCAAACTGCAGATGTCCAAATCCTCCTTAGAATTCAACTGCTGAATCGAAGGGAACATTTTCTGCTCAATAGGTCTTGGTCCTGTTAGCGTAGGAGAATAAATTTTCCTTTTATGGATCTATCCTTTCTTTCCTTTACATTATTTTTTTCCGTAGTATTTCCACATGATCTTCATTTGTACACTTTGAACATCAGCACAGAACATTAACTTTTAATGTCCATTCTCTGTTCAGAAACAAATAACTTCATATTGCATGTTTAAGTTGGTGAATAAAACTCTTTTAAGCCATTACGGTAAAAGCCCAGGCTCTTCAAGACAGATTCCCTTAACTCTTCAGACAGTGACTGTGGGCAGAGTCCAAAAAGCTGCAAAAGGCACAATGCTCTTGCTTGCTCTGTACAGGCAGGGCACACAGATTCATTAGCAACACAATCACCTGCGAGGTTCATGCACACACACACACACAGAATTTGGATTACTTATAGCTAAAATATATTCTGCAATTTCTCTGTCTTCACAACATCAAGAGGAATGCTAGATCTTAACTCCATGAACCAGAACCCCATTTCCTCTCTCTTCAAAAACAGGAAAAATGCTCTGGCTAAAACATTACACAGAAGAGACCTAACCCAGAAAGATTTCTTGCTCATCTTCTTCTAACTCACCTGAGTTCAAGCTGCAGAAGTTTTTACAACAGAATCATGATATAAAATGTACTAATAGAGACCCACTAACAAAATTAAAGCAGTCAACACAAAATAGAAAGAGGAAACCATTGAACTTTTCTATAAACACTTCTCTGCAAGAAATTCATGGCCTTAGTTCTTGTATTTGAGATGTTAAATATATATGCATTTTCCTCATTTCAAAAAGGAGGAGAAAAATACCATAGCAAATTACTGAGTAGTATTTTATCCAGGGCATGTTTTTACCTTAGAAGTTGATACTTAAGGAAACGAGAATTACTGCAAAATACCGTGGGGGTAAGGATAGGGTGGTAATTAGAGGAAAATGGTAAAGCACTGAGGACACTGCTGAAAGACTCCATCACCTAGTAATAGGAAAACAATATAAAATTAAAATCTTAAGTCCTTTTCCCCAAAAGCCATATCACAACTGACAATTATCAACACAGAGTTATTGAAGAAATAGAGAGCTCATGTCTATACACCAAGAATATTGCTCTTACCTCTCAGCTCACAGAAAACTAAGATCAACAAAGTTACTCCTCTTTTTTAATTTTGTTTTCTTATGTTTTCAAGAGTGAATGGATATAAATTGAGAATAAAATAATTTTAAATCCTTGAAAGATCATCATGGGAGGCAACAATCCGCAATAGAAAATCAGTATTATGACTGATCTTACTGTGTTCATATAAATAATCATGTTATTTTTAGTAGTTACATCAATAATAACTGTTATACAGGAGATGGCTGGTGTATCTTTTCAACAACTACTCTTTGAAGTAAAAAGGAATAATCTGTAAAACGTGACAAGTTAACTATCACGTGTGACTAATGACAGGCTTCTTCCCTTTTCCTCAGAAAATGAAAAGCAGCTAAAAGCTTGGAGGAGTTTAAAGGGTGCCAAGATTTCCAGCAGCTATTGAAAACAACATAAGACAGGCAAGTCCTCCATACAGTCCTCCATGCTGCCACTTAATCTGTAACGTTAATCAGTGTCCTTTTTCTCACTGAAATCATCTCTGAGCTAGAAAGGTAAAGCACAATTTTCAATTACATTCTTATCCTTGTGCTTTGACAGTTTTACCATGACTTGGATTCCTATATTAATTTTACCTCTCTAAATGAAAGCTTACCTTGCATAATTAATGCATACAGTTTAAAAAAAATAATACTATTTTTTTTGACAAAACAGATTACTACATGAAGCCTGCAGTATTGCTACTACTAGCAATACAGAACTAGCATGCTCATTTGTTCAGTTTAGAACAGCACATTTCTATCTTGATATTTCAGTCTCATTTAAAGTGTGCCTTCTGTGCATACTAATAAAGAGAAGTTTATTGCCAAAAACAAGCAGTAGATCATACTCAACAGCAACATAATCAAAATATCTTTAGTTACATTACTAGAGAAGCACATGGGCTGAAAAATTCTCAGATTAGATAAATAGAGCAGGCAGATAATTACAGTCTTGCGATTTAAAGATGTTGTTGCGTGCCAACTTAGCAAAGCCTAGAAATGTAGAAACGGGATTGTCCCAACTCCTACTTCATGCTAAATACACATGTAATAAAGATTTTCTCTCAAAAAAAAAAACAACACTCAACCCCAGTCATCATACAACAAGGGTGACAACTCTTGCAGTGCAGCAGGACACTACACAGTTCTTAAAATGTCATCGGTTTGGGAAATTGGAAGGTTGGTTTCACTCCTCCTGCCCCTTCCCTAAACTAAGCTAATGAGTTTTGGGGTCTGTGGTAGTTAAGACAGCTTTCCAAGCTGGCCCCTAATCTCCACAGATCACCCTCAGACCAGTACACCTGTATTGCCTGTATCTAAAGTCCTTGAGATCAGTCTTACAGCTCCATCAATAGCACTGCATACGGAGACCTTCCCAGCTGCCTGGAAGAACACCATTTAGGATGCTTTTATGCAGCTCAAGGCCTTTTATCCACAGGAAAGGAGCCATAGGAGAGAGGAGGATCACACTCCTAGTCTTGCTTTCTAGTAGTAACTCCAGTTAAGCCACGCTGGAGCATTACATACCATGGAAAACTCTCCTGAGAAAATGCACCAGTTAAGCTCATGTTACAGCAGAAGGAACTGAACCCAGAGCAACCCATCAGTACCACACTATTTTTAAGCAAGCAGGCAATGTGATTATCATGCAGAAATGACTACTTTGCTCCTAAGTATCTAGCTGAACAGGGATTTTATCTAATAGACAAGAAGCAAGGTCCAACCACTGAATGCTGAAATTAGAAAAATCCAAATGGAATTAACTATGAGAATAATTACTCACTCTAATAGCTTACTAGGAAGATAGTAAATTCATCACGGCCAAGTCTTAATTTAGAGAAATACTCCCTCTTAGCTCAGCAGGCACATTTAAAAGCTGCAGAACACGTAGCACGAGCCCAGCTGCCCCTGCCTGGGAGCACACAGGAGCAAGAGCTGCTGTTGTCACCTCCTCTCTGCTCCGACAGTGCCACAGGTTACCCAACTGCTGATTAAAAAGTGCCTAGTTCCACTGCAGAGAGATCTCAAGACCACCAAGCTTAACACGCATGCTAGTAGCTGGCACAGCCAAAACAGCCTTACTGTAAATTTTTCTCCAGCATCCACAACAGTGCTGGACGTGGCCCCTGGGCAAGGATGCATTTCCAATGGAAAAACCTACAGACCTTAGCAATACGTTATGCCGAGCTGCTTTATGAAGCCACTCACATAGCCTGTTACCTCGCACGGTGCTGCTTTGCAAAACAGTATCATAAGAGCAATACATAAATAACTTCCAAGCAGAACTGCTCATTATTAATGCAAAATATTTGAAGGTAAAAGCAAAACAGCACTTGGCAGCAAGAGTGCTGCCATTAAGATGCTTGGTCTAAAAACCTCAAAGTGATTTATAGAGTACCCAAATGACTTCTCCGTCTCCGTTTCTTTCCTGTCCACTAATCATAAAAGTCATTTTGGGTACATTTCCCCAAATTATGGGTTTTACTGATAGTGAATTGCAATTTTACCAGATGGCCAGTGTCAGCTTCTGGCAAAACGGCAGCATGATTTCTTGGACAGAATCTCTAATTGAAAGGCTGCAGAAGTGCAGCACAAACAGGCAGATGCACAGAACAGAAAGGTGAACCTGGAACACAGAGCAGAAGAGACGGACAGAAGAGGTGAACTTCAGCTGAAGTAGACCTTGAGGACAGAGAGCAATTGCATTTAGTTAAATTTAAACTGAATTTAGTGAAGTTTAAATGGGGGGAAGGAGGAAATTAATGCCAAGAAAAAACTCTTTCCTAACTGAGATGAACAGCTCAAGTGTGTAATGACAACACACAAACAGATGAACACATGCACACTCGCTTTGTGCTGAAAATCTTTCCAGTGGTTAAAAAGGAAAACACCACAGGACTGAAGCTGAGAGTAATGTAAATCGAGCAAGCACCAAAAATAATCTTCTCCTTGGCTGTCCAGAAGTTTCATGGCATAGCACAATGTTCTCAAGAAGCTGGAAATAATATAGTCTCTTTTGAGACCTATCAGATAGATATCAGAGATCTATCCGATAGACATTATGGACAGAGCAGCTCTGGTGCATAAGCTGCAATGCCACTGCTTGAACATCCAGTCAAAAATATGAAGAGCTCTACAGCTAAATAGACATAGAAGGTCCCATGGTACAATGTCTGTAAATGGGCTCAAGTACTGCTAATTAAGAAATATAGCTTCATTTAAAAAAATGGTGTTTTCAGACTGAATTTCTAGAAAAGACTACCAGGTTGTTGTACAAATAAGGAGCAGCTTACCAGAGATTAAAGAGCTATCTATTAATACTAATGCTACTTGTTTTCTTTTTCCACAAGGGGAAAAAAATCCCCAAGTCTTGCCAAGCTATCACTAACAATACTTTGCATATGAAGATCCATAGTGGTAAGGCTACTGTCTAAAATTTCTATTTTCATTTCCTGTTTTCAGTTGCCTATTCTTTAAGAAAGTTTGAAGGACTATTATCTACAACATTCAGCTGTCATGTAGTTCTAATTGCTAGGAAAAAATCCGGTAATTCTATCAGTACTGCTAATGCAGCTGGGAGTAAAAGGCTGTAATACATTACAGACTTTTTTTTTTTTATTTAGGCCTAGTTCAGCAGAGCTATAAAATGAATTTCTGAGATAAGAAAAGGTAGCTGGGGATCAGGTTGGGGTAGAAAATATGCTTCATGCAAGCAACACAAGATACTAACACCGGTGTAATCTTACCATTTGGGGGGAAAAATACAGATCAGTTCTATTCCTGTGAGATTGCTGTAAAAGAACAAGGAGTAATATATATTTTATGAAGAATATCTATCTGTCCACTGTCTGACTTCATATCTTATGAAATGCTCTGCTATGTACATTCAATCAGATTTTGTGCAGTATCCGCTGGGCAATATTGGCTCCATTCTGAATACTGTGTTTTCAAAGCTGAACTCAAGAAACATGTACTTTCATCCAGAGCTAGTCAATGAACTCATTAAATGCCTTTGCATCAACATCTGATAAGAAATCTTTGACCTCCTTTTTTTTTTTCCTTTTAATAAAAGCCAGAAATACGAATAAAGAAGAATAATGGCAGCATTTACCAGACTTGCTGAAATCTGTTAATACATTGGTTTGTTTGCATTTTCAGCATCTTCAGCATAAGAAAAACATAAGTACAACAAGGTCACATACTAGTGGGACACAGCAGAACCAATTCCCTTCTTAGCGTCTCACTTAAAAGCAAAGAAAAAAAAATTCAGCCTCCACACTGTATTAAAAACAGCAAATGTCTTCTCATTAACCTCACTTCTCCAGAACACCGCTTACCACACGTTGGTTCCTGAGTGTTATGTTCTCTGCGTCACCGGGAAGCTTTCCGGCAGCAGATCGAAGCTCTGACCTTGCAGAACAACAAGGCGCTTGCTGACAAACAGCATGTGCGACTGCCAGATTCAAAGGAAGATGATAACCCAACCTGTCTAAAAGAATCTGGCCCTTGCCCAGACAGACTCTTAGCAGGCTCCACTGGAGAAATGGAAATTGTTGCAATTACTGTTATTGGTTTAATGCTCTTAAGATGGCTCTCTGAGAATCTTATTTCAGTAACTGATTAAGCAGTATGTTCAGCAGCAGGGCGTTTGCCTGCCAACCTAAGGAAACTTCAGTTTGCTCAGCCAAACTCTGTCTGTGACTGGGAAAGTAATTTGGGGTATCTGCATGACCAGAGATGAAACTAGGTACCTGGAAATGAACATTAGATGGCCTTCAACATTAGGGACAGGGAGGCAATCAAGTGCCCTTTAAAATCCCATGAAGCAATCAACTCTAGGTATTCTGTGTTCCTGCTCTACAGCACTTTCTTGCTACAGAAAGGTGCTGTGAACACAAGCAGGGAGAAGAGCTGAGTCCAAGACAGGGCAGCACTGACCCCAGGAAGAGGGAACGAAGAAATCATTTAACTGAATTACCAACCTAAAGATGTACTGGCAAAGCCTGTACAAATGCTCTTAAAATTTGAAATTTGGGTCATAAATCAATTGCAGAAAGTAACAGGTTGTAGAGAGAGACCCTTCTCTGAGGCTAACGCCAGTGAAGATGCTGCTGCCCCTCTGCCACAGGATGTTGCTGGCGAAGCTCCACCAAGAGCCAACTGCAGGAGTGCCACCTAACCCACAGGCAGGGTCAGCAAGCTCCCCAGTCAGAGCAAACTGGCACTGGATTAAAAGTGACTAACGTGACCCGTTCTGAGGACAGCAGACCGTACACCCTTCCAGGGCAGATAACAGCCTGGGGCCGATTAACATCTTACACCGCTGCAGAACGAAAACCTGCCCATAAACTTTATGCTATATTCTGCAATAAACGCAAGCCGTGCTTCATTGCTAGTATTAGGGATCTAAACTTGGCTATTGAGGTTGGCAGAAGCCACATATCAAAGACCCAAATCAATACACTCGTCCAGCAGCTTGCTGTCTTTTGAACTTCTCGTGGGAAGTCCAGAGAAACAAATGGCAAAGTTATTTTGTGCGGGTCAGGAAGAAGTTAGGGATGCAGTTTTTTAACTGAAAGTTAGTTCTACCTTCTTTCTCTTTCCTCTTCACATAAATATGGATGCACTGGCACAACTAATTCATACTAGGTACATGAACAAAGCTGTGCCAGTAAAAACTACTTGATGTTAACTTAGCAGCATCCAGGCTGCAGAACGACATGGCAATGACAACAGGAAGAGAGAGGAGTGCTACTGACCTTAAATACACCGGTGTGTTTCTTTGTACAATTCCTGTATGCAGAGAAATGCTTGCTTTAAGACCACTTTAGAAAGAATTGATGCACTGTCAGAGACTATTTCGACATAATGTGGTTCAGCTTGAACTGACTATAACAAATTCTTACATAGTGCAGGAAAACTTCTTACCCTCATCCCCATCTGACGCAGAAAGCAGATAAAGCACAAATACTATAAAGTTGGTGGAGAGGTTGCCAAGTCCCCAAACCAAATTAAGCCAATTTCAAACAGGTTCCCCCTCTGAACGGCATTTCATTTCTTCTCTCTTAAGTACCCTTTCCCAAATGCAGACAACCAAAGACTTCAGTTTTATAGCCTGATCCACCAGCTGTTAACATGACAAACACTCTTACAGACGACAACTAGGTAGGTAAATATTTTCCAATATTTCAGAGTATTTTTTCTCCTTTTTTGACAATGTGCACGTACTGAAATGAAGCTAGTCCCTCGTTTAATCCCTACTTGATAGCAGATGCATAAAGAGCTAAAAAGGCACATTAGAATCCTTTTCCAAATACGAACAGATTGCTTTAAGTCTAAGATGGACGGTATTCAAAGGAAGCCTTTTTCCACTCCTGTCTTACTCTTTAAACCCATGTATGCCACTTGCCCGATGGCACACAAAACAACAGTTACCAATTCCAAACGAATGCATTCAAATCACCCAGTTAAAGTTTTGCTGTAAGCATGTGTGCATCCCGTACAGACTGCTGTCTCACCAAACCACCAGTCTGCCAGAGCTGCACCTGCTTCTCACGCAGAGCTGGGACAATTTCTTTGCAACTGCGAACCCACCACAACGGCGGCTGCAAGCAGGAAAAGGCACCAATGTCACTGTCTTAACCCACCTCTAGTGCAGGCCGGTCCACCTCCCTGACTTTTCAAGGGTGCTGTCAGTGCAGATGCATGCAGATGAAGAGTCATCACTGACCTTCCAGGACAGCAGAGCCAAACAGCAGCAGCTGTATTGATCAGACACAGACCGCACTGCTTCCATCCAGACCTGGTGTCCATCCTTGCTGCTGCGTCAGGTGTACGGTGTGGCAAAGGACAGCTGCTCTGTCACGGAGCTGCCGCACAGTTCTTGGAAATCAGCACAATTCCTGAGCACGTAGGTGAAGTTACTTTGGCCCTCGTGAAAGGCGTCTTGATGTTCGAAGGGAGAGACTTGTCAGACAGCTGGTAACAGGTGGAAATGCAAAGCAGATGATATGGTACAGCCTGTGAGACAAGAGTCTCTCGTACGTGCCACACACAGCCCCAAAATGACAGGAAGGGAAACCCAAAGAGTCTAACACTGACAGCACAGGAGAGCAGAGCTCTGGGATGCACGGAGCAGACAGGGCACGCTTCTGAGTTGGCTGGTCATTTTCTAACAGAGAAAAGTTGTTCAAAGAAAAGACTGGCAAAATAACCTACAAAAAATTAAGGCCATTTTCAAACTAACTCAGAATGTGTTTTTATCACTACCACGTAAAAAAGATGTGTGGAACGCTCCAGCTGTTAGCAGCTGTATTTCACTACGACTGTTTCTGCTGTTTTAATGCCAAGTTGGAATATGTTCTGAATAATACTTTGGGTGGCAGCAGCTACAGCACCACCACAAACAGGGTTTCTGCTTTTGTCGTCCTTACTGGAAAACCTGGCTGATTAGGTTATGTCCTATGATGGGCACAGCTGGAAGCCTGTAGATTGGACCTTACAGTAATCCACCAGCCTAAAAGGGTTTTAGTAACTGTAAGGCATTCTCTCACTATACAGCTCGACTTCTCAAAAGGTCCAGTCCTAAACAAAGAAAAACAGAACACAGTACAAACCATCCTGACCATGTGAAGTCCAATTCATCCACAGGGCCTTCAAGTCTGTTTCTATCTTAATATTTCTCATAATCTATATGTGGACTTCCATATTCTCAGATGCAGGCAGGGCTGATTAACAGATGGTACCATTCTGTCCACAGTTTAAAAATCACTTTTTGCTCACCAGGACATCGGAGTCATCTATTTGCTCGACAGTAGCGATGATTAGATATAAATTCCATCATGATAGAAAAAATACAGTTGAACTAAGACATTTACATTTCCATTCCTATCATCTTGACACTTGGGAAATATCTAGCAAACAAGATTTTATTTTCTCCAATATAAATCCAAGAAAAAAAATATATATATAGGCTTTGAGAAATGCTTTTATTTCCTAGAGAAGATTTTATCAAAATCTACTCCCATATTGTTCATAGCTGTTCTCAAAGGTATGCAATGAACATGGGGTAACAGCACCAACGGGGTCCGCAGATCTGCACTTAGTGCTCAGACTAGTGAGATGTTCCATGTTTCCAAGATAACCCATCTTCAAGAGCAGACATTGATCTGAAACAGCTTTGGCTGCTTTTTACAGATTGCCCAAATACTGTCTTATATTCTTTGGGCTTTGATTCTGCGTGGGAGAAAAAAAAAAGCCTGTGGCACATCTGCTGGGGAGGTGGGATCTCCCAGGCACAGCAGCACCTGCCACACTCAGCTCCGGGGCTCGCCAGGAAGAAATCTTAAGTGCACACATTTGGAGCTGTTTTAAAGGACTTGTTACAAGTGGACAGGAGACAACTCAAAAAAAAAATCTGATCCAAAGTCTATTCACCTCCAGATGATAAATTTAGAAGGCTGAGTGCATTCAGAAAACTTTCTCAAGAGCCATAAAATCTGGAAAAGGTTCAACTCCCAGTAGCAGGACGGCAGGCTGGACGACCCTAGGTCTTTCTGCTGCTGGTGAAGGAACAGCGATCGGATGATCGGTGCTCCATCACTTATACCCTAACACAGAACTATTGAGCAGCTCTGATGCAGCTACCATCCATCAATGAGAAATGGTTCACTTAGTAGAAATCACATTACCGACCTCGAGAAAGCATGAGATTTTTATGAGCTCACACAGAAATTCTCCTAGTTATGCAAGAGAGCTTGGTGACATATCTTTGAAGAGTGAGAGAAAGCTTCAGCACATTTTCTAGCAGGACTTCTTTAAAATATAACATATCAACCTTAAAAGACTGACAGCAGTATTTTAACAGATATCGTGGAAAGAACATTTTAGTTTATTTATTTATTTTTAGTTGTGTGCAGTCAATTCCAGTGGGACCTGAAGTATTAGCTGAACTTCTTATAGCCAGAGCCAATAGTAGGACAAAAACAAGCATCGCAAGGAAATCCTAGTTCACTGAATTAAGAGAGAAAACTGCAAACGGAGCGTGCACGTGTACAGAAGAACACTTGACAGTAGGTAACAACTAGCAGCTACCAGTAAGCAAGTGCTCTGCAAGCTCCCCGGCACATTTATTCTGTGCAAGACTTTGCATTTTAATTTCAATATACACTTCCTGACACATTAAGTAAGCTATTTAAATAAACTTTTAGAAAGAACCGGGGTACAGACAGACATTCGTACACCCTTCCTGAGGTGCAGCCCAGCCTCCCGCCCCCAACCTGCTTATCGCTGTGTCCAACCAGATCCCCCAGCATACCTGCGTACATAAGCATCACTAATCTGCTTCAGTCAGAACAAGCCAGGTTAGCTTAAAAGTTTAAATTCTTAGCTAAGCAGATTTGTTTTGCCTGAAATAGATTAGGAAGCAACCGCACGAGCAGTTCCACACACAGATTAGAGACATGGGGAACCTCCTTCAGCAGGGGGACGGGACGAGCGGCATGGGCTGTAACCTGTGACCAGCACTGCCCAGTCTGACCTGAATGACCAGTGCAGCCCAAGGGCATCCACTCGGGAAATTAGTTAAGGGCTCACTTCAAATTCACGGTCTGTTCTGTTCCACAGCTTCCCCGTGTTGTAAGAACCAGTGAAAGTGAAGCAAAGGTTTCAGTCATGGTCTTACAAAGAGGCTGGCATCTACAGCTTATCATGTTCTGGAGATAACTTACAATGAACCATGGACGCGACATTTACAGTCCAACTACTACTACTTCTATTTAAGCAGAGAATGAGCTCTAAATTTGATGAAAGTGGTCAATATTGGCCAAGGGACAAACTTACTTTATTGTTACTTTTGTTCATAAACAAGGAAGAGAATATTGGTCTACTGGAAACAATCAGAATGACCGTATCTCACTATCCTAATCTGGGGGCTTCTTGCTTCTTTGGCAGTCATCTTCCTAAGTGATCACACCCTGACAGAGCTCATGAGGACAGCATTTCAAGGGCGAAAAAAAAGACATGCATATACCCAGATGGCAAACACACCACACAATTTACTACTTGGCTGGAGTACTTCACTCCCAAAATAGTTTAACCTAACCTCCTTAGGTTCTTACAATAACCTCCGAAGTCTAACAAATACAAACCAAGTCTGCAAATACGCGGAAACAATAAGCAAAGGTAACACCAATCCCTTCATCAGTGACTTCAGGGAGATGTTTCACGCACGACCACATGGTCCACAACTTTAACTATGAAAAAGGGTCTTCCTCACGATAAAGAATTTAGTGTTTTTGCTACAAGTGTGTCACACGTACACGTGTCTGCTTCTGTCCTGGTACCACTTGTTCTTTTCTCCAGAAAGCTCTGAGAGAAGAGTCTTGCCCTAGCATTCTTTACCTATGAGCAGAATGCAAAGCAATCCGTTTACACACACACAAGAGCCTGAGATGCAGGCATATAGGCAAGACAGCTAGACAATTCACATTAATAACCAAAAATAAGAAACTGAAAAGCTAAAGTTTTGCCATTTATTTAAAAAATACAACCTTTTCTGAATACCTTTCAGGTTAATAAAGTTGCTGGACTATCAAGGGAACAACCAGACGTGTGGAGGGGTGGTTTTGTACTCAAGACTCCCCTCGAGGAACTGATCGTCATTGAGCACTTTCACACATTTTGCTTGTTTGTTTTAAACACAGCAGGGATACGTGGGAGAGACTGGAAGGTAAAATGCTTCATGAAGATGCAATAAATTTAGCATAACTGGAAAACTATTAATTTCTAGCTACCAAATACAGCACCATTGTTCAGGAGTACGGGGTGCTCTTATCAAATCCTCATCAATAAGCAGCAACAAGAAACAACTGGCCGATGCTCAGTAATCTCAGTACATTTGTGAAAACTCTGTTCAAGTCCGCAAAATCTGTGGGAGTAGCATAACAATAGGGCTCGCTTCTTCAAACGCACGTGTCACCTCCAAACCGCTTACCAATGAACTCGATCCCCAGTATGTAACTTGAAATCCAAATCCAAATGCTTCAATTGGCCCTTCACAAAGCATAATTCTCCAAGTACAAGTTTGGCAAATATTAACTAAGATGTATCACTGTCAATACACACACAACTCTCCAGAGAGAAAGGAGCAAAAGTCTCTCTTGCACAGCAGAGTCCATCTTCTATGTTTTGTAAAGGATGGTCTTGCTCAACAGAATTTGTAAATTGCAGACCAAAGAAGAGAAGGAATATGTAAAAACAAGATAAAACAATTAGCTGCTCGCAATGGGATAGGTTTGCTGCTTGCTCTTTCCTCTACTACAGAGGAAGGAAATCAGAAGTACTGACACAGGCAAGTGGGACTTGCTGATGAGATGACAGGGAAGATATATTTTGAATAGAAACCTGAAGGTTAAGTTAGAAGCTATGTGTCAAAACTGAGAATATTCCAGGCAGATGTGGCAGCATAAAACTAGAATCGAAGTAAGTATAAGGGGATAGCAAGGCAAAAAAATATGAAGAGTGGAATAAATTATACAATATAAGGCCTCAGACGAATTATAGATAATTCATTACTAGATATAGAGTAAACAGGATCAGATCTGTTCAGTGCCTGTAGCCAAGAAAGTGCATTATTGATCTACTTATGCAGAGCTTGGAAAAAGACGACGACTCAGGAGTAAGTGTTCCAGCATATCAATTTTTATATTTAGCAACAGCTGAAACAAGCAGAAATGGACACTTCATAACACTAGTACCTGATTGTTTATTTTATGCTTCAAGACAAATTGGCTTTGTGCACCCTGAAGAGGAATGCTGTCAAAAAGGCCAAAAACTCAATTCCTTAATTTAATAATATTTAAAGCTTCTCTAACAATTGAGATGGACTCCAACCAGCATTGTCCTTGCAGCACATTATTGATACTGTTAAAACAAGACTTTCCTAATGGAAAATCTAACAAGATGCTAAGCCAGCCAAAGTAATACCTAAAATAGCCGCGGTGTTTACAAGCAAGTATCGAAGTGCGTCTCTCTGAAGTCCTTTTATTTCCAACACCTAACATATGCTTGTGTAAATCTGTATGATCCTGAAAAGTAAAGGCTGCAAAACACAGCCCAAATTTCACATTGTGGGAATGTGGCAAAATATTCAACTTTGCGTGGGACAAGAACCAAGTTATTTAGAGATGGTATGACAGATTTACACCGGGATCCAATGAGAGCTACTGATTAAGTAAATAAGCAAAACCAAATTCAAGGACTAGTAAAAACAAAAGTTTGACTTTGTGACAGCAATCTGTTTTTTCATGGGCTTTTGATTCTGTAAAGCCTAACGATGTCTTTTTAAATTCTACCCAAGGAAATGCATAGGCTGTACTACAATCCTTGCATGAAAATGAAATCAAGTGTTCTGTTTGCAATAGATTTGCCTGATGCCAGTGGCTGTTTGCCAGCCATCAGCATAACCATTAATATAAAGACTCTTATCTTCTCTTTGGTTGGTTCACGTGTTACTCACCTGTACTTAAAGTCTTTCTGTGGAAAAGAGTGGACTTGTGGTTCTAGGGGTATCAATGCTGCTACTGTGATAGATGGCCTGTCAAGATACCATAACCACTGTAAACTTACACATTACAAAACACACCCAAATTTATACATCGGTGTTAGCTGCCTTTCTCAGCACCAAAGACAGCTTACAAGGCCATCTGAGAACTTACCATTTAAAACCAAAGGTACAGCTGCATTCAAATAGCAGGAGTAAACGCATCAAAACTTATTTGTGAATGGATACGGCTAAATAAAATGAAAAAATACCAGCGTGTCCTTACTGTTTCCTCCTCAAAAACCATGCCAACTGCAAATGAAGTTTGATACCATCTGCCACCTAATTACACCTTATATAATATATGTCATCAGGACACTTACCATAGCCATCACTCTGCAAGCGATGACACAAGACTGAAGTATTCAACTATCCGAATTTTCCTGCTCAGGGAATTCGCCAACCATTTGCAAAGCTGTGCATGCTGATACAAAATCTTTTCAGATGAAATAGCTAAAATAAATTGATAAGAGCTATGCAGCCAGTGAAGTGCCATCACCTTTTTATTTCTCAGCTATTCCCACAAGCAGGTACTTGTATGCATTATTTTCTATAGTCCCTACACTTAGGATTTGAATTCTGCAAGTCCAAGATCAACTACAGCCAATGGCATCCACATCATCCAGTACGTGGAGATGTACTCCACAGGCAAGTCAAACAAAATCCAGCCCCTTCCTCAGGAAAAACTGTCTGAATGACTGCCTGTTGTACTTTTTCTTATACCCATATGTTCACAGTCCACGCTTTTCGGTGACAAAAGATGCTACTATGTTCATTATGTTCGTATTTTAGGACAACAAGAAGACAAACAAAACCATTTTAATTACAAAACTTCTTGAGTAATGTTTGAGTAATAGAACGAATGTATTTTCCTTTCTGGATTGGCTTACTGTGTTTCACCAACTTAGCAGTGCTTATGTTACAGTACCATATGAGCTTCGAACATCAACAGTAATTCATTATGAATACTGCTGCAACAAGATTAAACTTGTCATCGAAAACAAGCTGATCTGAGGCAGTAACAGAAATTTTCTTTGCCAAAGTCAGGCAACATTTTTCGTGCCACTTTTTCTCCCCAATCAGTTGGTGTTACTTTGAAGTACACGCGCTACTTTTTCACTTAAACCTTTCCCTACTAAAATAAACATGCTTAGAAACATACAGCATGAAATACTCATCTTCCCCAAAGCAGCGGATAAGCTTCCAGGTAAAGACAAGGAATCAGTGCATTTCTATGCCCTCAGGGTATAGATCTTTAACCTTTTCTGTACAGGAAGCACCAAAACTGATCAAAACAAAAATCACACTATACGTTTCCTGACGCATCAAACTATCATGAAGTTTCCAGCTTAAGATAAAAGCATAGTAAGGCTCTCTTGATGCCAACAAGTCATTCAGCAGTTCAACTTAAGTCTCCCCCAAAAAGCAAGCGTAGATAGGCCTGACATACTTAATTCAGAAAATTTGGTGTGCTGGGAAATACCACAGCTAGCTGTCTTACTGTTACCTTGAGCTGCTGACAACTTCCAGAGGGAAGAGAAGCTTGTCTCAGCAACATCCTGACATGGATGATTCTAGCCTCTAATAACTGAAATATTAATTTCACCCCACATTTTATTGTTGGTTTTGGTTGTGTTTTTTTTTTTTTAAATCTTAATGAGAGCATTTCTTAACGATACATTTGTATTATCAAGAGCAAGAAACTTCTGATCTGCTCGGTAAATTTGATATCGATTCCCCAAATTTCTCTCTTCCTTTCCCTAGTGACCAGCAGCACACACCAGAAATTTTAGAAGTGTACTTCTTATATCAGCAGACATAAGACGATACACATTAAGGGCCTGTTTCATAAGTCACAAGAACACAAGGCCACCAGCTTTTAGCACTTCTGTAACCCACTGATTACACAGACAAAAAGTGACCCCATGTACTAGCACAGACTGAAACGGCCTCATCTACTGACATCGGATCCTGCACCCACTTGCTGCTGCTAGCACATTCAGGTGCATCAAGGGACAGCTGAAGTGCTTGGTGCACATTAAGACCTGGTTGTGAGAACTGCAATATATGTTTTGTGCTCACTTGCCTGGATCTATGTAACGGACTTGGCACTCAGACTCACACAGACAAAACGCCTGAAAACGTCCGACTGAAGTCTTTGAAAAGATTAAAAGCAAGATAACTGTGCCCTCCCTTAGGGCTATTCATTACCTGTTTTACAGTCTGCTTTCATGGTTAATTTTCCCTTATTTGTAATATCTTAAAAAAAAAAAAAAAAAAAGCAGATCCTCTATTCAAGAAGAGAAAAACCCTAGCTACCCACACCACCTCCTTTATTCAGATGCAATGCAACAATTAAGGCATAAGATCTGGCTTGGTATATTTAGAGAAAGCACGGTCACCACAAAATGAGCTCATGTCTGTAATGTGTCAGGACACATCCTGTATATCTGCTTTCTCAGAGCAGGGCTCACAGCTGGTTTTGCTTGGATGGGGGGCAAGCCTGGGGAATGCATTATTTTATGGGGAGGGTGCTTTTTCGTGCTGTGGGCTGATAAAGGATCTGAAACATTCCAAAATCCCAGCCATATTTGCTACCTTTGACAGTCACTTAATCTAACAGCCCACTACCATTCAATATGGTTTCCAACCAAAACAAACAAACAAAACCCTTCTTCTTTGCATACCTTTTTCCACATATAGAAGGTTGCCATTTTAGTTTATTTACCAAAATATAGGTTCACAAGGAACTTGCAAGTGGAGCACTACTGGAAAAAGTTATTTTCATGTAAACAATTAGCACTACAGAATAGTAAATGTTGTACAAAGCAGGTTTGTGTATGCCTTTAAGCCAAAACAAATATAAGAATCAATTGATGTTCTTCACAAAGAAGAGAGATGTGTCTTGTGTAAGTTTGTCCATAATGGAAGCTATGATCACCAAACAGTGAGGAACTTTTCAGTCTGAGAACAGTTACTCTAAGTTTCTAATAAGAACCAGTCTGGGAAGTTGCAATTTTGTGTCTCCTGAATGACACTTATCCTCACATGCAGTAATCTCTCTCCCCTTCTTCCAGACTCTTCTAGTGAAGCTCTATGAAGTTCGGCCAAAACATTTTAACTACTCATTCTTTAAGAGGAAGAAATATCAGGTGTGCACAGCTAAGCAAGATGCATAAAGCACTTAAAGACTAGCCTACATACAGGCATCAGTGCTCACAGGTGATCACAAGATAAATTTTTGAAGGAGGAACTACTAGTGTATATGTATACATAAGCAAGCTTAGAAAGTCTTGCTTACAAAAAAAACGTAATGAGAGAAAAGTTTAGACCCAAGATATTTGTAAAGTTTCAAAATAAGTTGGTAAGCCTGTATATACATATCCAGTGGTTGCTGCTTCTCTATGCTCCAAAACAAAAACTGACAGCAGGTCAGCTACAAGTACATATACTTTTTAAAATTATTATTATTTTTAAAATCAAGTCTCAAACGGTTACAAGAGACAGGCAGAAACCACCCACATTACTAACTTGAGTTAGTGGCTTGCTAATTCATGTTGTTTTAAATCCAGCTGTCACACCGTACTAATTCTGATGTCCTGCACTAACTTAGCAACTGATTTTCACATCCTAAGATCCTGAATTGCCACTGTTATGCAAGGTGTCTTTCTAGGCAGAAACAAAGAATTAGCAACCTAGCTTTCACCAGCAAATTGCCACTCAAAATTACGGGCTGTCACAGCTTTAAGAGAAGTAAATTACAGCACTGCCTTCCTAGCTCCTGTACTACCACACTCGGTCCATGTTGGTTAGCCGTTTCCTTCGCTCCTCAGCTTATGCCACCTAACCAAACCTGCTTAAGAAAAAGATGTTGTTGTTACTTCAGATATTGTGAGAAATAACCGCAGCTGTATAAACAGATGGAAAATGCTTTTGTATACATTCAGTTATGATATGTTCGGGAAGTGTCTTCTACTCCCCATCCTGAATTCTGACTGTAGGTGGAGGCATCTGGAGGAAGGAAAAGTGAAATTTGCATTCTTCGGGGGAAACAGGGGGAAAAAAAGGGACAAGCTGACTATTACTGACAACTGTGCATCTGGGAAACAGCACAGTGGGAAAGGAGAAAACAATGAAAGTGACCAGGCAAGCAGATGGAGCCAGAAAGCTTGGTGTGTGTGTTGGGGGGGGAATAAAAATAAAAATCAAGTGACAGCTGCATTGGTTGGCACACAATGCCTAAGGGATGGCAAAGACACTACCCCTGTACTTGTGAAGAAGTGTCAGAAAAGACATTGAAGGAATAAGATCCGTCTTTCTATGAATCAAAGACCACAGAGACTACATGGTTAAAATGTGGTTAAAAGATAGGAGTAAGATCTGAGTAAGATCTAATTTTTTCCCCAGCTCCAGATGTGAGAAGCTGGGTGAGTCACTAGTTCTTTCTGCATCTGCATTACACCTGTCTCAAATACCAGCTTTTGCCCTTTGGGCCTATATATGCCCACAGAGTGCAAACAAGATGTATTTACTGAGATGTTTTTTAGCACTTATTTTTCAGTGGAAGTTTCTGGGGCATATTTTATAATGCATCATATTTCCCGGGTTGCTCAATGGTATGGTATGTGCATACGTGTGCATAGCTGACCACTTTATTTTACCGACAAACATAAGGAAAAAGAGCGATTTTGCCTACCATTTGCAGGGAGACCCGTATTGATGTAGCGATACCAGCTGCACTGAACTTAACTGATACCACGTTCTTGCGAAACCAAGGCTTGTATCTCTAACAATGTTAGAGTTCAAAGCACAGCTATGGTACAACTCCACCTCTTCAACTTCTTTTTTTTAATTTTTTTTTTATTACTACACCTTTTCACTTGTTGTGAAAATCAGTTATCTGTGCTGATTATAGTTCTTTTTTCCTTTCCCCTTTTCCCATCTCAGGAGGGCTCAATGAGCAAGCTAACACCTGGCCCTAAAACAAAGCACCAGAAAAAAAAAAAAATCACAAAAGACGCCACCTTGGATGACAAATGAACGCGCACACACAGCGAAGTTTGGGAAGGAGAGAAAGGAAAGGAAGAGAGGAAAAAAGGAAAAAACACAAGAACAAGACAGGTTCAGGAGCTATTGTCGATGCTTTAGAGACACCCAGAGACTGGTGCGATGAAATCTGTTGCTTTTACGTGCTGAACGACTGTATCTCAAGAAAACAGCCTTAAAAAATATATTTTTTGAAAACAGTAGTTACAGGCACAGATAAAAATTGCATGTGTAAAAGAAGTTTCTAACCTTTCATTAACTCAGACTCATCTGAATAGTTTTTAATACAGTGAACTGTTACTGACTCACTCTAAAGGCTAAGATTTTGCAATGATTTGCCTCAAAGCAATTTTTATTGTCAGTATTAAGTTGCTGATAAAAACAAGGGATTTAAAATATAAGTGCTGACACAACCCTAACTACAGTGTTCTGCACAGCACAGTGGCACAGCTATAATTAAAAAAGACAGCCTACATCAAGTAAAAAGCTTCACTGCAAACCTTTTTAATGGATCAATACAATATCAGTGACACCTCAGTAGGGAGCATAATGGTAAAGCAGCCTTTTTATGGAATTAAGAAAAATCATATGTATTAATAAAATAAATATATCTTTTGAAGTCTATAGACAGCGAGTTGTTAAGTTTACAATTTAATTCTATCATTATCTTCAAAGCATAACATACCAGTACACAAGATCTTGTTTCTCTATTTTTCTTGCACTACTGTGTAAGTGCAAATATGGTTAAGGGTATGAAAAAAAAAGTTCTAAAAACTGGAATTGAAAAGCAGTATTGGATTTAAAACTTCTATTCTAGAAGTTGAACAATGTACAAGGAAAAAAATATTTGACATCACTTTATCAAAACAGCGAGCGAGCAAAGTGCAACATTCAAGTTATGAGGTTTTAAGATACTTTTAAACAACTGAACATGGTTTAAGAATGACCAGAATGGTTCATAGCAAGTCTGCCTGACTCCTCATATATCCACTTCTGCTAAGGCTGAAAGTCAACAAGCTAACAGTCACAGCAGGAAGTCCTGAAGGGGGAAGTCTTGTACTTAGAGTGAAAATTCATTAGGAGGAACATCAGGAACATTAAGCTACCAGTAGGTAAGAAGTTGCTTGGAGGACCTTTCAAAGTAGGCAAGCCAAGGATGAATGTTTGGTTTTGCTCCAGTGATATTTCTGCTCAAGAATCTGAAGATCCCTGTTGCTGTGATGACACTTCTCTCTCCACAGCTTGCTGCTGTCTTCTATGGCTTAATGAGTAAAAAGCAACATTGCTGAGGGGCTGGGGAGTGGAGGAGTTATGAAAATAGTACGTGAAAAGTTGTGTTGATTAAAATTTACAAAATTTCATTTGAACCCTGGAAGCTCATTATCTTTAATGTTGTTAATGGGATTGTCTGTGTCGGAGCACTTTTAACGCCATTAGTGAGATGGCAGTTGTTCCCAAATGAAGACTTCGGATGCCAGTCTGTTGGGATGAAGTAAAATTCTACCAGCCTGATAAACCATCCCAATTAGATAGTTACTTACCCTTACTTTTGGAAGATCTCATTTGATTTCCAAAACTGATTCCCTCCCCCCCCAAATTCAGTTTGAGCAACAGTACATTGCTCTCTCTTGCATTGCTGTCCTTCTGATAATGCCAATATTGATGGCAGTAATAGGATTTTACTGCAAAATGTTGCTGTTTACTGCGATGCCATCATTCTTCCCGTTTTGCCAACAACGAAAAACAGCACCAAAGAAATTTTGTGCTGCTGTTTATAAAAAGAAAAAAAGAGAAGCCACTTTAGCTTGACAAAGACCAAGGGAAATTGAAATACTACCGCAGGAGGGAATTGCCAGAGAACTGATGGCGGATGAGGGCCCTGCAGTGTACCACACAGCAGCGAGAGGACAGGGGAAGGCGCCAGGCCTGCGAAGCACAGCAGCTGAAGCTGAAGCCAAAGCCTGGGACTGCGGCAGGTATGGGTCCCTCCAGAAAACCAGGACAGCTCCTCTGGCCCCAGGTCTGCTTGCCTGTTCTCCCCTCCTCAGCGCGCCTGAGGCCTCCCACGCACAGAGCTCCCGCCTTGAAGCTCTTCACCCTCACCACCATCTCCTCAACCAAACAGCCTACGAGAAGGTTCGGCGCTTCCTGATTATTCAGAAGAAAAGCTCTGCTGCTATTTCAAGATAAACTTATTCCCCAGGGTATTCACGGTCCCTATTATCCTCTGATTGCAGAGAGGCATCATTTTGGAACGTACAGCATCAGGCCCCAGGACTGAGACACCTGCTCTGCTAAGCTGCTGGCAGAGCCACCCACCTATGCTGAGACGCACCAGCTAAAAAGCACACAAGCTTACACTTGCTCATAAAAATCTTAGGCCACCATCAACTTCGGGATTTAGGAAGTCTTCTCTCTCCTGTTTTTATAGTCCCACTAACCGCTTAACCCAGAAAGTGGACATAGAATAGCACAACCAAGGAGTTACAAGAAAGGTGCATTGGCTCGCTCAGCTTAAATACTTGAAGCTGGTATCTCCACTGAAACAGACTTGAGGAACTTTTAGTTTTTAGCGTTTGTACAACATAGCATTAAGCCTAAAAATCCATTTACATGAAGAGATAAACTTAATTTTACTAAATGTCTTGACCTAAGAAGGTAAAATTGGGCTTTCTTGTTGTATAAACCTAGACTGGTATGCTCTTGTAATACAGCTAGTCAGTCATTTCAATAGAAGTTTTGACTTTTATTTTAAGCCATTAGCTTTACAGAGCTAAATTTAGTCCTGGAGGAGTTGCCAGGTTCCTTTTAGACACATTAGGACTGCTATCTAAAATGCAGAATTACGATCAGAAATTCTATTTCTGAGAGAACAAAGCCTGACATTCCGGTCCCAGAATAAGTTTCTAATGCCACCAATTTGGAGGGCAGCTGGAAGCAAACAAGAAATACAAATCACAACTATAACTATTTGGTTTTCACATATATACAAATTATTTACATTTATTTACATATATAAACATACAGTCACATATAGGGCATGTTGTCTACAAAAGCAAAACCAAACTGATTCAGCAGCTGTGCACGTGGTATCAGTATCACTGTAAGGCCAAGTCAGCAAAGACCTTGATTCCCTTCCATGTTTCCAGAATACAGAGAAAATATTAGAACATCTCAAAGGACTGAAATATTTGGGAAGTATTTGGGAAGTATTACACAGCAAGTTGTTCACTTTATTTTTGCAAAGATCTGTAAGCTATCTGATTTCTCCCCTTGGTAACAAGCATTCACAAGCTCGTAACACTTTCAGCTCCCTAAAAGGTTGCATGGTTATACAAAACTAAAGGTAGTTGGGTTATACAACGCACAGATGGATCCAGTACTATCACATTTCAGCAAAATCAGATTAAGTTAGAGTGGTTAAAGAGAAAATAAGTTTGAAGTCCTTCCAGGAAACAACTTTATCAGTATATCTCCAGGAAACATCTCTAAGAGTTCCGTTAAGGCAGGTAAAATGTACATTAGTAGCATTGATTGTTTTTGTTTTGTTTTTAAATAGTAAATGCAATTCTCTCACTTTTTTTTTTTTAAATAAAAGGAATAGGTTTTTTGGGAGATCCCTTTCACTGACACTCTGGGATACTTTAAACGTGAAACATTTTAAGCCTGCAAAATCATCCTACTAAATGGTGTGCACAGTCAAACTAATTTTGGAAAATGTTGATACCTAAAAAGCAGCATTCGTTTTCAACAGTTCACATACCACTTCAGATAAGTCAGTTTCTTCCCACCTTTGATACAGGCTTACCCTAAAGTTTAGCCTGATGTTTCACACACACACAAAGCTTAGATCTCATTAGAATATCTTTAAAAACCAGAAAGTCATTTTCAGAGCTGTTGTAGCGGCTACCACTATAAATATCTTCTGGCTGAGTAATAAGAAGAAAACACTAGTGGTAAAACCAGCTAAGTGCTGGCTTTTGCTAATTAGAGCACCACTGGGGTCCCAAAATCTGAATACTATACATATGTAGTATATGAAAATGGTATGGGTATACTAATGGTGGTGGTCTACCCAAACTACTCCATAGGCACACCGGAGGCACGTAACCACCTCGCAGGCAGAGGGCAACTGCCTGAATGAGCAGAGGCAGGCATGAGGGCTGGGGCACACTGGTGTCTCGCTGCCCATGCACTCCCAGAGCATCGGCAAGCCTCCAGGTGAGCCGAGGGAACGCAAACCAAATGAGTCCAATTAATCATTCGGCTCTGGCAGCACAACGGTACTCTGGCAGAACACATTATTGCTCTTTACTACCATTCCCAGGATATATTCCTGTCAACAGAAAGGACTTTTTCCTGCCCTGGCTACAGTTTCATGGAATTGTTGTATTTTGCAGCGCTGTTTTGTACACAAAACACTATTATTTTACAAAAAGAGACTGTTTTATCTGAAAAATGCAATTATTTCCAACTATTTTTCTCGGTGATTTACCGAGATTTCTTTCTTAAACTTCATGGCATAACTCATTCTCTCTATCAGTGCACTTAGTAGCAAAATACACCGTGGATCTCACCACCTTTCTAACAAATACTTTTATAAAATACATTATGGTGGCAAAATTCCTACGTAGTATAGGCTAACCTTCAGAAAGATGGATAAAAAAGTACAAGCTAGCTATTGACTTATTTTTTATCATCGAGTTAACTCGTTTAAATGGAAACGATTTCCAATGAGCCCCTCTCAAGCCAGTAGCTGCATTTCCCAATGCCTGCTAAGGCAGTTTAAAGTAAAGAGCTGAAACACGGGATGATCACTGAACACCCACCCACCCCCTCCCAGTCAAACCCGTGAACTCAGCAGTGACTGAGTACAGCCTGCACACTGAGCCCTGGGAGGTGCTACTCCCTACCACCACCCACCACCTCTGAACACTACTCTTCAGGTTCAGAAAACACATCTGGGCTCATTCTGCTACTTCAGTACAATGACCAGTTCTTTCAGACTCAAAAAAAATCCACTGTGTGCTGGAGAAAGGGGAACTTTCGTTTCCCTTCACACATCTAAATTGGTGAGATAGAAACCCTACTTCTGCAAGGAGGCTCATGCTCATTTCACTATGTAAAAGCACAGCTGAGAAGAAGCTGAACATCAAACTCTGCATGAGCAGACATGGAAGTAGTAGCATATTCTCTTCATTTGGAAAAAGGCGTACCAAATTATATGAAAGAATCAACTTTTAGTTATCTCTTTTGAAGTATAAATGGAAAACAAAATTAAAACCTATTGATTTAAATCATATGTTTCTTGCTCACTGATTTTCATCATGATTAGGCTTGACAACTACAAATCAAACAACCTTGATTTACTTAGGGCCACCTAAATCACTGTATATAGGATCACTTTAGAAATTGTTACCTATCTGATCTTAGCTATCAGTTATTTAAATCACCCATTACACACACCATACTGACGTCCTGAGGCCAAAGTGACTGTCCTCTAAACTTCAGAGTACTGAACTTATCTTTCTTACTACTGAGTCCACACAAGACTCTTCTACTTCCTGATGGATTTTTTTCTAACAGTTTTCACTCCAAAGAGAGGCATAATAACAATTAAAAGCAATTTTAATAACTTAAGGATTTTGGTTTTTAGCTTTCATTCTTCTATGATATGCCATGTAGAAGTGAGCAAGCACTCAGATATGTGTTTATTCTTGCAAAATAATGGACAACACCTAAGAAAGTATTTTTTTTAAAGGGAATTTGGCCTTAGAATTGGGCATGAACTATTACTAACCACTGTAAAGTATTCTGTGCTCAAACTGCTCTCCAATTAGCCTGAAGATGAATGCTGCACTGTGTTATCCTAAAAGCTATAAGTTCAACAAAACATGCTTCAGTTTTATCAGCCTAAAACAGCTTGGTCCAAAAGGTTGACCCAATTAAGTTCCCAGTTTGTCATTAGATCACAGCTCCTAATGACTTCTTCTACAGTAAAACCCATATTCTCATATGGAATATTTTTTGTTTAGTCTGGTTTCTAAATAGAGCCATATTTAAACCAAGGGACTGGAGGGGAAAAGAGAGAGGGAGTAAAGAGGAGGAGACAGAGCACACACTTTCAAAGCATAATATATAACAAAACATAACATTTAGTACCAATATATAAGAATTGTTGTGTACTGTCCCCTAAGCCTTAGGCTATGTTTGGCATGGACCAAATTCTCAGGAAATGTATAAAAGCAGATGTGTCGTTGTGATTTAAATGGCTATCAGGAAAGTAGACAAGCTGACATGTATGAAGTTGGCTAAGAGTTTCCAGTTCTGTGTTGAAATGATCACACAGAAATCCCAAATCTGAACAGTCAGTATTAAAAATTTAAATGAACTTCTGATGTTATTGAAGAATACAGCTAGAGAAGTTTTTATTCTTACAAATGAGCTGTTACATCTTTGAGCATCTAGCAGTTTCAGAGCAACTCGAGGCTGCAATCAAAACATCCATTAGAGTGCTCCACGTTTCAGAACAAGCAAGCAAGTGGTTGTCTGAGCAGCCAGTAAATCACCTGATCCTATTACAAAATCAATTACTGCAGCACATTTCTATTGCTACACAACCTGATAATGGCAAAATGATATTGGATAGCTGCTGCAAGGTCAAGAAAACTGCTAAGAACATCTGAAATTTGTCTTTTTATCATGTACGTCCAAATTATACAGCATCCTTTTAATGGCATATTTAAAATTTAAAATATAGTTACCTTCTTCGGCTGATTGAGACATCCAATGGATAGTCTCTGCAACTGCTCTGATGTATGGCTGCAAGACAGCAGATTGGAGCAGCACGTCGAACAGCCCAGCCTCTTCATTAAAGAAGAAATAATGCTGCAGCCACAGCCACACATTGACTTGCTCAGACGAGTTTATTCTTTACGAAATCAGGACCGGTGCTGTCCCATACACACTCAAATTTGGCCAGCTGCCTCATTCTGCAGCTTCCTGGCTGAAACTGATGCTGCTGAGCAGAAGAAAAGCCCACGTCTCTCCACGAAAAACATCAGCCAGGCTCACCAGCAAGTAGCACCTCGCCTCGAAAAAACGCGTACGCTCTCCCCTGTGTGCAGAGTGCGCTGCTCCGAAGGGAAGGACAGCTGCCTAAGAAGAGAGGAGTGCTTTCAGGGAGGGCAGCCTCTCCCAGCTGCTTGCTGAGTGCTCCTCCTGTGGCTCTCGTCACCTCGGGTCTGCCTCAGCCTCCCCAGCAGCGCAGCCTCCGGCCTGGGCCCCGGCCAGGGGAGGCCACGCCAGCAGCCGGCGGCCCCACCCCGTCAGCCCCACACGCCTGCATCCCGACAGCATCCCGACAGCATCCTCCGCTCCTCGCAGCCCCAGCACCGGGCTGCTGCTCGCACCAGGAGCTGTAGACCTGTTACAGCTCCTCCGCCTGACAAGGACCTCCCAGTTACACGGGGGAGCAGCCAGACCTGGCTGGCTGCTGCTCCCAGACTGACTTCTCGCAAGGTCTGGGGAAAAGGGGAAAAAGGAAAAAAAAAAAAAGCAAGTCTTCCTGAAAACTCTGAGCGCATGAGGAAAATGCTGCTCGGGTCTATCAGATCCTGAAATAAGAATGGCTGCCACAAAGCTATGCGAGTGAGAACAGCCCTATGAAAAGTCAACAGAAATTTGAGCCTAGGAAGAAACAAGCGTGAAAGGACTTAAAGTCATAAGGTACCAGAACCACCCCTCCAAACAAGTTAGAGGCAGCTACTATAAGCAGCTTTAGTAGTCTTTGAGGAGACTTTGCTCTGAGAAATAAAACAGAACAGAAAAGACAAAACTATGCCTGACTGCTTATGTGAATTAAACAGGTCTTCTAACCTTTAAAAAGAAGTATACTCTGGTGTAATTTAACACACAAAATTACGGTTGAAAATATTCTCTCATTTGCAAGAGATACTAATGCAATAACTATATACTTTCTGATTTTCATACAAAAAATTAAGTAAAACTGTAAAAAGCTCGTTTGAATTGGTTTAAGATGCGTATGCAATACTATTGCTGAAAGTAGGAGGTCTCACGTTAACACACATGCTTAACCTGATTATGGGATAATCTGACTTGAAATAATTGTCACTTACATTTAGAGAGCTATCAGTGCTCGTCTCGTTCAACAGCATCCTTTTTATCAAAAGGTTAAGAAAAATACAAGTGACAGGAAAGCAGCTTAAACGAATGTATTCACAAGAAAACTTCCCGTTATCGCACTGCATTGAAAGCTGAATTTCTCTCCTGCTCTCTCCCCTCCCCTTTGCTCTCTCCCTCCTCCCCCCTCCCTTTCCTTGGTTTAGAGCTGAACTGAGCCTCTCCCTTCACCTTGCTCTGCCCTTTTGCTATTCATGTTTGTATTAAATCAATTTCCAGTCTATGTACAAGCATGCACAACAAATCGCACAATAAGAAAAACCTTTGGTAGATAAAGACTACAGATGCAAACAAGCACAATAATGCAGTAACCTTTTACTCGCCTGCTGGAGGTACTGTCTGCTGCATAGAATTTTAAATCCTCATCTGCGGATGCAATTGAGCTGGTATTGCCAAGGACTTTGCTCTTCCCGTGCTGATTCTACACAGCTATTCATTGAAAGAGCACATTATATAGAAAATTTAAAGTAATATCAGGTGAAATTACTTAAATGGCTTGAAAGGAACCAACTTCTAAAATAATCAGCTATAGCTCTGACCAGTCACATTTCAGAGAGATGTCAGACACATTAGTGAAGAAAGTCTTACTGCTGATGCATGCTTGCCAGCAATGTGCAGGATGTAGAAGCAGAGAGCTAATGAAAAAAATTAATACACAGATTTAAAGTGCAAGGATCGTGCTCTCATGCTCAAAATTTCACACGTCGTGCACACCACAAAAAAATCTCTGACCACAAGCAACTATTGTTTATAAAGATGAGGAAACGGTTGTTAAAAACAGTACCCACATCCCCCTACTTGAAATCCTGGTCTCTCAGTAGACTGCAGATAAGTTCTAATACAAATATTCTTACTGCACCTGTATTTCTGATAAATACAAATGCTGGCTTCTTCCTTCGGCAGCACACATAGTTAAGGATTGCACAGATGCATATCTTAACAGGCAGTCTAAAGGAAAACATCAATATTTTGGATAATGGTTTTGAGTCTAATAAGGTTACAAAGTACAAGGGTACTTCACCAGAATTTGTATTGTTCGTAGCAGAAACAAAACACCAGCAGTAAAGCCTGCTATTCATTATTTATGAATTATGCCCCTCCTTATGCCCGTTTCCTTAATGTACTATTGATTCCAGGATGCATGCAGTGACAGACAAGCCACAGTTTGATAGCATAAGTATGTGCCAAATAAATTAATATTTTCAGGAATATCAAAGTAACATCACTGCAGGATTTTTTTCCCCTATCTATGGACAACATAACTGAAGTCCCAGTGACAGTTAGGAGATGAAAAAACTTTCTCCCTCCACTAAAAGCATCCTATAATGTCATGTAAAAAAATGAAAACAGACTTACAGTGGTGTTACCACAATATTTTGTAAGATCTTTCTTCTACTTTTCTATTGTCTGTTATTAGCAAAACTTTCAATACATCTTTACTCCCTAGGATCCATTTAATCTGAAAATAAAATTTTGCCCTGAGTATTTTTGTTGCTTCCCTGTTTATAACGAAAATATTAGGTGCATAATGTTCTTCTCCATAATATTGATTGAGAGGAAGAAATTATGCAGCCAACATCCTGCAGTTACTTTTCAGAACACCAGCTATTTTTGTTATTATATTAGCTTTCACATCTCCCACAAACTTAGCAAAATCCAAACTTAAAAACATAATAGAATTGTTTACGGTTTTAAAGAAACATTTATCAAACTAACAAAGCTTTCTTGCAACATTCCCCCTCATAAGCCACAGGCTGTTTCTACAAAAGATGTAACAGAGAAATGATTTCATGCTAAGCTAAGGCCATACTCTCCTGTACGCAAAATCTCAATGGGCAAACCGCCAGACACGCTCTTAGTTAAAGAGCCTCAATGAAATATCACTTGGATACCAAATGTGGAAAGACCATAGGCTATGAAAAGTGTATGCACTAATAAAAAAATTATGTGCAGAATATATATTTTGCTTAATTGTTCACAGGGATATATATTATATATATATATATATGGAAACAACATATAAGTTATGAAATATTGTAACCGAACAAATTATCAAGCATACACTACTCTAAACTGGCATAAAATTTAAGGGGGAAAAGCCTTCCTACAAAAAAGACTCTTGCCAAGTAATTGTGGCACATGATTAGCAGCACACCATTACGGCAAGAACACTCTACTATATACAATTCATTGTGAAGTTTAAATGTCCAAGCATACTGCTAAGATATGAACACGTAACATGCTTGATATACAGTACAATACTCAAATGGAAAAAAGGCCAACAGGTTTATTTGTTTAATATTTAGAAAATAGAAAGCGGAAGCAAGACAAGGTACATGTCTAAGGGTGTCAGAAGGATTGAAGACACCTTCTGCAACAGATGGACAAGTCGTAAGGAAGCTCTTTGAAAGATGGTCAGAAACAGCAGAGGCCCCTGGCTTGTCACACAGTCTGGCCAGCACCCTCAATCTGTCTACTATTTCAGAAAGTAAGTCCAACATGCACAATAGCCACTTGCAACGTACCTTCCAGAATTGCCAAGGAAATCGCTTGTTCATATACTTCCTTGCAAATGAATGGATCTTCTCAAAGTTGATTTCTAAATCTGTCATTAAAAAAGTTTTGAACACATATGCAACTTAAGGTTTAGTCACAATGTACATCTGTTTGTGCAAGACAAAGTCAATACAAAATAAGAATTTATACTTTTTTAAAAATACTTTTCAAGTAAAAATGATGGCAGTATGGAAGAAATTCTAAGTCTCTTTAAAATAAACAAGGAACTTGTAGCATCATGAACTGAATCTATGCTACGTAATTCTTCATGAACCAAAAAAATGCTTAAGTGGCATGTATAACAGGCTAAGTGCCCTTTCATATACCAGTACAATAGGTTAATAGGTAAAAACAAATAGCTCCTAATTGAAGGCTTACTACTAGTAACAAAAACATTAAGCCTGCATTGGGAGAAGCACAAAACCGCTTTAAGAACTACATCATCTCATGCACTCGAGAAATCTGAGAATATTCCTACTTAAAAATGTGAAAGTGTTCTTTGGATGTTTAGGTTCTCCGATCAAAGAGAAAACAAAGACTTTAAATAAAAAGCCATCACATCATACAAGCACACCGTCCCCGCAACAGGCAGGTTTCAAAGAAGTGCAGAAAGAACAAGGAGTTTGCATTTTCAGTAGTGTGACCCAAGGCAATGCAGCAAAAGTGGTTTTCCGCTTCATCAGCTCCTCTCAAGGCCCCTTCTATCTAGTCTGGGGAGAAGTGAGGAGCGTGAGGAGCAGGTGAATGGGTCATCAGACTCAGGCTCGTTTTTCCCCCCCTCTCACACAAGAGCAACTACAAAGGGTTGAAAGTGGGAGACACCATTTCTGTTCCAGAACTGTGCAATTGGTACATGCTTGTACAGCACAAACATCGCTTGTACCTAAGCCAGCCCTCCATCTCATACCTGACCCTCTTTTGTTGATGACAACTTTTCTAATTCGAGAAACAAAACACAAAACCCTGCATCTCTCTCCAAAACCCGGACTGCAACACTTATCACAACCTTCCCCATAAGGAGAAAAAGAAAATGTACTCCTAGCATTCGCAATGCCCAAAAGTGCTGCCTTGGCCTCCCCTGGACACCAGCAGACACGCCATCTTTCCCTGCGCAGCACAGACACATTACTCAGGCCCTGGCTTCCCGGAGCTCACTGTCACTGTAACGGTGGCAGGCCTGGGGTCTGTTCTCCATCCACCCGAGGTAACCATCCATACCACCACCACTCCAATTCCTTATCAACGCCCGCTGCAGGAAACACGGTGGCATATGTAACTAACTGAACAGAGAAACATTTCCAAACCAAGCCATTCTGTATGTGATTGAAGGGACCTTAAAGATCCCCTAGTTCCAACCCCCCTGCCACAGGCAGGGACACCACAGTGTAGATACGTACGTGATTGTCGTTAGCCACCTAAATTAGAGGCTCCCTTTGCCTACATGTGTGTGCACACAGCCTTTTCATCAACTCCATACTGTGTTCGTATTTTCAGTATTCACCTTGCATACTGTCCATCTACCCAGACTCTCCCTGCTGGAGAGCAGAAAAATCAACAGGATCATTTTGTCAGAACCACTGCAACACTTACCAGACTTGAGATGTTTGTTCATTCTGCTTGAGACTCATATACCAATTGCATTTCTTTGCCTCAGCCTTGCTACACTATTCCTTCCAGCTGAAACATCATTCGATATTTATTGCATGTTGGTGTGCTAAGGAAGAAAAGTTGTTCCTGTATATGATTAAAGTAACTATACCCAACAATTATTCCAATGTACTCGTATACAGCCTATAAAAAATTAAGGTGGGAAAAAAAATTAACATATCCTTCACAAAGGCAAGGCATTTTGCACTCTAAAAATTAATTGCTCCAATCCACAAGATTTGCATTCTCTGGAAAGCTGTAGCAAACTTTCAAAAACGCTCTCTGCTCTTACCTAAAAAGAGGAATACGTAGGCTAGTCTCCCTGTTCTCCTGGCCATGCAATACCCCCAAAAAATCCTTCTTGCTCCACATGCTCAATTGGCTTTATTGCAGGCAAGCAAAGAAACCAGCAGCCAAAAAGTAAAAAAGGATGAATTACTTGTACTTTTCTTGATGAGGACTGAGCAACTCCCACAGCCAGAGGCCGTGTTCCCCTAGCTAACTTCTCTATACTTCACAGGGCTAAATTAAAATCATGTACCTTGAACAATTCCCAGCATCTGCTAAGACAGAAGAAAGTCTTTTCTACCATCTTCCACCTAAATGAGAGAAAACACACTGAGAATAGTCTAATGAGGGTAATCAGTGCCGGGCTTGTGAGAGTGTCTCCAGTGAGAGCAGGAGACGAGCCAGCGGCAGATCTCTGGATGTCTTTTCTAGCAGGCTTAAGGAGAAAAGATTTCATAATTTGGCTTGGGAGCTAAGTCACTTAGCTTAAGTAGTGCTGTTGATAGACAGTGTGGTTCCTGGCATTAGATAGCAAGCCTATATTTGAGTCATGAGCAGAGGCCGCAGCAGCCATCGCACCAAATTAGGCCTGGTGCTGCTACAGCCAGACATGGGGACATCTGCCCAGGAGCTGCTCCTCTCCCCCCGTCCTCCCAAATGCACTTACAGTTTTACTGAGTAGTCTCCACTTCCCCTTCTCTTCTCACCTCTCCCCTCCACCCTGAAAACCATCTGGACAGGACTTCTTTTTTTTTTTAGATACATAGCCCAGGAAAACAGCTGGAGATTATAAAACAATTGAATACAAGAAGTCAGTAATCCTTCAAGTAGATTATAAAATAAATTCACATTACTGTATATTACCTACTCGTTTTCAGTATGCTAACGAGTTACCTCATAAGTACTGAAAGCTTTTCAAGATACCCACAGTGGTCTGTCATTAACAGCAAGTGGTCTTTCTCCTCTGGAGCTCTGGGATGCAACACGGGATAAACAGCTGACTGCCAACAGCACAGAAACAGTTAACATTTCCCTCAAGCACTGAATATTTCTCTTTCAGAGCTCTTGTTTCAGGGTGTCTGCTGATTTAAGAAGGAAACGCTATCAATTTATGCTTGGTGCTTCTTTCTAAAGGTGACTTCATTATGAGTTGCTACTCTTTTCCAAAGAAAGACAATTGACAAAAAATCCTGAAGTGGTGAAACAGGAGCACTGATGCTTTATGGAAAGAGGGATGCTGCTATAAAGCCTTGCCCTGTACCAGCACAGCAGAAGCACGCAGCTCGTCACTTTGCTGCCAGTTTCAGAGCCACCCGTTTCCATTAATACTGAGGGAGGAGAGGACGAGGACAGCCCAGCTCTCCGAGCTGCCACGCCGTAGCCACCGAGAGGATGGTCATTTTTCTACAAGTACAGGATAATAGCCAGACAGTTCCTGCTGCACTTCAGACTTGGCAAGGCCGAAACACAACTCCTAAGTGGTGGTTTTTAACCCTTTTACGAGGGATTGCCACACGCAACCTCGCCGAAACTCCCTATCTAATCCCTGTCCCCTCACGCAGCACACAGGGGAGGCCATGGCCTCTTCCTCCCCTGCTGCCAGGAGAAGCTCCGTCTCGTCTCGTCCACGTAGGTGCACGGCTGCCACTGCAGGGCAGAGTGATATGGTCAGCTCTTCAACACCAAAATCAGCACGTGCAAGTCACAAATCACACCATAAACGCCAGACCTGTCATCCTTTTTGGTCTGAAAAATGCTTAAGTCAGAGCGAATTCCTAAACTCTTTCTAAAGCTTGCTTAATCTCATTAATTAATTTAATCTAGGCCTTCACAGAGCTGCAGACAGAAGCCAGTTTTAGGAAACTCAGTTTCTCAGCAGTATTTTTTGAAAACACCAGAATTTGCCAGAAGCAAAGCAGGAGACCACCACACCAAAACACACACAAGAACTCACGCACAAGGAAAGCAGTCCTTCACTTCCTGATCTGAGCATTTCGAATAAGAAATCTTGCAGACCAATTTCAAAGTTGAAGAGAGAAGGACAAGAAGAGCCTTATAAAGATCAACATTCCCACTGTGTTTCGTGTTAACTCGAGAGCCACAACAATGAAGCTATTCTAATCCTTTCTGCTCTCCAGGCTGCAGGAAACAAGTGGATCGGCCTTCATTATGTTTAAGACACAGAAAACACAGATGACTGGCCACTTCAAATGAAAGCTTACAATGTTAGCATAACCATTATCAAATAACACAATTTTTGCCCTCTCAAGCCTCACCCTCCATCTAGAGGCTTATATTAAGACCAAGTATTTACTATCAATATTACCTTTTGAAATATTCTGAAGTCCTTATTTGCTGCCAAACGCGTTTTCATTACCCCGCTGGAGGTCACGGTCCAGATCTCCCTGCACAATCTGACCCACGTCTACAGTTAATACAGTCTGCATGAGTGAGTCATGTGGAAAAATGCTAGCTTAACACCAAAAGGTTATGAAAGTTTAAGAAGCTATTTTTAATTTACATAGAAGCTCATAACAACACACAATTATGCTCCGTGTCCCTGTTACCTTTCTGGTGAAAAGCTGGGTCTTCTTTTAGTGGCAGAAGCTGGCAACATTTAACACAAAAAAAAAACATTAACAAAGGTTGGCTTCATGGAATGAAAGAAGCGTCTTGCCTGTTCACTTTTTTCATATGAGATCATCAATCTGGTAATCCTAGAAGGAAAACTATGCCCTCCAGTCAAAAAAAAAAAAAGAGTAATCCACAACTATCAGTCAGAGAAAGTATTTTGCAAATTGCACTTCCTAGAGAGTACTTTACATTTCCTTAACCAGCAGAGCAACGAAGATTAAGTGAACATCAACTCTAAAAATAAAACAAAAATCCAAAGCTGAACCTAACTCAAAGCAAATAAATCACATTTTCATCAACCTCCTAACAAAAAAGACGTGGTAAAAAAATCCACACAAAGATGCAGTGCAAAATCCATTCACAAAAATATACAACATGTCAGTTCTTATACGGGGTTTAATAGCAAGAAACAACCTACAAAGCCACTCCGTATTTATATACATTTATATATACATCTTCATATGTCTTCTAGTACTTTCTTCCATGCCTCTTTGACCACATCAGGCATTTAAATCCATTCCTCTCACTTGTTCACATCTCCAAAAACCAGGGATTGATACAGGAAGAATTTAGCTTGTTAGCACTGCCTATAATCAAAAACAATAGCCTAACATTAGTGTCACTCTTAGAAGCAGTGCTGCTTATGCCAGGATGCATGTTTCAAACCCCACACCTCCCATACAGAGGGGAATAGAGGTGTAATTGTTCACGTAGTTGGACTGGGAAGAACAGGAAAACTGATTTGGCTGGAAAACAACCCAGGAAAAGAAAGAAGGCCACACACAATCACCAACCTTGCTCACGGTGCTATTTCAATATGACTTTGTCAACAAAATAAAGGTGGACAAGGAGATGGAGGGAAAAGGAGACCAGTGCAGATGAAGGGGGCTTGGGAAGGCTGGAGGTGGTGTTGTTTGGGCCAGCATGGTTAGCACAGGAATCCAAGCACAACCAAACCCACGGATACCACATGCCATAACGATGAAATTGTTTGCTGCTTCATTCCTCACTTCGCGTCTACAGAACTGGGCTAACGTTTCCTATGGCTTACATCACTCTGGTAAGGTAAAGGAGTTAAAGACTACACTATGTGCTTGCTATTCATCAGTAATGAGGGGATAGAAAAGGGAGGGTGCAATTCCTGAAGACAGAACATGAAAAAGGAGCTGACAGAAGAAAAAAAAATTCCCCCATCTTTTCTTGTAACCAAAGTAGAAGGGAAACAAACATTAAAGGTTTTGACACTAAGGAGCCAGCAAGCCAAAAAAAAAAAAAAGTGTTCAGAATTGAGCAGAGAACTGCAGCAATAAGTATGCAGAGGGAGCTCGAGATGGATGCTTTCTAAGTTGCTGCCTGAAGACCTTCAGAGCACTCCACCTGTTGAATCACCTACAGTTGCCTTTGCATTTGATCTGCAAGCAGACCCAGATGCTACAGGGGAGAAGAGGTGACTTTGAACCCGTAACTTAATGGTAAAGGATAATGAGCTGTCAATGTAATATCCCAAACACACTTCCTTTACGTATTACCAAAACAGATTTTTACTACTGAATGATGGCTAGTTCTCATGTTTTAAGGTGCATATTTTCTCGGATGTTAAGAAGCTTTAATTGACATCAGGATGCACAAGAGCAGCTCAGTGTCGAGGTCACAAGCTCAGAGCTCAGTTCTGCATACGTGTCTTTCCGCGGCCCCTGAACAGTAAGCAGCTGGTGCAGATGAAGCAAGCTGCACAAAGTCATGCAAGTTAAAATGATTACATGGGAGCAGAAATATGTATACAAGGATGTTGTGAAATTCATGATACGTGCCTTTAAACAGCTTTTATAGTTAGGAGAAAGTATTCAGTTCCTCTTCATTTCTGAAGATTTTTGATCCCAGAACATTCAATTCACAAAGCAACTTTGCGATACATAAAACTTAATTGGTTTTGGACTTCACGAAGTACTTCCTCCCTACAGCAACACCGAGCTGAACTTACCCCTATACAGGTATACACGAGAGCCCTAAGTGACAACCACTGCCCATTTTAGATCAAATAGCAAAAGAACCAGTAAAAGATGCCTGATAGTTGGGCATGGATGAGGAGGAGACAGATACCAACACCTTTTTGTAAAGCAAGTAGTAGAGAACCCTTCATTTTGTTCCCTTTTGTGTAGTCTCCATTCAAACACAAACCTCTTCTTATTTCATTTGTGGTAGTATCATTAATATGATGCTTAAGGACACAGGCAAGGTTAATTCCATGTTTGCTCATGCTTTTTTTTTTGTTTGTCATAACACAACCATATCAGCTTCATTTAAATTAAACGCTGTAGTTAATTAATCAGTGTAATTAATTTACCATTCACTATTTACACTTAAGAATTCATGTACTAGAAAACATTTTTTTTCCTTTTGTCAGCTGGTACAATAAGGGATATTAGCCTTCGTCCCTCTTCTACACCTCACACTCTCATTCTTCTATACAATCACAGCTGCTTTCATGACTTGCTGCACCCACTCCTCAGGAGCCCTAGTATATCCCATGTCTCTCTCACACCACGGCAAGAACGTTTTAAATAAATAATTCTAAGCCTCTGAGGCACTGGCAGAAAAGAAAGCATATTGTCTTGGCACAAAGCAGTAAATTTCTCAGTCAGAAAGCTCTAAATCAGCAAGACACCAGTAAGAGTTCTCATTCACCCACGTTTTCTGGAGTTGTTTTGGTTTTAAATCGAAATACCTTCAGTGTTTCCATTATACATAAGCATATACTGATAAGTTCTTCAGCAACTCTTCACACCATCTTCCGGATTTCCAAATCATATTTTGTTAGCTCTCTCCTTTCTGCAAATACAGTTTCTAATCTTATCCGCTACTTTTTTTTATTACTCACTATTTTAATTCCTGCATATTCAATGTAAATAAGACATCTAACAAGCCTAACTTGTCAACCAGTCACATGTTGAAGCCATTATCCAAAATACTAGTGTTAGGAGCAGAAAGCATTGTATTATCACTTCTAGATATAAACAATGTCTGTAATTTTATTTTTTTCAAGTTTTATTGTAAGATTGTACTTTTATTCTATTTCACACAAGTATAAAAGTTCATCCAAGGAATCAATTCCCTTATTTTTTTCCCCAAAAGAGTCATTTTTCTACTAAAGCTTATATTCAGCTAAATACTTCATAATCTTCCAGTAGCTGGCAAACCAGCATATGGTTAAAAATTTCTGTTAAACGGACAACTTCAAGTTATGTTTTTAAGTATTCCTGTTTTTTGTGCACAGAAACCAAATTACTTCAAAAATGCCCGACTCTAAACTGCAGCGGTTGAGGAACTGCTTCATAAGTAGCTTGGTCCGCAACGCAGACAGCTATGTTCTGTAATATCATTACGTGCCTCATTTAAGGCCATCCCAGCAGCCAGTCTCTCACAAGCTTAATGCATAAGCTATCCTGCAAAAGGTCTTCTTTTGTCATTCCTGGAAGCAGACAGCCGTGGCCACTGTAAAGATGGCTCTGTTCTTTTGTGTTGGGGCAATGGCAACTGCTCCTCGGCTTTATCTCACTGAAGGCAAGCCATCCTCCTCAAAGTCAGTCAGAAACAGAAGCACTCTCTTAGCAGAGATTGATGACAACACATTAAAGAAGGAAGGGATGGTTATTACATTCAGTCAGTAGCCACAGAGTTTTCTTACAGAAAGATTTTGACAGCTAAAGAACACTTTGCATGACATCCAGCTCTGGAACAAAATGGACTAACAGGCACAAATTCTCCTTGGAAATGTGCATGGAGTTCCCCAAGGATAAAAGGAAAACAAAGAACATGGAGTTGCTAGTTAAGGTCCCTATAGGAAAAAGATAACTACAGGGTCCCTATAGAGACCTTAAAGCCCACACAGTTCCAACCCCCTGCCATGGGCAGGGACACCTCCCACCAGACCAGGTTGCCCAAAGCCCCATCCAGCCTGGCCTTAAACACCTCCAGGGATGGGGCATCCACAGCTGCTCTGGGCAGCCTGTGCCAGTGCCTCACCACCCCCGTAGCAAAGAATTTCTTTGTAATATCTCATCTAAATCTCCCCTCTTTTAGATTTAAACTCCTACCCCTTGTATTATCACTACACCCCCTGAAGAGTCCCTCCACATCTTTCCTGTAGGTCCCCAATAAGTAGTTCGTGAGTTTGTGTTGTTTAAGCATTAAAGTAAAGGAACAAAATTCTGGTTTGCAATTGCTACCTAATTCATATGCTAAAAAAAGAAAAAAAAAAAAAAGAAAGATCTTTTTGTGGATAATAGGTTAGAAAAAGTAATTTCATTTAATTGCTTAAAATGCATCCAGCCCAAGATTTGAGCAATAGGGAAGGTTACTCAGGAAGGTAATTTTAAATGGCATTCCAAAGACAAAAAATTCTTATTAATCAAGAGTTGCTACAACTACCTAAAGCAACCATTAAAAGCAAATTCAAAAAATCATTTTTAGAATGACTGTCATGACTGTCCCAGGAGATCTATTCTGTACCCCTCTGCCCTTCCCACCCCCCCACCCTCCCAAAAAAAAGACTACTACTTCCTCTTCTAATACTGAGAAAAAAAATGGTGTTAAACACTTGAAAGACAGATACTGTACAAGTGAAACCAGAGACAATGAAGCAGAAAAAGTGTTGCTTTGCCACTTCACCTTTGCACCTCCTAGTTGAGGTTTAAACATGTCAGCTCATCATAAATTGATTATTATGGAGTATCTTTTGGAAGTAATCAACAAACTCTTAAGTTATCTTCATTTTACTGCGAAGTCTTTTTGCTGGCAAAGTTTACAACGCACGCGGTTCACATACCAAAGTGGGCGCACGAAAAGGTCCAAGCATGGATCAGAGTGGACGGACACACAAAGGCACACAAGCTGCAAGAAGGGGTTCGTGCAAGACGTGAACGCGATCCGTGGCTGAACCGTCCCTTCAGAAGCTCATTCATTAACTACCAGGGGCTAATGATTCAGACATCTTCCAGGAAGGCAGCTAAGCGTTGTGCAAGTAACTCCTGCCTGGCAGCTTCGGAAAGGATGGGAGGTGTCTGTGCTCCCTTCCACAACTTACATCTCCCGCAGAACCAAAATCCAGAAGTTTTTGGAGTTCGGCCTCCTTTGTATTAGGTAGCATAGACCACGTAAGTATCTCGTATGAATTCAGAAATTATGAAAGACTAGCTCCAACAGAAGACAGAGGCAAGAACATTTCACCATAATTTTAACCTGCTTCAGCTTTACTGAAGACAAATGTCTCTCCATATATCACAAATCCCAAATAAGTGTACCTTAGAAAGACAACTCCTGTGCAGATAAACACCTTCCTACAGTAATTTGCCGCAGAACAGAGTATACTGTACCAGTGCTCAGATTTATATCATTTGTTACAGGAGGCCCGATGTATTAATTTTCACGTCTTAAAAGGAACATTTTCAGGTACTTTCATATGTTCAGGACCTTGTACTGTCACAGAAGAGCAACAGAGAGACTTGCACTCTGCGTAACAAAGCGACAATTTATCCCACAGACAGTCTTCTACCAGACTCCTCTTGGAGGCACATAGCCATGGGCTATGGACACAGCCTACAACAACAAATTCTGACTTCTCATCCTGATAATCAAGTTTCCTAACACAGGCAGTCAAACATTGAAGCTGAGCTGTCTAGTGGCATGTCTATCATTGGAGATGCTCAAAACTTTTCACTCCATCTAAGTTTGTGCTGCTTTGAGTGTGGGTCCAGGCTAGATGAACTCCAAAACCCCTCCTAATCCAAGTCACCTGATGACTCCATGAAACTCAAAGGAGGATCAGAAAAAGAGTGTCAATTATCCCACACAGTGGAACAACATATTAACACTCATGCACTGGTATACAGACTGATGTTTGATTTTCACCTGTGAAAATGAGGCAATCGCTATAGAAATAAATATTACTTTTTTTTTTCTCTAAATGTCAGTCAATAGTATCTTATTAACTAAAATCCTAATTCCATATATTTTATCCACTTTCTTTTACCACGGACCGATGAGAGACCTTTTTAAAATCTTATCACATGAGCTACACTGGTCTTAATATTTTAAAAACAATTGACAGCTGACCACCAAAATAGAAAGACCAAATTTCTAGTAAACCATACACAGCATTTGTTCCATATAGTGAAGGTGAAGTAAAGCAGCTACATAAAGATGAAGCCAGTATGATTTAAGAGGCTATCAAGGTGTGATGTACACATCATTAATGATGCTCAAGCCACAAAGTCGTAAATACTCCACAGAGCATGGGCTACGTACATACTCACAAAGGCAGAGGACGTCTCCTGCTGCTGTGCACGTGCACTGAAGCACATCCTAGCACTTGACACAAAGCTAAAAACAGGAAGACACAGGATGTTTCTGATACACTTGTTTGGCACTCCAGCACACTGATGGGAGTCAGTGGAAGCTGGGCACTTGATTCTCCATTTGATTACTCCTCCAGCACCGAAGCTTTGGCCCTTACTACTGACTATTGAGCCAGACTTTCATTCTGCCCACAAAAAAGAAGAAAAAACAGGTTAGTTCAGACTTAAGGGATCTCAGCAAATCTCTCATTCAGCCGTCTACTGAAGTGACAGTCAGTAGTGAATTCCAAGCAGGTCACTCAGGATTTTGTCCAGTCAGGTCTTGAGAACCTCCAAGGACGTGGTAGAGGTTTGCGCTTTCCCATGCAGGTCTGTCAACCCACCTAGATGCTTACGAATCAAGGACATCAGAAAGAGGGATACCATAAGCTGAACTGGAATACAATTCAACAAATGCACTGTGTAATTATAAATGCAAGAGAAGGTCTCATGAGTAAATGATTTTCAAAAATTCTGTGCCATTTTTAACAGTATAAAGCACTTCATGTTCATACCATGTGACACACAAGCATTATAAATACACAATCAACAGCACAGAAAATATTTCAAAGTTACATGGATCAAAAAACATAGAGCCAAGAAAAGTTGGTACCAATAGGCATGGTATCTCCTACACTGACTCCTGAAAGCATTGCCTAAACATTTGGAAAATGCCTTGATACACAAGAAGAAAAAAAAAAATCAGCATGCAGCAATAGCCTGACTTAACAGCAAGAGCAAGGCTGCATCTGTAAAAGCCTGATAAAAGGCTGCTGCTGCAATCACAATGCCAGATGATGAGAGCTCGGATGAGAGGTTTAACTATGTGGATAGAATACGAATCTCAGATTTTCTGCAGGAGGAATCAGGGTGACTGCTTGTGCTAGACAACAACAGTAGTTTCTCTATGTGTGGAGACACGCTATTTTTCAAGCCTGTACTGAGACAGCATGAAGTGATGTTGAACAAGGGAGCACATTATTGGTGTTTCTGGCGGTCTTTATGTCCAGTGGGCTGCTACCGATACACAGTCAGTTCCCTATTACCGATCCTACCACTCAGGCATTAAGCGTCCCCTTCCCACCTCTAAAAACGCGGGCAGTAGGGATGCAGTGGGGATGGGGATGTTGCTCAGAACACCACTTGGTCTGGCATCCTTATCAGCAAATAACAACAGTGAAAGACCTGCCACTGGGAGGAGCTGCAGTCATACATGATTTCAAATCCTCGCCCTTCGCTCTGGAGAATACAAACCTGAGGACACTTAGTCCTGCACACCGGGTTTCTTTCCTCCAGCTCTCCTCCTGTCTTCCTGCCCTCAATGACATCTCAGAATGGAGCAATTAGACTTGGACGTAAAATCTTGTGCAGCAAAGACAGAGGCAGTGACTGCTCCCCAACTTCTGGAAGCTGAGATCGACCACACTCTTTAAAGAAGCAAAAGTTAACATTGGAAAACTTGTTAGAAGTTGCCAAGTTCAGAGCAGTGGTCTCCTGAAACAGAAAATAAACACATTTTGCTGTTCCAAAGACATAATTTGAATAATTACAGTTCATTGGAAACATCAATTCAAAGCTGAAGAGAGAAAAGCCAACTGAACAACTTCTGAACCTAGGATTTCCTAATATCTACCAAAAAAAAAAGTGTTTGTTGTCGTTTCCTTTTTCCTCCATCATCTCACTACATTGCTTCTTATCAACTTACTTCACTAGTGGCATACACTAGAACAAGGAAGAGATTGGAGAACAGCATAATGCGATATTCAGAGTGTTTACAAAAGCCTGTAAGGCAACTATTGCTAATCTTTAAGATAGATGGACAATAAACTAGAACATGGATGAAGTTTTACGAAGCTCCTCCAGTGTACTCTTTCATTACCAATGTCACAGTTGACATGCTTTCAGCAAGACGGCATCTTACAAACACGCCACAGTACCTAACTCTCAACAGAGCGAAGCTAGGTTGCTAGCACATGCAGTTTTTTTGGTTGCTAAATTTTGTATCAGGAGGTGAAGAAAATTAACATTACCACAGACTAAAGAGTTTGCTTCGAATTCTGTCATAAACAGATGTATTTTAAAGTACAACACTGCTGACAGAGTTTAAAAAAATGAAGTGGGCATACAGTTGCATACTTTTTGGATCATCTGACCCCAAAATCCAAACACACTGTAAAATCTTAATGATATGCCAAAACTATTTTCGCAACAATACAGTTATACATCCAAGGTGACAAGAAGGGAAGGAACTGTTCGATAGTAGTGTCTGTCAAGATGACCTCAGATTCAGCTGGAGATTCAGAGCCAAATTTTTCAACTATTAGTGTTGTCTTTATTTTGAAGGAAGAAATGAGACTGCTGAATATTCCTGTTGCTTTTCTGAAATTTTGGGTCAAAGTGGATGTTAATAATTAGCGCTGGTAACAAAGACTAGAATGGGAACACTGACAGTCTTTTCTGATTTCATATAAAGCACTATTTTCTCTCAGACTCAAGAAAAACTACTGCATAGGCCAAAACTTATTGCTGAGTCCACAGCCAGTGAAGAGAGGAATGAAGAGCTGCAGGCCGGAACACAGGATTTGCCCTCTCTGACCTGGAGGGATGCGTCAAGCTCCCTGTGCCCTTCACTACTAACTAAAACACAAATTCAAACTAAGATATGCTTGCTAGAGAAGTTTTTTGCCTCTCCTCCTCACCTTGGTTCAAGATCTCCTGAATGCTCACAGCAGTTTTTCCTGTCTCCTGTCGCCAGTTCCAGACAGGCAACAAACAGCTGATGGATTACACTCTGGTGATGCTCACAGACTTCTCTTTGCAGCCCATACACTAAGGCATTTTGTAGACAAATTAAGGCTTCGATTGTATCCCATGATGGCAGGTGCCTAAGCTTAGGCCTATAATTCACGTGTCTTAGTTTAATCCTGTTCAGTAATTCTTACCAATTAATTTGGCCCACAGGAACATATGTACGTATCTGAGTACCAAATTATTCCTAGACTTCTATATCTACCCCCCAAGAGCACAGTATCATTATTCATCTCCAAACTGTACACTGGAAATCAGAGTAAAACACTTGCTCATTAAATGGCAATTCTAGCACGACAAATTTTCAAGCTTTAAAAATTAGTATGTCATCTTGTCTGTTTTCTGAAACTAATCTCAGACATGGGAAATGAGCAACATTTTCAAATCAAGTATGAATAGTCTCTTACAGACAGTGATTTACAAGATCCAGACAGGGCATTTAACAGCTCTTAGAAGTCAACCCATCTTCAAAAGAAAGGTAAGCACTAACATTATCTTTTCTCAAAAGGCTGAGCATTTGGAGAAAGTTTCTACAGAGTTCTTTGCAAGCTGCTTACAAATTATAGGCAAAGCCTTCACATCAGAAGAGAGAGAAAGGAATAAAAAGTGTTGTACCTGACATTTAGATTCAAAAATTCCAAACAGCTCGCTTTCCAGAGATTGAGTCACGTAATTGTACCTTTCAAACCCCAGCAACAACAACTAACGTTGTTTGAAGATCCTGCATTTGGTTTCTACGAAGCACCAACAATCTCAGAAGCAGCTACATCGAGGTCTCGGTTTTCTCTGAGGGAAAAAGTGGGCAATTCTAGCAATAACATAACAGCATGAAAACTTGTAGTGACGCATGTCAGCATACCCTTGGAGGAACCAGCCTGCCACTGAGCTTTCAGTGAATATTTATCAATGTCAGTAAGTATCAGTGCATTCCTCTTTCTAGTTTTGGCTTTCAAGATATGAAAAACCACAAGCAGAATCTGCCATCCCTTCTTCAGCTACAGGTACAAGCCATTTGTGTGAGTTCTCTGCAGACAGGAGCAGCTTTAATTCAAGCATTTTACTACATATGAGTTAAGCAGGAGCTTCAATATGAGACATACGCATACAATGGGTAATTTCAGGAGAGCCCTGAAGCTGTATTTTGCATGTGTTATTAGAGGAGTGATAGCCATAGCGCAGTAGAGCTGTATACTGGAACCGACGTTGTTCTTACCAAAGCTGAAGGGTCAGCATTCATTTAGCATGTGATATTTAATGCAGCATGCAGACCAACTGTATAGATTGAAATAGTGACCCAGTTATCCCTGTACTTGTGGCAGCTGAACTACAGGAAGAACGGCCTGGGAGGGGCAGGGGGGACTGTTTGGGTTCTTGATGTGGTCTTCTCCTTGAGGAGTAAGGGAAGGGATGTACTTGCACCTCAGAACGTTGCTGTGAAATTAAGTGTGCAAGTCTTTCACAAGGAAACACGTGGAGAAAGGCAAACATGGAGCTATTCAAGTGCTCTATCTTATTTTTACCCTAACTATTGCTCACAGTGCACTATAAAGACATTCCTTTTCTTCTCTCTGCCTTCAACCCCTCCAATAAATCCCCTTTATTGGATTATGGATTAATGCAGCAACTATAGCAGTAAGCTGTTTCCATGAGAGTGAAAAAACGTAAGGTGTGAGCCATTAAGCGGAGTAGCTTTTCATTTGGAGTTCATGGGTCTGTCTCGGATACTTTGTCCTTTACAGGAAAACATTGTGTTTCTTCACTAAGTGGGCTTTGAACAATGCAAACAGGACTGAAGTTTAGCACCTGCTAAAACACTCCCACAAACATTAAAGCAATAAACATAACCCCCGTTTTCATTAAAACATCTCATGTCCAGTAGAACTAGAGGCAACTTACTTCAAGTCACTGCTCCCACTAAACAATGAATAGCTGTACACGTATTAATGGCCACATTACCTTAATAATATTATACAAGTTATGGACTGCCATTTGAATCTCGTGTGCTGAACTTCTGCTGTTGCTTGTTTTCCACAAAGAAATAAAACCATGTTGTTATTAATTTATCACCATGGGCTGTGACACCCTGCAACAAACGTGAATACTCACAGCAGCATTTACCTGAAGACCTGTAAGCATTTTACAGATGTGGCTACGTACTCTTACTTTACAGAGGATAATGCACAAAAAAAAAATATGTGGCAATATGCTCTTAAGTAAGACAATCTCAGAGCAGTCAATGGCAGAAGCTAGGAACAAAAAAATCCAGTTCTCCCAGCTATCATGGCACTGCTCTGTCCATATCTCCACTCCCAAAGGACTGATGGAAAAAAAAAAAGGCAGCTACATTAGTTAAAAATAACTTGTGATTAGTGAGGGAGTGAAGAAGACTCTGGGAAAACTGAATGAGCCAGAGATTCACTTCAGACAGAACTAAACTCTCAGCTAGGGAACACGAACATTGTAAGGGCAGGTTAACATCCTTCTCAAATTAAATGAAATTGAGCTTTCTAAGGCAACGATCTCAGTCAGGAGAACAGTATTCAAAACACTATGAAGAAAAAGAAAACCTTCAGTAGTCAAACTGATATAGCTGAAGCGATGAAGCGTAGAAAACCTCCCGATCTCAAAAAAGTGAAAAACAACCTTCAGAACTAACTTCAAGATGAGGACATACGCTCTGTTTTTATCTGGGCTATGCTAATGAGTATGAGGTAGCTGATAACCAACAGAGTTGAGAGGGATTTTTTTTGAAGGAAGATGGGAAAAACTGAAATGCCTTTGTTGTTAAAGGAGGGCAAAGAAAGCAATATTTACCTGCGATATACCGGAGTTAGAGGAGTGGAAGAGTACGTGACATTTCACAAAAACACTCCCGAGCCCATGACAGACAGCAGAACTCCGTATTTTAAATAGATATGTCTTCTCAGATGTGTCTTCTGAAGGCTTCTTTAGGCTGACCTTGGTTAAACTGACTATGTAGTTAGTTCATCTTGATGCATTGCTTGCCTGCAAGAACAGGGTTATTACGTCTTTTCCCATTTGCAGATGTGAATTCAGTCTGGTGCTTAGCAGTTATTTGCTTCCCCTCCCTTTACTTCCACAAGAAGTGCACTGTATCGAGTACACTACATTCTGGTGTGTGAATATGTAAGACCCACACATTTTGTTGATTTTACTGGGGAGGAGAGTAAATATTTACCACAGGATGGTGAAGATTCACTGGCAAGCTTTGTATCTGTTGCTCTGCAGGGCCCAGTTGTACTATTTGATGCAAGGTTGCCTGCAAAAATTTTGGCTCTGATAATGAACTTGAAAGTAGATGATTATTAAAAAGCTAGGGGAGAGAGTCAGAGTTATGTTTCTTCAACGTACATTTTCCAGTATAGCTGGTAATACTTAATCATTTTCTGTATAAATTCCAAGATAGAATGATAACTACAGGGACTTTTCTCACAGCAAGTTTTTACATAATATTCAAAGACATTAGTTTATTCCTCCAAAGGAACAGTCTTCACAGCTATAGGTCTTTCTGTTACGCAAGATGAATAACAACTGCACTCCCACCCCTTCTTGCACATGGTCTAGTAGTTAAGGGCCAAACCGCACACGTTTTATTGTATGTTGTTTTAAAACCAGCAGCCACCTACATGTGTTAGTTGTCTTCTTTCTTCAATATGTGTAGTTTCCAGGCTGCCATTTGTCATTCAAGATGGGTGTTTAGGAAGTTGATGCCAATGAAGAAATATATAATTAATAAGCTAACTGCAGTTGAGTTCTGGACAGCTAAAACTCTGCAAACGTGGTTTGTTTCTTTATTTCTACTTAAACTATCTTTCCAGTGAAAACTGCATCTGAAGTACCACTTTGCTTTGACATATACAGCTAGCATCAGTTTCAATCGCATACTCAAGTTACAAATTGTCCACAGGCATCATAATATCAACACAACCTCAAGACCAGTTCCCGACAGCAACCTATTCAAAAACAAGTTTCCATGCAGTAGGAGGAAGGATTAAAAGGTATTATTCAAAGCCACACAACCTCTTCCATTCCATTACTCATAATGGTACTTGGACGTTTAAGAACTGATGAATATGAATCATGTTTAGCCAACTGCAGCCTCCAAATTAAATTTGGAGTTGACTAGTTCTACAGAATTTTTATAGCACAAATTATACTAAGAAAAAATTCCTATACCTTAATTTATTCTGAACAATTATTTGGCCATGTAACCTTTCAACTGTGTACATTGGGGGGAGCTGAGGTAGAGATCCAGTGGCAAGCAGAGCTGCCGAGGACCATCAGTGAATACCTGCCAGATGGAGGCGCTAACATAGCCTCTGAAGAGGTAGCTCCTTCAAAAATCAGGGCTCACTGAAGTGAATTTTTAGGATCACAGAGAAAACACAAGTGTTTTGAAGATATATAAAACTACTGAAACATTAAAACGTAAAACAAGTGTGGGAGGGCAGAGCTGGGTAAGCAGAGGCAAAGGGAAAAGAGATGCAACCAGGAGATAGGGAGATTGCACTGAGAAAAGAATATAAGAAATGCACTCGAGAGCAAAGCAAACCTCTTTTTCTGCATGCAGAAAGACTGCAAAGATGAAAACTGAAGGTGGTAAACAAAATACTTAGGAAACAAGGCACTATATGCTGGTAGCAGTGAAAAAATCCAGTTGTTTTTCTCATGGAAAGCAGAAGCTAAGTGTTTTTTCCTGCTTAAAGTTACCTTCCTGCAAAAATATGCAAGTTTAACATTAATAACCTTTTCACGCTACAAGATTCAGCAGAAAACACACCTTAAGGAAGTCAAAAGTTACTTCCTCTAAATAGCACCAAGCTAACCAGAGCATGGCAAGCCAGCTCCTCTCCAAACAGTCAGTGATGCACAGGCTCAACGCACTCAGTGTGCTTCTTCCTCAGTCTCTTTCCTAACTTCAAGAACAAGCTCATGGGGAACAAACTGCCTCAGAAATGAAATCTAGATCTATTTACACAAGGACAACTTCACTGCTTGACACTGTCTTTCCCAAAGAAATAGCCTTAGGGAAAACTTCCTTCCCTGATGAATTAAAAATGGATTGGGGCATGAAGCTGCTCTGTAAAAAAACAAAAACAAACAAACAAAAAAAAACACATAAAAACCAAAACAAAACAAAACAAAAAAACAGTAATTCAAACCGTGTATCGTAATACAAACAGGGACACCACTACGGACTAGGTCCAGCAGGTCATAACCACCAAACATACAACAGGATCCCTACAACAAAACTCAAAGCAGAATGATAACATAAAATGCATCCCAGCAGCTGCTCGCAAACAGCAAGTGCCCCACAGCAAACCTGCGCGCCAGAAACCACTCTGTTACAGGACCTCTCATCTGCATTGTACTTTCCCACCCAAAAGAAATATATGTATTTGCAGAGAGCAATAAACAACCCTTGTAAAGTGTATTTATTAGGAAAGTTCCTAATGCTTTTAATCATTCTAACTTCACGTGTGACATAATGTAAATACATATGGCAAATCTACCTGAATCTCCAGATTCAATGAGAACAATATTGTTCAAGATACAGAAAGATGATCATGTTTTACAAGTAAAATGTTTCTAAAGCAATCTGATAGCTTTGTAGTCCCCGAGCTCATTCTTAATGTCATCCCACCTGATTTAGCAGCCTTTCACTACACAGACATCAACTTCAAGAAATAATTGCCTTTAACACAAGCTCAAAGAACCTAACAAATACCATCTTAGTCTCATCCATACAGCCAGAAAAATACTATTTGCTCATTTAACCAAATTCTTAGAAAATAATTCAAGAAATAAAGTATGGTCACTTAATTCAATCAAAGGCTATGGCTAAGTCATGTGCGTTAACTACTTATTGAAACAAACCAGGCAATCAATATTTAAAAAGAAAGGTTTTTTGGAAGTTAACACACGTTCTATTCTGGACTAAGCGAATACCTACTCAATATGCTTCCTTACAGCTACAATACCAATACCTTCCTACTTTACACACAGGTTCCAAGAAAAGCAGCCTTCAGAAAGTCAGTCTCAGGTTCTCTTGTTTCAGGTGGCTCACTGTACTGAGCCACCTAGCAAGAAAAAGAACAGGAGGGGTACACTGTCTCTTGATTTTCACATTGCTCAACTGAAGTCAGAGAACTGCTTTCTTATTTTTCCCTGCACACTTTCCTTCTTCACAAAAAACTTTTTATTGTGCTTTAACAGAAGGTCAATGGCTATCACTTCTCTACTCCAGCACAATGGTGAATTGAAACAAGAACCCATAGCTGTTAGGACCGACAAAGCAACCAGTATGTCTAAGCCAATAAAGCGATTTGTTCATTAAAGCTACTAATAAAGCAACCTTTTGTTAGTCTATGAAACATCAGAAACCTCATAGAATGCATTTAACTATGCTTTTTCTTATAAAAAAGAAAAAAAAAATCACAAACTCAAAAGTTCTAAAATCTGTTAACTTCTCCACTTCCTCAAGCTGCTGATAAAAAACCCCTCAGCGCTAACTTTTTGAAAAGACGGGAATTGCAGTGCAAAGTTTCATGCCTCTTTACAAACAGAAAAGTTTAGAGTTCTTGGTCAATGTACTCCCCCCAACACCAAAACCTCCAAATTTCTCATATTAATGATTTATTTTAAGCTTCCTGCTAATACTGACAACCTACTTTAAGTCAACCAGAGTCCAGTAATTCTGGACTGAAAGAAGAATCAGACAAGGGATGTGCTCAGTTTGGGATCCAAGGATTTATTTGGATTTCACGAACAGCAGACATGGGAAAAGCTGCAGTGAGCAAAGACCCAAAGTGCTGCAAGCACTTGTGCTCCTTGCTTTCAGTTAAACCGAAGCCAAGTTTGAACTTTATTCCCTGGTGCTCAGAGATTTTTACTGTTCTCCAGAGCCAGCTGTAGCATGACTATGGCAACAGACTTTTTCCAAGCACGATCAGTGTTTTGCCCTAATAAACTCAGCAGTACAATATCAGCAATCCTTGAAAGAATGAAAGTGAAGTGTCCCCCATTAGTCACAATTTCTAAACTTGCTTCATTAACAAGTCAGCTCCATTGTTCTCTAATCAGAGCCTGGGCCAAAAAAGCAACTTTCCATCTAGTCACCATCAGCTAAGCAAAAAAGCAGGACAGATAATTCTTCTAAACCACTATATTTAGTATCAGTGAAACACATTTTACCAACAGTGAAATGCAAGTATCGCAGCAGCGTAGAACATTACTGCAGATAATAAGGCAAAACAAGGTATGGGGTGGGAAAACGTATGCATATACACTGTATTACTCATACATAAAGCAACGCAAGCCCCACTGTCCTAGTGGCAAGTCAGCGTAGAAGCAAACTCAAGTGATTCTTCTACCATCATTTCTCACCTACTTCTTTTTGTCGGGCATAATGCTAAGCTACCAGTTTTAATATACACGTCTATCCAAGTGAAAATATGTAACAAGCTTCAGTTTCACCCTTGCTGCTGCAATTTCTCAGGGACAAGATTCCCAATTGTTTCCCTGAATGTAGCATTTGAATTCTCAGCTAAAGTTCTTGTAACAGAATGACAGTAAAATATTTGTCCACACAGAGATACTTACAATTAGCCAAGGTTCTGTCCTCTGCTATTCAGAAAAAAAAAAAATGAGTCTGTATTTATAAAATAAACATGTCTGATATCTAGAGCAGTGATAGCATCCCTCCCCCTACACTGTGACTCTCCATAGTGAGCCATGAGATTATATCCTCCTTCTGGAATTGAGTGCTTATTCTAACAATAACACTTCAATAGCCTGTAAAACTTTTCAATTAAACAGTCGTCAAGCAGCCTGATAAGGCACAAAGACAACTGATAGCTGGAACAAGAGTCAAACAACAAGTTTTGCAGCCCTCCTAGCTATTGCCAAACAAAACATTAATCAATGAGTAGTCAAGAAGCAAACAAACTACCACTACCTTTCTTAGCAAAAGTGGACAGGTAATTTTACTTAATTGTACAATTTCAACCATCTTCAAAGTTCAAGAAGAGCTTTAAGTGAGAAAGTTAAAAGTCTTCTGAGTGCTATTGCACCACTGTGGAGTATCAGCAAAGAAAACAGCAGAACAGTAACTACTGCAAAAACAGACTCTAGAAAGAGTTTCACAACACTTACCCTAAATGCTCCTGACAAGTAAACAAACATGACTTCTCCAAGTTGTTAAAAATAAATTTAATTATAATGTTTTCCTAATTAAATTATCAATCCTCATTTTGCTAATTGCCCCTGACCAAGTCTTTCAAGAGAATTTTACGGTCAGATGTTTATTTAGGCTTGAAAAAATTCACACAAAAATGAGGCTTCCTCTATAACACAATATGCTGCCTGGTATTTGTGATCAACTGCACTTTTTAGTTTGCTCATGTTTCAAAATTAATCCCCTGTCTCATTTCAGTTCCAGTCCCCTAACAGTAGGGAGTCAATGGAATTTATGCTCCTAAGTGACCTAAGAGTACTTGAAAATCCTGCTCTTCAGAAATCAAATTTGTGCTCTTCCAAATAAATAAATGCAAGCTTCGACTAATAAAAAGCTCCTGGTATTTTTTATTAGCAACGAAAAACTGACAATCGTTTTTGTTCTGAGGTAACTAAAGTATGCCACTAAGAAGTTCAACAAACATTTGTAGCTATCAATACAGCAAACATTTATGCACACACTCTGCTTTCCACAGCTATACTTAAGACCAATTTTAAGTCTATAGTTCCATGACTGCAGGATCAGGCCTGAATTTAATTAATCTGTCCTTACCATGTATTTAATAAAAATTAATATTATAACCTAGCAGTAGTGATAAAAGAAATTTAACCAGACTTAAAATGTGTCATAAGTGTCTTCAAATTGTGATAGCAATTGTGACAAAAAATGTAAGATTATTTCATATCTTGCAAAACTGACACCCAGTAAAATAAAGGCTTTAGAGGTTTGCAGAAAACCACCAAGCGTTAAACTTACCTTTCTTCACAAAGGTACTCCTATCCACAGCCACAATCAATAAATGTAAGTTGACAAGGCACTATCAACAAAGCTGAACAAAAGGCAGCTTCAATTACAAGGGCGGAATTTTTGTTTACTTTGCCTGGTTGCAACAGTTGAAATATTAACATAGGAAATGAGCTATTTATTATTTCGGAAAGATCCTGTTTTGTTTTAATTATTATTTTTTAATAATCTATATCATCAAGACACAATCTTGAGAGTTTCTGTGCTGATGTTCTTAACACAGGAACAGCTATACAGGAATTGCCATTTCCTGAAGACACAGACGAAAATTCCTCCTCCTTACTTGAATACCCTTCGTTTCCACAGGGTCAAGCAATTCTTCAGTAAACATCCCCCCATAGCCTAAGCTTCAGCTCAGGCTGCCATCCCCAGGACTGACTTCAGCCTTGAAATACTAGTAAGCAGTGGTCCCCAATAGCACTTCCCCTTTTCAATGAAAAAATTAGGCAGTTAATGTAGAAATATCTGTCTTTTTATAGATGTGCACTATTTCATCAAAAATGACTTACGTATAGAAGAATTTGCATCTGAAGAATGGTCTCTTCCAGACCAAAGAGACCAACTTCAAGGGACTACAACAAAGGCAAGTGACAGAAAAAGCAAACGATAGTAACTGACTGTCACTGCTCCTTCCAACACAAACACTAGCCAGCAATATAGGCAGAAATACATACATATAATACAGGAACTAGACAGACACGTTCAAAAGTTAGGAGCGATTCTTCATGCCCTAGCCAGTAGATCTGCAGAATTTGTTGCAAAAGGATGCAAGAGAGATGAAAATTTTACATGGATTCAAGGAAATACTGGAGAAGTTCAAAGAAGAGAAACTGTTCACCAGTTTCTGAAGAAACAGAAACAATCTCTGGCTCAGAGGTTCCCTAAGCTGCACGCAGCTCTGTGTGGAGAGAAGTGTCAACCATTTATCTCGTTATCAATTTTCCCTATGCATCCACTTAGGGATGTTTTTTAAGATGGGCTGTGTGACTAATCTGGGAACTTCGGGATTCCTATACACCATTTTCAATTTTATGGCTGATATCAGACATAGGGAAAGAAAGAACTTCCGTGTGATCTAGTATGACAATTTTTGTTTTAAAGCTATTTAATAAATTTGTTTTAAAATAGATAATTTCAGTTAAAATATGGAAAGTATTTTAATGTTTGGATTTCCCTCCCCCCAAAGCTGACAAGCCCGATAAAATACATTAAATCAAGATATTTTACGGAATTTGACCTTTCATTCAAAAATATTACAAAATTCATGACACCTCTAACGAAATATTTTTATTCTCCACCACAACAGCTACAGCAGTTTTGTAGCTTTGCCCCTTGCACACCGTATCTGTGTAGCAGGCAGCACAGTGACCTGCTACCCAACAGTCCTGGCCGGCATTTTTCTCCTGAGAAAAGCTACAGGAATCACTCCAGGTTAGGTTTGTGGTATTCGGTGGGTTGTTTTTTTTTTTTATCCCTGCCTGAAAACAGACACAAGCAATAGATGGAAAGGCACATGACACGTCTGGTCATTACCTGGAGAGACCCCCCTGCTCCTGCTTGCTCCCTCTGCACTGCAACACAGCTTGCAGGGTTTCTGCCAGGTGAAGCCAAGGCCTCCTAGACCCCAAGTTCAACATCTACCTGAGCAGACACGTTTCAACACTCAACCGCACGATTTAGGGGAGTGGAAGAGAGCTAACCACCTTCCCATTAACACCTCGCTCAGAGGAAATCCGCTACCTTGGGCATTTTGCCATTTTATGAGCAAAAATCAGAACTGGGTTATGTCAGAGGAATGAGAAAAAGTAAGTTGCAAATATTAAAGATTATATCAACTTCCTAAAGACGTCCAGTATTCCAGTGTTAGGGGAAAAAAAAAGTTCTTTCTTACATTTAAAAGAGCCAGTAAATATGATTTAGAGAGTTAGACAAACAAACCTTTCATCCATCAGCAAGCTAGCTGAAAAAATTGTTTAAAGAATATTATTTTTAAACCTACGCATGTTGGTATCGGAGAACATACACAGCATAGTTTCTGTTAAGGAAGCTTTTTTTATTATTATTATTTTTTAGGCTGGCAGAACTTGACAACAGCAGTGAACTAAGGAGAAACAGCTGAAAAGCTGACTCCCAAAGAGCCTTCCCCAAAGCCACAACAGGCCAGTAAAATTAATCTTGGTGTTAGGGGGGAAAATACTGTTTTTATTTAGTTACCAGCAAAAAAAAAAGGCATCAAAAGAAAAAGCAATAAGTGGCGTACTACTTTACAGAAAAGGGCTAATAGCAGAAGGCCCTCGTTCTATACTAAAACTACTTCACACAGTCACTAGTGGTCCAGCAACTACGAAGTGGCAAAGGAGCAAAACTGACAACTGACTCATGTCAAAATTATTAAGGTTAAGAGAAGGAACCGTAAGGATTTCAGGTAATCTGACCAAGCTAAAAGGGTAATACATGACAGACAATGACGTGCAATGACATGTCTGTGTTTACAGGTGCTTATGCTACTCATTGACTTTCTGGATTTCGGCAACAAACTCAGGAAAACAACAGGTTTGCTCTGGGCAGCCCATTGAAGAATGATGCTCAGCTACATGTCAGGGTGTAGCTGAATACCGCATTTCAAGGAGAAACTTTGTAACATAACAGAACAATGTCAAAAACAGTTTTAAATGCTCATTAAACTAAAGCAGTTTTTCAAAAAAGGTGAAAGTTGACCGAAGTCATCCTAAAGGCCATGCCAAAACACTTGAAAAAATCAGGTGCGTTAACGTTAGAGATGCAACAAAATAACACACAGGAAAGGCTACAGAGAAAGAAATTAAGAAGGTGGGAGTTACACCTGGAGTTTTGTAACAAAAACAGTACACTTAATTAAGTTACAGGATTAAAGCTTCACATATAAGACAATGCTATAAAATTTTGATTAATAGAAGGCATAAAACAGTTGTTTAGACCCCAAGATTTTGTTCAAGGTAAAAAAAAACATACTTAAACTAAAATCCTAACAGATTTTTTAAAGGATTACATTTTAGTAAACAGCATAATAATCTGTAACAACAATTTTAAGACTGATCTTGAAGAAAGGGAAACTAACCAAAGTTTTACACATGAAAACTATTCAGTGGCACTCCAACACCCTTTCAAAAAGCAGTTTGGAAGAGAAAGGAGTGGAAGACAAAAAGATCAATAAATTCCATAATGAGATCCTGACTCTTTTCTGGAGGTGGCAGCTAAGGGATGGTGAGAACAGCAGAGAAGTTGACTCTCAACTGTACAGCCAGTAGGATTCTTGAATGTGATTTTTTCCCCCTCTTTGGCAGCAGACAGCAGGCATGGTAGCTGTGCACTGCTCGCGGCACACGCTGCCTCCAGCCCAGCTAGCAAGCTGCACGCAGACCGGTGGGTCACACGTGGAGTAGGGCAGCGCTCGGGCTGCGGGACCGACCGATCCGTGATGGGGAAGGGCACAGAAGGCATCAGGACAGCAGTGAGAGCTCAGTTACTGCAGCGCAGGGCTACAGCAGCAGACAGGATACAAATCCATAGGAAACGAGATTTTATTAGCTCTGCTGCTCACAGAGCTATTTGTTTCCCTTGTGTTTTACAGATTCGAATACTAATATTTCTGCTCACTGTAGCTTTGATCGCTGTGTTAAGTGTCATCTTACTGAATCAAAGGATTAGTTTGTCCAGGTTGGCAATGCTATGATTGTGATATGAAGAGAACTGCAGGGAAAAACCTTTGAAGATCAAGTGCACGCTCATTTTTGTAGGTTGAGTTGGAGTAGTAGCTGAAGGTGGGTTTTTTGGTCACGCGCATACAGCATGAAACATATGACAATACTTCTGCAGTTTAGTATACTGTTTGTAAGCATTTTTAGATATTCTTATTTGACTTTCTGCTGAAGAGGGGCAATCCCACTCTTCCCTTACACAAAAGCTAGAGGCACTCACTGGCCCACAGCCAGGTGGATTTGAGAAGTGCACAGCATCACCGCAAAAGCCAGAAAGGGGCAGGGGGCAGCAAGACCAGCCCTTTTGGCTGCAGCACACGCCCCACACCAACTTCAGTAGATCAAACCACAATTGTGAGGTTTCGGGACACAACTACACCGATCGAGTGGCTAGCCACTGCCCAAAGGGTCCCCCACCAGCCGCGCACACTCTCTGCATCCTGTGTCAGCTCTCACACATCCTGTGCAACACCGCGCTGACTCGGTTTTTAGTTCCCTTCTCACTTCATCTTGAGCTGTCAGCTTTCTACCATTTTAGTTCCCTGAATTCAATTACCAAAAAAAGTCAGATTAAACCAAAGACTAGCACAGCAAGACGACAAGGGGTGAGAGAAGCTCTTTGGGACCATCCCCTTCAGCAGCGACTGAACAGGTCAAACACAGCATGAAAGGACAACCCCTGTAAAGGCCAAGTGAATAACAACCACTGGAGTCCTCGGTCTTCCCACAGTTGGGAAAGATATTGTGAAGGGTAAATTGTTCCAATTTCTTTTTTTTTTTTTTCCTGTTTTAGTCTTCACTAGGTTGTGCCTAACCTACACAATTAATTTTGTTCCCACCGCACTGCAGTGTAAACAAACAACAGGAGCGAGAAGGACCCAGAAGTTAACATTTCTTTTGTGCCACCAAACAAGCTTTTGTTTTACCAGTCATTCCCAGCACCCTTTTGAAAGGTTCCCACAGCCCGTGTAAACAACACGCAAGCTGAGCTGGATGACTGTACCTACCTCCTACACAGCCAGCCAGCAACCGCAGCATGCAGCTCCCCTACCTAGAGAGCCGCGCATCCACCCCGAAACACGGGGCGCCACCCGCCCCGACGCCCCGAACAGAAGATCCTGCCCATGCTCCTGACTCTCGCCGAGTGTTATCTCACGCTCCTGCGAGGCACAACCAAACATCAGTAGTGCTCCAGCTGAAGTTTGACCCTCTCGTGTTATTTCAAGATCAGCCCACTTCTTTTCTACTGCGTATCAGGAATTACTTGGTTTCAGAACAGTCAGGCATAACAGTATTCAGAGGACAAAAAACAAAACAATTTGCGAGATTTACCATGGCAATAAGCTGTAAAGCTAGGAATTCAACACAAAAAAAAAAAAAGAAAGAAAGAAAAGAAAGAAACACAATGTCCTGAAAACAAACACAACTGTGTTAAAGTTGTTTTGCTACAGCAAGCCCTGTCTAAGAACCACCCCAGTTTTAGTGCTGTCTCGGGTATGTAAAACACCCAAACAAGCTAAGGAGGAGGTAATCGGTGTGGTTAATGCAAACACACTTTTGTGTTCCAGGTTTGAAAATGAAGAGTTCAGACACCTGCCCGTTACAGAGCCCACACAAAACATCCTCAGGAGGACCTACTCCACACGCGCTGTTGCTTTCCTGTAGAGCATAGTGTCAAAGCACAGTCAGAATTACTGAGGGGCTACCGAGGCCTGCATGCTCCTGCTGCGATGTTTCAAATGCAGTGACTTTTACCTTAGGATGACTTAAAGATGCCCTCAAGATGTCTAAGAACTGTTACTATCTCACTCTGCAATAAAGAAAGACGTTTGCTGTCATTTTAGTGATCCACCCACTCACAGGAACACCACGGATCTGAACACACTCATCAGCTCTCGCAACAACAGAAGAAATGGCCATGACAAAAAAAAAAAAAAATCAGGAACAGATGTTCCAAGCTACTTACACAAGGGTATCTCCAGGATCTGTTTCAGGGCCATCTCTATTGCATGGAAACCCAAAAGATCTTTTGCTTTGAGCACCTCTGCATGAATTAAAACTAAACATAAACAGCAAGTGAATTAGGCACACCTGGCAAACTGCATGTTTACTGACTATCTGACCTAGCCTGGGTCACACAACACTGCTCAGCAGAGATGCAGCATTTGTTAAAGCAAAGATGTAAGCATCAGATCTTCCACGGAGATTCAAAACTGTGCCGAGCTATGTGAGACCACACTTGCCACAAAAGATGAGTTAAATATTTTCCAGAGATCCAAAGCTGTAGTTTTCGCTATCACTATTAAGCAGTTATGATCTTGAACACTGAAGAAAATAATCTTTTAAAAAACAGCTTTACTAGGTGAAGGAGAAGTCAACAAAAGCGTCTATCTGCTATTGTCAGGTCTAGCATAGAAATGCCAGATTTTGCAGCTACTGGAATAGCTAGTGAGAGACTTCTCAAGCATGAACTATGCCACAATGCTGAAAGGCTTGCACTCGCCAGGGAACACACTGAGCAGCTTACTTTCCTAAAAAGGGAAGCTGGAAAAAAGCTTGAAACCTTTTCTTCCCCATTGGCTTCAGCTTGTGGTGTTTTGGGCTTATCACTCATTCAGTAAGACAAGTAGCTTGTCCTGAAGTAGCCTGTTCACTTCTGAAAACATTGCAACTGCTTTCATTCCTGCAAATACACAAGGATACACATTCTATCTTATAAAGCACATCGTGTATTTCACACAAAGAGAAAAATATCATTTCAACTGCAGTTTATAATGAGGCAGACACCCTGCAAGCATAAGCAGATCCCATATGCTACAGCAGATCTAAACGTAAAGTTCCACCTTAAAGAAGAGGTGAAAAACTTTTCCCTGCAGAACATGTGCTCCAGAAGTATTCACCACTATCTGTGAGCACGCAGAGCCCACGTGTGCATTAAGGACATTACGCCAGTCTAAGCGGGCAGCGTTGAGCAGAGACTGTCAACACCACGCTCCCTGGGTTTGCAGTTCCTGTCCTTCAGGAGTTCAAAGTAATTGCTACAACCTACAACACAAAACCACAGGTAGGTTACCTTAATGCTGCATTCACAAATATTTCGTTCCAATTAAAATGGGCTCTCAGTACTCCTCATGCAGTAGGCTCTCCACCACCTCCCTTCAACTCCTTGATAACCCCAACCAAGGGAACACACAAGGGACGTCTCAACCTGAACGGCTTGAAGATCTCCCCCCCACCTCTCCAGAGCAACATTTCCGCTTCTACCTTCAGAGAGAGGCATCAACATCAGACCAAAAGGCTGGGGATCTGGAAAGGGGAATCTAGTAACAAGCATAACCATTATCCTAGAATGAGCACAGATATCTAATTTTCAAAGAGGATCCACACATAAAAGCAGGGGCCAGGGATGAGAAAGAATGAATCAACAGCCTGGGATGGCCACGTAGGAGTGCAAGATTCATCGATGGAGATTTAGAGGAGTTTAGAGGAAGCAACCACAACTCCTTCCCCACAGCTCCACGATACCCTTTCTGGGTGCACCGAGGAGGTTCACCCCTCTCAGCTCCCACTCTGGCTGGGCAGCTCTTGCACCCTGGTTCAGACTGCAATGGCCAGCACTGATCATCTTGGAGGGATTTGGGACAGGGAAGAGAGCAAATCTTGCTTTTGCAGCTGTTTGCAAGCATACACTTCCTGAAATCATCTCATCAGTGTTTTGCTATCAAAACAGCACGCGTGAAGACTCCTCATCCTTCAATGTAAAGCTAACCATCTCAGCTCCAGACACAAAGATGATCTGAGCTAAACAAGCTAGTCTTGAACAATAAGGAGTATTTCACGTCTCCTCTTACCAGCCAAGCTGCAGGTGCTGTATTCTCTAGCTGATGGTAACATCTCGAACTGTCCCAATAAATAACAGGAAAAGATATCTGCCAGTATCTTAAGACATGACGTTATGGAAAAATACATTGTTTCCCCCTTGTAAAAATGAATGTGATTGTTTCATAGAATACTGAGAAAACAAAGTATTGAAGAGCTTCTGCATGATCGAGACCCATCTGTTTTGCAAAGATGAGCACTCTTGAAGAGATGTCATCGACTTTCATGTACCTTTTGTCACAGTGCACAAGTTTTCACAGTGAATAAGGTTCAACTCAGCAATTTCTTTTCATCCTGACATTACTTATTTTTGAAGTATGTATCCTTGTAACGTAAGTTATAATATGCATAAGTTATGCTTCCAAATCTTAATCATTTTGGTCAAGCTCTGAAAAGAAATCTGCTATTTCAGAGTCGGGGGGATGACACTTTATTCGGCTCTTTAGAGAGCATAAACTTCAGGAATATGGGCTGCAAGTGAAAGTGCTTACTGACGTAAACCATATCCACAACATTGACAAAAACAGCGAGAACATATCAGAAAATGCTTAACTGTAATGCATACATCAATACAAGATAAACGTTGGAGTGGCTGATCAGAACCACTGGTGGTAAGAACAAGAACAAGGCAGGATTCACAACGTCACAGACAAATTACTCCTGTTTCCCCTTCCTTCCCACAAAGTGTTCCCTCATGACTGAGTTGCAATGCCTCTTGTACTCATTAAAGCCAAAAAGCTTCTTGCATACACAAAGTTCTCAAAGGAAGAATAACAATGACAATGATCAAACCCGTAGCTTAAAGTTCAAGTAAGTGCCTAATCGAGCCATTAGTTAGTTACTGATTCCTGCTGACCAGAGCGTGGAGCTAAGAAAAGATTGGTTGATTTCACCCATACTCTAAACAAAGGTAAAGCCTGAAAGCCACGTTTCATTTTCTATTATTGAACACGAAGCCGTGACAGGTTCAAGTATTCATTCTCTCTCCTCATAAAACAAAAAAGTTAGAGGGTATCCATCCCGGCTGACAACTGCTACATTCCACCCAAGTGACTGAAGCAGAGACCTGACCACCCTTGCATCCAAGCCCCTGAACGTATTTGCAGGCGAGGAGGCCGCTGAGGGCCGCTAGACACACAGGAGCAACATGGGCCCTGGCCATGTGGTGAGGTGTTGGGAAGGTTGCTTCGGGGAAGAGCCCAAAACGCACGGAGCTGTTCACAGCCCCGCGTCAGCAGCCAAGGCCACCACGAGACGTGGGTGATCGGGCTCAGCTGGCCTCTGGCTTAAGCCAGGTCAGCCTCCGTAACAGAGGTGGCCGCAGCACCCAAAGGCCAGGCCGAGAATCTTCTTAGCAATGAGGGAACCTCCGAGCTTACGTGGTTCAGGTCTTCGTCAAGCCAGCATCTGAAGCCTTTGCTGCCACAGCAGCCTGTGGAGGTGATGCTGGTAAACAGGCTTGGTCCATCCCGTGACTGGGCAGAACATTTCGGTACAGAACCATCCATCCCCTTCCACAGATTCACTGAGCTACAACAATACTTTCTGTCACGGAGGAGCATTTACAAGAGCGATTACAAGCAATCCTCATTACCTCTGTCAAGAATTACCTGATATACAGAAGCTCTGTCAGAGAAAGCCGAAGCAGCTCTGCAGATTCTGTCTTAATGGCACTTTTATTTCAAACGTAATGTATGTAAACTCAGTCAACAAGCACGCGTTCTTAAGAGAAAGAGCCAAAAGATTAAACACATTTGTTAGCTACAGCCTGAATTTAGAACTGACTAAAGGACTGACTAATGCTGACTAAAAGATACTTCACTTAGTTTACTTTAAAGAGACCGAAGAGCATTCCTCTCCGTTCAATAACACTGCCAGGCCTGAAACATCGCACCCTCCTCTCCTAATTCAGAGAGGAGAAACACCACTGAAGTAATTAACAGCACTTTTGCAAAGTACTGCATGCGCACATAATGGGAGGAAGTAAAGTTAGTTTGTCAGGCTGAAGACATAAATGATTTCTCTTCCTAAACTGGCAAGCTTCTCTAATAACCAATACAAATGAGGCTCGCATACACTGTGAAACACCAGTGCTTTTGCTACCAGAGACACTATTGCAGTAGTAAAAGGTTATTCAGCTTGAACAAAGGAACTACATGGAGTAGATCTAAGATCTAACAGGAAAAATAAACTTAAGCTTGAAAAAAATCATAACATAAGGCGATACATTTTCTTGAAATATTTATCCACCCGGAACAGCAACAGGAACGCTCAAGTGCCATCAACAGACAGAGCTAATAACAGGATGACGATGGAGTGGGAAAGGGCAAATTTAAGTCTGAAACCAGGAAGTGACACAAAAGCAAATGTAATCACTGTATCAGAAAAGAACACAACGATGCAGTGCCTTTCAGCTCCTGCAGATACTGCATACAGCAAAACACTGACCATCCCCTTAACTCGGTGGCCTGAAGGGAGGGCAAGCTCCTGTCCCAACCTCTAGCTCCTGGAACAAGAAAAGCAAAACTTGATCCGAATGGAGAGTTCAGTCCTCCTGTTTCCCCTTTAGGTCAGCAGTGACAACAGTGAGCTTATGATGTGGAGATACTGGGGTCTAAAATAAATTCTTCTTGCCTGTCAGCACATTTGGTCCCAAAAAGAAGTTTACAAGTGTCAGGTGCCCTGTCTACCTGCCAAATTTCCTACTGACTGCTGTGCTGTCCCCAGGTTTCCAGCGGCTGCCCCTTACTCAGCGAGAGGGAGCAGAGCACAGCTGGGAGACTGTCCCTGCTCTCAGACCTGCAGCCCTCAAATACGGCATGCAGCTCGCGTGCACCCCTTGCACACCTTCAGCCGTTATACGCTTCTGCTACTTTTTACGTTTTTCCCTACTTCCAATTCCATCTGGTGAAGGAAATGCAGATGAGCAGGTCAGAGAGGGGACAGGACATTGTACTGAAGGTGGGCTCATGCCAACAGCAGCTTTCCCACAGAGCTACAAGCTCAGGTCTACATCCACGACCACCTCAAAGAAGCAATGTTGGACCTCCTCTCTTTCTAGCGCACCCTCCTCACGTGAAGCTCACCATCGCTGAGTTGTGCCCGTGGACAGAACAGCTCGGCACCGGCAGACACAAAGTTCCCTCCCCGCTCACAGCCGCGGAGCTTTCGCTCCATTCGGGCACAACTTAAGGCGCTCCATTAGAGCGGCACGGGCTCTGGGGCAGCGTTTCCTTTTTCCTCAGGGGGTGTTTCTGCGTTCTGCAAGGAGGCTAAAAACAAAAACCAGAAGCGAGGCAGAGGACAGCCGCCTTGCCCTGCCTCCCACAAGGAGGCCGGGGGCGCAGCGGGAGCAGCCCCGCGCCCCCTTCCCGGACCGGCGGCGCCTTCCTCCAGGGCGCTACGTGCGGGGAGGCGCCTCCGGGACCCGCTCGGTCAACGTCTGGGGGTTTTTCAATCAAAAAAGAGAGAGGCCAGTGGCCGCCCCGCGGTACCGAGCGCCCCCCCGCCCCCCGGGGGGTACTCACTTGTCGGCCCCGGCCGCGCCGGGCTCCCCGTGTGCCGGCGGGGCGATGCCGGCGGCTCGCCGGAGCCCCCTCCGCCGGCTGCCCCCCGCCCCGGGGCCGGGCCCCCGCTGCGGCTGGGCGGGGATCGGCTGCTCACATGGAGCCGCCGCTGCCCCCCGGGGCCCGGCTACCGGCGGCGGCGGGGACGGGGGGACGGGGACACGGGACGGGGGCGGGGGGGAGCCGCTAGGGCCGCGGCGGGGCGGCGCGGGGCGGCCGTGCGGCGGGGCTGGGCGCTCCGCTCTGCGGCATGGGGGGGGCGGCGGGGCGGGGCCGGCGGCGGCGGCGGGAGGGGAGCGGCGGGAGCGCGCCCCGGGTCCGCTCCGGTCCTGGGCGGGGAGGGCGGGAGGGAGCTGGGGGGGGGGGGGGGGGGGGAGGGAGCGAGAGAGCGGCGCGCCGGCGCGCCCGGATGACAGCCGTAACCAGGCAACAGGCCCCGCCCACCGCGCCCCGCCCCGCCCCGCGCCGGCGCGGGGCGATGACGTCGGCGGAGGGCAAGGTGGAGCCGAGCAGGTAGCGCCGCGTGGTTCAGGCCGGGACAAGGGGGCGGGGCCTGGGGGGAGGGGCGGGGCCTCGAGGGGAGGGGCGGGGCCTCGAGGGGAGGGGCGGGGCCGGGCGGGCCGCGCGCAGCCGCGCTCGGCAGCCGTGGGCGGCGCGCGCCGCCCCCTTTTCCCGCCGCGAGGGGCGGGGCGCGAGCCCGGGCTGAGGCGGGAGGGAGGGTGTGAGGGAAACGGGGGGGGGGCGTTGGCGCTGCCATGGCAACGGCCGGTGCGGGCGCTCGGAAGTACTTCCGAAACACTGAAATAAACGGGCAGCCAGAGCGGCGGGGCGCGGCCGCTACGCTGCAGCCGCGGTGTGCGCGGAGGAGTGGCGCGGTCTGTGAACGCGAGAGCAACGCGCAAGGCTGAGGCGCTGCCCCACGGGTGGCTGCCCGCAGCTCCCTGGGGAGGCTCGGACCCCGGTTACAAGGCGGTGCCCGCCCACGTCTCCACCGTGAAACACACTCACGCGGGAGCAAACCCGAGGTTTCCCTGTGACTTCGCCGCTCCCTGCCGTGCCCGCCTTTGCCGTGCCGGTGTATCCCCAGCTGCCTGGCCTCCCAGCCACCTCAGGGCCAGAGGCCGCCTGGCCACGCCAAATGGCTGCTCACCGCCACGTATCCTCCCCACCTGCTGCTCCGTCCCAGGAGCTGCTCCTCGCTCCCCACCATCCTGTGCTAGGTGTTTCTTTATCCCTTGCCGTAACCTTGTTTACCTGATTTTTCTCTTCTTGTGTATTAAAAACAGATGGTTGAGCTTATCCGAGTCTCCAAACCTCCCTCTATTTTCTTTTTTTTTTTTTTTTTTCCCTCCCCACTTTAAAGCTGTTACCAGTCACGCTAGCGCTGGTCCCGTCAGTGCCGTTCGGCGCGGTGCCAAGGACGGCATGCTGGCAGCATTTTAATCTGCGGAGCAGGAAGGTGGGAGCCACAGCATCTCAAGAGCAGCTCATGTGAGAGGCAACACTTCCCAGCCCTCGTTCCCAGCACTTCAGGATCATCGGGAGGCAGGAACCGCTGCTGTCACCAGCACCGTCTGCTGCCTTGCCTCCTTGACGCACAGCCCCGCTGCTCCCTTCGGAGCACCTGTGGTGGGCCCGATGCACACGTCTGATCCCGGGACGGCACAACAGAGGTGCCCTCTCGCTCTTTCCAGCCGAAGCCAGGTCCCTTCCTCAGCGGCTGAACCACCTCACCTCCAGCACTGCCCAGCTGATGCCTTCGCTAACAAATTCGATGGGGGTGTTTGTGCGGGCAGCAGTCTCCTTCACTAGCGAACCCTGGCTCCGCACAAAACATCTCTCACCGTTCACACAGAATGAGAAAGCAGCCCTCTAATAAATACATAAATATTTAATCCGGTAATTAATTAAAACTTTGTTTTCCTCGAGTGGCATTGCGTCTCAACAAGTAATTTAATTCTAATGTTTTCATTTAGGTAGAATCAAAGGTTGATGTTATTTCAACATACATGTTTCTGTGAACTGTTTCCTAAGTTTACAAGAATGTGTGTGCAATTATTGCCATCTACAAAGGAAATAGCAGTGCTAAAATATTTACGCCTCCAATATGAATCTCTTCTACTTGAGAGGTCAAGAACAGTGGTCTCCCTCAGACCTTGTCCATGTCAAGGGGTTCACTAGTTCTTATTTCCAGGACCTATCACTTATTCTCCTGGCTTTCCACTTTGTTGTGGTGTTCTCCCTCTGCCATTCAAGAAACAGGATTACTCCTAGATTAAACAAACCTGGAACACTAATAGGAATACGTATTCCATGGGAGGGAAAGTGAAGGAGACTGATGGAGGGCAGTGAAGGAAAAAGTTGACCATCTAATTGACGTAGATGCCTTGCTCAAAAAAGAGAAAAACGCTACTCTGCCAGCAGTGATGACAGTGCTGAGACTGTGTGACATTTAATGAAAATGTTAGGATTTTTTATTAGTCACAGATTAAAGTGGTTCAGCGCCTAGTCTTTAACGGAAATGTTGTCATGACTGACTGTACTTCAAAAAGTAGGGATAAAAAAGCAACGTACTGCAGATCAATGCGGTGGCAGAACTAAGTAGAGAGATTAACACATGCCAGTCTAGTGCCACCACACATACAGTTTCAATAAAATTTATTTTAAAAATAAAATATAGAACATTTTTAAGATGAACTGTATGATTTCCAGTATATGATCCAGTGAGAACACAAAACTTGCCCGAGTTTACTGCTTTGCATGTAGAAGGAGCTAGAGACTCTTTAAGCACTCGGTCTAGAGGCTGAACGTATACCTACTGACCATCTGGATGTATTTTCCTCCTGTAGTGTTTTTAATCCTGATGGACTACTATCTGTACCAGAAGTTACTATTAAGCTTAATGGCAAGACTGCAATCTACCATTTTTTAATTACACTTAAAATGCACGTATAAGAAAAACCGCACTGAAATACATTAAAACATGAGCTTGGCAACTGAAAAGATTACATGTTAGAAAGCATAGAAAAATGAGATGATGGTCTGAAAACGTGAGTTAGAACACATGTTTTAGTAACAAATCTACAAGAAAATTATGATTATAGAGGAAATCCAACCCTGTATTATACTACATCATCTTTAAAATGGCACAAATAGCGAGGTGGAATAAACAAATGAAAGGAGCACATTCAAGTACTAAAACAGCATTTTTAATCTGATTCATGTGCTCATATTTCTGTTTTTATCAGATGTCACGGTAAATTTTGTAAGCTTGAAATGTTGTTTGAAGATAAAGTAAAGCAAAAAGGATTTTTTTGTATGGGAAAACATGGATCCGAATGAAGCTAGTGCTGAAGGAGGCATTCTGTATAAGGTTTAGTTCATTTTGATTAATGCAATTTAAATTCGCGTGCTTACTTTTTTTAAGACTATTTCCCGTGATTATTTACAGATAGATATATCCTAGTGGCTTGCAGTGCTGTGCGTCATACCACCTGCAGAAATGAGAGTGGGAACTCAGTGCTGTCTCAGGCAGATGTTTCAGCTACGAATAACCTACGAATATCTGAGGCTCCGCACATGAGGTTTTGGGATCAGAGAAGCAGGCAGCCAGGTATTGGGGCAACAGGTGGTGCGCATCTGGGGGGGTCCTGTGGCAGAGGAGGGTTTCTGGGGCAAGGCTGCTCTCTGAGAAGCAGACCCTTTAGCAAGAGTCCTGTGAGCTGAAAGTCCCACTAGGCACAAAGCCCCGGCTTGCAGCATAGTGCTTATCCATGCTCTGCATCCCCATGCCAAACATGGTCCAGAGCTGTGGAGAAGCTGTGCTGTTGTACTGCACGAGTAGTAGGAGGAAGGCAATGGAGCCAGGGATGCCTGATCAACAGCTGTCTTGATCACACGACGTGTGAGAAAAAAATCTTAAGATCAGACAATAGGCAGCAAAATGGTCAAGGTAGCAAAGTGACAAGGGAGTTGAATCACACTTTTTGTTGAAATATAGATCAGTTCATGTATCTCAAACTTTATCCTATTGGCTGGAGCGTGCATGTTGTACATAGGTTGTCAAAACCATCACACTAAATCTGCTACTTCAGACCTCCTGCTGCCACCTCCTAAATGGCCTGAAACACCCTCTGTGCTTCATGTGAGGGCATGGCAAAGTTCAAGCTGAGCTGCAAAGAGCTCCTTGTACAGAGAGAACCTTCCAAGCAAAGTCATGTTAGTTCTGCCTTTAACTCCCAAACCACTGCCCTGGCTGACCCTGGGGAGGCCTTTTTAAACACCCAGCGTGACAAAACTGAAACCTTTTTTAAACCTTTTTTTTTTTTCTAATTTCTCCCCTGGTTTTACTGAGTACTATCAAACTGTGTGCAAGCAGGTTGCACCAGACTTAGCCAATAAAATAATGGTTGTAGATAGAACCTACAGCACTCAAAGAAAATACGGAAGATAAAACAGAAGTTACAGTAAGAAAGCAAGAATTAAATCTTTCATCTTTTTTCATTCCTATGGGAAAGAGGGCCTCTGAGCTTAGGCAAAGCTATAATGTAAAATTTCTGTGCCAATAAAAGGAACAGCTAAAGAAAAAAAAAGCTAGCCAGGATCTCATTTTCAAGAGATGTAATAGCCTAACACTTGATGCTCGTCAGTGGCGTGTTGAAAGTCTGGGAAAGACAGAAGAAATTTCCAAGATAAATAAGGCCAATTTTCATGGATGTAGTCAAATAACAGGAGCCTATTTCCCAAGCCTCCTCCCTTCATGGGAGACAAAGGGACTAAATTTACTGCAACAAACAGCAGTGAAAGTTTAGCAACTAACTACAGCAGAACCAGGTTCAGGTTATAGTAAAGATACAAGAAGATGCTGCGATGGCACCGCCTCAGAAAGGTGATAGCACAGATGAACTCATCAATAGGGAATTTCAGTCTCAAACCATAGGTCTTGGTGACAACCCCATCCTTTTCCACGGACATCTACTTATAAATTTAATAGTAGTAATATCAGAGAGAGTAGCACTGGTATCACATTGGAGAGGGTTTGCGAATTCTTACCCCGGCTCAGGAAAATGGCCTCATTTTGGATACTTACAGAGTTAATACAGTGCAAGACCTTTCTTTTTCTCCCCATTCTGTGTCTCCATTTCTGCTTACTCTGTTATAGGTACTGTGATGCTTTTGGCAGGGGTAACCTATAGAATAAGCGAAGCAATGCAAACAGCGAGAAGGTTAGCTAAGGACTGCCTGTATAAATACACTGGCTTTAATGATAGGGTTAATTGCCTTTGCATGTCTGGCTATAGCTTGATGCAAATACAACTCCAGTTAAAAGGGGTCTGACGTAAGTGTGCTACATACTGATATTTTGGTTTGCTTATAGTACAAGAGCATTGCTGGGGTTTTTCTTTACCATATCATTGAACTCTGCATGCAAAACTGTACTTGTAAAAGTTACGTCTTCAGCGAAAAACACCGTGTTTTGTGAAATGTTTAGAACTGAGCTCCACTTTGATTTGACCTGTGCAACGCTGCAGGCTCAGATCTCCAATCTTAGCAGCCTTATGGGCAGTACTTAACTCCTGCCCTACTGTTAATGCACCTGATGCAGCACTCGAGTGAACCGAATCCAAATGTTCTCCAAATCTGCAACAGAACACAAAGTTTGTCAGGTTCACCACGGCCGCTACTACAGCAAGGGTAAAACAGCTCTAGCACTGTGTTTAAAATTAACTGTACTCTGGAGAATTCAGGGCAGAAATGGCAAGGGTATTGCAGATCGATGTGGTAGCAAAACTACATCGGGCAGCTTGCCCAGATGTTCACTGCTAGCAAGCCTCGTCTTGCTGGTATTGGGCCCGAAATTAATAACAATAAAAAGAAGGTTCAGATATCTATCTAAGTGCAGCTACTTGTTTCCATAAAATCCATAGAGGGAACACAGAAAATTCCCATGGGAGAGCATCTACTCTGTGCCTCCCTCGAGTACTAGTTGACAAAACAGTAGCCTATTTACAGTATTTGTCTAAGTATGTGCTTGAACTTGAAAGCATTAGCACATTTCCTTTACAATCTATATTTAGCTGTGGTAGTCTAACTGTCCTGGTAAGCAAAGCAGGTTTGGTGGGAGCACATCCTAATAAGGTATTCCCCAGTACTGAAAATAATTGAATCACCGTTGTAATATTTCAGCTATTCATAATACCATTAAACAACAGTTCATAGGAAACCTCGGTGGAAACCTATTTTCATCAACAATGGTGTTTTCTGCTACAGATTTATCTTAGTGTTGAATACCTCCAAGCCATAGCAGAACCAAATTTTTCAGAAACTTTATTAATTTCTTGTCTACACCTCCAGAGGTAGTTCCACAAATTTTAAGATTTTATTTTTTGACTTAAATTTGAATACCTATATTTCATCTTTATTTCAGACACTATCCAACACTGTCCTACTCTCCTATATAATTAGTATTTTGTTCAGTCATGTTACTTTGCCCATCAACAGCACCCCCCCCCCCCCCATTACATTTTATAAAGTAGTTATTCAGTACATCAGCTCCTGAAAAGCATTTTGCACAGATACGGAAAAGACAATCATAGGAAGAAAATGACATTAGACTCATGTATTCTGTTAACTAGGAGAATAACCTCTAACTGTGCAAAAGGCAGTACCGCATTCTGACCAATTAAAGATTCTACTTCTGATTTTCATTATGTGGCTATAAAATGGGAAGTTTTAGGCAATCAGCACCTTATCCTCCAAACTAATGGAGTCAGTGGAACAGCGGCAAAGTAAAGGCACTTTCCCAAAGCATACCGGAGAGGGACAACTCTCAGTTTGTCTGAATTAGGCTATCAGCACTACCACAGAGTGGTAACAGTACCTCATCAAATTCTAGGCTTCGAGGCTTTTCTGAGATTGCATTTCACAATCAAAATTACTGGCAAGTGAATATAAGCTTAGAACTTGATTTCAATTAATTTGCATGCTTTTTGGTTAGTAACTTTTTCCCTGTGTTGTTGTCTTTTACGTGATGGTACGTTCTTCCTTCTCCCATGTCTATGCAAATGAAACTTTCCTGTGACTAAGTAAAATATAACCAAGTTTCTGTAGGTGTGTCCCAGCATAAGCAGACTTTAATTTAACTATTTATATTTCAGTAATGATATTTATATGAGAGAGGGAGAGAGAGAGAGAGAGAGAGTGAGCAACTTTTAGAGAACTAGGCTGTTTACTAACAAATTAAGGCATAGCTGTGACATGGGTTTGTACAATACAATCTGAAAGCTATATAGATTATAGATAAAGAATATAGATTTTGGCAAGCCTTGTGAAAAAGGAATAATCTTGCTATCTCGTAATGGTGCAATTCCAAATAATAATTTTGGTTAAACAGGCATGCTTCTACCATTTTTCGTTCAGCTTCGGTTCTGATCTCAGCAATCCAGGTCCCTGGGAACAATGCAAAGGTTTAACGTTTTATTCTTACTCAGTGTTCTTTGGGAAAATTTTTCAATAAACGAACAATTACTTAATAGGCAGCTGTTAAATTATACAATGAAGAATGAATTCTGCATGGCAGATTTGAAACGGAGCGCTATGCTCTTTGGCTTCCTTTAGAAATTTCCTTTCCTCATCATATAAACCTGCATCATGTTAAATCCCAACGCAGTGAGAAATAGAAACATCTAGCACATGGGAAGCACTACATATTGAAAGTATTTGTGTCCGAGAGGCCAGCTTCATAGGGAAAATTCCCCACCTTGCTTTTCAAATCCAGAACAAACAGATGCTACCTCAGGAACCAGGCTGACAGCTGTGGGCTGGTTCTTTCTTCGTAGTACACTTCTGCTGTTGGCAGGTGATGCAAAATTTTCCAGAAGACAGTACTGTAGAGAGCTAAATAGGATCCCAGAGAAGACCCCCGTTCTTACGTATAATTATACACATATATATAACATATATATATAATTAAATTTTATATATAATACAAAATGATATCTTAAATTTGTGTCAAATATTCTCTTTTATTTCCTGTAAAGGAATCCCTGAAGAGAGGAGATATGACAGCCCTGACAGTTGCTATGATGAGTGATCCCTTCGGATTATTATGTTTCATCTACCTGAGATATAAAAGTTAACTGTGTAGCATAAAGCCTCTTCCAGATGAGAAAAGCTAGAGATCTCCAAGTATCAGGCAGGAAAACCAGTCTTGAACTATAACAACAAAAAAATAAAGGGGGGGAAATGGAAAAAGAAAGTAGCAAATTTTTGATTCCCTAGTGCTTTCAAAGGTTATTCTGGGTATCACCAACACTTTCAGAGATGGCGCTTTTGTTCTGTTCAGGCCATATCTTGCAACACAAAGTGCTTTGAAAGGTTTAATTAAAGAAATCAGCCTGAAAACATCTGCTTATTATAAGCGAGAAGCAGGCACCACTGCCTGAGAGAGAAAGCTGAAGACAATTCCAGGATGTTCAGAGGCAGTCCAAAGCAGTTTTCAGATATTTGCAGGATTCATATATATTTATATATATGGACCCTCTTACTGATGCCATCATTATGAAAGAAAAATTTAATAGGAAAAAAAAAATAGTTTATGGAAATCTGTTAGCCAAAGTATTCTTAAATATGGTTCTCATTAGCAAGGTGTTACCACAGCTTTCTGACTAGTAGCTACTATTCCTTTGGGTAATATTAACTGTTGTAATCAGAGACTGTTAACTGTTACTGAGATTAAATAGCTGGTCGTTCAGATTTATGTAATCGGGAAAGGGAATAAGGATGAATAAGGATGAATTCCCTTCTGGCACTCATGGGTCAAATCTTCATTGTAGCTTAACGAGTATAATGGGCTTGAACCTTGTAATAAGCTTGAAAAAAAAACGAGATAACGTAATATATCTTCTGCAGCTCTGGTCAGGTCAGCTTCTTCACTGTTTCTATTAAGCAAAGCAATGAGCCTACCCATGTTATTTTGCAGGAATTACCCCTTAGCAGAAGCAGTGCTAGGAAACAACTAAACAGACAAAAATCCCTCAGCCAGAAAGCCTCCTCAATTATCATCCTCAGTGTTACTCGGAAGGCTACCATGCAATAAAACTTACCCTAATTCAGCAGCAAAACTCAGGACCCACATTATTTGTAGAAAAGATGACTGGGGTTATAACGCTAGATCAGCTGCATGAATATTAACAGTGCTGAGAGCCATAAGAGAGATGGTTCTCAGACTTTGCAGACTTGTTCAGCATTATGCTTATCAGGCCTCCCTGGAGCATGCCTAAGTGATGCAAAACTGAAAACCGTTGCCAGAGCTGAGGAAGAGTTCGTACCAGTTTCTGCTGCTGCAGGCACTGCAAGCGTGCCTGTTTTAGCAGCAGAATTTTGGGGGGGTTGGTGTTGGGAAAACAAGCAGCACGCTCGGGCACAGCATGCAGCCAGGTGCACCCCAGCAGGGCTGCAGCCCAGGCTCCCCTGGGCTGCAGGGGAAGGTGAAGAACCCCTTCACTTGCCATGTTAGTGATGCTGCATGCAAAATCCTGGTGCTCCCTAGCTACTGCTGCTAGACAGGGTGTGGCCTGCTGGGGGTTTGTCATTGCCTCTGCCAGTAAAAATGCCCTCATTTTACAGCCTGGTCTGCTCAGGGAGCCATTCTGAAAGGGTAAAAACAGGTACCAGGGCCTGGCTTTTCACTCAGGAATTGATGAGTAGTTAAAAAAAAGCAATACTTTGAAATCTCAGGTTCTGCTTGGGGTCTCTTTAGAAAAGTCAGGTATTCCTTGGTTTTGCCCTCTGACTTGGCAGCAGCTTCAGAAATGCCGGGTGGGCTTTCCCCCATGCAATTGCAGAATACGGAGCACCAAGTGTGGTAGCCACCTGCCACCCTGAGTGTGACACCAGCTTCTATCAAAGAAAGCAGAGCAGAAATAATCCCTTCTCAGAAGGTTTTCTCCAAAGCACAGCCAGCTAACTGCTCCTTTCTTCCTGCAGCGAGGCGCTGTACGGTGTCGTGGCGATGCTGGGGCCTGGCACGCTGAGGCCAGCCTGAGAACGAGCGGCCAAGGAAGCAGAAACCTCCCAAACCCAGCCTGTCACCACACCTAGCGCAGGGGGAAGTTGTGTTGCAGATAGTCTACCAAAGGCTTCAGTCCTTCCTGTTGAATCATTGCTAAAGCAAAAATAGAGGCTCCTGAACAGTTGGCAGCAGTCACGCTGACCTTGACAGGGCTAGGACTTCATCCATTTACATTAAAGGGTAATCCAGTATTTCTTGTGGTGTCGTCCCACTGCTGCCATAAAGCTGAATATGACCTGGTCCAATGCAAAGATGAAAGACCGCATACTTCTCAACTTTTACTTTCCAGTGGAGAGGAAGGTGTCACTTGGATTTTAAGCACTGCTGATTGCCACGTGCACTTGATATTCAGGGCTGAGTCTCTGAGCACAGGGGAGGTCTGTGCCATGAAATTCAAATCCGTTCCATATAATTTGGATCTGAGTTTTAGTTTCAGCTCTACTTTTCTTTCAGAGTGCATATTGTACACATAGAGTTAGATGCTTTATGCTGTTCTGCTTTCAGGGAAGTCATTGAGTTTCTTCTGAAAAATGCTGAATTGCATATTTATTTCAGAAATCTGTCATCCTTGTGCTTATTTCTGAAATCTGTAACTGTAGTTCCTAAAAGTTTATCTACATCAACAAAACCCAAAGCATTCACTTTCTTCATCTTATTTTTCTATTTAGGGAAATTCAGCAGTTCATCCATGTGAATAACACAATGAGGATTAAAAAGAGTTTCAGCAAACTGGCTGAAGAGCTCAGCTTTGGCATGCAGTAGGAAGAACTATGACTATTTCTTCGTTTGAATTGTTACAGTAAAAATAGTCCCCTTTTAAAATCCCGTTGCATAAGAAAAAATTGTATAAAATTTACAGAATAAGCGTGAATTTCTAAGTAATTGCCTTAAGTTTGTAGTCAGATAATTAAATCTTATGCTTTATAACAACTACAGGAACCAAAGAGGAATATTTTTTGCTATACACCCATGGAAACTAGATTTAATGTAGGAGGTTGTGCTCCTCAAAGCAGAAGGTACCAGTCATGGGCAGTGTCAAGACACTTAACTTGATGAAAAAAATGCTTAATGACATATTTTCCTGCCTTTTTTTTTTTCTTTTTAGTTAGTTAGAAGCCAGATGCCTAATCAAGGCTTTATCTTCATTGACATCAAAGCCTGCCTTCAAACTGCCCTTCACCTGAGCAAAATAGCAGCCACCTGCACTGGCAGTATTTATATATCAGCCTTTGGAAGTAGCTCAATTTAGCCTTGGGAGTGTGTTGGGTCTTACCTGGAGCAAAGGTGCCTGGTGATTTACTTTAGTGTTGGCTTCTTAAACTGCAGACTTAAGTAGTAGTATCGCAACTTTGTGTTTTTGGCTCCTTGTGCTTGGTGACTTGGGATAAGCACAGAGAGAAAATGGAGGCTGATCACTTGAGGGCTCCTACAGAGGAAACCAGCAATGGGGTGCTGGTGCCGGTGCCTGTGGCTGTAAGGTAACACAGTCTTGGGCTGATCAGAGCCAAAGCAATGGCTTTACGTGAAGCTGTAAACACTTGTATCAGATATAAAAGTTGTGTATGTTGATCTTCTGTGGTGCTAGGCAAGTGACATCCTATGGAGACAGCTCTTGATAAGTGCTATGTTGGGTAGTAGTCATTTCATGTCAATGTTGACAAAGGTGACAAGGAGGCCTGAGTTGTAGAGGAGGCCTGAGTCATAGAGGAGGCCCAGTGGCTTGAGCTTTGACACCTCCAGGCTGTTTTGCTCCCCTCTAATGCAACTTTCTGTCATGTGACTGATGAAAGTGAAAAGCAACATACTGCTTTATTAGTCTCTTCTAAATCTCTGTCTAAACTTGTTTTAGCAGCTTTGTCCACTCCCATTTTGGTGCTTAACTGGAATAACCTCAGAAGCAGTTGATCATTAAAAGACAGCTATGGCCACCTATGGCAAGGCTGTGGTGGGTCTTTGCCGACTTCTCTGGAGAGAAAACTTGACTATTACTAAGACAATCTGGAATAGCCCAACAGAAATACAGTGAAATACAAAGCAGCTTTGTTTCTTCAGGTAATATGAATTTCAAAGCACTTCTGTAACTTGGAAAGGCTAACATTTTGCCTATATTTCAACTTGATGATGAGGATAGTGTATCTACATACCACATGTCTCTGTACATCTGCTTTCATGGACTGAGTAATCTCAAAGTCATCAACTAGAAAACTAGCACTTACTGACAAGAATGGATTAGCAGGACTATGGGTAAAAAGAGGAACAGTAGGCACTAAAAACTACTATAAACCTTTATTAGAAAAAGTTATTTTAAATCTGATGCTCTTAAATACATCTAAGTGATATTATGACTGAAATATTTACATTACAAAATCATTTGAAACAGCTCTTTGATAAAACAATTGCACATACAGCAATTTCATACACAAAAAGTAAACAGTGTCTTTTCATAGCCTTCCATTGGATTTGGCACTGAAAATATTATTTTGATCTCATAAATCAGTAGATATCTGGGGATGCATGACTTATGACTTCCTAGAAACCAAAAGCAACATTCTTTTTGTGGGGTTAATGGAAGGTTATGTGTTTGAGTGCAGGACTGTTGTGCTATTAACTGCTGGTGATGCCAGTACTCTGTATTTGTAATTTTATGGAGGTGTTATTTCTACTTTGTTGAAAACCTTCTTTAAGATATTGATTTCATCACATCTAGGAGGATGCTAGTTCTCAATTACCCTCCTTTTTATCCATATGGTTCTCAAACAAGTCTTCTTTTGGGTCTGTAGCTTACTGCTTTCTGTAGGACAAGAATTGCTTACTCTAAATTAGATATCTAATTGTCCTGAGGAATGTTGGTAACAACTGCTCAAGTACTTGGAGAAAATAAGGGAAGAGGTAACAGTTATTTAGGAATCATCACATTTGCTGAATGTTGTAGAGTAGCATGTAGTGCAAGTAACTTCCTATTTGCGTGTTTTTCCTTGGTTTCTACAGAGGAATAATAACTTGAGTCATCACTTCGTGGCAAAATGATGGTGGGATGGATCTGTTTAGACCAGGCAGATGATTAGGATGTTACAGCAGAGGCATAAGCTATATAGTCCATGGCAATATTAAAATAATCTGCTACCATACTATCTGCTGCCTGGTTGTCCTGCTCTTTGTTTTGTAGGCTAGAGGACCTGACTGTGTAAATCACTTAGGGAAAAATTAACGTGAACAAAGAGGAGGTATAATGTTAGTACATGTAAACTAGAATATTTTAACCCTTTGGCTGTAGTAGTGCAGGAGCAAAATTTTCTAAATCCAGTGTAATTTAGTCCACCTACATTATTAATATAGAGATCACCAGTGTATGTGGAAGAAAATGAGCAGGAACAGATGAAAAGTGCAAAACAGACTGAAGTGCAATGGGCAGGCTAGTATCCAGGAGAGGGTAATATTGGATGGGAGTGAGGAAGAAAGGAATCAAGGCTGTGACCATGCTGAAGCTTCATCCATAACTGCTGGGGTCTGTGGAGATGCTTGGCTGTAACCTGAATGGATGCTGAGTGATGGCCTTGGAAAATGCCTAAGTCCACATAGAAATGAAAGAAAGATACTAGAGGGGTGAAATGGGCAGCCTGGAGAGGCAGTGGGGTTATCACGTCAGCCTCCAGAGGAGTCTGTTGTTAAGACTAGGAGATCAGAGGGAAAGGAAAAAAAAGCCATAAAAGTCTATGTTAAGGGAAAATAGAAAAACTAAAAATCATTTTTGCAGAGTACTGAGGGGACCTATTAGAAGTATCCATAACTATCTTGCAATACAAGTCATTCAGCACCTGGTCTCTTTTGCACAGGGAGGGCAAGATTTAATCAAGTCCTAACTTTTCAATAGTAACTTGGCAACTTTTAGGTTAGATCTGCTGCCTTTAAAAATGGCAGATAACTTGCATCCAGAATTGGCCAGGGAAGTGTCCAAGCCCTTATTTTGTATTTTGAAATGGTTAGAAAGTTCTGGAAGAAGGAAAGACATGTCCTGGTGTAAGTTTTTTAGAAAGGGTAAGTGGCGTAATCTCGTTCTTTATAGAGCTGTCACCTCAAGATTAATTCTGGGCAGAAATGATTTTAAAGCTTGAGGTAGAAATTGCTAATGATGAACTTCAGAACAAGGGTTAATGCTTATTAACATAACTTTACAGAAAATGTGTTCCCTCCAGTTTTTACTTAAATCTTTCAGGGAAACCAAGTGTCTAAGAAAATTACTTGAAACTGTGCAGCATTTTGACCAATTGGGGATTAATAGTAATTCAAAACCAACAACAGAATATATGCACAACAGTCTGTTCTCAAGCAGTCTCCATGCACTGTAGTGCATTATTCACTGTCCTAGATCCATGGCTAGGACAGGGTGAAGGATCATCATGCCGTGGTTCTGGTATGCCACAGAATGCCATTTTGAGGGGTTGGGTAAGTTTTGAAGTCAACTAAAAAAAACACCACAGGAAGAGGCACAGACCCCGTTTCTTTGTCCGAGCTGGGCTTCAGCTGGCTTTTTGGAGAAGGCAGCACTTGCTGGATGTGGGGTGGTGTGGGCTGGAGTAGGGCAAGAGGCACCATGGGATGCTGCTGTTGCAAACCACTGCATGCCAGCCACACAACCAGTAATGAGTAATGGTCTCAAAGCACATTGTTTTCTCACGAACAGTTACAGAAAACATTCTTTTGAACATCTTCTGAATATTGCTTTGCAAACTGTAGGAAGCCTTAGCGTAGCAACTTAGTTCCGTTGGGAAGAAACTGCTAACAAAGCTGCTCCTGGAAAATATCCACTTCTATTTTTTTTTTACTTGTCTTAATTTGTCTTCCCCTTTTTCCCCTGTGGTTGTATTATTGTAAATCAGTGTTCTAGAGAGTGATTTTACTGTCAGGAACTTGTGAAAATGTTTGAAAAAAATGTTTTACATTTATCTCTTACAACATTTTTTCAAAGTTAAAAATCATCCAAGCAAGGAAAATTAATTTAGCATCACCCGTATTAAATCCAGTATTTGCAATAAATTGTCTTTGAACAATGAGGAAATATTTACTCTTTGAGGAAATTACTAGTCAATTCATATTCAGTGATGAATACATTCAGGAAAATGGTTAGCTGTAAACACTTTTTTCTGTTTGACACATTCTCAGTTATTCACAAAGTTGACCCCTCCTCTGTATTTGTCAGATGTTAGTGAGCATTAATTGTCATCCTAGGGCTCTGGGGGTACCGTTCACTTGCTCTCTTTAACCAAGCTAGGCATGAACATATATTAGTGAAATATTTGCAAATAAAAGAAAACTGAGCATAATGAAGAGCTATTGACCAGGAAGTTTTACATTCAAATAGAATATGAGGACAGGTAGGATGTGATATGGAAGGATCTACGGTGTCGTAAGATGCAAGCTTTCAATACAGTGGAGGGGAAGCTTTGCACACACAAGTATCCAGTTTCGTGTGTTGCACATTTAAACCATATCAGTAAGACTCGCCACCTAAAATCAATGGGAGTAATACAATATTTGTGCTCTCAACTTGAGGTATCTCAGGAGTCTGACTTTCCAGTGTCACTAAAGGAGAGCAGGCATGTTGAGAAGCCAATGTCTTTCAGATATTCCAAGCTCGGTCTTCAAAACCTGAAGCTGTAATCTTCTTGCAGCTGAAGTCCTTGACCAAGTGGTTAGGAATAATGCATGCTTATCTACCAGACATGTTTGGTACGAGCACTGAATTGTTCAATCTCCCAGCCCATTTTGATGAGGAGAAACATCTTCAAGCTGAGCGTGCCTGAAGCAGGTTGATGTTGGTGAGCAGTGCTGCGCAGGAAGAAGTGCTGGGTGGTGAGATCTAGCACAGTGCTGAGCTGTGGAGTGGGTTAACTCAAAGGCAGTATTGAAATAATATTTTTGATTTCTATGGCATCTTTAATTTGAAAAAGAAAATGCTTGCTAGGGGGATTGTACCCTTGCTGGGCTGCAGGCTGCCTCCTGGCAAATCCTTTGGGACAGCTTCAGCTGCTGCCTGTCCTCACAGCTGTCTGCTAGTCCTAGTCTTTTACTGCCCTAAGCAGAAGTCCTGTGCAAATCAGTGCACCATTACCAAAAAACAAATTGAAAAGTAAACATGACATCGAAATGAGCTCAACAGTCTGATTTGAACACACTAAACCAGTGCAATCCAGAATTATGGGTGCTGTTTAAATCAAAAAGAATGAACAAACAGCCCACCAAATTTAGCGCATACATGCTCTTAGGTGCTGCACTATGCAGAAAAGGAGAGCTACGCAGAAACATGGACAGCTCTTTTTTGGGGTGGGGAAAATGTTTCTCTTGACTGGTGATGAATGTCACTTACAGAAGGAATTTAAGTCAACCTCCTAGTCCTACTATAGCGCTTTTCTCTTTATTTTTTTCCTCTTGATGCTTCTTTTCTGAAGATTGTAAGTAGCAGGGCACAACAAAAGCATTTGCTCCTCCAGCCTTTTGAGATGAATCATGTTTAAATCCAGTTCATCCGGGATCTGGGGTCTGTCAGCTCGTGTGCTGCTTCCCTTTAAGCAGTTCTCTGCTGCTGTGACTTCATGATTCACCATCACTGGGTGTACATGGAAGAGAAAAAAACACTGGTGTCACGCTGCTTGTTCGCTTGTGTCTCAGCAGAAAAAATACGCAATAGTGTCTGTTCAGCCCACGAGAAGGTGTTAACAGAAAACGCATGTCGGCCGTGCAGCACACCAGATGAGCCCATCTGTGGTGCTACAGCCTGTGAGCAAGGGATGATCCCACTTTTCTGTTGGCTGGAGGCTATCCAGCACGAGCGTTCTCCTGCTCCCAGACAAGGACTGAGGAATAAAATCCCCTCTTCACACACTTGAGGATAACGTTTTACGTGGTTTTCTTATATATATTAAACCTAGACTCGTAATATATTAATTTTCTTTTTGCCCCTCTGATTTCTGCCTAGATAGCTTGCTCCTTAGCACTTTCTTAATGTTTAGTTCACACAGACATGAAAAATGCAACTTCTGTTATCAGCTGGATAGATTTCCATCAGCACTAACAGCAGGGTTGAAAACCACTGCTGAAGTTTAAAGGGACACAATCTTAATATTTTTCACGGCTTTTTATTATTTTCCTAAGCTGAGGTGCAGGCTGGGCAGAGAGGATTTCTTTCCATAATAACAATTTGTTCCCCACGCAGACCATCACTCTATAGGGAAGAGCCACCCTTTTTCCAGACAGAAAAAGCAGGAGGGCACCCAGTGGGTGCGGTGAGGCAGGGGGTGCTTTGCTCCGTCCGTCTCAGCACCCTACAGAGGCAGGTGTTGTGCCTCTCTTTGCTGGGGGAGAAAAAGTTCCCCAGAGAAGAGATTTGTTCTCTGCCCTCCCCTTCACCTCACCTGCTGCCCTGCTCCTGCGTGCACAGGAATCCTGGTTGGGATTTCAGCACTAGGTTTCACATGCAAGACATTGATATATATTTATAAAAGATTATATACACGCAAAACATATCTGTATACATGGATGTGTTTTACTTAGTGAGCTTATGTTCAGGGTAGATGAGCACCATCTCCGAGGGAGCTAGGGCTGTCATGCCTTGCCCCTGGTGCAACACTCCACAGCCTTGATGCCTGTAAGAGTTTTAGCCAGAATAATAGCTTTCTTTTCTTTTGCTTCATGCTTTTTCACTTTTCTTTCTCAAAATTGGTGCAGAAACATCTGTTTATCTGCATGTATTTCTCTTCGATACTCAGCAAAGAGTTTGGTTGGGGAAAAAGTCCTCTTTGGTCTGACAAGGTTTGATCACAGAAATGAACAGGCACCAATTTGTTCATTTGTTTGTTTGCCAGAAAATGGCACCATTTCAAATATATTTTCACTTTGAAATGAAGCACATTCCAACATTTTGTGTAAAGTGAACTTTGAAAAAGTAGTTTTAAGATAAAGCATTAAGTTATCAATATTTCAGCACCATATTGTTCTTTTCTTAAAACCTTTTTAAAATTTTATATTAAAAAGTCACTTACTCTGCGAAGTAGTTTTGGAAAAACTTTCCTTCTGAAAATGCCATTATTGCAACAGTTTGCCTCGGATGTTTTCAAAATGCTATCTTAAAATGCTATCTTATCTAAGCCAGTTCATAGCTGAAAGCATTTAAGTCTTAATTGAACCCCCCAGCAACTTGCATGAGGAAGGAAAATAACACTCAGCCAATTGTGTTCAGTGAGGCACTGAGATGTTTCCCATACCGAACTCTCAGAAATAAAATCTTAACTCTTTTTTTAACATAATTTGAGAACAAGTTTGCCTAAACTAAGCGGTCTTCCAGTAATAACCTTGCCTTTTGTATTCAGATAATGTCCTTTGTCGGAGCAGTTCTGAATGTTGGCAAGAGAAATCTCATCTTCCTACATGGGCTTGTTTGCCTTCCTACCCTTCAGAGGCATCACAGCTGGTCCTAGTACACCAGATATAAGAAAATAAGCTTTACTGACATGCGTACCTTCACTCTGACTGAAACACCCTTATCAAACAGGGCTGCCATTTGGAATCACGGCTTACGCCTGGCTGCAGTGCTTCAAAGTGGCGATATCTCCATCTTACAGGTGGGGCACCCGTGGGAGCATGTAGCCCAAAGGCACCCGTAGCCGGTCAGGAGCCAAGTCCCCGCCACTCGATGGGGTGAATGGCAGTACAGCACAGAAGCACTTTAACCAGGACCGTATTTAAAACGCCTGCTAAAGTTGGTAGGCTATGGTGTTTTTTCTCCAAATGACTGTTTATGTTCTGGAAAGGAACTTGGCTGAGGATGTCATTGTGCCCCAAAAGCCTCTTACACCCCAGCTGTTTGGAAGCTGGCAAGCTGTTGGGATGGCTGCTCTGCATCCCTCCTGGCCCCTGAGCTGGCTGCAGGACAGCGCTGGGAAAATCTTTCGGGAAGCTGCTCTGGGAGCTGGTGTAAACACTTCAGGAAGCTGTGATTAAAGTCTGACCGGTGAGGAAAACTCAGTCTGTGCAGTGCGGTCATCTGTCTCACACTGGTTTGCCACTGCAGGGTTAGTTAGGGGTGCGATTTACGGGCAGCAACTGGTTTGAAATTTAAGGAGTGTCAAAACGTTTGAGTTGGAATCAGTCCTCATACAAGAAAACTTTAAAACCTAAACAGGCCCCACAATCAGTCTTTTATAATTATGTATATAAAAAATGAGATTATTTTGGAATGACTCACTTTGACCATATTTCTTCAAATAACATAATGAATTAAAAGTACCTCGGGTTGGCCATCGATTCTTTTTCTTCTTCTCTCACAGTAGGCAAACATTCACAATCAGCTGAAACAGGATAAGAAACAAGATGATAGTTGCTCTTGGCAGTTACTCTGTTTTATTTCAGAATTGCATCAACTTTTTTTTGTGCAGCCACTCTAGTACATAAACCTGCTCTTCTGCATCATTTTATCTATAAAATCTGCATGTTCCAAGCAGTGTAAATATTACATGTTTTAAGTCCTCCTTCCCTTTGATAGGTGTTGTGGTAACTTCTCTGTTAGATATGTTTCAGTTGTTTGTGTACACATACACAAGCACACTACCTTTGAGGACTGTTTCCCACGAGCTACCTTGGGAGGACAATTTGTTAGCCCTCCACAGCTTACAGCTGCACCTATGTTTCATTGTCCAGTAGGGAATTTGGGGGTGGGGTTTAGGAAACATTACTGAAAAAAGCATAATGCAAAATGTTTGCTCTCTTCTGTCCACAGAAATTAAAAATTCAGTGTTTCTCTATATGTTGTACTTAATGCTTTAATTTCATGACTGCCTCTTAGAACTTGTTTTCTGCTGGAGATTATAGACCGAGAAGGTCAAAACCCCGTCATCTGGAGAGTTTTGCTAATGGGAAGAGATGCTCCAAAGGGTTTTATGTCCTAAAAACCAAAACATCTCTAGGAGGTCAGACAGATGGGCTGTTTGGATGGAAGGCGAGGGACCAGGAATTTAAAAACAAGGTTTCAGCATTTCCTAGCCAGTGAGAAGCTGTTAGCACGGCTTGTTACATATCAGTTCGTGATCAGGTCCCAGTTAATTCACCCCTTACAGAAGACCTGCGCTTTGGGAGGAGAACCACCTTGAAAGAGGATGCAGATTAGGGATTTTCAGCTGGGAGAAAATTAGGGAAAAATATAAGATGCTTGAAAAAGAAGTAGCTAAGAGGGAGCTGAAGATGCTTCTGGTGGTAGGCACAGCGGGTACTGATTGCTGGCAGACTCACTGGGGAGGACGTAGTCAGGGAGCAGCAGCAAAGAGCAGCTTGTGCTTCGTGCAGCAGAGATGGCAAGCGAGGGAAAGGAAACAACAAGGGGAGGGGGGCAGTGATAAGATCTTGGCAGTGATTTTACGTAAACAGTGGTCTGAGCTACGAGTAAATACTTGTTTCTTCTGCAACAGCACGAGGTGGACCACAGAACTGTAGAAAGTCTGAAGACTGAAAGGACTGGATTCTTCAAAGAAACTAGTATCTAGCATTAAAATGTGCATTTAAAAATATAAATTCTGTTCAGAGCTATACTTGTTTTTAACAAGTGTCTACTGGAAACTCAAAACATTTATGATATTCCCTCATATGTTAAAAATAAGCTCCCACACAAACTAAAATACTCCTCTGAACAATCCTACCCCTGACATTTGTGCTATTTCTGTAGTAAAGAGGAAAGAACACAACTAAAAATGTTTTAGGAAAATCAGTGACACAAATACAAAATGCCTTACATTGGTTTTCTACGCGTGGGATCTACGTCAGCTAGAAAGAGAGGGATGATGGAGTAGAGGGGTTACCGTGTACCATTTTTGTTCATGCTGTTCATCCACTTATCAAGCTCTTCCATTTCTATCTCCATAACAGAGGGGGTGTCTTCTTCAAAAATAGGACTTGAGAAAAAGACATTACACAAAAGGCTTAAATCAGAAAACATATAAGGCAGTAGTTGTGCATGACTCCCTCATAATTCCAGGCATTTATGGCCGCTCTGGAAAGCTGCCCCAGACTAGCCACTTAAAAAGGAATGGTCATAGCCATCCTAACTCTGCATGTATTTAATATACATGTATTTAAATATCTCCATTTAGTCTTCTCTTTACCAATCATTCCTGTAATCACATGGTAGAAAAATTGTTTTTAGCACCCCCCCCCAAAAAAAAAAACAATTTAATATCGTTATGTTGATTGGCAAGATGGAGCTCAATAAAAGTTATCACGGGGGGGAGAGCTGCGCAGATCTCAGCAGGTTCTTGCAGCAGCCAGAGGATTACTTCCAGGGCAGCTGCCTCACATAGGGCAACCTTGAAAGATGAGGAGGTTGGACACGAAGCTTATTGTGAACAGCAACAGCCTGCGGTGAGCCCGGGGACCGACCTCTGCTCGTGGCATGGCCATATCTCGTGGTGGCTGGCGGGGCCAGGGGCAGATGCTGCTTGGGTCCCCGTGGGGCAGCTCTCGCCCGCCCCATCCCGCTGCCTCTCCTTTGCCTGTTGCCTGAAAGATACACCCCGAAGTTGCACGTTAGCCACCTCTAGAGGGTGTTCACTGCAATGATTAATGGCAAATTTAGCGGTGTTTGGTGCATGAAACCAGACAGCGGAGGGGGCAAAATCAGCAAGCCTATTAGAGTAAGAGAATATATATTTTTTTAAAAGAGTGATATTCATAAACTTTACCTTTTTACGTTTTCACTTCCCAGCTCATCTGGAAAAGAAAACAAAAGTTGCTGTTCATAGTTATGCTGTTTGTATATACACTGTCTATATTATAGGCAAATCCTTCAATAGGGTCACTTAAAAGAGGTTCTGTTTTCAAAGGGCGTAATCGTCCACTTTTAGACGAAAGGCAGCACATCCCGCCCTGCTTGCCTGCCATTTCCAGAGCAGCCTGTTACGTTTAATCCTCGGCACACTAAATGATGCTCACCATGAGCTCAGCCTGGGGGGAGCCGAGTAGATGTCAGTGCCACGGTGGGCAGGAACGCACGGACAGCCAGTTCCCTGGCGGGGCAGACATAATGAGGAAAGTGGCATCCCGAGAAGGGGCCTCGACTGTTACAAAATCATTTACTGGAAGCAGGGGAGGTTTGCTGCAGCCTGCACAAGGTCAGTCCACCTCTGCCTGGGGCTCTCCTCATGGAGAGGAGAAGGGGAGAGGCTGGCGTGGCAGCTTAAGTGCCAGTTAAGCAAATGAAGCTGAGCTAGCCCGATGCCAAAAGGGGTACAAAGCTAGCTACAACCCCAAGACAAAATGAAGATAGGAAAAAAAAAAGAAAGAAGAAAAAAAAAAGCAAACAAAAAAGCAGTGTAACAGCTATTATTCAGACAAGCAACTTCCCCTCCAGGGTTTCTTGAAGTGACTGAAAAGCCTCGGCCCTCAAAAAGTCTTGTTCTATCGCAGCTCCCAGCAGCCTCACCCTGTAGGCAGTACAGGCAGGAGGAGCACTAAATTTACCTTGCATGGGGACCAAGCACAGGGACAGCGTGGCACAGCCACATCCCTTCTCTGTACGGGAACTGCGAGGAGCCAGAGCAGCAGCACCAACTCTTGCTGAGGGACTGCTGCGTGAGTCTCCTTTGCTCCTTTTCTGCTTAGGAGACATGGAGCTAAAACCAGAGATGAGCACCCTAAATGGGGCATCCCAGTCCTTGAAACAGCATTTTGTGAATGATGTTGAGCATGTGCTAAAGATATCCTCCTGATGCATGAGAAGAGAAATTTACCTTGCTTAGACTTTTTCCTTTTATGGACTACTATAAAAGCTATAACCAGCAAAATCAGCAGGGCCAGCAGCACAGCGGGGACAGCGTACACCAAGACAGATGGCTCCTCCGTCTCTAGGCTCTCATTATCGCTCTTGTCATGCAGTTCAGTGCTTGGAACACTTTCCGCTTCAGAGCTGCCTTCAGTAGGCCTTGTAGAGACCAGTACTGGCTGGGTGCTGCCCACGGTTGTAGAGGATGCAGGAGTGACAGCAGGAGAAGGTATCACTGTGGCGGTGGGTAATGCTGGTGATCCGTAGCCAGAACCATCCTCGCCGTTTTCAGAGCCTGCCAAACATAGGAGGACAGCTTAACATTGTGTGGGTTTTACTGGTGTTATCAGAGAGTCAAAGCATGCAGATTTAGTATTCATTTTTCATTTGATGTCTTAAAAAAAGACAATCAGCAAATGCACATGCACACACGTGTGAAGTCTGGGCCGCCAGATGCCAAATTAGATGTGGAGTTTGTCACGAAACCTTACTGTGACAGGACTCTTCAGCTGGCTTGCACGGGGACACATCAGCCCCTGTGGTCTGCCTGCCTGCAGCTGCCGTGTTTGCCGTGCAGGTTGACATCAGCTCTCACGCTCTCCTAAAAGCCTTCTGCTGCCCTGCTGAGCACGCTGTCCCTCTCCATGCTCAGCCTGTGCCTGAGGAGACCCTGCTCCCAGGCTCACCAGCCCCTCCAGCTCACTTGCCTTACCCTTTTGAGCCCTTCTCTGATTCTTTAACTCTGTTTGGCTGCACAGCAAGGAGGAACGGGTCTAAAAGGAAGCACGAAGCCTGCAGGCGCTGCTGACTTTCACTTCTGCATTGGCTGGAGGAGGTAGCAGCACAGGGACGGTACCAGCTGCACACGGAGTTCACAGTGGTAAAGACACAATGCTGCTTCTTTTTCATAAATGTGAAGGTTGCAGGTTTTGAATCTGGATCCGGGTTTTGATTTCATTTAGCGTATATTTTGCAAGGCAGTTGGCTAAAATTGGCTATATTGGTGATACTGAAACAAGACTTTTTGATGCCAATTAAAAATCCGTGTTGACGGCCGTGGGATTTAAAGCTTAATGGCAGCACAGCAAATTGCGGCCTGTGCTGTATTCCATGCTATTGCCAAAAATCCTGTGGTAGCCAGGGGCGTGGGAATCAGTCCCTCAATAAATTACACCTACAGGTTTCCAAATGCAAATTAACTGCTTGAAGTTAACTGGTGACTTTTTGTGTCACCTGCCCTTTCAGACAGGATGCCGCCGTGGTGCAGCATTTGCGCCGTAACACAGGACAGGACTGCATGGCTTCTGCAGTTACATGATTCTCCCTGCTCTTGTCAGGCGCTGGGCAGCCGCGGTTTCCACTCGAGTTAGCAAGAGCTTCAGGTTTTCAGCACCTCAGCACTGGCATTTCAAATCTCACAGGACTGGATCTGAAAGTACTTAGCATTTTAAATGCTTTAGTAAACACATTAATCTTCATAATGGCCCTGAGAGATGAGCAGTTATCATCTCCATTTTACAAATGAGAAATCAGAAGGACAGGAATCTGTCCTTCCCAGGGACACCGAGCAGGAGAGGAAAACTGGGGTGAGAGCGCTATCTCTTGCTTAACCCACTCTGCAGCACCTCCTCGCCACCCAGGTCTGTCTCAGAAAGGAGATGAGCATCTCACAAGACACGAACCCCGATTTCAAATGAATACAATGCTTTGAGTGTGACAGCAGTGATTTATCTGGATCTTTGTGCCACGCTTATCACACAGGCACCTGATTGTTTCACCCTCTCCTGAAAGCTAGGAAAGAATGTTAATGCTTCATAAATAATTTTAATACTCAATAAATAATGCCTAATACTTTAATAAAATATTTGATACTACAAAGGTCGCCAGCCTCTTCCACTGCAATAAGACAACAAAAATGTTAGCTCTTCAATGGCAAAATGCTTCATGTCAGTAATCTGTGTCACTTTCTTCCCTGCTTAGTATTTCAGTGCCTTTGCAGGCAGTGACCCCTTACGTGTGTGCTCCTCGACCTGCTCGCGTGAGCTGCTGGCTCTCATTAATCCCAGCAAAGAGGATGAGAGGGAAAGCACCTCCCCATTATTATTTTTTGGCCATATATATTTGCACCGCAGTACCACAGGACCATTCCTGTGACCTTGCTTCCTCTTTCTCCTCTAGCCATCCTCCTTGAAACCCATCAGCTGCCTTATTTGATATGTTTGCAATGACAAGCCCAGTGCTAAAAATAGTGCAAAGGGTGTGGGGGAAATAGTTTATTTTCCATTTACTATTAGAGATAAAGTGGATTTTCCAAATGTCTGAAGCATGACGTGACTCTAAAGCAAAAGCAAGTGGTCACATCTCATTAAATGCAGTACTAGGCTTTCAGCTACAGTGCACGTTGTGTTTGATTTCCAAGAGAGACATTTCCAATGTCTCTGTTACTTTTTATTTGACTATTTTTGAGCTGTAAAGCAGATTTCAAATCTGTTATCTCTGTGTGAAATAGAACTATCTTTTCTAGTCTCCAGACAAAGAAAGTGTCAAATCACAAGGAGTGACCTTGTTGCCATGTAATTTTGTTCGCTTTACATAATTCCAGGGCCAAAACACCATCTCTTCTTTGGGCAGTATTTCCTCTTACTAAGGCCTTTTCTTTGAGAGATTTGAATGTGTCTTTCAGCAGCCGGGCAGACAATTGCACAAGATTCTTGCAAAGATATTGCTCCAATTTCCCGTGTTTCACCTGCTGCCTTGGCACATCCCCATGAGGTGAATGAAAGCTGGATGTTGCAAGGTTTAGAGCACGGTCAGAGAGTGCCTGAAAGCTGGAGGGTTTGTGGGATGTTATTCAAGCACTTTCTTCATGCTCGGAGAGACACAGATCTGATCTCTGTGTAGATACCTCCTCGACTTTGCAGAGCACTTCTTACTGGGCTCAGCCTTGTGCTTTTAGCCATGTTCTGACACCCCCACCCAGCGCCTTCCGCACGCCGTCTTGAGGGAAGCTGATGAGGGCACACCACAGCTTTGTCCCAGCCTGCATCACCACTTTTTGCTCATTTAAGAAGAGAAGGGAGAGGGGGGGGGCCCATCCTGACAGGGAGCTGGCCACCGCATTAGCACCAGGCTGGAGCAAGGAGCTAAGGTGTTCCCACCACCAAGAGGATCTGGGCACCAGGGGGCCCAAATGCTTGAGCAAGCATCAGCAGTAGCTCAAAAAAGGTTCCACTACAGTTGGTATGAGGTATTATTCATTATATGAATGACAAACGGGCTATGTCACTCTATGCAGATACCGTGGTATGAGGCATTATTCAGAATTTTCTCCTTAAAAAATACATTTGAGTGACTGATGAGTTTTGGAGGTGCCTCTAAGCCTGCCTTTCAAGGGAGGCAAAGGGAGCTGAACATCCTGAGCGGTTTTGCACGCCAGGATCAGCAGCTGTGCAGCAAACAAACAAACAAGCAGCATTTCTGCTGTTGCTGCCTTTCTTCCCCTGAGGTTTGCGTTGCGGCACTCAGAGGTGGTGATAGGAGCTGCTGGATGCAGTAAGCAGGCAAACAGGTTTCTGGCTTCGGCTGGATGGGAGGCAAAGAAAAATCGCACGCAGTCAGCACGCCAGGTTCTGCTGGCAAGTCCCTGGTCTCCCTTCTGGGCTCGCATTGAACTCAGACTGAGGCTCCGAAGGGAGTTTTTCAGCTTGCACAACAGCTCCTACGTGCAGAGGAAAGCGGGATGGGAAAAGCCAGATCTGAGTCAATGGAACAGACAAGCTTATTAATTTGGGATTTTTTTGTTTCTCCGGACTTTCCTGTAAGTCTCAAAAAGGCACCGAGCAGAAGACTCGGGAGAAGGCGACAAAAGAAGCAAAGCCTACAAGGCCCCGCAGAGCAGGCCGACGTTCCTCCTCCGTGCCCTGCCCTGCACCACGTGCGCTCCTACGGCTCCTCTCCGCCCGCGGGCTCACCTCGGCGGCTGCCTGGCGCACCCGTGCCGCCTCTCGCCCCGCGAGTGGCGCCCATGGCGGAGGTGCCGTGCCCGCCGCGGTCGGCCGGGGCCTGCCCGGGCCGCGTGCTGCAGCAGGCCGCACGCCAGCGCTGCTCCGAGCCCCGCGGGCTGGCTGCCGGGCCCACGCGCCGCTCTGACGGGCTGAGCGAGCGTCTCGGGGCGGCTAATCTGCAGAGAGGATCCTGTTAAAGAGGGGTGCTTAGAGAGTGCTGTCTAGGTATTACCCGGAGCGGGGAGAGAGGGTTTTAGGTTCACTTCTTGGCAAAGGAAATGGCTTTCTCCTTGCTGCGCGCCCATTCCGCCTAAGTGCTCTTTAAACAGCACATTTGGTCCTGCATTTAGAGCCAGACCGTGGGCCGCAGCCTCATCCATCACCCCAAGAGCTAAACGTTTTCAAGACCGAATCATGCTTCTAGTTACAGCTGTTTGAACCTGTGCCCTTCCAGCTTCGCATCCATGGCACCGGTGCAACTCCACCGCGTCCAGAAACTCATGGTGCAAACCTCTCAGCGCTCCCTGCTCTCAGTGGGACCCCAAACTTAGAAGTTCAGCAGCTCTGAAGGCTCGGCTGCAGTCATAGAAGTCTCTCGAGGGACAACAGGTAGGAGTCACTGACTGAAATTTAGCATAAAATCTTGCTGACGTAAAAGGGACATTTCCTGAAATGCCCCCTAAGCACTTGAAGAAACGCAGTAGAAGTTAGTGTGTCTGGATGGAAAGGAGGAATAGTAGTAAATAAAAACAAAGAATTGATTCGTTTGACAGAAAGGGTTCCCATCTGCTTTTAGGGGGCTGCACTTTGGAGAGAGAATATATAGCAAATCTTCCTTTCTTCTTGTCTTGCTCTGTGTTACAAGCTATAGGAAGGGCCTTAAATTTACTTCTAGGCTCGGCACGCACCAATGCAGGTGTTGTGCAAACCCTTAAGTCCCTTCCACCCAGAGCCAGTGCTGGGACCTCAGGCACGCTCACAGAGCTGCCGCCCCAGAGTAATTGCAGTGTAGCTGGAACAAAACCGTCTGTTCATCATAATCCAAACGGCGAGGCGAGGATTTTACAAGGCTCCAGTATGGTATGGGAACATGGTTTATAAAGGCTTCCATCTGCCTTTAGATGTGCTGCTAGATCTAATCTTACTCCCATCACCTACTTTTTTCAAAGCTCTTTCTAGACAGCAGAGGTGAGACCGTGGGGATCCTGGAGCTTCTGCCCCCTTCTCCAGCACGCTGCTCTGAGGGAGGCAACAATGTCTGGGACTGCAGGAAAAAAGAAGAAAGCTCCCCTAAAGCTCCTGCCCTGTTGATCTGTAAGCAAAAAGCAGTCAGCAGGAAGGATGCACCTGGGAGGCCAGCCACAGCAAAGGTGCTCCTGACCCACCTGCAGCATATAGGAATCTCGGTAGAAAGTTTAACCCCTCCAGTTCAGTTTCCCCAGAAGACCAAGTGAAAAACTGCCCTCAACATCAGCCTCAGTTATGTTCTGGGGCTGCCTGCACACCTCTGTGGGGGGAGAATAGGGATCTGCCCTCTTCTCCATCACCTTTCCCCAGCAGCTCAGGGCTCGCTCAGGGCAGCTGGGGCTGACACCGGCCAGGCTCTTGCCCAGCTGCCTGGCACTTTGTGCAGGAAATGGCAGCCCTCTGAGGGCTGGGGGCTCGGGCAGACCCCAGCACATGGAGGTGATGGAAGTGCAAGCGACCTCGATGCATTGTGCAAGCAATTGCTGGCAGCTCCCTGGCACCTCATCACACCACATGGCTGGGGTCTTGCCCCTCTGCTTCTCTGGGACCTCTGTTTTGCTCCGTTCACGACAGGATTTTTCTTCTCCCAGTCACTTTGATCAGGAGGCACGTGCAAAGCTTGGAGCGCATTTTCCTAGCACGTCCGTAGCACAGCAGGGCTGCATTAATGCAGGCAAGACCAAACCATTTTGTAACAACTTGCTTAACTCATTCTTACAGCTAAGCACGATTGCTAACCGCGATAAGCTCTGCAGCGTGCCTGGAGCCTGCAGCCCGGTTTTACAGCCTGGAATAGTGCTGGTTTTCAGGAAAAAAAACAACAACAACAACAGCACAATGCCACCACCTATTTCCCCAGTGCCTTTTAAAGTTTTCATAGAAGCTCAGTGGTAGCAGCGAGCAGCAGTGCCTCTCCCTGCTGTGCGGAGGGCTCTCCCTTCCCTCCCGGCAGCCGCGACGTGCTTCTGTCCGTACTGAGGCACTTGGGCAGGGATTTGCATGACGCCGGGGGGCACGTCAGCCCCTCCAAGGGAGGGTTTTCCCCAACCAGCTGCCTGCATCAGGCAGTCCCGGTGCGACGAACGGCGAGCGGCACAACCCACCCTCTGCAGGGGGCTGCAGCAAGTGCCTCCAGCACTCGGTCGTGAGCAGCTGTCCCACCTCGTGGTCCTTCCCTTCAAAACGCCTAGATCCCTGGTGCCGAAGGCTTGGCAAGGCAGACTTCCAAATATCTGTCTCCAGAAATGTGTTTTCTTTCATTGAGCAGGTTTCGGGTCATCAGCACCGCGGAAATCAGCAGCTGGCTTTTGGGTGGAGGGCAAGCTCGGTCTTGAGCTTTGCTATGACATAGCGTATGGCTGATAGGGTGGGTGTGGGGTTAAGAAGGTACAAGAAACGATTAAAATTAGACCCAAAACACCTGGTGAGCCAGAATAGAGACACCAGTTCCCCACACGCTTCAATGTAAGATCCAATCGCCACGGTGCAGGCTTACATCCGAGGAGAAGAGAAGAGAAAAGGGCAAGCCGCGGCTGGGAAGAAGCGCAGCCACAAGCAGCAGCGAGCGAGTTCCCGCAGGTCCCCTCTCCCCACGGCCAGCTGTGGGTGTCACCCCCGGGCCAGCCCTGCCAGCAGCGTGCCCAGGGCCCCCCACGGCAGTGAGGTTCGCTCAGCCACTCACCGTTGCCCTCCCGGGCGAGGAGCAGGGCGCTCAGCAGCGGGACCCAGCCGGGTGCCTGCATGCTGCCTCAGCCTCCGCGGCTCTCTCTGGGCTTCGGCAGAGCATTTACATTTCCTGTTTCCTGCCCCCGGTGCCTCTGAGTTGTATTTCTCCGGGAGATGGGCTCCGTTTGATTGTTTTTAGGAAGTGATGTAATGCCGTCCGGGCCTGTCAAGCAGGCAGGGATTGCAAAAGAGAGAGGAGGTTGCTCTTCAAGCACTGCTCCAGCACCTGTGGGCTTCCCGCCCTCCTCTCCGCTCCTGGCTGCTGTGCACCACCTAATTGCCAAAAACATTTCCAGTAATAAGCTGAGGAAGAGGAGATGCGTGCTGCCTGTGTAAGCAGCTTCATGGTGTCTCCCCTAGACATCAATCTGTGTCAAAACCCAGATTCTGGGGAATTACTGGAAGCTGGCAATGGCGAATCTTTCTCTTCAGGCTGGGGGAAGCTGCCAAAGTGACTAACTGCTGCTCTGCTTGTGCAGCTAATAATTTTTCTTATCACATTGATATTTCCATAGGTCATCAGGTAGTTTCTTAGCTAGAGTACTGAAGAAATAGGTCAGAAATTCATTTAATGACCAGCTTGTTAATAGATTTAAAATGCTCGAATGACTGAGCTAGCTAAATTGGAACCGGTTGCTTAGTATTGGCAATGTACATTTACCCACTGCTTAAAACAGTGGGGAAAAAAGCAAAGTCACTACACTGCACCTACAAGAGGACAAAGAGGAGCTTTGGCAGCAGTGAGTGGGTGATTAACTATTTTGGGGAGGCACTCTTTAGTATGGTGCCATAGCCGTAGATGAACACTCTTACCAGACAGATGCATTAGAGGTAAGGCTCGTACATGTGTTTAAGATTTTCCCATTGAAAGGTTACACAAGTTCCAAGTATTAGTAACAGTGTGTAATTGATAGAGCTGCTTTCAATTATTATTCATCCACATTGCAGCAGTGCCTAGCATTCCCAGTCCGGGGCCAGATCTTCTTCACACCCAAAGTATCAGCAGCCAAAACCTGGTCCTGAAGAGCTGACAATATAATTTACCAGGGTAGGCACTGCTTGGTCGGCTTAAACGTGGTGCGGATACTGCAACACTGGGATAAGTGGGAGCATCTGGTTGGATATGATGGGTTTTGCAGAGCGATTCCTGCCACACTTTCAGCACTGCACTCACTGTTGCTGCTTCTACAGTGCCAGGAGAAGCACTTCTTTCTGTTTTAATGAGTACAGGATCAGCTCCCAGCACTATTGCTGTTGTCCAGCCTAAGTTTTTCTTTAGCCCTGATTAGCAGTAGGTGAAGTCATAGTTTTTAACAGGATTTTTATCTATGTCATTGATTTAATGTATAAAGGAAGTTATCCTCTCTCCCATTTCTTCCCCATCTCTCCAAGTTTGCCACTCTCAGTCTTTCTAATGCCATATGAACTGCAAACATTTTCTCTCTGTTTACCATACTCGGCGTATTTGGCTATTTTGCTCCCATTCTGTAGAATTAGCCCAACTCACTCAACCCTTCCCTTTCAAAAACATAAGATAGAGTGGAAGTAAAAAGAGGAAAATTTTTTTTTGCTGCCGTTTTACCTCGTATTTTTAATGCACAAGACAACATCCTTTCTTCTTTTCCCTTCCAGTCTTTCAACATTGGATGTAGCGTTTCCCACTTGTGTCCCCATTAGCTATTTTTGACATATGTTCAGCTAATAACTCATCGTTACCCCTCGAGAACAAGATAACCACCCAGTGGTGTGTATCCAATTAATGATTTCTGAGGCAAATTGAAGTTCAGGAAAGGTGACTTGGTGCTATGTAACATTTTAGGTAAGACTTTAGAGCGATACAAAGGTAGTTTGGCATGCATTCGGCTAGTTCAATGCTCAAAATGTATCTGCCCCTGCAAAGTCAACCAAGAGCAGGTATGCTCCTAGCAGCTGCTCACACAATTTGATCATCTTTTTTTGTCCTTTTTGTACCTTTTGAGCATGTTTTCTCAGTTGCATCAGTGACAACAAAAGGAGGGAGTCCAAATTCAGCCTGCATTGAAAACGAGCGTCTCACTACCTGCAACTGCATAAAGATAGTGATCACCTCGCTGTAAAACTTGTGCATTTGGAAACCAGGACAGCCACAGACACAGAGGGTCTTTGTGAGACGGGTGGATGGTATCTGGTAATTTCATAGCCCTTCGAGTACTCATTGTGATCCACAATGCACCTTAGCAAAAAGAAATGTCTTTTCTCAGGTGAGACAAATGTGAGTCCTGTGTGTTTTCAGTGGATGTTACCCAGCTGGAAACGTCTGTGCATGTTTTAGGTACCATTTCATTGATTTTTTATGTTTTAAAGGGCATTTCTGAGTACCCAGCCAGGCTGTTTGTTAATGCCCTTTTTTAATCACAGAAATGTTTGCATCACTGAGGCTCCGGGATGTCATCAGTGCCACATCTTCAGAAAAACAGAAATGTTTTGTAATGCTGCGGCCACTTGACTCATGCTCTTCTTGTTCCTTTTTCCTATGAGAACTCCAACAACAACAACAACACAGCAGATAAAACTTTGAGAGTGGTGGAGCACGTTGCTGGCTTGTGATAGAGCTTACATTAAAAACTGGTGCCAGTGCAGCTCGTCTGCTGCCGAAGTCAGCAGCTGATGGGACTGCCCTGAAGTGCAGAGAGGGACCTGTGCCCATCAAGTTCTGCTGGTCCTTTCATGTCTTATTCCTGCTCCTGACAGGTGTTGGGAAAGGACAGATACAATTTTCCCACAGAACACAGTGAAAGAAGGGGAAATCGCCCTGCAATGCAATTTGCTGCAGCGTTAAAAGACACGTGAAGAGTCCCCAGGTGAAAGGACGGTGGGCAAAAGCCAGAGGCAGCTCCCGAGGACAGCTCCCAAAGCCAGCCTGAGTGCTGACTGTGCCAGTGCTTCTGTGGGCTGCAGAAGGATCGAGCTGCTGAGTCAGGGCTGAAACACGCAGCACGCACGTACAGGCACCCGCACGGATCTGCGAGCGCATGCCCCCTCGCACGTGTTTCAGAGCAAGCTTTGCCCGTGTGAGTTGCCGCAAATAAAGCTCTCTCTCCAGTAAGCTCTCTCAACTCTGGGCTATGTAAAAAGGCAAGTTATGTTTTATTTCAGACACAGAGATGCTCAAGGAAAAGATTTACACCTTTCCATGACCGATGCCACCAGTACAAACTAGAACAATGCGTAAAACAGTGAGATATTGGTCCAAAGTGGGTACCATAAAATAGCCCAGCTGACATTAGAGGGATAATAAAAGTATAAAACCAAGTACCTGCCATCTTTATGACCTCTCTGATTAACCAGGCTTGTAAATTTCTGCCTTTTTATTGCCTTGTTCCTTATTTCCAACTTACATGTAACATGGACCATAAAATCACCGCTAAAATATTTTCAATAGGAACAGAAAAAAAATATGAAATTCTACTTGAAAATATCCAGATGTTTTCTTCCGTTTCAACTAAATGAAAAAACTCACCTGAAATGAAAAAGAAAAGGCCACAAGTAGTGGATGTGATTGAGGAAGACACTTAAATATCCTGCGGTCACTCATACAGAATAATCAGCTGAGGAGATAACACCACATAAACTGTAGCAAGCTTAACTCTTTGGTTTCGTTTTGAGAAATGCAATGCCATTCATTAAATCAACATTTCTCCTGTAGTTCCTACTGGATGGTCACTGAATAAATGCAGACAATTGCTTAAGTGGCCAAATACTTAAAAATTAAGAATTTAGACCTCAGAAAGCCTGCTCTTATCCCAGGCGGCCAAGCAGCGAGGGATGCCTGGGCTCCTCCAGCATGGGGAAGGCTTGGGCCAAGAGGATGGGCCCGTCCCTGTCCCTGTCCCTGTCCCTGTCCCTGTCCCCGTCCCTGTCCCTGTCCCTGTCCCTGTCCCTATCCCTGTCCCTGTTCCCAGCCGGAGGGAAGTGCTGCTCCACCTGGGTAGTGTTTGAAAACGATGGGAAGCGCCCCGGCAGACACTAATCCATTAGCACCTCAGACAAGCAACCCAGGCCTGCATAGTGCAATGCCAGGCATTGATTTTCAGGCACTTCTGTGAATTCCAACAGTGCAGCTATTGTGAGCTATTGTGGCAGAAATGTACAGGCTATCAATCTCTTGCATTTGGATCCTTTGAGGCCAGTGGCGGGTTGAAACTGAAAGAGAGTGCACCAGTTTAAAAAAGAGGCTGGGTCGGTTTCCTGATATTTTCCATATGAATAATGGTTTTGCTTATTTGCAGAGCAGCACAGCGGATTGTTAGTCAAAGGCTTGCCCCATTCTTTGAAAACAGTTGTGTGAATGACATATTGCAGTGCTCAGGGTCTGAGCTGCAATTAGAGACAGAATGGTTTAAATACAAATTTTCTGCAGGGTGGCCATATACCTTAAACTTGTACTGTGAGTGCACGTGGTGTAAACATTCCAAGATTAATGTAAGAAACAGGCGGTTCACTGGGGCATGGCACTTGTGATGGCAGGAGAGGTCCCACCCTGCTCCCCACGAGAGGACTGGGAAGATGTCCACCCAGAAAGGGACCCGTGGTCGAGCTGTCACCCATGTCTGGGCACCGTGAGCTAGGGAAACAAGCTGGTTCGGATGCCTCACCACGGGACGGGGAGATTGCTCAGATGCCTCTTTAAGGGGAGCTGGCTGTAGTCTGCTGGCTGGGGAATATGGTCTTTCTGTAAGAAAATGAGTGTTACAGGCACAGGAGGGAAGCAGAGCTCACGGTACAGAGAGAGGTGCTACAGGAGGAACAGTGAAAGTGTAACGCTGAAAAGAATGCCTGTGCAATTCGGAAAAGCACTTTGGAAAATGGAAATTCTGCGTGACTGCTCCTGGGAGCAAGAGAAGAAATATTGCCAGGGCATCCAGCACGGGGATCATAGGCCTGTCTGGTCACAGGCACTTAATTTGCCAGCTCAGCTAATAAATGTGCATTCAGCAACTTAAAGAGGGGAAAAAGCAGTAAGGCAGTGAATTATCTTTACATGACACTTGAGTACTGTGTGTCTTACGTGGAGGTGCCTATTAATTAGCTGTCACTTTCAAGCCAATGTTTGCTTAAGATTTGTCTTCAACAAAAATACAGCACTCTGTACAAACAGAAACATTTATTTTAAAGAGACAATGAAAAGTGAAGTTGATGAAGGAGAAGATTGAAAAGCACAAATCTGCCTTGGGTGTAGTCACTGGTGCACTTAGTAAAATGAAGAGTAGAGAAACAAGGTTCTTGAGAAAAAGCAAAGTACATTTTTAAACCCTTCTTATTTTTTATTTCTAGGGTGCTTCAGCTGACTGTTAGAATGTATTTTCTCAGCTGTGAACGATGCATAAGAAAAGAATAAAATCCGAAAATCCCATTTGTGCAATAGTAGTCTACCATAAAAAAACACAACACATACAAACTGTAATGCGAGCCGTAAGATTTTCCAGCCACACCTCAAATCTGAAGATGAACTTTGATGTCCTAAAATAATGCAGCGTAAATGTTCCTTGATATTTTTTTTAGGCTGGGGCAGCTCTCATTTGATCCTCCCGTCTAAGTCCCTTTCTGTATCCGTGAATTAAAATATTCTCTAGTTTTTCCTTTGCATATTTTCACTGTAATTACTGAACTTCACTTCACAAATTACTAATGCAGAGTCCAGACTATAAAGAAACATTAAAGACTAGCTTTTTTACAGGTGCTTAGATACATAAAGATGCAAATAAGCACTGACACTTTTAAGAGTATGGGTATCTGATCTGGGACAAGTTTGGTTCCTAGAGACTTTGAAAAAGTGTGCTTTCTTAGTTGGTCATTTAAATGCCTTTAAAGCATTTAGCTCCGTAAGCCCAGATCTATCCCAGTGTTATGAGCAGTCTTTTAAAATGTTCTACACAGAGATTGCATTTCTACTGTATATACAAACCTGAGGCTAAATGGAGGCTCTTGGGCTATCTGTCAGTCTGCATTTCAAGTGAGTGGGTTTTTAACTTTAGGCCCCCCCCCCTCAGAAAAGTGTCAGGATTTCTAAAGGTACTTTTGGCCAGAAACTGAGACCAAAGCACTGGAAACACAGATATTATTTTAAAGTGGACCTCAGCATATTTTTGAAACATGATTTTTAAAATATACATAATTAAGCTATCATTCATAGTACCATATAGTGAAGATCGGTTTGATCATCACAGATGCTATATGATACATCCCCTTGCCAGTACAGTAGCGTTAAGCACACAGACCACTAACTCTACAAGCTTTCTGGTCTTTGCAATACCAAGGACGCTATTTCAGCGATTTGTGAACCTTTGTGTGCTATCTGAAATCATTCAGGTTCCACTCTTAAACCTGTAAAGTCCTGTTCTTGGGCCCTCATTTTTAATAGGCAATGCAAACAGTAGCTTGCCTACGATCTCTCTGAAAACAGAGTCCTGTTCCTGCGCATGGTATATTTAAACGCTGACCAGGTTTTCATGTGGGTGATAGTATTTTTTGTGCTGCTCATCCAAAATACTATCAGTCACAATCCAGGGAGGGATGTGCAGTTAAGGCAGAAAGTATCACTTCTCAGCACCCTGTGTTTAAACCTGTCTTGTGGGTCAATATAATTGACTGCAGCACTGCAAGACTACCTGAAAAAAAAAAAAACAAATTCTGCCTTTTGTCTTCTCTGTTACTTTATTTTTGTTTCTTTCTCTCTGAAAAACACCTTTCTTCATTTTCTGCGAGAAACACTGCCTGTTCATTACATTCTTAAAGTAAGCATATGTAGTCTATTCATTTCATTTTGTCTGATGATACAGAACAGTTTCATATGCAAGTTGTTATATAGCTGCCGCTGAGTAAAACCTTACAATTTGATGATGATGTGCAAGTGCTAAGCTTCCCAAATGTCCTTTTTGGAGACTGTAATAAAATGTACAAAAAGCACTGAGTTTACCAAAATACAAGTAGCTCCTTATGTCCACTTCCTCCTGCTTGAGGTCGGTATGGGGAGAAATCCCTTCCGAAGCGCTGGGTTAGCTGTGATGTGTACGTGCACCCTTCCCTCCTGTTGTTCCTCTCTTGGATGTGTGTCCCTGTCCATGCTGTAATCACACCTCCCTGGCAAAGCATAGGGGCACCAAGTGTGGTGTGAAGGGGGTATTTCCTGGGTCTCATTTTCACAGGGTCACAGAATGGTTTGGGTTGGAAGGGACCTTAAAGACCACCCAGTTCCAACCCCCTGACATGGGCAGGGACACCCCCCAGCAGACCAGGTTGCTCAAATCCATTGCCTATGTGCATTTCTCTGAAGATTGATGTGCTGTCAGAACTGCAATTGTTATACTTACGTGCACCCTGCGTATGAGGGAAGCAGTGTTATAATTCTGCAGGAAGGGGCATTCATCCAGACACAGGCAGAGGCATCAAGAGGTCAACGCTAATGCCTGTTAATGGAAACCATGGTGGAAAGAATTATAGATATGATCATATAGGAAATAAAAGCTTCCTGGAAGCGAACGTGTAATTCCTCTGTTAATCTATTTTCAGGGTGCTTAATTGTGCAGCTTCACTTCTCCTACCATGTCTACATAAGTCAATCCCCACGTAGCCTGTGTCTCAGAGAAGCTGAGGGCCTGCAAACCCGGTGAAGGTCAGGACAGGAAGATCTCCGCTTGGCATCAGTCCTTATAACTTTATATCCACGTAGTGAGAGGCGCGCGGAGTTCATTTGAGGTACACAGCTCAAATTTGGAGAATGTAAATATCTGGCAATCCAAAAAGGTGTATTTAAAGAGGTGTATTAATAGCCTGTAAATTGTTTGGGTGGATGGCACAGAGCTATCTCAGGTTTCCGAGCTGGGGCACTGCTCGGATCGGGCGGGCAGCCGAGGCGGAATTTTTCACCTCAGAGGAGCTGGAATGACAGACGCAGGACAGAAAGCTCAGGATGAATGCTTAAAAGCAAACCGGTACATGCACTTCTGCTTTTTGAAGATACAATCTCAGAAATATGTGCCTTGCCTGAGGAGTCGGCATCTGAGCGAGAGGCTGGCTCAGCCCAGCTGGGAGGCAGCGCAGGGGCTGCACCTCCCTCTGGCTGGGGCGTGCAGGCTGCTTTCCACACCGTGTGCCATCGCCTCCGACGCTTGCGGGCTAATACACAGGCAGACACGAGCAGAGCTCCCCACAGAGAAGGCAGATCGAAATGATCGTGCCGCCTCCTGCGATGACTGCACCACTGCAAGCCACTGAGATGAGGTGAGAGGATGAAGAGGTCCTAAGGAAGTTTTAAACTCATAAAGCTCCCTAATCCCTATTCTGAATAATCCCTTAGGAAGCTTACATTCATTTAAATTTCATATAATCTCATTGCCCAAGATGATATCTGTCACCCCAGTATTAGTACTGGAGAGATCAATGCTGGGAATGCATTTAATTAGGAAAGCAGGTTTGGAGCTGCGCGTATGAGTCACGGCTGGGTACAGATCACAGTGTAGGAACTGCTGGGTGACGACCATATCCTGTCACTTCCCTGAAGCGCCTTGGTTGTGATTTAACCATGTGCATTTAAGACACTACTGCAAGCTGGTGTCCGACCACCCGAGCAGTCAGCTTGCCCAGCAGCGCTGGAAGCAGGGCTGCCAAGTCGCTGTAGGCCTCGGGGTTTTGGCCCCTTGTAGTAATGCTCCTCACTCCACCAGGGCTGAGTAATGGCCAGGTGAGGGCACGGCATGGAAAACACAACCCTCCTCATCCGTTTGTGTCAGCTCTGCCTTCTGTAGATCTGCTGTGTCGGGTCTCCGCTGCCCGCTTCTACTTGCCACGAAGCTGTGAAGCACCACGCAGCCAAACTGGCAAGGGATTAACACATCGCAATTTTCTTTCATTTGTTGAGAGGATTTCCTTCACTTTTTGAAAAATCAGGTTGGTAGTGGGCTGTGTATGAAAACCACTTCTGGTGGGGCAGGGGACAGGCCTTTGTAGTCATGCAGGGGCTGGAGCTGAGTGCCTTTGGCTTTCTCAGTCTGCCCGTACTTGTCTCTCCCATCCCACCATTGTGTGGCTTGCTAAGGGCACACCATATCTGCTCCTGCTTGTCCAGATATACCTGCCTTATGTGCACTGGTCTGGTCACTGCCAGCTCCCATGGGGGGCTCGTGGTCTGTCTCTGCTGGAGTTTGAACCCACCTGCATGCCCAGCATTGCCCAGCTCTTCTGTCATTTCTGCCTGCGCCATGCGATCAGCCTACACATAATGCTCTGCCCCTTTTTCTGAGAGCTGCAAAATTGATACCCATCAAGCCAGCTTTTCAGAAATAGTCCAGTTGTTGGGAACAGCACTTGGTAAGTATCTCCTTACCTAGTATATCCCAGATCTGTACTACAAAGAGCCTCTCAGTAACTGCTGAAGTGCCACGCCAATTTTCAAGCCCATCTGACTTCCAGGCTACACAGAAATCTTACTCTTACACAGAAATCCTGCTTCAGCCTTGCTTTGAGTCTAGGCAAATTTCTATTTGCTTACTGAACATAGATGAGCCCTGGGCAGTGCTGTGACATACGGTTTACATAGATCTTGTCTCATTAACTCTGGGAAAAAAACCTTGTGTCAATTAATTCTGAGGTGGACCTGAGGCATGGGTGGCCATTTCTTGCCATCCTAAATGCAGACTTCCCATGGTTTTATCTGTTTTATCTTTTTTTGTGGCTTATTTGTGTATGGATGTGGACTTTCAGAGGACTCTGAATATTAAATTGAATAAAAGTTCTGCTCTGCTGGAGTTATAAGTTGTCTTTGATTTCCTGCAGGGGAATCTCAATGGACCAAGACGTCTCCTTTTGGCTCCTTCTTTTTATGATCTACCTGTTTTCCTTCTAGATTTGCAGGCCATGTGGGCTGACTACAAAGCCAAACAGGGCACAAGTATCTGGAAACTCACAAACAAGTATTGGAATAGAAAACATGGAAGAGTAAAGAAAAACAAAAGATATAAATTCAGTTAAAAACCTTGACAGAAACTAGCCAATGTCTAAGCTGTCTTTCAACCTGATTTTTTTTTTCCTAGAATCGTAACATGGCAAACTATGTAAACAAATAGTCACAAACTCATTCTTTGTGCAGGTTTTTTTCATGGGTTTAATTTTTTACAAGTGCAAAAAATGAATCATATTCACGCTGATGATTTGGAGTACAAGAAATAAAAATAGGCTTAAACAAAGGGAAGACTTGGAATTGTGTTAGGAATACACTAGGCATTTGTGTTCTCCCACACACATAGTTCTCCCACACTAAGAATGTGAGAAAAAAAGGAAAAAAAAAAAAAGGTAAATTTTGGGAAAATAACATATTTTTGATTAATGCATAACCTTTGATCTAAGTATCATGAAGACACACCAAGTAAAATAGAAAGTCAATGACTGATTGTCTCCAGAAAGAATTAAATATTGTTTTTAGAGAAAAGAAATGGACAGCAAATCACTGAAAAGAGGAAAAGAGGGTTTTAAATATAGTGTTAACCATAGATGAGGCCAATAAAAGAGAAGGGGAGAAAGGTCCAAAGAACTGAGGTTAGAAAGGTGATATTTAGAAATGGAAATATAAAAGTGAATGATGGCAAGAGTGTTATACAAGTGTATAAGGGTTAGAGATGAAAGAGAAAAGGGAAGGGTTTAGATGAAGATTATTAAATGTCAAGTTGAGAACCTGAAAAGTATAGATCAGAAGGGAACACTAATAGAAGGAAAAAAATGGAGACACGTGAAAAGGGAGAAAGATCACATTTTATTATCAATTCTCTCAGATGTCCTGGGAGACTTCTGGGAATATCACAGCCTCTATTACTTGGTCTGTAAAATGAAGGTAAATTTATCTAATTCACAGAATTTTTGACTGGATTAGCTTAGACCTATTTTAAACCATTTAACAAAGTTAGAAAGGAAATTATAGATGGGCAAAAATGCAGTGAATGAGGAGGTAAAAATAAATATGGACATACTGGATGTTGTGGTCTAATGAAGCAAGATTTGGGAAGACCACTAAGTACAGCAATGCAGAACTTAGGGCCTGAGATCATGAGCGCATGTACCGAGAGGGTGATACCACCTGATACTTGAGCTGTTTCAGAAATATCACCTGCAAGAGACGATGTCAGAAATGTGCACTGAGGTGATGTTTCCCCTTAGCGTCCTTCAGGCACAAGGCTGAGGCAGCTGAGTGGGAGGTGGGATGGTGTGAAAGCCTAGGAAGAGGTGGCTTTCAGCTGAAATATTGTAAAATACAGCAAGGCATTTTAAAAGTTACTGGAAATGTGGCATCTTCTCACTGAACCAGTCTGAGTGGTATTCTTTCACTTGGCTGACCACAGCAATTTGTAATTTGCGCTCCTCCATTACGCTCCAGGAGCAGAGGTGGCACCGTTATGAAAAAGCTAGCAAGGCACTTCTTGTTTCACCACCCTGCCTGCACCCAAAAGCTGTGTGGCTTTAGCTCGACCAAGACAGTTCAACAGCTGCAGTTGTAAGAGAGAGAAAACATCTCCAGAGGAGGAACTGGAGTAGCAAGAAAGGCAATGAGCTGCATGAGAATTATAATCTTGTACAAAAGCAACGTGACTTTACCCCAGTGGAAGTGTATCCGTACGAGGGAACCACATCTCTGCACAGCACTGCTGCAGCTGTACAAAAGCAGTGTACAAAAACCACGCCGTCAGACACTGAGCTGTGTCTGTGACTCTTCTCGTCTGTTGCGATGATATTTTCTATTGTTAATGGAGGTATCAATAAAAAGTAGGCTGTCACTCCTCACATGGCAAGCATTTCAATTAGAGGAGATTTGTTTGCTTATGAATTGACTGATTTGGGTTCTGATTTTCAAGAAAGGGAATTGCAATATAGGCATATTAAGGCATCTAGATGCAAATACTGACTTCCTTGTTTAAATATAAAAACTCTTATCTGGCAGTAGCACCAAGCTGTTCCCCATGAGAACTTTGCAAAGTCCTTCTTTAATGATTGCTTCCTAAAAATTGTAAGCAACAAGCTTTTATTGATATTAAAAAAAGAAAACAATATGAAATGCTGTTATTGTATGCCACAGTTGCCCAACCAAAACACGTTTTATTTAATTGTTGAGTAGGCTGATATTTATTCTACCATTTCAATGAACACAACCACTAAGAAATCTTGCAGGTATTTTACTAATATTTTAATGTTGCAATTTAGTTTACATCTGCAAAAGTGTTTTAGTTAAATTTGACTAACTTGGTACCTACTGTTCATTAAAACATTGGCTGGCTCCCTGAGCCAACATACTTCCCAGGTTGTTAGAGAGAACAAAGGAAAATCATCTGAAATTAATACCTGCATATATGATTGGTATTTTCCACTGTAAGCATACTAGCTAACAAAGCCACATGGCAATTTTAAAATCTGAAATAACTAACAACTCTGCATGATTGAGAAATTATCCTCAAAATTTGCATAATAAATAATGAAAAAACACCTATTTATGTATTCTTTCAGATCGCTTATCTAGCAAAATCACTGATCTTGGTTATACATGTGGATTACTCTCTTACAAATCACTTACTTCCCCCCTCTTCAGTTTTTGCCTGTTTTGTTAATTTCCTTTTACCACGAGGGGTGACTAATGTTCTTTTGAGAAACAACTTTGAAAGGAGGTTTTTAGTTTTATAGATCTGTAAAGTGTCCAGAACCACACACAACAGCAATATACACATATGAAAATCAGAAATAGTGAAATATTTTTTAACAATTTCGAAAACATACCTAATTCTGCACATTACAAGAATGACCTTGAGGAAGCTTTTGATTTTATCAAACATCCTTTTTGCTTTTTTCTCCCCTTCCCTCCCCCTTTCTATTTTGGCCCTGTTTGGAAGTTGCTAATATTCTTAAGACTTCATATTTTCAGTTCATACTGCAAGAAGCAGCTTTGGGTTACTGCAAGCAACCTCACCGACTTGGTGTCTAAGCACATCTTTATTATCTAACTAAGCAAAAAGTAGAAAAGCACATAGGAAAAAGCCCATAGATGTCCAAAATAACTTCTGAGTTCTTAAAGAAAATGGCTACCTTAGTAACTTGCCTTTTGTAAAAAAAAGGTTCTTATTTTTAAACGTGGTGCAGTCTAAAGCAATGTTCTTCCTCCCCTTCTAATAAATACCACCACAGCCATATAAAGCTGTGAAGGTTTACCTAGACAATGTAAAAAACCCTCTAGCTCAGACTGTGTGCACAGGCTAAAATTACAAAGATTTGCATAGCTTACCACTTCCCTTTTTCACTGTGAACATTTAGGATGCAAGGAGTCTGCGTTTCCTCTGTGAACAAATACCTGAAATACCAACAAGCTTCAAACTGGCTTTGCGTTCTCTGTTCAACAATAAATGTGATCACAACCCAAGTGAAAAGGAATATTTGGTCTCCTAAATAATTTTCAAAGCTGCAGTGTTAGAATAAAAAGTGGCTGACCTAAAGAAATAATTTTAGTGTCTGCATTTTAGCTTGCCTTCTCAGAGTGAAAAAGGAGTCTAGAAAAAAATCATATGCTCTCTTGAAGATTTGAGATATTCATGGGTTACCATTTTTTAAAGCAAGCTCTACAATTTACCTTCAAAGTTCAGGCCAAATTATTTTCTCCCTATTGTTTTCATGAGTGTACAGCACTCAGTGATTAACTTCCTTCGTCGTCAGCTAATGACGGTATTTCATGTCTCCTGATCCTCACCTTGCAAGACTGCAGTTCTTGTAGATCGAATCTGTGTCTAACCAAGATTTGCTGCTTACTTCCACCAGTCTTTCTCATTCAGGTCAACACCTCACGCTCTGAATTCTCTTAGAAGGAAACAGAGAGCCTCCTAATCTGCATCCAGGGCCAATGAGGTCTGCATAGACTTGAATCTTAAAGAATATACAGATTTACCATATGGCTAGTAGAAACTTCTCCCTAAACTTGCCTTTAGCAAGAGAAACTGTTGCATAGAAAACTGCAAAATCTAAATCATAAGATTACGGTAGAAAAATTATCCATAGGGGTCAATGGGATTTACATGAACTTAAAATAAGCTTAGCCAAAATAGAAAGTGCTTTTCATAAGCTTGTTCTAATGTATTTAAGCAAGCAACATTTATTGATTTATTTGACACAGCTTATGAATTTAAAAGATTTTGCATCTGTATTTTAAAATAAAGAGTTACAAGAGAATGCAGGGGGATGCCTCTTTCGCAGAATCTATACATCTCTGTGTAGGACTTTATTTATTGGAAATTTTGAAAGAATTTTCTTATTTCATCAGCATGTCCTTTGGATGAAATTCACATCAGATTTTTCATAACAAGAAAACACTTTTTTTTTTGTAGGTGTTCTAGTAAAACATTCATAGAGTTTAGCAATAGGAATTTTCTCACCTCCCCACAAAAAGAGCCCCCCCAAAAACAAACAAACAAAAACATATTTTCACTGTCACATTTGGATACAGTGTTTTCCAAAATGGTTTTACAAATTGATACCATCCTCCACCAGAAAAGTAAGCAAAGCTTTGCCGAAATATTTATTGAAAATTGAAGATTGAAATAAACAAGCAATTGTTTCTCATGGTTTAATTATAAGCACCATAATAAATTATACAGGTTTCCTAAAGGACACCATGTCTCATGTAAATTGAGATTTTCGACTATGGTATGATTACATTGCTTGAAATGCATACTTGAACAGGTGTAAATGTACTGTGATTTACTGAACTTCAAAATGCATTAATGCCAACAGAAGCCTTGTTAATGGTACCTGTAATAGGAAACTGCATTGGTGCATTGAAGGCCACAGCAAAGCCTCTATGCTATATAGGACTGCACAACTATGAAGACAAGCTGGGGCACTTTGTTTTATTACCAAATATAGTAAATACAGCAACAGTTTAATACGTTTTTGAGTGCAGATACTGCATAAGCTGATTGTGTCCCCTTTATTAACTGTAGAAACACACAGAATTGTACAGAAGGGCCTAGACCAAATCCAAATATCAAAAAGGCTGGGAGGGAGAAGAATGACCTTCCTTTTTGATCCCTTCAAAGAACAAGTAAAGGTTTATTTGTCTTTTGACTCTTTGATAAATGCTTATGCCACTCGTGCTTATCTACACGTGAGCAGCTTTAAGAAAATGAAAGCTGCTTTCTGCTGTTCATCACGTAAGAATAAACTGTGGTTAGAACTTGAACAAGGACAAGAACATTTTATTTTAAAAAAAAAAAAGAAAAAACCTTAGGTCTCAGAACTCAAGCTTTTATTTTCTGTGTTAATCAATGTTTTAAAAATGTATGAAAAATCAAGCTCATAAATATTTACTGTTACACTATAAGTAGTACCCAAGTGAAATTACTGAGGTGAGGAAGTGCTAATCTCTTCCTGAATAAGGTATTCCAGGTGGGCACCAGGTCACTCAGTGCATTAAGGAACTCAGAGAATTGGTTCTGCCTCCATTGTACCTACTACAGTTGCCATATTAAATGTTCAAGTTATTTCTTCTCTCCGCCCCAAAGTTCATGGTTTTTCCTCCTAGTGCTGGGGAACACTTCAGCTTGCTGCCCTTTTTCATCATTTCAAATGCCTTTTATTATATACATCTATGCACCTGAGCAAGACACAGGAGAAAAGATTGCTGCAACACTTGCTATTGAGCTGCCACACTTTTGTTTACTTTTGTAACTCCCTTTTTCAATTACACATCTTCACACTTTGTTAAAAATATTTATTTACATGCTGTAGACTGAATATAATTCTCCAGGTCAGCTAGGGAATTGAGAAAAGAATCATTTGTATATTGACTTCTAGGAAATCTCTGAAGGGTATCTGAAGCACTGAAAGAGTCGCTTTTTGACGGCAGAGGCTGTTCAGCTCCCTGAAGTTGACCACCTTCATCCTCATCTTCGTCATCAGCAAATGCCCCAGCTTCATCTGATGTGCTTCCTTTGGCACACACCTTTTTGTTATTTGTGGGCATTTCACAAGTTACCAAGCCGTCACATAGAGCTGCATATTCCCCCGAGGGAAAACCTGGAAACCCTCCTCCTGCAGCTCATGCAAAATCCCTTTCAGCCTCTGTGCCCTCACCATTTCGCTTGGTTTCTAGTTTTAATGCTGCTTCGTTTTAACTTTTCACAGCAGTGTCTGGTGTCGCTTTCCTCTAATACAGGTGCAGCACCTCGACTGCAGCTAGAAGTCAGTGTAACCCCTTTATTATTTATGCAGCCTATGCGTGTCTTGGTGGGACAGAGAGTGCCTGTGTTTAACCTTCAGGCTTCTGATGACCCTTTACACGTGAGGCAGAGGCCGGAGGAGCGAACACTAGCTGGACGGAGCTCAGATTTTTTACTTCTGAGGGGGCTGAGAGGGAAACAACACCCGCAGCCCCTCAGGCCTTGCAGCCCTGCCCCAAGCCCGGGCCGCGCCGTTGCTATGGCGACGCCCTGGCGGCGCAGCGACCATAGAGAGGCGCGCCCTCCGCTGCCTAGAGAGGCGCCTGTCCCCCGCCGGGTCGCCGCGCGCCGCCCTTCCGGCCAGGCGCTTCCGGCTGCCGGTGGTGGCGGAGGAGGAGGAGGAGGAGGAGGGAGAGAAGCGAGCGCGGGGCCCGGCGCCCCCCTGCCCGCCCCCGCCCCCCGCCCCGCCGCCAGGTGAGGGACGGGGCCGGGCCCCGGGGCCGTGTGTGGGCAGCGGCCCGGCGGGGAGAGGCGGCGCGGTGCGGCGCGGTGCGGCGGCGGCGGGGGGGCGCTGAGGTGGTGAGGCCCTGTCACAGGGTGCCCGCAGGAGCTGGGGGTGCCCCCTCCCTGGGGGTGCCGGAGGCCGGGCCGAGGGGGGCTGTGGGCAGCCTGGGCTGGTGGGAGGGAGCCCTGCCCGTGGCAGGGGGGTGGAAATGGGCGATCTTCAAGGTCCGTTGCAGCCCAAACCATTCCGTGCTTCTTCTGTGGCTTGCAGGCTGTAACCGACTCCTGAACTGGGTGCAGTTTCAGCATCACGCACGTCCCCGTTACCCCTGGTGGCAAGGATTTGCCGGTTGCAGTCGCCTCTATCTGTTTTCTGTCTATTGATGCTCTAGGACAGTACCCAAGGGTTCTTCAGGTACCCTAAAGGAGGCTGTAGCGAGGTGGGGGTTGGTCTGTTCTCCTACGTGCCTGGTGACAGGACGAGGGGGAAGGGGCTAAAGTTGCGCCAGGGGAGGTTTAGGTTGGATGTTAGGAAGAACTTCTTTACTGAAAGGGTTGTTAGGGATTGGAATGGGCTGCCCAGGGAAGTGGTTGAGTCACCATCCCTGGAGGTCTTTAAAAGACGTTTAGGTGTAGCCCTTAGTGATATGGTTTAGTGGAGGACTTGTTAGTGTTAGGGCAGAGGTTGGACTCGGTGACCTTGGAGGTCTCTTCCAACCTAGACGATTCTGTGATTCTGCAGGGCTGGAGGAGTGTGCCTTGTGATCAGTGCAACTCCAGCTGAACGATTGTCTCAGTCTTTTATATCTATCTGCTTATGCATGTGCACATGCGTGGTTAAAATGTAGGGAAAGGGTAATGTAGAAGACCGTTGGGTTGGAAAAATTAGAATTTGAGGTATTAACCCAATCAGAGGGTTCTTTCTGTTTTGGTAGGAGTTGATACCCCAATAGGATCCTGTGCCTTTGATAATTCGAGAGAAGAGCAGTTAGGAGCAGCCTGACCTGGAGGAGGTGAGGTGTAAGCTAGTTGCAGCCCCATTCCCCACTCTTTGTCTCCGCAATGTCTTGTAACTTTCACATCTAACTCGGTCTTGCAAGCAGAGCAGCAAGGGAACTGCAGGAGCATAAAGGGAAAACTATGGTGGGATGGCAGCAGAAAGTGCTAACGGCTTTCCCAATTCTTTAAAAAATATCTTGAGAAGAATTAGCAGTGCTATTCCTTGTTGTAGCTCAAAATTAACTAAATACACATCAATTCATTATTTTCCATCAACACTTAAGTTTTCTGCAATGTTACAAGAACTTCTGCTGGTTCTGTGTGCTGTGGAGGAACAAGACAATAAATGCAATGTGCTTTATTTGGACGGAAGATGTGATGCTTTCATCTTAAAGGCAGCTCATTAATTAATAGAACAACTTAAGGAGCCAGAGCATCCTGCTTAGAAAAGCAGATGTAATTGTTGAGAATCCCCTGGTGCTCTTTTCAGAGACCGCAGGAGTCATTTGCTTAATAACTGCATTAAGAATAAACCCTTTATTCAAAATGGCTTTACTCTTGATAACGTGTTTAGTTCTTGTTTGCAGGTAGCCCATAAGTATGCTCTTATATTGCTAACTGCAATTCCTTAAGTGTCAAGGAAAGGTTCATCCGGAAGGACATCTAGTATGCTCTTTCTGAGGTTTTGATTTGTTTACTTTGCCAGTTGAAGGCAAGATGTGTAAATCTCTAGGGCTCTAAAAATTGTGTGGTTTTAGTTATGGTCAGCAAGTTTGAAATTACAGAGGTGGAAATCTGATAAGCCTGTAAGCTGGCCCTGCCATGGAGGGGAGAATCCCAGTCTGTTTGGTCTCCCCTCTTCTTCTCCGGCACACGTTTGTGTGGATTGAGCTGTGAAATGGTCGTGTGTGTGTGGAAAATTCAGTGGGGTGGGAAACTGAGGGGCAGGGTTTCTGGCTTAAATTCGTGCCAAAATACGGATCAAGCATGTCTTTCCAAGCAGAACATATCCGAGTTGTTTTCTGAGAGTAGGCAAAAAGGTGGGTTTGTTAACGATCGGTTGGTGGGAGCTGAGTTGGATAATGACCTGGGGAGGAACGTGCGAGAGCAGAATTGCCGAGACACTCCGCGAACCTAGCGTTGGGTTGTTCGAAAGCTCCTTGCAGCTTTTTCAAAAGCTCTGTCCAGGAAGGCGGTGAAAGAAAGTGTAAAACTTCTGTAGGAAACAAGGTGAAATACCTTCAGACTTCTTAAAAATCCATCTGTCCACCCATCAGTTTTCCAGTCCTGGATGCTCTGCGTGGCTGCTGGAATTCAGAGTACTTGTTCCCTGCTCTTTTTGTGCCTGTGTCTTGGGCTTGGTGCTGCTGGCTGGCGCCTTCCGAGGCAAAAGATGGCTGTCTTAGGATGCTCTTGGTGGTCAGTAGGAAAGCTTCCATCAGCGTGAAGGAGAGGATGTCATTTTCTACGTTTGTTTTGGACAGCCTCGTTAATTTTGAAGTAGATTATTTGCTTCTTGCAAAGCAGGTGGTTTTGTTTCTTGTAAATTTTGAAGCAAACAATTAAAATTTAAACCTGTTTCATCTGTGTAGTCATGGAATGCACTGGATAGTGTTTGCGAGACAGCTCTCAGCATTTGGCTGCTTTTACAGCAGGGTTGAGGGGAGGAACTCGATGCCACGTATAGCAATGTTTGGATGTGACTGGAATCTCCCAGGAATGAGTTTCAGATGGTTCTGTGACTTTGTCAGCTCATCAGAGGGATTCAGCATGGTTCTGGGCATACTTAAGTGCTTGAGCTGCTTCCCTAACCAGATGGTCGTATTTGGGTACAAAGGGAAGGTATGAATGTGTGTTAACTGCAGGTTAGAGAAGGAGCCATCCCGACAGATCAGATGACTGCTTCGTAGCATGTATCTATCTGCTGAAACCAAGTCTGGCACGTCTTACAGTTAAGTGGTCCGAATTTTATCCCACTGCGAAGGCCGGAACAAGACGTTGCCTTCTGGGCTACTTTGGGTATGGCAATAAGAGCCTCTCCCACCAAGCATCCAGTGCAATTAAAGTTTTGGTGAAGACCTGTAAAATAAAGGCTCAAAGTACCCGAGTGTGAATTGGAAATTGGTGCCTGGAAAAAAATGCTTTCGGATAGTGGGGTTGCAGGTGATGGCAAGGGATGTTGTGGTGTGCTGAACAATCCTCATCCGCAGAGCTGCGGTGCAAGCATTCATCTCGCTTTCAAGAAACTAACATGATGTAAGCAGTTGTGTGTGTTGGGGGGGGGGGGGGGAGTAAAGCAGCAAAATTTATTTATTTTCTAATTATTTTTGTTTTTACACAGTATCTCTACATGGGTTTGTAAAATGGTACACGCCTCTTTATTAGGTTATTAAGGGTTCTTGAGCTGATCAGGAAAACATTGCTTTGCTGCTTCTAGCATTTAATAGTTTTAAATAGCACCGTGATGATATGTAAGGCTGTGTGCGAGGTAAAAACATGACTCCAGGATCTGTGAAACTGAGGTACAGATTGTCTTAGCCAAGGCTGCGCTGCAGGATGAACTAGCTGCCTGTTTAGCCAGCAGGGCGAAGAAATGACACTTATTCTGTTCCTTAATGGAAATTTTATACCTACTCAGAAGGAGGCTGGTAGACATGAAGATGTTTGGTTGTTTTCAACTGGAAGCAAGAGTCTGGAGAGGGCTGTGTGGGGCAGCAGCTGTTCTGCTATGTGGTCTTTCATATTAATAAAAAAAAAAAAAAGGCATAATTTGCAAATCAGTTTGAAAGGAATTCAGTATTAGTAGATAGGAGGGAAATCCCATGTCACTCAGTGATGGCCCTGAATGAACTGCCATGTTTCCAGAGGAATTCTCTTATTTTATGTCTTGGCTTTTATGCTGCAAAGTAACAGGTTATCCCGTGTAACAAGAGCTAGAGGGTTCAGTTCCTCAGCCTTTGTGTCCTTGTTTTAGTTCCCCTGTCATGCGAGCTGCTTACCTTATTAATTATTTGCTTTATTTAGAATGTTTTATACCGTGGGAAGTTGAAATACGATTTTAAGTAGTGACTGCTTTTTTTTAAAATCTCCGATGTGACGCCGTCTGTATACAGTGGGGCAAGGCTGACAAACTCCAGTCAGGTATGATTATACTCAGTGCTGACAGTCTGTTTAATTTTTAATGACTGTTGTTTCCTCCTTGCAAACCCCTGGGTGAATTGCAGTATCACCTGTACTTACCAGCTGTTTGAAGTCACATTTAGGTTGCGTGCCTAATACAGCTTAAGTAAGAAAAGTATCTGTCTTTCGCAATCACTCAAATCACAATTTCTTGCACATGTTCTGTGTTAGTGACTGTCTTTGCCTCTATAGGTGAGATGTTTATTATTTTTTTTAACCATCTGTTGAAATAATAAAATGGGAAGACTTCCGTTTCTGGTTAGGCATAACAGACTGAACAGCTTACTAGGTTCCAGTGAATCAGTATCAATATAAACTCGTATAACGTGGATAAACCTCGTCTCTTAACAAAATTGTGTCCTTTGCAGTGGTAGGATGTAATTGTTGTGTTGTTGCTGTAGAGCCTTGTTCGATGTTGCAAGCTGAGCATTCTGTGCAGGGAAGGTTGCTTTGCCAATGGGAGCTTCTGCTAGGCTGGATTCGTAGTCTTCATTTCAGAGACCTAAATCCTGGTCCTCATCACAACAGGGAGGTTTCTCTTTGCTTTAACAGATTTTTTAAAATAATCCTTTTCTGAAACTCTGCTTGAACTTCTGCAAGGTGCAGCATCCAGCTCCTTTCACGCCAATTAATGCATGCCAAACCTGTTTTGTTTTCAGGTATGTCAGAACACAGGAATGAATCCACAACAGTTGAGGAATTTCACCCAGCTGGAGAAGAGGTGCAGTCTGACTCCGAGGTGATTGGGTGATAGCCGTATTCGTGTGAGATCAGCCAATCCCTGCAAGGTTTCAGACTGACAAAAAGGATGATTCACATAGCACAGGGAAGTTGTTTTGGGGGTAGGAGTTTATGCGTACTGTCTGGAGTTGGGTGGGTTTGGTTTTGGGATGCTTTAGAACAACCCCGTTAGTTGATGAGAAATGAGTAGTTGAACCAGTAGTCTGCCGCTGGGTGTTCGCTTTGTGAGCCGAATAGATTTGGGCAGGGCAGAGTCAGGCGTGTACAGCAGGCGGAAAGGATTGGTACTAGAAAGGTAGCAATTTTTGTGCAACCTGACTATAACAAGGCATGGTGCATCTGTCTGTTTTGTTGGCTTTTTCGGTTAGTTAGTTTGTTTGTTTTCTTGGGAGCAGCTACACCTTGTATCTTCATAAGTCTGATCTTCTTCAAATTATGAACAAATTCTTAAGGTTCCCACTAATAGCTAGCCATTCAGAGTAAATGTTTCCTTGACTGCTCTAGAGTGAAAAAGGCGAATGCTTGTTGTTTTCTGTACTGTTTATTTCATTCATTCCTTTATTCATCAATAGAAATTCAGGCCCTTCATCAGATTTACTTTACTTTTCATGCACATGATAGATTTTCTTCTGAGGATGCAGTTTCATTATATACTCAATTTAAATGAGCTGTGGGCTGCACTTCCAGAAGGGGCGTGCTGTTCAGTAATCATCCTCCCTGTTTTAACAGAACTACTGTTACGATTTAATGGTTTAGTTTTCTCTCTGATCAGTAAGCTTACAGCGAGTGAAGTTGCAGGACGCTGCATTCAGAAGCAAAGAGCAGTGATCACTGGTTTTGGCAATAGCCTACACTTGCAGTCAGCATTTTGAAATACTGCGCTGCTGAAGTAAGCTGGTGCTGTGGCCGAAAGCAGTCCTTAATTCTCAATACTTTATTCCAGTGTTACCCCCTAAAATTGGTAGGTACGAATGCTGGAGCAGCGTGATGAACTGTTTTGGAGAACTGATTAAATATTTTATATATTTATATTTATATATTTTATATTTTAAATATATATTTTGGAGCACTGATAAATATTCCCCATCCCCTTTTTGGGGATAGGTCACTTCCTTTTAACCTGCGTTGTTTCTGCAGTTTTGTTTGCTGTGCAAATACATGTGTGCTGGCCCAGGGAAGAGTTGGGTGAGTAGGGAAAGCTGATGTGGAGGGAAAGAGTGAGGGGTGAAGGGCAGAAAAAAGGGCAAGGATTTGTTGTTTGTGGCAGCAGTGCTAGCTTAGACTGACTGAAATACAGGCTATGATTTTTTGTTGAGACAAGCTAACGGTTCATCCTACTTCCTTTTTGATGCTGCTCACTTAGTCTCTTTGGTGCTTGTCTGACTTAATTGTGAACTAATTCGACTTACTGAAACTGCAGAAAGGTCTTTTTGCCAGGTTAGTGAGCGGAGTCTGGTCACCGTGCAGTCCGGTGAGCGGCAGGCATGTGTTGGGGCTGGGAGGTGGGACGCTGGGGCTCACGGTAGGGGCTGGAGAAGGGGGGTAGTGAAACTTCCTCCCTTCAGCAATGAAGGCCGGCGTTTTGGTTCAGACACGTCAGGAAGCTGAAGCTAGCAAGTCATTTTTTGCTTTCTCTGAACGTGACGCCGAGGTTTGCCTCAAGTGGAAATACCTGTAAACATCTGAGCTGCTTCTAGGCCTTCTTGGATTTCACAAGTTGCCCAGAGAAGCTGGCGAATGTTGGTTTTTTAATGTATGTATTGATAGAGGCGTGCGTGTATGCATGAGCCTGTATATCTGTGAATAATCTCCATAGTTGAAAACTGGTCTCTACAGAGAATTTGGTCTGCTAGGCTGACGTGACCATGCAATGTGAGCTGTTCCTTCCTAGGGCTGAAAGAAGGCGCTCACTGAATGCTAATGGGAGCAGCCGATAGGGTAAGGTAGGGTCTTGTCAAGTCAGTTTTTCTTGAACGTATAGCACGCTGACTTTTCCTTACATGATTTTGAACTCTGCTATGTTTTTAGAACTTTTAAAATACTTTGACTTTTTTATTTTCAGAGGCTGTGCCTGAATGTTTAGCTGCTCATTTTGGGGAAGTGTTTCATAAAGCAGTTTTGAAAGAGTAGCTTTCAATTCAGTGTTGCTAACTTAGTCTTGATACTCAAAAAGGAAGGTGTATCACCTCGGACTTAATTTTTGTGGGGTGTATTCAAAGATTGTAGTTCTTATGTATGGTTCTCGTAGACTGGCTTGCCCTTGGCCTTTTTATTCTCAATCTGTGTAGAAGGTAACTTTTACTCAGAACTTGATGGACTTAAGTCTCCTTGCCATTTTCTTCGTATTTTTGTTTTATGCTGCAAAATTGAAGAAGCTTATTACAAGTTTCAGAAATATGAATCAGGCTTTAAAGCTACCAAATTAAGTGTGAATGGTGAGCTGTGCTTCAAAAGACCAAATGAGGTGAAATCTCTGTAAATTACAGTCTTTGGAAAAAGATATGTTAACATGGCTTTGAAAGCAATTTAGAATTAGAGCATGTGTGTTGGAGCCTGTAGACAGTGCCTAGTTAGAAGAAAGCCTGGGAGGCCTCATAGTGTAATGAGCAGGTGTTATGTGTTGAACTCCCAAAATCTGTGTGTAAATCAAGTGAGGATAGGAGGAAGTAAGCGGAATACTAACAGGGGGGTATGACAGAAGGTGGTGCCAATGAAGAATGATGCAGGTGATCCTGAGTAAGTCGTTACACTCAGATATCCTGTAAAAGCTTTGTGTGCTCTTGGAGCAGTTGCAGGTACTTCAGCCTGACGGGCCTGTGTCTGTTCCTGAGCCTCTGACTGAAAAGCAGCTGGCTCAGTTTGATGGTTTCCAAGCTCCAAGTGAACAAAGAAACCATGCTCAAGTGTGTGTTGATGGTGTGCCTTGTCTTCCGAGTCTGGCAAAGGTGCACGAGCATGTTTGAAGGCTTCAGACAACTTTCACATGAGTAGTTGAACAAACATTGGCTTGGTTATGTTCTGATTCTTTTTGTACTGTTTACACTTCAGTTAACTAATGAAGCTGTCCTGGAAAGTTAAGCGTAGCTTTTTGAGAGAGCCAACTTATGTATTTTTGGGGGAAAAGGTACATTTGGGCAGTGGTGGCTTGATAAATTTTTAGCATCTCTGTCTTCATTTTGAGAATGATAGGGTGCTGCTCCCTTTTCAGATGCTTGTATGTGGTGTCCGTCTCTTCTAGAAGAGAATCTCTTCTAGGTTTTACTGTAGGTCATTCATTGAAAGCAGTGGTTACACAGCTGCTTGTGCTGTCCATAGAACAGCAGCATCTCCAAACTTACTTTGAATCTTGAATTGCATTGGTGCTTTTAAGTTCTTGTTTCTGCATTTCACTTTAGGTTTTCTGCTGTTGTCTGAGTCAGAGTTGAATACCAACAGTTTAGTCAGAAGGTGGCACTATCTTATGATAAAATAAAAAGCAAGTTAAACAGTTTTAAAGCTTGGAATCATCACTTTTATTTTTGTAATACATGATTAAACTTGTTGCTCTTTTCTAATACTTCTTGTTTTTCATTAGTGAGTACAATTTTCTTTAGCTAACAACAAACTTGATCTTTGTTGTAGCTTGAGATGCATTAACTACTCTAAGGATCAAGTGTGTGTATAGAAAATACTTGGGCTTGGCCCCATGTCTCATTTTTCTGGCACCCCTCTGCCCCACAATACATCAATTAACTTTGGTTGTTTCTTTTCTTCAATCTTGAAGCTTTTAGTTACTTCTGAGATATGCTAGCTTATTAATGTGTTGGGGTATGTGATGAAATGCATCTTCGCAGACCAAGTATGTCAGAATATTTCCAAAGAGGAGTTGGAAATAAAATCAGCTGTTAGGAGACTTAAAACATCAAATATTTTAATACAGATCACTTCTTGTAAATTTAAGACAAATACTAACCTGTTTCTTGTACAATAGGGAGGTGCAATGGCTCAAGAGTCTCCCAAAAATTCAGCAGCAGAAATTCCTGTGACTAGCAATGGACAGCTGGAAGATTCTCATGAGCACAGCTTTAATAGGGTAAGAATTGTCTTTGGTGTCTAACAATGTACTGTTACCAGAAATGCTGAAGTTACAATGCAACACACAGAGGACTTCAGTCAAGATAGCATTGTAAAGCTTTTGGAAGTTTAGGTTGTTAAATATGTTAATCTTGTTTGCAAGAATAGCGAGGAAATTCTGCTGAAGTGTACATACAAATCACGCTACGCAAACTTGTTTTCTGATTGATCTCAAATTTTACAGTAAGCTTCATTAAATTGTCTAGCTGACTACAGTTGGCTCTTGCTAAAATTAAGTAGTTTGCTATACCTTACTGATTCTAATAATTAAGTTAAGCTGCAGTTTTAAATGCATTTAATGTGTACATATGTGTGACATATGTGATGTACATATACTGTACAGTATATGGTGACAATAAGCTTGGAAACATAAACATGATAGAGTTTATGTAAGCTGTAGGTCTCTGATTACAACTGTTGATGTAAGGGTTTTATTTTCTCTTATTTTAAGAGGAAAAAGAGTTTCTTGGGGTACTTATATTACTTGTACTCTTTCTATTCAACCTAGTTCTAAACAAACTAGAGGATTGATTTACAGGAATTGCCTGACAGCCTGCCAGAACAAAAGGAAAATATTTTGGTAAAATAAGCATATGCCTAATTCTGGCTGTCTTCTGATTTTAGCTTCAGTGGAAAACCTCTTTTGAAACTGATAAATTATTGTTAAAGTTGATGGGAAAAAAATGAAGTAGAGATTACACATTGCAATAGCCTTTTTTATATAAAAAAGGGTATATTAGCAATAGCAATTTTTTCTGAATGTGAAATTTGGTGCTTCATAATGCATAATCACACGTATATACTTCAATATTATTGACTCTAGCCTTGAGGAACCTTTTTTATCACGCAGTTTTACCCATTAAACAAGAAAATAAGCACTTTTAAAATATGAGGCTTACCAGCTCCTGTGAATTCAGGCAACCAAGTCCTAAACTAATATACATGAAAAAGTATCCAATAGTCCAAGGCAAGCTACTTCTAACATGCCTGAAAGTAAAGATGGTCACATTCTGATTTGAAGCTGTAAACATGGAAGAAGTAACTTTTCTTGTGTTGAAGCTAAAAAAAAAAAAAAAATTACTACTGTATTGCTGTCTGAGCTCTATCAGAATGCATCACATTTGTAGCATCTTGAAAAGAAGCTATACTTCATAATGATCTGTATGTGGTTCTTTTTTTTTATCCTTGCTTTACTTTATCATCATTTCTTCTTGTCTTTGACTGTCCAGCAGAGGGTACTATGGTACAGTTTATGGAATTTGGGATTGGCTTTCTTTACTCTTACTTTGTTTTACAGTTGGAGTTATGAAAATGAGCTAATTATTCACAACTATTTGATATCTGACAAGATGTAGATTTCAAGGAAGTCTCAAAGCTTTGACAGTTCCATGATGACTTGCAATGCAAAATTATTTCTAAAAGAAATACTGAGCTGAACTTTGATGTTTTGTTCTGTCCTATTAAAATGCTGATTATGGGGGGGAGGAAACAATTCTGCAAATTTAAAAAACAAATTACAAATACACCATGAATATACTTCCTGATAATTGGTAAAATAAGCATAGCCATAATTTTGACTTTAGTCTGGTTTTAGCTTTAATGGGGAAGCTCTTGTGAAGCTAGTAAATGATAATGTTACAGACAAACCATGAAGCAGATACTGCATATTGCAATATTTTTTTCTATAAAATGTCTATTAGTAGTGGAAAATTTTCTAAATATTAATAGTGTAATATAGGGTTACATATTACAATTATTAATTTCTTATTGGAAATATACATACAACAAAGTCTAATAGATACTTAAAAAATCCTTAAAACAGCATCCATTTGACTTCAATTGTGGTGTAGTTGTATAATGAGCATGACTGTAAAAAAGTATAAAACTTTGTGAAATGTTATTACATCCATGTTGGAGCTCCATATTAATTATACTGCACTTGGTGGTATTTTTTTTCTACTTCTGCTGAATGAGCTGTTTTTTGGTTTTGGGGTTGTTTTCCAAACCAACCCTCTCTCCTACCCCCCCCCCCCCCAAATGCATGGCAGTAAGGGATGGCATGTGATTCCTAAGATTTGTTGTTCAACCAAAATCTACCAGTAACGTAAGGCAAAACTTAGTTTTAACTTCATTACACATCATCCTAAGTTTTGATTAAAAATATGCTCATGTCTAAATGGGACAACTGAAATCTACCTTAAAGTGACGGTAAACTTGGTTTCACCTAGAAATTGAGAAGCAGGTTTACTATTTTTAAGGCTGATGACCTTGACGCTGCTGTGACTCGACTGCTGTTTCAGAGGTATCTTTCCTTTGCCTAAGAGTTGCTTCTCCACTTTAGTGTGTTCAATACTTTTTCAGTAGTTACAGTAAATGGAAATTGCACTTAGTGACTCGGTCAGAGCCCTTGTTTATTCAAAGTATAACTACCATGTTCTGTGGAAAATTGAGATGTTACATAAGTATTTGTCTGTGGCCAAATATAAAATTTGAGGTAGGTTTTTGCTGGCATGCTACATGCTTTTGTGGCTTGAAGTTTACTCTGTTTTAAAACTTCCACTAAACCCCAAAATGGGTCAAATACTTGGATAAGTTGCAGAAAATTTATACTTTGCAAACTTAGTTGTATTTACTGCTGTAATTTCTTTCACAATAATTATTCTGGGATCAGTGAAGATGAATTTTTTTTGAACTGTCTTGTACAGGTTAAGACCTGCATGTGTGACCTAAACTCAGAATATGTGATAACCAGGGCTGCTTATAAACAAAACAAAGAAAACAGTCTTGTTGGAATTAACATCTAGATCTGTTTACTAATCTGTTAGTCTCAAATTCTAATATTAAGCTTCTATTCATCTTTGTGTTTGTTATTTCTAATGCTTAATGCTCTCCTCTTTTTTTTCGTGCCAATATTTTGAGTAATTTTTTGTTTTAACCTAAAGCGATACACATTGCACCGCAGAACTAATGTGCCAAGTTTTCAGGGGTCTTTTTTCCTATCAACTTATGGAAATGACAAGCTAAGCACTGGTTTTTACGAGGGCACTTAAGTAGTGGCTTGTTTCTTCTTTCTGAAGTTGCACTGTTACCACAGTGCTCAGTAAAAATTTTTGACCACAGTGGAGTTTAGTCCAATCAAACTCCAATCTGCATTTCAATTACAGCTTGTTGGATGGCTGGGGAATAAGGTTATTTTAGTTTCTTTTTTTTTGCGTGCTGTAATCAGGGAGCTGTTCATCTAGACATTGTACAATTCAGATGTAAATGGAAAAAAATGCAACTTATCCTGTGTTTTTATTTGCTCTTCTACTGTTATTTTGCCACAAGTACTTCAGCAGCTTTGATTGCATGGTTTTGGTAGACTGAGTAAATATGTAGTTACACAATGTACTCTTCAGGGATCTTTAGTTACAAAACTAAGCTTTACCCTAGACTTGCAGCTTTAGCACTGTGATCAGACCTCATCCATAAGTTGTATAGACATGAAATTTTTCACCAAATGTGTTTGTACTCAAGCATGGCAGGTATTTCATTTTGCAAGACAATATTGTACAAATGTATTTACCTGGAAGTGGCAAGCAGCATTGCTCATTCTTTGAAGGAAAATGCATTTAGTTGTGCAGAACATCAGATACAATAGATTGTCGTAACCTAATTGCAGGAGAAGCATATTGGATCCAGCCTTGTGGAAACAGGCTATAGCACTGCTTGATGGATCTTCAGTAAATTGTTGGTTCCCTATGTTTAAGAAAAAAAGAATCAAAAGAATATTTATGAGGTAACTGAAGTGTTTGCTTAGCTGTAAAGTTTCATTCAGAAATATGCTGGTACATACTCATTCTCTCATTTGTAATAATAAGAGATGCCTAAGGAATTCTGACAAGTTTTGTCCTGTCTGTATGGTAGATGGAAATTTTTTTAACTAATAAAGCCTGTAGCTTCAATCATCATTGGATGAAATGTCTAATGTCGCCTTATTACAGAAAACCTTGATGCAGTGCTTTCAGCTCTCCAAGCTCTGTTGAAACTCAGTTATGCTTTAAAGACTTGATGTTTAGAAGAGTTTGCCAATGTTTGGATGTTTGTTAGTCTATGCTAATAATAGAGGACTTCAGCAATTACTAAGGAAACATATTTTTCTTACTACTTCGTACAAGAAAACTCAAACAGAAAACCTTGTTGGTTATTATTTTTCACTGGTTTAATTCGCTTATCCCTGACTTAGAGGGGATTTTTACAGGGGATTTTCTTCCCACAGTCTTCATCCCATGCTATTATCATTTTGATTAGAATAGTGGTGGCTTTAACGTCCCGGAAGGGTTGGGGAGCTGAGGACTGTGCAGAGGAGTGTATTATATAGCTCCTTATTGAAAAAGGCATAATGTGGAAGCAGGAATAATTAAAATAATTTTAAAAAACATTCATGTCTGTGAAGGCATTCAGGCAGTTGTAAGCTACTTGTTATGTTTAAACTATTGTTCCAAATCTATATTGAGTTCTTAACAGTCTGCATCTCCAAAATTCTTGTTCCAATTGTTTTCTTTCATTTTCAGTATAGATTCCTTTCTGCCTCTTCTCCCACTCCTGTGGGGACAAAAACATTATTAAATATTGTATATAATACTAGTAATAAGCTCTTTGCCTTTCCAAAACTCCCCCAGTCTCATCACTCAAGTTCTCCCTGAAACATCTGAGTTCCTATTCCTTAGATTTTGCTGTGTTAACTTGTATAGCTAGACCTTAATTTGGGCAATTATATTTTAATTACTGTATATTGATTTAAAACTTCTTTCTGCACATCAGTTGCAGAAAACTGTTTTTACGAGATGAAACAAAGACCAATCTGCCTGTTTGCCAAGTGGTCTGCTTCATGCAATCTTGAAGAGTGAAAATTATGGATGTGAATGATGAGAGTAGAAGGGAAACTGATGGGAAAGCAGATTTTTAGTATGACATTAGGTAAATCTAAAGGTGTGGAGTAAGAAGAAAGGATCTTCTGTGTAAAGAGCAATATGTTGGGGAATAGAAGAAATCTGTCAGTCCATTTGTTGCTTCACCGTAGAGTAAAGCTTTAAGTGTAAAAATAAATGAGAGGAGAGCTGGAATTTATTCCGAAGTGAGGATCTAATGGATTATTTCATGGAAGATAAGAGTTAAATGATGGAGTAGGGCAAGGAGAAGAGAAAAATGCAGAATGAGAAGCTTCACTGACATATTACATAGAGCAAGAAGTGAAAGTTCAGAGCCTTAAATCTTACTGGATAGATGTTAGATCTACTCATTAAAGAGTACTTTAATCTTAAACTGAACTTTACAATAAGGCATGTTACAATTTTTTCCCAGAGGTAACTTGAATATTTTGTTAATAATGTCATCTGTCATTTAAAAAACGTGTACATTGCTTCTAGTTTTAGTTGTTCAACTGTTAATGGACTCACTCCTCAAGTTAGCTAGTGATATGTTGTTTTTTAAATACATTTCTTGAAAGTAGTGAAGGCAACTAAACCCATATCTTCTAACAGCATTTAGTAGTAGCAAATGATGATACTTGGTGATGCGTTAATAATAGACTGGCATAATCATGAAATTAATACAGCCTTGTTTGCTGTAGTTGCTCCATAACTTCTACCTGCACGAGAAACAATAGAGTTTTGATATTTTTTCCCCTCTTCATTTTAGATTAGAACGGGGAGCATGGATGGGAATTGTCTTTCTGAAAACAGTCTTGTAACTCAGCCAAAATTCCTTCACGTACATCCATTCTGCATGACTTCTTTGCTGTATCTACCATGTCAACGGGATTGGTACATCAAATATTCATACTGATTCATCTACACGACCTGTATAATTAGCTGATGATTACCCCTGTTGGAGGCACTTAAATAAGGTTAACCTTACTAAAATACCTTTAGCTTAATACAATGATTTAAACTGAAAACGGAATTCAACCAAAGGTTGGTTAATGTAGTTTGAATGCTCTGTACTATGTAGGTTTGCTCTGATTTGACTAGGCCAAATTAAACTGGTGCAGCTGTCTTGTGTACCTGTACTTCATGCTCTTACTTCTTTGCACCTTTATCATGCTAAATGGCTGAGATTGGAATAGGCAATTCGACCTTTTCACTTCATGGGAATATTCTGAGTTGTAGTTCTTACACCTCTAGTCCTGGGTCTAAGTCAAGTTACAATGTTAAAGTACTTCTAGATGGTAACTGCGTAAATGAATGCTATGCTTTTAAGCACCATACAATTGAAAATAATGAATGAAGCATCTCTTTTTATGGTGATGATGTTACAAAGTTGAATTTTTGAGATGTGTCAGTGATTCTGGAATTCTAGCGACATGATTATGAAGAAGGTGGGAAATCACAAATTTGAAAGCAGGTCTTGGGATCATCAAAATATTCCCACTAGCTAGAAGACCAATAACTAGTCAAAATATAATTACTGTAGTGTTGTAGGAGAATCTGGTTTCACTTCCCATGTTTTAACAGGAAGTGTTGATGGGAACAAAAAAGAAAGCTATTTACGTAACTTCCTTACCATTCAAAAATCTCCAGGTACTATCACAGCTTCTCTTAAACGTGTAGTTTTGTGCATGTCTTCTTTCACTTACTCTAAGGCTGTTTCTAAGTTGTCCCATGTAAGTTATCAAAGTGATAAATAGCTTCGTCAGAATGATCACAGATTTTTGGCTAGCCTTTTTTCTCTATGCATGTAAAATAGCACTACCATTTGCAAGAATGACATGTTAAAAACTAAAGTTTGCATACAGAAACATGTCTCCACTGAACATTAGCTTGCATGTTTATATACAATATAGAGGTGGTGGATTGATGATCACTGACTTTTTGATGACAATTCTCCTCATGTATAAATGTCTGTCTTCAGCAAGGTATATTTCGGCTGGTTAGTATAGGTATTGAAAACAGGCATGTTTTTCAACAGCTCTTTACACTGAACTTTGCTTTTTTTGCCAATGAAAGGAAAGATACCTTTGAATAAATGTTTGTGCCTGTCTGTGTAGTTACATATGTATGTTAAAAAAAACTATGCATACATGCAATTGTAGATCTTAATATATTTTCTTGACCTGAACATCTTTTTTTTTTGTTTCGGAGAAGGGTGTGTTATAATAATCTAAATGATTTATTTACCTGTAGCTTGTTCACCCTGTGTTTAACTTCAAATGAGAATTAAGTTGAATGTTTAAAAGCAGTACAGTTGTTTAAGTTTAGATATGAACTTTTGTATTTACAAAATAGATGTTCTGCATTTTAACTCAAAATACAGATGATTGCTTAGATTCCTGTTTCAAACATGCTTAAGCAGGTTAGCTGTCTACATTTCTTTGGCTTCATATTTAAATATTTCTGAAAACTATACAACGTGCCAGGGTGCCCTTGGGGAAAATGTTTGATGCCGTGTCATTTTTGTTAAATCGGTGCATCATCTCCTCTGCTGTCCAGTTACCCTTTTGCAAGCGTTTCTGGTTTTTCATCTCCTGCTGACTTGCTTCAGAGTTATATGGGCTCTGTCTGCCAGCTACACTAAGTTGAAGCAAAAGCCTTCCATCCCACCACTAACGACAAGTAATTAAATGGAAGTACCAGAACTAAGTCAGTTGTGAAGGCTGAGAGCAGTACGTATCAGATGTTGTGGTATGCTTTATTTGTGAGATCAGGTTCTGTATGTGACTACTGTTGTTCATACTACTTATTTTTTTCCATTTTTATTTTTGATATAATGCTTCAAATACACAAATATAGCATAATTTATTATTAAATAGCTGGTTCGTGTGAGTGAAAGTACAGCTACAGGAATTGGTTACTCTGATTGCAGTAGCATCCTGTGTTTTCCACATCAACATGATTTCTATTATGTTGGAATTCATGTTTGTAGCTTTTCCTTTTTCCATCCTCTCAGGAGTTTGTTTTAAACTAAAGACAACTGACTAAATCTGTGGGGATGTGATCCAAAGCCACTTGGGGACATCCTGATCCTTCAGGCAGTGTCATTCTTAGGCACTAGCTCGATTCTGGGTTGTGGACTGAATGGCTACAGTGTTACGCATGGACTGGATTTTCAAGGTTTTACCTTGTATGTGATGCTTTTAACTACACACATCAGAAATAGTTTGTGTACCTGTCCAGGCAGCGGCATTTTAAAGCTATTATAGCTTTTCTCCTTCTATTTCACTATTGCTCCTCTATAGTATAATCTTTTCTTGCCTCTGCATAGAGGCAGAGGGGACGTAAAACAGTACTTGACTCCATAAAAACAAATTGAAAAATTGGCATGATGCTTAGTTTTTTTTAAGTAAATTTTACCTTTTTGATTTTATTTCCAGAGTAGCTTTTCACTGGCTTTTTACATTTAAGAATTAGTGGGTTTAAATTGCTTTGAATGCCTGGAGTTTTTTTTAAAGCAGTAAACATTCCGTAACTCCAGGATTCCATAAATCCAGGATTTTAAATTTCAGTGAGAACAAGGGAAATACAGACATTAAACCTTTGGGGGCAGCTATTTGTAGAGGTCCTTATGGTAGCAAAAATATGCAGTAGGATGGTATGTGAACTCATATTTCAGTAGTAGGCCTGCACTGGTTTTCTGTGAAGACTTCAGTTGTGTGAACTTGTCCTGACAGTCAGGCTACATTGGGGGATGAACTGGCTGGTCAAATGAGGTGGTTGTCTCACTGTGTTCAGCATTAGTGTGGCCTCACCATGAATGAGGGGAGGGGACTGGAACATCTCTCTTAGGAAGAAAGGCTGGGAGCTGGGCCTGCTTAGCCTGGAGGAGAAAAGGGTGAGAGGGGATCTTTTATATATTACATATAAATATCTTAAGGGAGGCTGTCAGGCAATAGGACCAGACTCAGAGAAGCAACAGGCACAAACTGAATCACAGAAAGTTGCGTCTGGATACAAGGAAAAACTGTGAGGGTGACAGAGCACTGGACCAGGTTGTCCAGAGGGGAGTCTCCTTCACTGGATGTATTCAAAACCTGCCTGGGTGTGATCCAGTGCCATGTGCTCTAGGTGACCCTGCTTGGCCAGATTGTTGGACTAGATGCCTTCCAGAGGTCCCTTCCAGCCTCAACCGTTCTGTGATTCCCTGATTCGCTCTGGGCTCCACAACATAAGAAGGGTGTTAAGGTCGTTGAAAGTGTCCAGAGGAGGGCAACAGAGCAGGTGAAAGGGCTGGAGGGCCTGTCCTATGGGGCGAGGCTGAGGACGCCTGGGCTGTCTCACCTGGAGAGCAGGAGGCCGAGAGGTGGTCTCCCTGTGCCCTGCAACTCCCTGAGCAGGGGAAGCAGGGCGGGAGGTGCTGGTCTCTGCTCCTTGGTCACCGATGACAGGACACGGGAATGGGACAAAGCTGTGACGGGGAGGGTCAGACTGGACATTAGGAAACATTTCTTTACCATGAGGGTGGCCAAACACTGGAACAGACTTCCTAGAGAGGTGGTTGACGCCCTGTGCCTGTCAGTGTTTTGAGAGGGATCTGGATAATGCCCTCAATAACACGCTTCAGTGTCTGGTTAGCCTTGAAGCGGTCAGGCAGATAGGCTAGAGGATCTTTGTAGGCTTGTTGCTCCCTGAAGGGATCACTTGTGATGAGGAGGTGCTCAGAGGGAAACTCTTGAGATGGATGTTTTTCCCATGTCAAATTGTGAAGAGACTTCATGTACTATTCATAGAGATAATGGATGCTGCAAATTTTTAAGATATTTCTTGCCTGGAGTGAAATAGTGTTTCATCTTTAATATTATGATACTTCCTTCCATGTTTCTTGCTTGTAAAATGTTGTCTGCCCTTAGTCTTAGATCATTGTGCGCTCTGATCAGCTTCTAACTGAAAGCATGAGTACATGGTTCTGGTTGTTTGGACCAGCTTCAGACCCCTTAACGTGGTGATGTGGGCCACACTTTAGGTAACCGATGCTGTAAGAGATGGCATTCTTGTTGTGCCTCAGTTTTAAACCGTAACAGCTCTGTGGGTTTTGTAACTTTTTTCCTTGTAAATGTCAGAAGGGAAACACATTGAATTAACACACCAATATATTTAAATAAATACACAAGCTATACTTGGTGCTTCTTGTTCCTTTAAGTTTTATTTGTGCATCACAATAGAGTGCTGTGACACCAGATAAGGCATTCCAGGCTAGAGGCAGAACTGTCTGTCTGAGAGCTGTTGAGATTACATTATAATACCTTGGAGTCACTTTTATGTTTTTTTAACGTAAATTTTCTGTTTTATTCAAATATTTTAAGGACTTGAAACGTTCATTACCAGTTGGACTTGGACTCTCTGAAACCAAAATAACATCTCATGGCTTTGACAGCACCAAAGAGGGAGTTGTTGAGGCAGGACCGTTTCCAGGTAAAGGTAAATTGCTTTTTTTAATCTCAGTTTTTCAATTTGAAGTCTTGAGGTGTATTTTTTTATATGATCAGAAATAATAATGTTCTGTAGCTGCTTTAAGCATTTTGGTGTAGATATATTGATTGATGTACATTTGTGACAACCTGAGGTGTTAAAATAGAGCTACATGCTGCACTTTTATAATCTGTCACAGGGCTCATGCAAACTTAGGGTAAAATTGGCTTGTGGTTATCGGAAGGGAGGTATTTTACTTGAGTACTTTGAAACTGTGTCAAATGGAAAGATTTAGCAATTATGTTGCATTGGAAGTCTGTTTAAATGTGGGTAAGTACATTGCAAGTGTTGTTCCAATGTGAAATGAAACTTATTTATGTCTGGATACACAGTTCGCTTAGCCGGAACAGACGAATTAGTGAATTTCTTCTTTGCTTGTGAGACATCTCTCCTTTTTTGTTACAATGCATATCTTATTTTAATGTATTGTCAGGAGTGATAATGCTTTGGATCTTTTCTTCCAAGTATTATATAATGAAAAAGTTTTCTCATATCTTCTAAACAGAGTCGCCGTTGTTTATAGCAGGGGGATTTTAGTTAATAATTAATTCTCAATACAAGTCTTAATATGTTTAAAAGAGTATAAACTGGTATTAAACAGTGAGAAATAGTGGTAAACAAACCAGTAATGTCAGTGTTTCCCATCTGTCTAAAAACAGTCGTACGATATAGTATGTGAAAGGGATATTTTAATGAATTATGTAGCTTAGACAATGTCTAAATTTGAAAGGTTTGAAGTGATCTTAAATGAGCAGCTGTGAAAATAAGTCTCTTTGTAGCCGTAGATTTAATTTACATCTTGCTTCGTTTCCTGTTTTGTGAAATGTGCTTATGAAAACAGTGATTTACATGCTGTGCTTTACGTATATTACAAAGTGAATGCTGTGGTTTCTTTAAGGCTGAAATTAGCAAAATACCTAGGTAAAAACTGAGCAGATGGCAAACTGCTCATCATCCTCGCGTTTTTGTATTCAGTTTGCAGCGTAACTGTTGCAGCTGTTACCTGCCATAGTCTATAAGGAAAACAGTGTCTAAGATGTGTTTCAAGCTATGCTAATATGTTTGAAATCTAAATGTTCTGTGGTCAGTTTTGTATACAAATGATGAGCTTTGAACGTGTTTTTAACACTTCAGATACCACAGCTTTCTTCGAAGGATAATTTTTTTTCAGGTTTTTCCTGATGTTCGTATATCAGACAGAAATGGTAGAAGTGGTAGAGGTTTAGGCTCTTGATAAAACTGGAGAGGAAAATAGAATGATAACCCTGTTTTTAGATGTTCATTATTCTGTTTGTGTCCTTATTGAGGCTTCCTTTTTGAATGCAAAATAAGCAATACTGGAGGGGCAGGGCTTTTAGGATTTGGGGGAGGAGGGGGAATGGCAAAACATGCATAAGGCTGCATTAATACTGTCGAGTGCTAGGGAATTCATTATTATTATTTAACCACTTGTCTTAGCTCGCTTGCATTTGGTCTTTAGGACTTTAGTAGGATCTTGCAATCAAACTTTTATGCCTAGATAAATCAATTTGCAGCCCATATATAATGTACCACACTATGGAAGATCACAGCAGATGAGATATCTTTCAATCTTTTAATTTCTGTGTGATATTGAAGTGTTTTGTTATTGTATTCATATACCCCTTGTTACTAGCATTCCAGAATATATTTAAAAGGCAGAAGCTGTTCGTTGACTTAGTTAATTCAACTGACGTTTTTGGTGTTACTGATAAGTTCTAGTCCAAACTATGAAGTTTGGGCCCTTTTTTTTTTTTGAAATCCTTGCCCCCATCCTGCAATGGGCACACTGTCAGTCCTATGAAGTATCTCAGAATTTCTCAACAGAAGCAATAAAAGCTCCCCCCCCCCCCCCCCCCCAATATGCTGATGACTCATTACTGCAGAGAAAAAGCTAACTTGTTCTTGGTTTTTTTAAAGTCCTGAAAATTCTGTAAGATTGTCACTTTGCATTTGTCATATGGAACAGTTGCAAAGCACTGGAAAACATAATCCTAAAGCTGTTTAGGGAGCACACAGTGCGTATCACTTAAAGGTATGTCTTGTCCAAAAGATACCAAGCAAGTGCTGTAAAATCCTTCTCTTGAGAAGGAAGTTACACACCTTAGCAACTAATGGCTCTTATGATCTTTCTCCTGTCCTTTTAGGATAGGTTATTGCTGAGGTGTGTTTTGTCACAGATTTAGGCGCAGATGTTAATCAATTTAATTGAAATTGGTCCAGATTTTCAGAGCCTGCTTCTTCATTCCTTAATGCTATGAAAACCATTCAGCATCAGCAGGGAGTAAAATCTACCTAACCCAAAACCAGTGGTTTCAACTGCAGCAGCCATGTATTATAACAGCGTCTCTTGGAATCTTCTGTTGATAATGTAAACTTTACTGGTGAATGTGCCAGTTTTATTTTGACGATTCTTTAAGAAAAAAAAAGTTTGGCATCATGACTTAGAAAAAAAGATTAAATCACAAAAACTTGGAGTAGTTCGCACGAACATCTGCACCTTTTCAAAAGTGTTTCCATCAGAGATTCCAGTAACGTTCCTGTGAATACTTCTACTTAGTGTGTTGCTGAAACAAATATTTCTTTGCTTTGAAAACCTATTTGTGTAAAAGTGCGTATCGGCTCTTAAGGGAAGGTGGTGGATTTTCATGTTAAATGTGTCCACTTTTCAGGTTCCTCAGCATCACCCAAATCATCTGTTATATCTCCTAGCAGTGCAGCAGCTAGCAGACTGGCTGGACAAGGTTGTGATTTAATTATTCCCACAGGTATCATAGCACTGAATGGATAACGCCCTTGTGTCTGCTGATGCTGTACTAACTCCTCCATGTCTCTAATAATTTGATTTACTGTTATTTAGAAATATAATTTCTGGGGTCTTTTGGTGGTTCTCATTTCTGGATTTTAACAGTTGACAAAATATCCTTTGCTTTCCTTTCTATATGCTGCTTTTTGCTCTATAACATTAAAAACAAGTAATTATCAAATCTTAATACTAATGAACAGTAACAAAATGTGAGTAACCAAGATCTTTTATTTAGGTTAAAGCTGAAACTTTCGGCATTCTTTTTGCCAAAATGTTCACATGTTCCAGTAGGACAGAGTATGAGGTGGCAATTAGGAATTCATAACACCCAAACTAGGCTTTGCCACTTGACTCATTTTGTGCCTATGGGCAAATTACTTAACATCTTTGTCTGTTTCCTTCTATGTAAAAGGAGAGAACTTATTCAGTTACCTCATAAGGGTGTTGAGAGGATTAATTACTTAATGTTTGCACAGCATTTTGAAGATGTAAAGGACAGTTGTGCTTGATGCTAAAGGAGTATCTTGAGGCATCTGGATAGACTTTTTTTCCAAGCTCTTACTTACGTAAATAACCTGGCAGGGCTAAGGTGACTCTAAGTAGCATTCAGGATTATTCGAAGAGTATAGAAGCAGCAATAGTCAAAACTTTATATGAATAAATAAATAAAGTTGCTTAAAGTGGTAGAGCTTTGCAGTGCTTACTGTTTAGGACACCAGAATGAGTTTTTCCAAATTAAAACTTAGAATCTGTGATATCCCATACTAGCTTGAGAATGCTCAGTATTCAGCAATGAATATGTGCTGACTGGCCATAGATAATTTGATTTGTTGCTTGCAATTGTATCTTTATTGCTGTTTTACACTGGTTGGTTGTAGAATTAATTGTTCCTAAACCAATGAGCTAAAAAGCTGAGATATATTTTAAAAGTGATTCTTTTTGGTGGCTGAACATGTCTTTTGGAAGGGATAACATTCATTAGAGGGAAAAAAAAAAATCTGTTTTGAGATTTCTTTACTGGTTTTACTGGATGTACTCTGTTACAGCAGTTTTTATATGTCAATTGTTTTCATTTAGTGATCTGCAGGGTGTAAACAAACTTTTAGATTGGCTAAATCCAAGACAATGTTCAACTACTGGAATTTTAAAACACGGATTAAGTAATAAATGTGTATCTAAAGCTCTTGTAAGGTTAGTTAGTAAAATTCCTTGCATTAGGGTAAGCTTTATTCAGCCTATCGCTACATATGTATATATGCTTCCTATCAGTTATAAAATAACTTCTGAATTGATTCTGAAAATTTGCGTATTCATTAAAGTTGTTACTCTTACCTTGTTCTGCTTTTGCATGTGCAATTGCACAAATCTTCCTTACTTACTATAGATCCCTTAAACAAAACAGGAAAAGCCAAGGCCCTAAAGACTTGCTTTGTTTCTGACACAGGGGGCAGAGCTCAGCAGAAGAGTGGACCTGTTGTGTTAGCAGATGAAGTAAAGAATCCAGCAATGGAGAAATTGGAATTGGTGAGAAAGTGGAGCCTGAACACTTACAAGGTATGCAGGCATATATTTGTGTGTGCATATATATTCTAGAAATGAGTTTGCTACTAGATCAGATTAAAGCTTTCGAAGTATTGCACTGCAGTATGAAAGGAAGTAATCTGTTGTTTCAGTAAGCATAAACAAGAATGTGTGCGGAAGGCTTAATTTTCTTCCAAGTGTAACCTTGGTAAGCCTTTTTAAATCCATGGTGTTAAGTGGGAAATTTTTTAAAGGTATCAATTTAACAAGGAAAAAAGAATGCTGCATCTCTGTCCCCCTCAACAGAACACACAGGCTTCAACTCTAGTGCTTGCAATAGAATCTTTTTGCTGAGCTGACTGCTGATAGAATAGAATTTGAGCTGATAGTCAGGCCCACCTATAAGTTGTAAACTTAATTGCTATTCTGATGTTTTTGTTATATCTTGGCTGATTTTTTTCTTAGTGTTGGAACAGTTGCTTTCAATTCATATGTTATTTTTCTATGACAATTCTTTGAGATCAACTGGGAATTGATGAAATAAAGGTAATAACAAAAGAATAAAGAAGAGGTGCTTAAAACACACCTTTTTGGCAGCTGTGACTCTCATTAAAAAGCCACAAGATAAGGAACAATTGTCATGAAATACATTACAATCAGGAGCTTTAAACACAGACTGGTTTTGAAAAACAGCTTTCCATTGTGCCTAAAACTTAAATGGCGGAGGTGTGGACAGGTAAGTGTGCATCAGTGGGACCTACATCAAACCATAAGGCAATGAGGAATTTTGTTTTAAATTTTTTTCCATGTAAAACAGAGGTCTGAAACCCTCCAGTGTTCTTGAATCCAGGTAAAGACATTCTCCCAAGTAAGCGTGGTAACCAGGGATAGAGACATTCTACCCACTAGAAAATGTTTATGTTGTTCTTTGTGTTAGAATTGGAAATTTGACCCTATTTTGTCTAACTAAATTGCGTTTAAAATTTCTATTTTTCAAGTAACATAAATTTTGTGGCAACTGCAGAAGTCTGTCAGCCATTATTGCAGCCTGCTGTGGTCCAGTCAGGGTACATGCTACTTAGCTGAAGTTGTTCTCTAAAATTCTATGTCCATTTAAGAAACGCTGACTCTTGAGGTTTAATCTGCTATACAACAAATTTACATCACAAATAAGTAAGAGGATATGATCTTACTCTCTCTTTCTGGTGCTTTGATTTTAAAAGAACAAAATCAAGAAAACCCTATGTCACAATTGCAGAAGGATTACAAGCCTGTTTATGCACACCAATAACCAGAGGATTAGTGAAGAGTGCTGGAATGGTGGTCTCAGATCCCTGTTTAGAACATTATTTCTTTGGCAGTCTATTTTGCTAAGTCTTGATTTAAAAAAAAAAAAAAAGCTTTATTTCTTGGTTTAAACCTCTCCCTCCCTGAAGCCTAGAATTTCATCAGTTGTGGAATAGCAAAGACTAGCACTTCCAGAAAATCGAATGAATCTGTCTTGGAATCTGGAAGCTTGAAGTTGTCTCTCAAATATGCCTGAGGAGATGAATCAGTTAAGATGGGACTCCTGAAACATTGTGACTTATTTTAGAGCTGTCTTAAGCTGTATGAATTTATCTGAATAGAGGTAGCATTATACAAATGTCCCTGGAGGTGCCACTTTAAAATACTTTCTATACAGTCTACATACAAAAGCATGTGTAATTTGGTTAGGGACGGTATTTCAATTTGTGGACATAGTGGCATTGGTTTATTTTCAGGAAGGTCATGGGAAGAAACCTCCTATTTATCTTGTAATAGCTAACTGATTATAGGTTAGATGTGGAAATAAAGGGCAGCAATAAATGGTTAGGGAAGTTGGCAGTTGAACCCCTAGGAGCTGAAACGATGCTATTCAATGTACTAGGCATTAATCTGCAAGTGGAGTTAGTGGTGAAGCTGTTTCGAAGTTATTTAGGGAACTGGCACGAGTAGTACCTCTAGCACTGTGTCAGGGATTATGAGATGGAAATTACTGGATTCTGGGTACAGAATTTAGAAGGAAAAATTTCTGTGTGCTGGTGCACGGTCTTTTTAAGGCCTCTTTTGACCACTGTGAGAGGCAGGGTGCTGAGTGAGGGAGACTTCGGTGTATCCCAGTAAAGCCTGATGTCCTGAAATGTACGCAGAGACTTTGTGGGGGCATTTATATGAAGAAAGCGACTATTGGATGAATAAAACTCTTAAATCACTAAAATCACTAGTTTTTTTTAATTTCAGAAAAAAGTTATTTTTTAAGCTTCGACTTTACAGACTTAAACAATTGATGTATGAGTCACGCAACTCTTATGTTATGGCTGCAGTGCCTTGATAGAATGTACATCAACAAACGGTGAGATGTAGGAGATCTGTCTTTGGGCCTTTGTTTTTCTGCAGGCTGCTTGCTGGGAGCCACTTAGAATTAACGCTTGCCTTGTGAGATGAAGAAGTGTGTAACTGGAACTAAAATTATTAAACTTTGCAAAATCAGTTGGTTCTCTTCTGTGAATCTTCCTCACTGACTAGACATGTGAAATCTTCAGAAGGATGGATTGTTAGTGTCTAAATGATGATTTCTTTAAAGTGTGCTCCAGAGACCTTCCTACCTTTCTTCCTAGCGTTTTCAGTATCTGGCAGTTACTTTGTCTTTAGCTTTCCATTCCGGTGGTTCTCTGTCAGCCAGCTCTTACTTACTGCAGATATCACTCCTTACCAACTTTCTCTGTTACATCCAGAGATCATACCCATCTGTGAAGTGATGATTAAGTATGCCTGTATGTATTTTGTATACCCTGTTTTTTGTCCCCTATGCATTTCTGTGAATGAGACACATTTGCTTTTGTTATCTCCTACTTCTGTGTCTGTTTAAGCAACTGTTTACCATTGATAATTACAGGGGGGTTAATGTTGCTCTTCTGCCTAGCCTAATCGTGAATTTTCATAGACGGCTTAACCTTCTCCCCAAACTCATGATGTAGTAAGATTATTCTGTTGCCTTTGCAACTACTGGCCCTCTTCATTCTCTCCAGTCTTCTGTTCCTTAGTAATCATGAGTTAGCCTCAAAAGTTTTTTCTTCTTCTCCCATAATCTAATGGCCAGAGCATTTTCTGTTCTTTCCCTTCCCCAGACTCCCCCTTTGGATGAGAAAGGTTTTTTCATTTTAGTAGTAAGACAGACACGAGGAATTTGTGACTCTTCTTTGCTTTCAACAATTCTAATAAAGAAGCTTATCTTCTTGTTTTTCATCATAGAATGGATCATGGAATGGTTTGGGTTGGAAGGGACCTTGCAGATCATTGAGTTCCAAATCCCCCTGGGCAGGGACACCTCCCACCATACCAGGTTACTCAAAGCCCCATCTAACCTGACCTTGAACACCTCCAGGGATGGGACATCCACAGCTTCTCTGGGGAGCCTATGCCAGTGCCTCACCACCCTCATAGTAGAGAATTTTTTCCAAGTATCTAATCTAAATCTCCCTTCTTTCAGTTTATAACTATTTCCCCTTGTCCTATCATTAAATGCTCTGGCAAAGAGTCCCTCTCCACCTTTCCTATAGGCTTTCTTTACGTACTGGAAGGCCACAGTGAGGTCTTCTTCGAGCCTTCTCTTCTGAAGACTGAAAAAATCCAATGTCCTCAGCCTGTCTTCACAGGAGAGGTGCTCCAGCACTTTGGTCATCTTTGTGGCCCTCCTCTGGACCTGCTCTAACAGGTCTGTGTCTGTCTTATGCTGGGGGCCTCAGAGCTGAACAGTGCTCCAGGTGGGTTCTCAAGAGAGCAGAGAATCACCTCCCTTGACCTGCTGGTCACACTTCTTTTGATGCAGTCCGGGTTACAACAGCTTAAACTTTGAGGAAAAAACACTATCTGTTTCACGAGCCTCTACTGGGCTACTAGTAGAACTTTTATTTCTGTGACATTTCCCTTAAATCTGTTTCTGTTGTTTGTTGTTTTTTGTTTTTTGCTTTGAGAATTATTTTTCCTAAAATATGCCTAGTATACCTTTTCACTTCTTGAGAAGCGTGGTATTATGCAGGACAACATTCTTAATAGGTTTCTTTTTAGAACAATGCCAAACAGAATTTGCGTGTGAAATATTCTCTCCAATTGATAGTGAGAAAATACAGCAACCTGTGTCTTTGTACTAGTTCAGTTACAACCAGAGTAAATGAAAATAGCAGATAGGTGCATCTTTGTTACTCTTGTTCAGTTCAATGTTCAGCTTCAGCTACATCTCACTTTAATGAAGCATACAGAATAAGTATTTCAAGTGACTCATGCCTCACTTTCTCATTTGTCAGTACTGTTTTCTTCATGTATTTTGTCGTAACTTCTGAGGCAAATACTCCTTGGTTGAAAGTAACTTCTTCCTGTGTGAAAATTTTTTGCTTCCAAAAATTTTACCTTCCATGACATTTCCTTTCATTTCAATGGGTGTGTGTCTTAGCATTTTCTTGGAGAACAGCCAACATTTCTCCTTTAATTCCACATTTGCTTTTATTTCTTGTCAAATGCTTATTTATACTCTTAGCATACTGTCTGTTAAGTTGTATTTGACAATTTCGATTGCAGGCCTTAGTATTAAAGGTGTATTCTGTAGTGATATGACTTGTTATGCTCCCTTAAATTTCTGATTCTTGACAGAAAAATGTCTCCTAGGTTAGCTATGCTCTTTCTTGTAAACTTGTTGAATCTAATGAGATAAATTTGAAGAGAGGATTTGGGCTAAAGCTTATTACTTATGACCATCTTGTTCTGCTTGATCCTTTTTGGAGTCTTTCCTTTGTTCAATTTAGAAACTATTGAAAAGTTCGAAAAGGTTAAAAGAATATCTCCTTTGGAAGTAAGTAAAGACTGGACTAATCCGAATTCCTTGAATTTGGAAACCTTGGAAAATCTAGTGGTGTAATGTACTCTGGGAATATGTTTTAAGATAGAGTTGGGCTTTATCTCTCCTAATGAAACTGAAATTTTGTGCTTAGTTGTTGTTGGTTTTTTTTTTGTGGAAGTAGTTCTCTTGTAATTCTGTTTCTAGCAGTCCTTTGTATGTGTAACTTAATTTTGTCTTCACCTCTTGGGACCACGGATTAACTTAAAATTATTCATAACTACAGCAAATAATTGCTCCTTTACATAGAGAAGTTGCGTGGCTTTGCCACATCTGCTTGACAATTGGCTTCTCCGATGCATCACTTAAGGGGAAGCCCCAGTGATGTGTCTTGGGAGGCTCACTGTCAAGTCAGGTTCAAATCTCTGGCAAAGAAGGTGTCGCAGGTAACTGGAATGTGGTAGCTGCCTAAGCTGTCATACCCTTTGGCTGGCTGATACAGCCTAGTAAGAGCAGGTTTTGCTGCTCACCACGTTAATGAACTGCAAAGCTGCCTCAGAAAGACTTTTTTGGTCACAAGTAGTACTCTTAACAATTAGCTCCATTTTATAGCTGTGTGAATAATGAGAAATGTATTTTAATTGTTTTATGTGTTTCTTAGTGAAAGTTCTGAGTCAGCTTTAAAAGCATGCTAAAGATTGCCCTCCCATTCATCATCTTCTATCTTCAAAAAATAAAAATAAAAACTTAGACCTGTTCAGAGTCTTACTGGAAACTTTTTTTTTTAAAAGCAGCCATGGGTCATTTGGAATGGGATGGTTGGTAGACAAAGCCTGAAAGATGACTGGGTAGAAATTTTTATGCAGAACTGGTAATACTTCCATTAATGGACTTTAATATAGTGAGCTAAATAATTGCTTCTTTTAACTTAATAAGATTCACCAAATGTAAAAGAGATAAGCATTCTTTTACTTGAGAAGCAATTAGTTATGCTCTTGATTTGCTAACTTGAATATTCATATTAGTAAGAGTTGAGACTTGTCCAACTGTTCTTGCTGAGTCCTGATGAACTTCTAAAGAGTGTGTTGTTTTTTCAGTTTGTTGTGCAAACTTATATTGGGAGGGGTGATTGTGAAAGAATTGTGTGTAATTATCTGTCCCTTGAAGCTGAAAATGGGTGTATGCTGTGTTGTCTTGAATATATTTGATTCTTTATAATTTAATTTTTTTTCCAGTGTACACGTCAGATCATCTCTGAAAAACTGGGTCGTGGCTCAAGAACAGTAGATCTGGAACTAGAAGCTCAAATAGATATATTGAGAGATAACAAAAAAAAATACGAGAATATCTTGAAACTGGCACAGACACTGTCCACACAACTCTTCCAGATGGTACACACCCAGAGGCAACTTGGAGATGCTTTTGCTGACCTGAGTTTGAAATCATTGGAACTTCATGTAAGACTTCTATAATGTTTAAAAAAAAAAAGGGCAGAGATGAAGATAAGCCTAATTGACTTGTGCAGGGTGTATAGTATCTAGCAGCTATTTCTTTAAGCATTGTTGGTAACAACATGACATTCTTTTTGTTAAAATTTTATGTAATTAATTTAAAACTATAGGATATCACTGCAGTTATTGTAGTTCTTAATTGTTTCTAAATGTTTGCCTTTAGCTGATAATTGGACTCAAGAGCTGACACCTTCGCTTTGTTTATAGAAAATGCATTTTACTATTCCTTCTAATGAAATGTCAGTGTTCCAGAGCATTACTTCATGCCAATTACAGGATGTCTTTGGGGAATATGCCTGGGAGTCAGTAGAGTAGGGCACATTACTTCACTTCTTCATGTGAGTAAATGACTTTTCTGCAGTAAAATGATTTTCCTGTAGTAAATTGGAGCAGTGAGGCTTCATCTCTAAGTCCGTTTTTAAATCAGAATTTTGCTACTAACAGGACTAATCTATGTTCTTATGTTTGGAGTTTCTGAGTGAGAGGCAATCTTCAGATAACTGCATTTGGATTGTTCTTAGAAGTTTAGAAGCTTATGTAACACTGTCATTTTCTTACTGATCATAAAGCTGTGTGCTGTAAAGCAAGAAGGTAAAGGTTGCATACCAAAAAATAGCTAGTTTGCTTCTACATTGATTGAACTCTGGAATTACAGAATAATTAGTTTGATACTGCTGCTGGTCCATTGGAAAACCAGGGTTTTAATGGTTTCCTAAGACTCAGCTGCCGAAATAGCCCCAATTAACGTTATTAAAGGTAAGACTTGTGTTTATTTCTCCTTTTTCATGATTCCCTACTCCTGTTGAGTTTCAGGGAGGAAATGGAGTTATTGTTTATAAAGAGGAATCTTAACTGATAGCTAGTTTAAAAAAAAAAAAGTCTACTGCAGTGCAAGTCCTAGTATTATAGCCTGACAGATGAAAATCTGAAAATATAGCACTTGTAGCAGCTAAGAAATTAAATCTGCTAAAAGTAGTAGTTCTGAGTAATCAGTTGACTCTTGACACAAATGTGGGTATGTGGTTTGTGGCAGAACTTAGTGATTGTTATGAAGTATGTGCTGAAGCTGGATGTTTCTTCTGAAACTTGGATTAAATCTGGCATTGTGCTCTTGTTTAATGAATGCTTTTTCCATGAATAGCTTGTATTTCTAATGAGAATACTGTTCTTCCAGGTTCTTTCAGCATCTTGTACTGGTCCTGGAATTTGTTTCAGTCATTCATCTCTTATGTAGATTATTGAATGGGGCTGTTCATAAAAATCAAATAAAGGTTTCTGCTGCTGTAATAAAAGTTATCTAACCTTTGCCTCTTGGAGACTTGCCTGATGTTTGTCTCTTTCCTCTTTGTGTTTTCCCTTTTGTTTAATCTGTACTGTATTACCATCTGTAGCCTGGCCTGTTCTTGAATGTTTGGATAGCATTGTTGCCTCTAAAACTTGTGTGAGACTACAAGTAGAATTTCTGAACAGTTAAGTCTTTAATGTTTAATTTGATAGCAGCATGTAAGGGGGAAAAAATCACTTCTTAAAGGTAATATTGTTTGGTTTATGCATGTTAACAAAATGAGATTTTAATGTGATATCTACAGAGGCATTACTTAATATGAATGTTTTACTGTTTCTTTTTTGGATACAAAGATAACTCCTGGTTCCAGGCTCATGTGCCTCTAATTATACAGACTGATGGATTCCAATTTTAATTGACCTGTGCATAGAGCATGAAATGAGGATAAACTCTTGATACGGAAAGGATTTCCTGTCTTTCATGAGCGGTATCTGCAAAGGCTGCAGACAAAACTCACTTTTTTTCTGTGAAATTATGAAGCAGTAGAAAGACAGCTTTGGTGGCTTGTATGTATGTCTCTTAGTACTGCAGACCACTACGGTCCCATCTGTCTTACCGCCCTGCTTTGAACTGAGTAGTTTTGCTCGTTTGGGGCTGCAGTGATCTGGGTCAGAGGACCAGCTGGAAAACTAATTGTGGTCTTGCCTGTAGGAGGGAAAGATCAGACCAAATCCTGCTAGAGGAGCAGTCCGATTTCTGCTGTTGTCTTTGCTTGGATGCCCCTACTTCCCTGTGCTAGTGCTTGTGTTGCTGTGTAGTTAGCAATGTCAGAGGAAAACCAGCTGGAAAATGTTTTTACTTGATTTCAGCAGGATCTATAGTGAACTGGGGGAATACTTCTGCCATACGAACAGCTGTGCAAAATGAAGGAGACACCTTCTAGCAGGGTTTTTTAGATCTTAGCTCATGAAAACTTGCCCTATGTTGTCTTCCTATTTTCTCCCTTAAATTGCTCGTTTCCACTGCACCTCCTTTCCTAGAAACTTCTTCCCTTACCACTGCCCATTAGCCTTACCCACACGAAGTCATTAATGTTAACATGAAATATCATTTGGCTTCGGTTGTTTGTTTTAGATGAAAGGAAACTGGGAGAATTCAGCGCTTCTGAGTCAGTTATTGGCAGACCAAGTTCCAAATATGTTCCTAGTATGTTTTATAGCCATTGCAACCAGAAATTATACTCTTTTATGAGAACTCCCATCTGCAGAATATGAAGATGCCATATGGATGACATAAATATAATAATTGGACTTGTTTGGCATCCATGCATTAGGAAAATCCTTGCAGCCTTGGTCAGTGCTTATGCTGCTGTCAGAAAGGAGGGAAAAAAAAAGGCAGTAATAGTCATATATCCAAATGTGACCGGAATGCCTTGGAGATCATTTCTCCCTTATTCATTTAAAACTTATGTCTGATCTACGTTATCACTTTTATTTGCTATCCATTATGATGCTCTGCCTTTTTTGGTTATTTACAGCCTATTAAAATGTTATAGATCCTGAATTTTTTTTTCCAGTCCTCCTTTCCAGAATGTGTAAGAATAAAACTTAGTAGCTAATTAATGCTGTGTGCCCTTGTGAATTTAGTTATATTACTGTATTTAACGTAGCGGTGTCTCTGTTGGTATTAAGGCATTACCTAGACAACCACATGAGAGATGCTGGATTAAACTGGTGCTGAACGACAACGTAATGATTGTTAGCACTTCTAAGTAGCATTCATATTTTTCAAGTTCAGAAAAAAACGTTATGAAATAGGATTTAACATCACATGGTTTCAAAATTGTAAACAGTGTTTTACTGATGTTAGAGGAATTTGATAAAAGCTGTGAACTGACTATTGTATTGAAATCATACGTGTTTAATCATAACTGTATCCAAATAGAAGTGACAGAACTTCCATGTCTGTGTTTTTGTATGTTTTTTTATAGTTGCTGATGAATGTTATGATTTGAAATGATATACAGTTCTTTTCTGTGTTCTGTTTACAGGAGGAGTTTGGCTACAATGCAGATACACAGAAACTTCTAGCTAAAAATGGAGAGACTCTTCTTGGGGCTATTAACTTTTTTATTGCCAATGTGAACACGTTGGTGAATAAAACAATTGAGGATACATTATTGACTGTGAAACAATATGAAAGTGCCAGGTATAGTTATTTTACATCTAGCTATTTTAATTACCAATTAATCTTGAGGAAACAAACTTTCTATCAGTTTAGCCCTTGCATTTGAGTTACTAACCTGCTATTTAAAACCTTGTCAGTATAACACGACTCTCATGTAATGAGAATTTACAGTTAACCATCTCATTGTACATATCTTCAAATGTTTTGTAAATGTTCTGTTGTAGACTTCATTTTACTTTATCTTTGTTTCTGAAAAAGAATAGCTTTTTTTTCCTGCCTGCTAGCTTAAGGTGGCTCTCTAAGCAGAGGAACAGTGCAAGATTAACCCTTTGATCTAGCTATGTTGTAGCTAATGAAATAATCTTTGACTGAAGGGCAGTTAATCCTGTGCTTCTGTTCATGCACAGTACATGTAGTTCACACTTCAGTTTTTGTAAAGAAGTTGCAGATTTGGTCTAGAAAGGGAAAAACCAAAACTATTTCATAATGGATGAATAATATCTAGCAGAAGATAATGGATTTCCTGACCTGGAGATTACTTTACTCCAGATACAGCACAGTACTCTAAAGACAAATTTTCTTCTGGTAGTGGCTAGAGTTGTGGTTCTTCTTCATGTTTCATTCTTTTCCTCTTTCAGTTTCATTAAAGATGATAGCATTTTTCTTCTAATTTGCTGAAAGATGTAGTTAATGCACACTTATTTTTTTGATTTTTAGGTCAAAAACTGCAAATGGCTTGAGTTCTATAGCTTTTTCCTTTTTTAATGGTTCTGTTCTAATGCTTTAAGCATATTTATAAGCAAAGTACTAAGTTATTGTTTTGGTATTCAGGTAAACTTTCAAAAGGCATGAAAAGTGTAACTAACCTAAATGTTTTGTTTTCTTTTAATCCTTTACCTTCAAAAATAAAGCCAGTTCATACACTTTTCAGGCATCCTCTCTTGAAACTTTATACATCTGCTAAGATTGTTCTTGCCAATCTTTCTGAACATATGGTTCTTTCCTCCTGAAATACCTTCGAGTTTCCCTTTCTTTTCCTCAGAGAAATACTTTTTTTTTGCCATTTCAGTAAATAAAGTATGAAGGTTCTTCACTTATATAGCTAGTCTGTCACTTTGCAATGAGAAGATGGTTCACATTTACTTTTGTTCTTCCTCTTCCCTTTCCATGGTTGTACTTCAGCATTCATCTGTTTCTCCCTCTTCTATCAGCTCTTTATTAATTTGTTTCCTTTTGGAACGAAGTCATAAATTCATTAACTAAAGCCTGAATGATAGTGGCAATGAAAGTCAGGATGAGGCCTGTGAATACTGTAATCACTTTTCCTCAGAAAACATTATATTATCCTTTGGAGTGCTTATGCCACCAGCTGACAAAGTTGTTTTTTAACCAGTTTTTAGTTTAGATGCTTTCAGTTTTACACGTCTATACTTGACAAAGCATGTTTGTGAAGACAGAAATAGGTTGGTTTGTTCCATTAAAATTGGCATCCATCACACGATATGCTGATATGCTAGGTTCCACTGTTTTAAGACCAAAAACGAAGGAATAGTGAGTGAGGCTTGGGCAGGAGTGCTTGTGACCCTAGGCTGTTCTGTGGATATTGTTGGTTGTTGTACCTGGTCAAGCGCTAGATGGTACTGAACAAAGGAGCCCATATTGCATAGGAGGAGGGGAAAAAATTTTAAAGGCTGTCACTGTTTGTCTCATCCATTTGCTGTAATGTTTTAAAATATAAAAATAGTTTATCTGGCAAGGATCCAGTGTTCAGTAGGCTTTTATGTAACGCTGGAAAGCAGAAGATGAATTTAGTAATACCTTTACACTAATAATATTCTGTAGGTGCTCTTCCACATGTATAAATGTTATATGTTGATGAACAGAAAGCTTCATGTAATTTAGTTAACAAAAATTTGCTTGATGTTTTTGAAGACAATACCGAATAGAAGTTTAGTGTTCTCGAATACAGAAGTATTTTGATTTTTTTCTCATTAAAATGAGAGAAGGTTTGACTGCATCTTCATTTGTGTAATAAAAAGTACATTGTAACATGGAAGAATATGAAGGAGGCTTTTTTTTAAAATAGTGATATATGAAGGCTAGATGGGTTAATTGAAGTGTTATCAGGCAAGAGCCTGTACCATAACTTCAGTTTTTCTAGCAGCATCCATGACAGAATTTCTTACTATATTATTTTTTTGGCATTAGCTTCTCGTTACTTGCTAATTACTGCTGACTTTGCTAGGGGAAAAAAGTAGATTAGAAAACACTTTCCATCCGGTCTTATTTAGAAGTGGGATATATGCCTTCACTGCAGGATTAGCTGAAGTGCTTATCCAGTTGTTAGATTTAGCTTTCTCTCTTATCTCTCTCAGTGGTAGTGTTGATCCCAGAGCATCTGACTTCCCTAGGTATATAAGACGAGCCCTCAGCAGGGTATAAATAACGGCAGCCTCTGTATCCACAGGGCAGACTGTCCCCATCCAGTTTTGGCATAGCAACTAAATTAGAACATGTTGTAAAAGCCTTGGGACATTTTGGTAATTTTGGTGAAGTGAGCCATTACTCACTTCTGCTTAAGGGGCTGCCCTGCCTATAGTGCTTCTCATGCTCTTGATGCAAACTCTTCACTATGATAATTCAGCAATAGAAAAATGACACACGTGGATGCACACTATGACTAGATAAACCGCGTTAATAAGCTGAGATGTCCCAGGAAAGGACCTGACCACTGAAGCCAGCACAAAGCAGAGGGTTGGAAGGATGTCTGAGACAGCAACAGAAGGGTGAGGGTACTTGTTGAGGCAGCTTTGATACAGTGTACGTAAAGGTGTTTTTTCTCCCTCCTATTAATTAAGAAAAAGAAAACTTGCCTGTTTTTTCTTTTTTTCCCCATACTTGACTGTTTGCTTTACTTTCTATTGTAATTGGCACTTACATGAAGTCTGTTTTAAGACACATGGCCTTTACATTTTTTTCCTTCTTCTCAGGATTGAATATGATGCCTATCGAACAGACCTAGAAGAGCTGAATCTTGGCCCTCGTGATGCAAACACTCTACCAAAGATTGAGCAATCACAACAGCTGTTTCAAGTGCATAAAGAGAAGTATGACAAGATGCGTAACGATGTATCTATCAAATTGAAATTTTTGGAAGAAAATAAGGTATGTAACAACTTCTGGTGTTGTGCTTAGGTATTTTGTCCTGTATGTTTCTGCTTTGCTAGAAACATTTTAAGTTATTTGATCTTAAAAATATATCTTAATTTAAAAGTAGAGCAAGCAAAGAGAAGAAAAGGGGAAAAAAAAGGAAAAAAGAAGTGCAGAACACAAACCTTTCCAATTCCAAAAGAATATACACTGAAAACATGGTTCCTGAGCACTGTTACTTTATACTGGTATTTGTATTAGGAATAGGGGTCTGGAACCGTATAGCCCAGATAGTGTGCTAAGAGTTGGTGAACCAGATCATCAGTTGATTTTAAAGCTGGTATTGTCCTGGGTTTTATTCATTGTTCTTGCTAAACTTGTAGTCCATTAACTTGCAAACGGAAAAATTTGTATCAAAACTCACTGTCCTAAACAAGGTGAAGTCTAATCTGAATGCTGATATTTAAATTAGTAAATGCTCAGAAGAACATAAGTTTTAAAACTAGACTAGATTGAAAATGGGTGTACTGAAGGTGTTGGGTATTTGTGTTTATGTCATTTTTCTCTTTTAGTAAGTTGCTTGCTACTAATATATTATATTATAGACTTGTGAAACTGTTTGATCCTTCCAGCTCATATCTGTACTGGAATTTTGGTGCTTAAGTTCAATTTAGTCAAAAATAGCACTTACCTTACTTCTTGGTTTGCATTAACTATATAGCGCAATGATCACTATGTTTATACAGATATGAAAGCTTTAGAGTGAAAACATTTTATTTCCATCTTGCTTCACAAAAAAGCCTTTAAAAAAAAAAAGAATTTGTGGAACACTAGTGAAGTTGTTTTCCTAGTGACAGACAGTCTTGGTTTAGGTCAAACATCCTGTTAGCAGTCACAGCCTACAAATTTTGTTTCTGGAAGATAGTTTTTTCCTTCCTTTTTTTTTTTTTTAAGAGGGGACTTTAACATGCTTAAGACTTTTTATCACTGCTTGACACTTCCCAGTTTTGACAGTAGAGATGTCAAAATATTTTATAAAGGGAGACTGGAACTTTGTTCCCAATTAAACCACAGAAAGGATTTCCTGTACGGTCAAATAATTGGCTTAAATATAATTCTGTACTGTGAGGCTTGCTCACATAAATTCCCAGTTGGTGTTTTTGATTTTTTTTATGTACGATTCTCCAAAATATACCTGATGTAATCTTAATCCTGAATTTGTGAGGACTTTTTTTTTTCTCCAGGTTGCAGCTGTTTATTTGGGTTTTTGTTCTTCTGTTGTCCAGAGTGCTTCCTGATATGTATGTAGTCAAAGGCAGTGGTTGTCTGAGAGATTCTTACCAACCTGACATCTTTATTCCTTTCTCGAGTGTCAACCATCTTTTGTCAACATCAACATAGGAGAGCTCATGTTAGACCTTATACTTGTCCTGCAGCTAGTATTAATAAATCGGAATGTGCAGTTGATCAGTCAGACAACTACATAACCATTATAAGCATTAATTTTAATTTTTAGGTTCATATAAAGTATATGCAACTGCTCTTAAGTCAATTATATTTTATACTTTAAAGGATTATGAACTGTATGATCAATAAGTGTTAAATTTAATTGAAATTAAAATCTAATTCCTACAATCCCAGATGATCTACTTCTTCCAAAGGTACCTGAGAACAATTGCTTACCCGATCAGTAAATCTGTTTGAATGTGTCTGTAATGCTGCTTCTTCAGCTGATGGAGAAATGCACTCTTTAGGAGATGGTTTAAACCGAAGACCATATATGATGTTGAACTCGCAAAGGGAAGAGTGATTTTGACATTGCTAATCTGTTACAGTAGTTCCAGGGAGGGCATAATAGTGGCTACACAGATACTATATCCTTAGGAATGTGCTGTTTATTTTAGTGTGCCCATTCATGGGACCAAATCATCTTGGTGCCCATTTAATAGAATGGGAGGTCAAAATAAAGGAAGATCAGACAGACAAAATAGTGTCTTACTTGGGTTCTCACAAAGGGCTGCATTTGTAGGCTGTTTTGGAAAGCCTGTTTTTTTTTTCAGGCTTATTGTGTGCAATGCAAATGAAGGTTAGTATTTGAGTAGCTTTATTGAACAAGGAATGGCCTTGCCAGACGTGTGTTACAACATGCTAGAACATGCAAATCTCTAATCATCGATGTTACTAATACACATCATCATGATTCTGAGAGGTGGATTGATCCAGAGGTGATAGTTCAGAGTCTAATTAGAGAAGTCTTTAGGTAAGAACGGCGCAGTAGCCAGACAGCTTTCTTGCTCTTGATTGTAAACCCTTGGGACTTGGGGTCTTCTATATACTGATACGGAATGTAGTACAGTGTAGTCTCAAGCTTAGTTATTGTTGCTTGTGTGTTGAATATGGAATTGTGTAACGAAAGTGGGCTATAGCAAAGCAATTAAGCATTTTAGGATTTAATTTTCAATTAGATATATCAATTCATGGTTACCTCCTAATAAATACGTATTTTTTTGGTCTGGGCAATACTAAAAAAAAATATATATACACACAAAGGAAACATGAGGAAATGTGGAGGGAAAAAAAAAATAGGAAATGTGGAGACTCAGTTCCAACCTACAGTATCTTCTGTGTATGAAATAGGAAACTTGCATCTTCTCTCTAGGTCATGTCCATTTTTTTGTTTATGTACAAAGTTCAGTTTTGTTTTGAGACTGGAGTTTGCTAAGTCTATTATGGAATGCTTACTCATCTCATAATGAGGAATAGATATGCATATAATTAATTAACAAGGGACAATTTAAAATGATGTTCAACTTGAAAAAACATGATGGCTTTTTGACAGGCATGCTAGTAGCACATAGGAACCTGTATTTTAGCAACATAGAATTAATGTTATTTTATTGACAGGCAAATCTTCAAATAGTCATTCGCTGGAGCAGGTGCTGCCATTCAGTGCTTAAGATTTGGCCTTTAGCTCTGTAATCTGACAGTCACATCAAGGCTTTGGTGTAGAAGAAGGTGGTCCTGTCTTCCTGTATCCCCCTTCCCCCACATTGCCTTCTCTGTTGTGCTTACAGAAGTGTTTTTGCAGCTGTGCGGAGAATCAGATCGGGGAACGGATCCAGGCTAAGGCAAATATGTTGTTGTCTGGTTAGTTTTAATCTAGATCTGTTCCCTGATCCAACTGCCTGCATAACTGCATGAGTGTTTTGCCAACACAGGGCTAAGGTGAAACACTATGGAAGTGGGAATCAATGGTTGGGTACGGGAGTGGGGAAGGCTGAGCTTTCTTCAGGGAAAAACTGGTTCACTTTGAATTTGGTTTTAAGTGAATGCTTGTAGTCTAGTTTTTAGCTGTGTTTCAGGGTTTTGTTGCAGTGGACATTGATTTGAGATATTAGATTACTCTCTCATCTCACCTGGCTGCTGCTTCATCATTGAGTTCACAGGAGTTGAGTATATGCTTTTTTTCGGAGTGTTTTCTTGTCCTCAGCTCTGTTAGTTCTCACAATCACTTTTGGGGATTTGCTTAGTAACTGTCTCTGGAAGGAGGAGAGCAGAATTAGTAACATCTGGCACCTCAGCTACCAGTTTGATAACTATCCCCAAATTTATATCACAGTGATCTGGCTCTGGGATAGAACTTCATAAAATGAGTTAGCTTTGGTAGTTCAAAAACAAACAAAGCATTTCTCAATTTGAATCATCTGACTCTGTTGTCAACTCTTGATTGTATGTGCATATATATACTTAAGCCTAGGCCTGACTGAATGTATACATTTATCAGATGACTTCAGAGAAGTTCACAGAAGCTTTGTGATAAAAGCTACCTGAGCAAAGTACCAAGTTTGGTCATAAATTGATGAAATTTGGGGAAAGGAAGCTTAATTCAGTATTTTTATCAATGTGCTATGTGAAGGTCATATTGCAGTATACCTTACAGCTTAGCTTGTCCAAAATATCAGTAGAGAATGCTAAATCTACTTCCTGCCACATCATTCCTTTGGGCTCAGTCAGCCACTCCATTTCTATGTTCTCTTCCATGTTGGCTAAGTGGGCTCAAGGTCCTCTAGGCTGGAAGCAGGCACAGGGCCACCTCTTTAGGCAGTCAGGCTTTCTGGAGCAAGAGTAGGGTTGTGCAGGGCTGAGAGTACACTTGGGAACAAAAAAGACAAGTTTTTGGCTACAGGAAAAACTGGACGGATGCTTTTTCATCATACTACTACTCATTCATGACTTGAGGTTTCCAGATGTGCTACAGTGAAAATGTAACGTTTATTTGACTTCACTTAGACTTCATCAGCACTATAGCTTGTCATTGTGGACTAGACCAGAAGAGAACAGTGATGCCCTCCAGCTGCTTTCGTGCCCTTCTCCCCAGGTTTTGATTGCTGCGATGAGTTGTGTTTCACAACTACTCTGCACGTTTTATAATCAAGATATTGACCAAGCACTGTAAATAATCCTTCATTACAGGAGACGGGCAAGAAATATTGCTGGGAAAAGAGCATCAGTTTTTCTTGACTTGGGTATGCAAGACCTGGAGAACAGCACCTCTTTGCGGGAGGGGACAAATAAGTGAACTGTATGCTTAAAGCATTTGTCATGTAGTGTCTTAGGGAAGTGCATTTGGCTTGCAGGTAGGTATATTGCACAGAGGTATGGCATCTAATTGCAAGTAATCAGGTATTTGTAATTTGCTAACATTATGCTGTTCGGTCAATTGCTTTTGGTCCATGCATATTGAGTTGGTATTGCCAGTTAAGCACACTTTACGAAAATACTAAATCACTTAAATGATAGAGAATTTTGTATTTGCATTTTGTATTTGTAAACTTTCATTAAATAACCTCATATGAAGTCTGAGCATCTCAAATATGCCTGTTTTTGTTATAATGGATGTGTGCCATTATTTGCATCTGCCTGTTCATCTGAACCAATCTTTGTCCTTGCCTGCAGGTTAAGGTGTTGCACAATCAGCTTGTTCTGTTCCACAATGCCATTGCAGCGTACTTTGCTGGGAATCAAAAGCAGCTTGAACAGACACTTAAACAGTTCCACATCAAATTGAAAACTCCGGGAGCAGATGCTCCATCCTGGCTTGAAGAACAGTAATCAGAGAAAAGGAGCTGATGTTAACCTAAAATCAATAAATCTAATAAGAATTAAGGGTGGGGGTTGAAGGACTGTTGTAGTGATTCTTGCACAAGACAGCTTTAATTTTTTTCCCTTTTATAATACTGTAAAACTGAATTTGGTGTGAAAGTGGGTAAGTTTAAGGGAACCAAACATAATTTCTATCATTTCAAATGTAGAGCACTCCTTTTGTATGTGAAGGTCGGTGGTTATTTCTGTAGCTGGGATGGGGGAGGGAGGGAGGGGAAAGAAAACTATATAGATTTGCACTGACAAATTATGTTTGTGATCTCTGGTCATTTTGGTGGCTGGTCAAAATATTTCCAAATGGAGGTTTACATGATTTGTACCAACATCTGGTATTTTATAGATGAATATAGAAAACATCTTTAATGATTTTCGTATGACTTTTAAAAAGGAGAGAGTTAAAAGAATATTTTGCAGATTAATAATATAAGGTCTGTATGCAGTACCTGCGTATAAGACAGCAGTATCAGAACACTCATTGACTAGTGGAATTAGAGCAAATGCCTTTTAAAAAGATGTATATTTCCATCATAGAGTTAAAGGAAAAAACACTAAAGCAAGAATCACTGGCAGTCTGAGGCTTCTAAGCACACGTTTTTGCTTTGCACCAAATGGTTTGCTGAGTGAGGCCAACCATACAATGTACTAATTTCATTTAAAATTGTACTTTCTCTATGGAAAAAAAAAACAACAACCGTACTAGCCTTAAATCACAGGTATGTGCCTTTTTATAAGATAATGTTTTCAACCAGTGTACATAGTCCAAGAATCCTTTCACATAATGGTTTGTCAGTTCCCATTGTGGGAAAGTAGACTGTGTAAATGCTGTTTCTTTGTACACTTAGAGTGAGTTGAAGCTTTAGTTAATCTTCATGGACAGATGCGATTTTGAGAAAGGAAATTGGGCCAGTATGATTTTTCTATTTAATTGAAAAGCATACGTCAGTAAGGGGAGTAATGAGGAAGATACTTCTTTTTTTAATTTCTCCTTCAATAGCATAGTCCTTCTTTAAATGTAAAATTCTGTCAGTTTTATCATATACATTTTAAATTGAGTGTATCGAAGTCCTCATTTGCACATGTTACATTGCTTTGTGTTCTATTAAGTAAAATGAAATACTTCAAATATGTTATTTACAACTGTGTGGATTGTATGATTTATGTACTGTATGTTCAAATGCCTTTCAGCTGACATTCTTAAAGTTTTCAGTGCTTAACACAACTGTATTGTAACTGTAAATCAAACTTTTTAATCATTCCTCATTAAATTCTTGGCCTGACAGAGCCTTCTTTGTTTTTGTTCTGTCAGAATCTCTTGTTATTGTTCATTTACATTCCCCAGAATGTATATCCTATGTGAATTTTGTATTCATATTAAAGGTGTTTGCAGTCTAACTTCCTTGACTTGTGATGGTTAAGAGTACAATCCAGCTTCTGCAGTGAAAGTTTAGTTTTGTGTTTGAGTTGCACCCCTACCCATGAATTTCTGGGAAATCCGTAGGTTGTAACGCTGCTGCTGTTTTATTTCAGGATGATCTAATTGTGTGCAAGTTCAAGTTGAATGTAGGCTTATAGTGAAACAAATCCTTTAAAATCAAGAACATACATATACTAAACTTCTAAAGTTAACTTCATATTTAACAACTTTTATGAAGCTGTTGTCTTCCACTGTCTACGAATCTTGACGTGTATGATATGATGGTGCAAGTAAGAAGTTAGCTGTAGACTGTGTGGTTGAGGTAGGATGTAAAGATAGCATCATAGCAGGGGGTAAAGAATGCAAACCTATTGATCGCAATTGAAATACCTACTCTCAGAATACTATACAGGAAACATGTAATTTTGGTTTCAGTGCAAGATTCGTGCTCTTCCTGCTGAATATAGTCCCTGCACAGAAGGAAGTGATCTGTCAGAAATGGTAAGAGTGAACTCGGGTCTGAAATTGTTTTGTGCAGGAAGGAGACTTACGGCATTGTATAAAACTCAAACTCTTGCAGTGGCTTAAAACTGCTGGAGTCTTTTCAACTGGAAGGAAAGGTTGGACAAAAGAGATTACTCGCTAAAGTCTCAGTGTAGTATTTCAGACCAGAGAGAAGGAAGAATGATTTCCATTTTGCTCACTGAAGCAATTGTTCTAATTGATAGCCTCAGAGAGGAGGATTCTGTGTTCAGCTGATCGATGGGATATTAAAGTGATTTCCTTTTGTGGCATGTGAACGGGGGCAAAGGAATGTCAAATACATGCTTACGAAAGAATTCAAATTCATGCCTGATATTCAAAGCTAACTTCAAATCTAACCAATTTTAGAAACTTTTTCTTCTGGAAATCATATGTGGCAGTTTCCAGTTGGAAATAATTATGGTTGTTTTTCTAATACTTATTTGAAAGAAAAAAAAAGCTATATTTATAGCTTCTAATGCTGCCACTCATCTAGATGGACAGTTGCTTCACAGTGGTGGTGGTTTCTTATTTTGGCAAGGGAGGGGGCATCATACCCCCATCTACTAGAGTCTTGTCCATGTAAAATTTTCTGTTGCAAGTTACTGCATTAGTGCTTTTAGTGTTGCATGAGGTTCATCAAGAAGAAGGTTTTCAAGTAGTTAACAGCACTTCAGACATGTTGTCGTAGCTGACTTACCAAACAGGGACCCAGAGAGCTGTTTTTCTCAGTGACCATACTGTAAGTTTCTTATGCTCCTGGCTTGTTTGCAACTTGTGGCTTCTGTTATTTTGTATGAATTCTACAGCAGCTCTTCTACTCTAATGTGTAAGTAAAATGCTCTTTGGCATACTTCTTGCTTTACCAAGCCCTTACAAAGCCTTCTCCGGTTACCAAGTGTATCTGTAGTAATATTTGAAGAGAGGTCTGTGCAAGCAGAGTACAGTAATACACTGGTATCATTAAAGTAGCAGCTTGATTTCAATCTTTTTAACACGTCCTCCCAACAACCTTATCTCTATCAGTCTCTGCTTCAAAAAATGATCAAAGTAATTAAAAGAAAAGCTAACCATTCCTCTCAGCTTTTCTGTTTTGAACTGAAGTGGAGGCATGTTCAGTTTGTCTTCTCTGCTTATCTGCTCTTGTTCCTTATTGTGGTGTTACAACAAGAATATCATAATTATTCAGCATTCCTCCTCTGCAATTATCTTTTTTGGTCTGGTTATCTTTTTCATGCTGCATGCTTGATGTAGAGGTTGTGCTAGTCACTGGCTTTTTCATGTTGTTTATCTTCATATTTTGTGATCACCCCTAGCCCAAATTTATCCAGCTGCTGGGAGCTCAGCTTTGTCAAATTGATTTTTTTTTTTGAGATGCACAGAGGTGACTTGCTGTGTTTACATTTCTCTATGTTGTTCTTGTTACTTGACATTGTTTGTGGATCTTTGACCCATTTTTGTTGTTATGGCAGGAGTTTGAAGTGAAGTAAGGAAGTACTTTACCCTGTAGCTTAAAAGTGGCAAGTAGGATAGCTTGTGCCTGCCTGGGAGAAGAATACCTTGAACTGGTAGAGAAGCTGTGGAAATAAAAAAAAATATGATGTGTTGCTACTTCATCAGTATCCCAGTATGGAAATCCAGAGAAGCGTATGAACCTTGCAAAGCAATGGCCTTGGACATAAAAATGCAGTCAATGGGTTGTGAATATTTGGTTTCCTATTACTGAGGAACCAAAAGCATTGCTATTACACCTGAGGTGCCTTTCAAAAAAATTAAGAAAGAGATAGGAGCAGCAACAATTGTGTTGCCTACTATTGTACTACTTTGAAATAGTATATTTCTATTAAGTACTTACACTGTACAGCCACTCAGCAAAATGTGTAGTCAACTTCTTTAATTACTGAAAAACACTTCCTGAGCAAATACATTCTGCCTCTTCTCTTTGTGAGAACCCGTTTTCAAGATAGCTCTTGGAGGAATGAAAATACTTGATCTTCCAGGTGGAGCAGAAAAAGAGATTAAGAGCATCGTTGGGTGGTAGAATTTAGATGGGTACTACTATGGATGTGCGATAACATTTCTTAACTAAGTGCTGAGATAAGATACAGAGCAGAATCAGCCTGAAACAAATGTTTAGTTTAGGTTTGTCCTGTTATTACTGTTTATGCCAGCATAAATGCATTGGCTTATTTGGGAACAGTTCAGCTATCAGCGGTGTGTTCCTAGTTAATGGTACTTAACAAATGGTGTGTCCGACTGTGCTAATTAAAATAATAATTATACACCTTGCTACCTTTTCAAGAGTATTGAAGGCTGTAAATTCAAGCACTTCAGAGTTAAATAAGGCTAAAAATTAGTGTTACTTGTTCAGTCTTGATTTGCCTTTCATATGCGTATGCATCATGGTAGTTTTATATGATAGTGGTTAATAATTGCAGGGTTTTGTTTCAAGAGGTTAACTATCATAGTCCTTAATTTTGAAACCAAATAGGACTTGGTTTTAATGTGTCTGAAGTGTTGCAATAAACTTTCTCTCTTTCCACTCCAAACACTGTAGAGTTGGGGGCTTGCAACAAGGGTAACTATGCCATTTGTTCAAGTGGTATAAATTCTATTCTTACAATTAGATTGGTTTAATCATTAAATTCATATTCAACCTAAAGCATTAGAAGCTTGTTCTGCTTCCAAAGAAGTGCAGATCTTCCAAAATAATTTTTCCCCTCTTAAAAAAAAAAAAGGGCAATGTGTTAAAATTAGTCATCTTGGAGACTGTCTTGAGTATTCCATTTAACTAGAAATCTTAAAATACATTGGGATTTATTTTCAGAGTATGCCAACCCATCTAAATGCTATCTGTTCTAGGGAGGTGCATTTGGTGCTTATTATAGGTGGGGCTGCTCGGTCTACCTGTTATTAAAGTTGCTTAATACTTCCTACTGTGAAGACCTGTTTTCAGTTGATTGTGACTCTGAATTTTAGCCATGTGGGCAAAATCTTTGTATGCCGAGTGTTTACACTGTTGGGGGGGTAAAAACAGCTGAAAATTTAAACTTAATTTGCTGACATGGTGCTTTAGAAAAGCTCTGGAATAAATCTCACAGGATGAGGACAAGTTAAGAATTTATCTTCACATCTGGACAGGCTCCCAGATCCTTTGCTACCCAGTTCATTTTTTTTTTAATATGACATTATGCAAGTCTCGTTTGGCTTGTGCTTTTAGTCTTGTAGAGTGAGTATTTGCGCTCATGACTGGCAGCAGTGAAAACAAGTCTCTTTGGTTCCAACACAAGCAGCTACAGTCCAAGCAGCGCTGCCCTTCCTTGCCGATGCCCTGAGTGGTGACCTTGCACTCTCGAGGAATGTCCGTGCTGGCTCGGATCTGAGCCTGTCCTCTCCAGCTGCTGCTGGCCCTGCCAAGTCGAGATGCGTGGTGTGGTATGAATTGCCTTCGCTGCAGCCGAACTGGTTCCACTCAACGGATTTAAGGCTTCAGTGACAGAGTGCTAAGATCACATTCCTTACATTTTTCTTTTGTTCTGATAGTTTTAAAAATGAAGTGAATTGAATGGGCTGCCTGGCCGGACCAGTAAGTGGGATGGGGTAACCTTAGTGAGGGTAGGACTGGGTTTTGTGTCTGGGAATTGTGAAGGGACTGTTTCTGGTTCCCTCCTCCTGCCCCTGCTGTGAGGGGCTAGATGATGGTAGCTGGGCCTCTTACTAGCAGCCCTTTCCCTCCTCTGCTTCCATAGTGTATGTGACCCGCTAGTGCCATGGCATATCATGGACCCTGCCGTGTGACCTTCTCAGTCGCTCCAGGCCTGAGCTCTGCCACTTCGTGTACGTGAGTTTTGGGGGGCAAACAGCTTTATTTCCGAAACGTGACGCCTTTGGGTCTCTCAGAACCGCATTTCGCAGCGCCGGCGGGGGGCGGCCGGCGGGATCCCGCAGCCCCCCTCAGCCCGGTGCCTGCGCGGGGCCGCCCCCGCTGCCACCTGCCGGGCCCCGCCCGCCCCGCGCCTGCGCGCAGCCCCGCCCCCGGCCGCGGGCGGCCCGGCCCGGCTGAGCCGCGGCGCGATGCGAGGAGGCGGCGGCGGCGGCACCGCCACTGGGACCCGCGCCGGGACCCGCGCCCGGGCCTGCTGCGAGCCGCGCCGCCCGCTGCCGCCGGGGCGGAGGTGAGCGGGGGGAGCGGGGGGAGGACGACGCGGGGCTGCGCCGTGCCCAGGGATGGGGAGGGGGCGGCGGGTCCGTCCGTCTGTCCGTCCGCCCGCCCGTCCGTGCGGGGGGGAGGGGGGCGGGCAGGAACAGGGGGACAGGTCGGCTCCCGGCCGCGATCCCGGGCACTGGCTCCCCGCTTGTGTGAGACAATGGGCGAGGAGCAGCGGCTCGGTCACCGCCGGCTCCTTTTTTTGCTCCTCGGGCTGCTCCGGGGAACGGGCACGCAGCAGTGAGGCGCAGTCGAGGCATCAGAAATGGTCGGTCCCGGGTCCCTGTCTTCTTCCCCTTAACGCCTCGGAGGATGCCCGGCCGTGGGACGGCTGCCGCTGGCACGGCTGGGAGCTCGTCCTGCCACGGGCAGGGCGCCCGGCTCCCCTCGCCGCCCTGCCCGGGCACCTGGCAGCAGCACACGGCCTGATCCCGACGCCAGGCACACAAAATCAGAGGGGCTTTTGACCAGCCCGTAACTGCAGGCCGCCGCCCTCTCCGCAGCAGGTGACCCCCGCCACCTGCGTCCCAAATACCTGTCCGGGGGCAAAGCTGAAGGCAGGCATCTTGTGCTGTGCCTTCCCTTGGTGCCCTCTTCCTAAGCGCCCGTGCCTCCCCTCGCCTGCTCCTGGCCGACACTTGTCTCGGCTCAAGCAGTACGATGGCCGGAGAACAGTTTTTCCTCCTCTTGCCTGCCCTTTCCATCTAGGTTGGGATGTTTTCCTCCTCTTGCATTCCCCACTCCTTTCACTAGGAGTGTCCCTGGCTAACTCAGCAGCGCCCAGCTCTGAGATCGGTCCTTCCCACCGGCTGTCTGTCTGCCTGTCTGTTCGTGTGTGTGTGTGAGCGCTGGGACTCCGGTGATTCATCGCCGCCGCCTTGGCTTCCTTAGGATTTCATCCCAGTTTTCCTAAAGCACCCAGATTTGTTGGAAGTTTCAAAATAAGGTTCATACGCCTTGCCCAGGGGCACGGTAGGTCAGTCTGTCTGACTGTCTCTTTTTTCTTTTTCTCTCTCTCATTTATTTTTTTTTAAATCTGTGGGAACCCGAGTTAGAAAATAATAACTGCCGAAAACTGCTTTGTGTTGGTGGAAGGCTGGCTAATACATATTTCATTCTTAAGTAAATGGTAGGGAGTCAAGTTGTTTTTTTTCCAAGTTGAGTATTTCTTTAAATTAATGCAACGGTTAATTGCTTTGAGTGGTTAATTTCTTTCCACCGCCTTGCACCTGCTTTTTCATGCCTCTGTGCATCTATGATCATGAACTCGGGAGGAGAGGAATGAACATAGCGCTCTGTAATAGCAACTGGGTATTAATGCTAATTTGAATTTGAAACCCTTTATCCTGATCTACTTTCTTTGTAGCTCTTCCCCTCTTTACCCTGCCATTAAAATACTTTCCATCATTGCTATGGTTTAAACCTCACACAAGCTTTTATAAGCATGTTCTATTCTCACGAGCACCTCAGTAACGTGAGGTGTAAGACCAGAAGATCTGAAGCAAGAAAGGGGAGGTCATTGCTACCTGTGCAAGTTTTTGAGATGACAAGGTGAAGCGGATCATTTTGTGTCAATTTCCATTGACTTCAGAGAAGTCGTGAGTAGCTGAGTCCTTACGGAGCAAGAGAGAATTTGCCCTAAGGCTTCTTTCTGTACTTGGATCTGTTTGTTCATGAACACTCTAATGATGGATCTCTGGCAAAAATAGCAAAGGTTTTTCATCACGATTATACAATGTCAAATCGATCTGGATTGCTATTAGCTCTATGTGAACCCTGCAGAACAGACGTACGGCTAAATCCGTGCCAAACTTTTGATTTGATGCTGTTCTCGTGCCAGTGCATTGCTTCAGCTTGAGTTTTCCTGTAACTGATTTTTTCTCAGTGGCTGTCTTTATTCTACATAAATTTTTCTTGTGCGGTATCTTTTTTTTTGTTTTTGGTTGGTTGGAGGTTTGTTTGTTTGTTTGTTTTTGGTTTTCGTGAATTCCCCAAATGGTTTTGAGATAACATGCGTGTTTTCATAAAGCCATAGAATTCTTCATTAGTCTATACCTGAGATATCTTAAGTTATCTTATCTGAGAAATACAAGGAAAGTAAAGCCAATAGGCGTGGCTTGTCAAAATCGTGCTTTTTACAGAAGTCATTCTTGAAGGTTTACCATCAACGTCAGTATCTGCTTTTCATAGGTGGTAGTATACAAGAGCTTGCTCAAAACTGTTGTGATTCCTGTTAAGCTACCTCGTGAGGTAACCTGGACAGATAGAAAAGCTTTCCTAACTACGTAAAGCTCCATGTGCTGAGCGCTTAGGATGTATAGGCTACTGTTCCTGTGGGTTCCTCTCTCCTTTCTCTCTCTGCTTATTGAACTTGCTGTGGCAACCTGGATACTGAAGTAAATTAGAAGGGACAGCTTAATCAAACTGCAGTCTGTCTTCTCTTAGTGCGTTTTGGCAGGCAGCGTAGCCTGACGTGTGATGGCAAAATGCAAATACTGCAGGTGGATGCTCCACGAACACAGGGAGCTGAGGGGCTGTGCGATGTGCTTCCCTTATGGACGGTCATATCATAGGAAGGCAAAAAAGCAGGACGTTAGGGCAGACTGTTCAATTGTCGCACACGTCATTCGTTATTTTAACGCAGCTTGGATTCACACCAAAGGATTCAAACGGGGTCTATTTGATGCCGTTAATCCCCTACCACAGGAGTAGTAGTTAGCAGTCAGATTTTCTAACTGTGTTGCATAATCACCTAAAAAAAATGTAAAATCAGGAGTCATAGAATCGTTCAGGTTGGAAGAGGCCTCTGAGATCACCTGGTCCGACCTTCAGCCTAGTGCTGGCAAGTCCACCGCTAAACCGTGCTGCTGAGTCCTACATCTGCGCGTTTCTCCAGCACCTCCAGGGGTGGTGACTCAACCACTTCCCTGGGCAAAAGAGTTGAAGATTATTTGGCTTAATAATTTGGGATACATACCTTCTCTTACAAAATTGTACCGAGCTGAGAGTAATAGATGGGTTTGGTATCTGCTGTGTGTGATTTAGGAGAGATTCTTGTTTTTATATGTATTCTCGAAGTCTAAGTCCCCACAAATATTTGAGATATTGCATGGGCAGATTTTACACAATTGCCCTGGGAAAGATAGTTGATTACCTAAATTTTCCTTCTTGATCGCTGTTGTGTGTTAATTCTGGTGTCTTGTCAGCCCAATGCCCAGTCTCTCTGACCTGAGTCTCCCCGCTGCCCTTCGTTGTAGGTTGCGAAGATGGCGCAGTCCCCTTGTGCCCCGCTGCTGCTGGCAGACTAGAGCTTGAACGGGCGCGACGCACGCCGCTGCTGCCGCGCTGTTCCATGCTTCAGGCAGACCCGAGGCAGTGACGCTCTCCTCTTCGGAGGGGCCGTAAAATGCATGTTATGAATTGTCTCTCCTTGGTCAATGACAAAGAAAATGGGGCTATCTCGGTCGCGACGGGATTGATGAGCGAGGACCCGGCGGCGGCATCGCACCTCCCCTCGCCTGCTGCGGCGCCGCCGCCCCCTGCGCCATGTCCCCTGGCGGGGGCACCCCCTGCCCCGCCGCTGCCCCCGGGGCTGCCGCCGCCGCCGCCGCCGCCCCCACCGCTGCCGGGACCGAACCCCCCCCTGCCTCCGCCGCTGACCAACGGGCATGACAGCCACAGCAGAAAGAAGCGGATGCGGAGCTTCTTCTGGAAAACCATCCCCGAGGAGCAGGTCCGTGGCAAAACCAACATCTGGACGATCGCGGCGAGACCGCAGTATCAGATCGACACAAAGACGATCGAGGAGCTTTTTGGGCAGCAGGAAGAAACCAAGCCCCAGGACACCAGAAGTCGGTCTTTAAAGTCTTCGTTTAAGGAGACTAAAGAGGAGGTAAGAACCGAAGTTCAATCTTTCTTTTCCACAATGCTGCGGGAATTGGTATGAATCCTGTCTGGCCTTTGTTTACCTCTGCCTCTGTCATGGTTCATTCTAACTATAAATTTGTCTTGATTTGAATGGGAGGGGAACAACAGGAAGGATAAACTCTTTGTTCTTGGTGGCACAAATCTGTTTTTCAAAGAGCTAACAGTGTTTTATTATTTTACCTGGGTAAGAGCATGCTGTGATCTGATCACCTCTTAAAATAAATAAAAGTGAAGGGAACTGAAGGCACCTGTATTTACTTTTATTGGGTAGCCATTGAGTTTTTAGTGTGAAGGTTAAGTGTATTGTAGTTTTTATCTTCAGCTCTTCCACTGTGTCCATTGCACAATCAAAATGCAAATGTGTACTAGGGAGGAGAGTCCTATCACAAGGGGTGACATGTTATGTATGTACTTCCGATGTCCATGAGACGTCAAGAAGGGAAGTACCGGAATGACAATGAGGCAATGAAATACAATGCATTGGTTAAGGGAATTTGTTATTTAATTGAGATAACTTTAAAGTTTCAATTTCCATACATGTTGCTAGTGAACACTTTTTTTTTTTTTGCATCTACCATGCCTTTTCTGGACATAGAAATAACCTGCTTGACTTTTCAACTCAAACAGAAGCTTGTTACAGATTTCTGTTCTGGTGCTGAGAGGTATATTCCAAACCCTTCCAGGTGCACTCTCCAGTGAACTGAGAACTAACTTTTCTAGTTCTTGAATCCTGACTTAGAGGTAGCCTCTTTTTGAAGCCTGAGCTGAATTGTCTCAAGTGATCTTTCTGTGAAGTAATTGGGGGGTAGAAGTGCAGATTTAATCACAGCTGTGTGTGTTTACATGTTAGCTTGTAAACAAAACACAGAGGGCACAGGGTTAACAGATGTGATTATGTGTCAGTTTTTAGTGAAAAAATAGGGACTCAAAGTTGATGGTGTCTTACAGAAGTTGGAAGACATCAAAATAAAATATCAGCAAGAACAAACTGATGCGCCGATAGCGTTTGTGTTGTACATAGTCTAAAATAAGGGGTTTAAAACAGGTATGAGTACTGCAGGCTCTGAAGCCCTGACATCGGAAAGAAGTAATTGAGGCCGTCATCAGAGGTAGTGATTAACCTCTGCGCTGTTTTCGGGCTATGTGCATCTTTGAATCAGGATTGCAGTGAGTGGACTTCCTGTGCTGCATGTGGATGTACACAGCTCCTTCCTCGCGTGTTTCCTAAGAAGCACCTGCTCCCTTCGAGGAGTGCCATGTGTTGAAGAATTAGACGTAGCAAACTTGATGATAAATTTCATAAACTGAATATGGCCCCTAGTGTACGGCAGTTGGGGCAGGGAAAACCCCAGTGTGCTCCAAATGTACAGCTTGAGACTTGCGGCATCTTGGGGAGCAACTTTAGAGATTAAAAATATGGGTCTGAAAAATGAGGGTTCAGTCCTTTGGAAACAAACTCTCACTCTCTTACAATTAATGTTCTTCTGCACGCATCCAGAGCTGATACCATAGTCCTCTGCAGGTCAGTGCCCATCCACTGCCTCTGCAGGTGGCAGGCAGTGAGGGACCAGGACCTGCCTCTGTGTGCTTATCATGCTGTTTAAGTGCCCAAACGTTCAACTCCCTTGTCAAGCACGCTGCAAGAGCGTGTCAGAGAGCGGTGAGCAATTCTCGTGTGTTAATGGGCTTTGCGGTACTGGCTGCTTAGTAAGGAGGGAAGGAGATAATGCTGCCGAGCTGTGTGTCACTGGAAGTGCGGAAGCACGGGTACGCAACAGCTCACGTGCTCAGCGTTACTGTAGGCATCATTCAGCAAGGTATGGAGGTCGGAGGCACGGGCAGTGTTTGTGCTTTCTGTCATCAGTGCTGGCAGCTGCTGCTCACCTCAGTGTTACGGCGACTGTCCTCGGTTTGCTGCAGCAGACAGGCACATGGCATCCCTGTGACCTTGCGGAGACAGCGTTGGGGTAGGGCTGAAGGAGCTGCGGTTCTGTTCTGGCTGTGTCGTGGCTTCTGTGTCTTCTGAATTCACGTGGCGGAATTAGTCTAGTTGCCGTAGTGTGTCAACAGTGAATTGTCACGGTAGTTTCAAGTGCCTAAATTCAAGAGTCGCTTAGATCCAAATCTGAAGAAAACAGCATCTGTCCAAAGTGACGTCCCTGTGCGTGGACACAGACTGCTCTTGTGGCTCAGGTGCTCCCCTCCGCACAGTGGTGTAACGTCAGCAGGAGCTCTGAAGACTGACTGCAGCCGGTGTTGAGGGCACTCCCCAGAGACTGGTGGAGATGGGCGTCGTGCCTGCTGCAGAGAGTGATTATGAAATCACGAGCCAGTTGGCAAAAAGTTTTGTCTTGTAGGAGCTTACAGAACTGCATGCACTTTTAATTCCTCGCTCTGCAGTGCTATATCCACGCAATTTAGATACCCAGCTCAGGTTATTGAATCCCCATTCTGGAGGCTCAACACTAAACATCGTTATTATAACTGAAGTCTCTTGAGGTTTGAGTCTCACTCCTACAGCAAATGCCTTCCTTTTCATAAACAAGCCCTCACCAAACCCTTAGGAGATTAATTAACATGTTTCCTTAACTAAGAGCTTAATTTGCCGCTACGGTTTCGCGTAATTTGAGTCTCTTAAAAACAGGGGGTGTAGAGCAAAGTTTACACACCGGCTGCAAATTACTTTCCCCGTCCTTTGGAGGCAGTGCGGCGCAGCGGGCGCTCGCAGGCTGTGGCCTACCTGGTGCTGGAGGAGGCAGGAGGGTTTGTCGCCTGCTGAGGGAGCTGGCCTGGCTTCCTCGTCTGCTACCGTCCCCCCTTCCCCTCATGTGTGCACCGGCATCATGGGGAGTGGTCTTCTGTTATTTTAGGGAGTTTGATGGCTTGCAAAAGGGTCCAGGCAATTGCAGAGCCTGTGCGAGGGCTTTGTGAAGGGAGAAGGAAGATGGAAGGGGCAAACAGGATACGTCTCTTCCCCTCCTCCTGGCTGTGCCCTCTGTCTCTTTTGCCTATGCTAGCTCTAATGCTCATTCCACCTTCTTGAGAGCTGATTCAACCTGTTAATCCAGCAGGGAACAGACCCAGCAAAAAAGCAATGAGATGAGCACCAGTGCCAGCCTCGGGGAGGGAGCAGGCGAGGAGCGTGGCGGGAGGGTGAGATGGAGGGGCGTCCCTTCTGGGTGGCGGAAGGCTGCCGGGCTCGCTCGGGCGGCAGAAGTGCACCTTTCCTCAGGCACTGCGTGTGACTCAGAGAACAGAGCCCAGAATGATAAGTTCAGTCATGGTGTTCAGCATGTTGTAAAGTGAACTGGAAACTGAAGCAGGATGTTGTCTGTATCCTTCCTAATCTCCAACACCGAGCCCATGCCACCAGACTGTCCGTGCTTGCTGAAATTCGTGAACTATATCCCGCTGTGTGAAAACCCGTTATTCTCGTCCAGGAAATCCATGTAATGTTTTGTTTTCACTCGTCTGTCATAAACTCACTTTGTCATGTTCCTGTTCCTCACTGACAATCTCACGGCAAGAAACTCCTGCTGCATTTCCACAGTGACTACAAATTTGGGGCTGAGATGAGGCCGTTTCTGTCTCCCAAAACGCTCCTCTGCATCTTTCCTGTTGATGAATATTTGTGTCAGATTTCCTCTTACCATCAGGAGCAGATTTCCTCTTACCATCATCACAACTTCACCATGGTATGCAAGCAAATTTCCCCTTCTCTTAACACAGCTGCATCTCAAACAGGGAATGTTTCAGTGGTAGATTAATATTGGTTAGCCGATACTGTTCTTACCCTCCAGGGTCTGCTCCTGCTGTAGATCTCAGAAGTACACCACCAGCTTGCAGATGATGGTGATGACTAGTGGGTTCAGGAGTGGGCCAGCTGTCCTTCCATAAGGGATCGAACTGTTTATGAAGGGGAGGTGGCAGGTGTGTGAGGCAGGGACGTTTGCGTTTGCTGGCAAGCAAGTGCTGAGATGGTGCAAGGCATTTGAGCGGGTCGTAATATTTCCACAGCGAGGTAAACAGAAGTTTAATAGTGTTCTCTGGCAGGAGAGTTGAAGATGAGAGTGGAGAAAGCTCTCCTGAATGCACCTAAAGTAAATCATAAGGAACCGTAAGAGATTTTCTTTGGTATAGAAGATCCCAGTGAGCGGGGAGGGCCTGTTTTCAGTTCTTTGCTTCCCGAGTCAAGCAGTCAACGAATGTCACTGGTACACAGCATTTTAGTGTCTTTGTAGGTGGCAGAGATCTGGGACGTGCTGCGCTGGCAGCGGTACTGAAGGTGTGCGTGAATAGATGAGGGGAGCAGACTTTATGAAAAGCTGGGGTAGTGCTTGAAGGGTAAAAAGCAAGTGCCTGGAAGGAAATCATATACAGATAGCTTTCTGCAAGGACCAAACTGAATGAAAGCTCAGTGGGGAAGAGGAGTAGACACTGGGAATAGATGTTAAGGCTCTTTCTAAATCCGATATGCAACAGGGTACTACTGAATGTGAGGTGGAAGGTACCGTACTTTTGTGCAGAGAGTAGGAACGTGTGTTTATGGAATATCTGCCAGATTCCCCTTTTCTCCTCCTCACACTCCTGTCTGGAAACTCCATGAAGGTAGTTAAGTAATGACAGCTTTTTCAAATGCTGTTGATAATCTTAAAAATGACACCGGGCAAGGAATGACCAAAAACTGAGTCATGCGTTTTGATTGTGTGCTTGAACAAGAAAGGGGGAAAAACTAGAATACAGTCAGAGTGAAAACCATGTAAGGTCCCTGTACGTAAAAGAAGAACAGCTATGACATTTGTTTTATGTCATGCTGATAAGAGAAATGCAGCTTTATATGTTATCATCCCTTGTTTTTCTTCAGGGGCAAACATTAAAAAAATTCTCTAGTTTTATTTGACGTTGTAATGTACATCTGAATTGTGCCACGGAAGCCAAAAGTTTACCCAGGAGATGGCCAGTCTTATTTTAATAGTTATCAACTGTGACTAAAAATGAGGTGTACTGGAGATTAACTATGAATACGCTTAAAAAACCCCAGACAACCCAAAAGCTAAAGTCACGATGGCAGAACTTACTTGACTTGAACCGGTAGAGAGAGATCAGAGAATTCGCAGTGACCGGAGCAATTAGGGACTGGAGCTGCAGTGTGAGAGGTCAGTGAGAGGTCCCTGCATTTGAAAACAGATTAGATAGTGCAGGAGAAAAGATAGCTGAACCTGTCCTATGTTAAGGGGCTTTCCCTTAATGATCTGTTGGGGCCTCTCAACTCCTAAGATAAGGAGAATAAACCATGGCCTGGCCTCTTATCTTTGCATATGCTAAAACTGAAGGGTTTCAGGCTAGCAGTCATCTAATTAAACCTAATACTCTGATATTTCCTGTGTTTCTTGGTCTTTACTGGTTTCAGGAGAGAGGAGATTCCCAGATTTTGGAAAACTTCAGAATCTGATTCACTTTTTTTCAGCAGATGAAGAGGCTGTCTTCTATGTGTATGCAGTAGTATGCTGCGGGTAGCACATTAACCATACCTGTATTTTCCCTATCACCAGCTGACTGCAGGCTATCTCTTGACAATGCCGACTTTTTATTTATATATATATACTTCTAATTCTTATGCTGTCACAGAGGTCAAGACACCTTTCCACTTGCCAAAACCTCAAACATCATGTGAGTCCAACAGCAGTCCTGAACATCTGTGTGTACTGAGCTGATTTATTGTGGCACTGTTAACATGAAGCAATTCTCTTGTCCTTGTATACCTCATGACTTTTCTAGCTGTTGCCACCAAAATAGCTATGGTAAAACTTTAACCTTAAGGACAAGATTCTCTAGAACTGTGGCTAACATCTCAGGTTTGCAGTTGTATGTCATTGCAGTCAGAAAAAAGTAGCATGAAAAGAACTAACACTTCTAATTAAAATTAAGCTAGGGAAAAATTAAACTCTGCTTAATCTTTTTAAAACTTTTTCTCTGCTTAATCTCCAGAATTGTACACGTAAGATGATTTAGCAAATCATCTTTAAAGTACAGTGCGAGGGGGAGACTGTTGTTTTATTATGGGTTTCTGTTTTCATTCTAGACAAAGGAAAGAGATTTGAAAATCATCTGTCTCAGGTTTTGATTCAAGATTGGCTGGCTTATCTTTCCATTTGATCAGCGTGGCTGTTAGTTCATGTGAATGAAATCAGTATTGCATATTGACCTCTGCTTATAGAAAGCTCGTCTTCATAGTTGCTGCGTAACCTCTGAAATACACGGATTTTGAAGTGTGTTGCTAACTAGCAGTGGGGACTTCAGACTCAGCACAACCTATTACTTAAGCAACATTTTATAGATACAGTGTTACGAAATAAGCAAGAAGAATGTTTTCATTTTGTAATGAAATAGAACTTTATTCCTTCCTTCTATAAATGTTGCTGTGTTTTTACAATTTGCTTGAGAAAAGATGTTGTGGGTGGTGTGTGTATTTCCCTGGTGAAAACTAGTTCTTTGATTGGAAATTATTTATTTTGCTTGTGATTTGGTGGCAAGTGCATACAACTGTTTGTAGCAGCTTAAGGAATGATACCTGCGTTATGTGCTATTCTCTTACGTATTAGTAGATTAATCTCTCTTGTTCTCTCTCTCAGGTTTCCATTTTGGATGCAAAACGGAGTATGAACATTGGGATATTTCTCAAACAATTCAAAAAGTAAGATTTGATTTTTCTGTGCTGCTAGTGCAAGCTACAGATGTGTGCAATTCCTAATGATTTTCATTTGTCATCAAATGTATGGTATATTGTGCTCTGTTCTGATGGAATTTGCGGTTCTATACAAGCTTGTCATAAGTAACTACACTTCATAATCTGTTTACTAATGCTTAGTTTTGACAGCCATTATGACTTATCCCCAAACATTCAGATTTTGCTGCTGTTAGTTGAAGTGAGTTTTCAGGTGCAGTTCAAGGAAGCCCTTATATCTCGTGTAATACTGCATGAGATCTGCTTTTCATTGGCCCCCCTTCGTTAGAAAGAATTAATAGAAAGCTGAGGTGGGGTTTTGTTTGTTTGTTTTTGAGTAAACTGTTTCAATGCTATCTGTATTCACTCCTAATATTACCTTTTAGTAAAGGCATCACTCAAACTAATGTTAGAATAACGTTGCTGTAGACACAGATACAGATAACCTCATTATAATTCCTTTGGGTAACACAAGCGTGATGTTTTTTTCAATTTCTGTAACTATTCAGCCTACAAGCATTAGAAATGTGTATGTTCAATTGTTTTTTCAAGGTCTGCTGAATCCATCATTGAAGATATTTATCATGGAAGAAGTGAGCCCTATGGTTCTGAATTGCTGAATGAATTTCTTAAGTTGTTACCAGAAGCAGAGGAGGTAAATAATGGTTTTACATGCCGCTTATTTTTCTGCAGAGTTCTACTGTCTGGGATCCCAACATGAAGGGCTGTCAAAAAAAAAAAAAAAAAAAGGGGGTGGTGGTGGGGATCCAGAACCATCCTTAGGTCAGAGGATAGGAAACCCCTGAGTGCAAAGGTTTAATCTTCATTTTACGTGTGGTATTGAGATTGCAGCATAGTCGTTCCCTTCACGTCAGGTAACTTCACCTACCTTAAATGTGCTTTTTAAAGAAAGTACTACTAAGGTATTTTTGATCTCTGATGTCCCTTATGAGCTTTTATCCCATAAACGTGCTACCAAGGAAAGGAACTGTCCTGTGTGCAGTGCAGAGAACTCTGCACTGCGGGTCAGGAAACTCTGAATCAAAGTATATCCTAATGCAAACAAATTGTTTCACTTCTTTGGCACCTGCCTCATACTTCCCTGTTGCAGTGCCTGCGAGCTGAGTATCGGCAGTCCTCTAGTACTCTCTTACCCCTTATGGTTTGCTGCCTTCGTGGTGCATCTGGGATCTGCTTGCCCCTTGTCCCAGGTCATTAGGTTCCAATGAGGGCAGAAAGGCTGCTCCTCTGTGCAGCACCCATAGAACTTGCTAACATTGTTCAGTTCTCCAAAGGAGACCTCACAGAGGGCACAGAATCGCCAGCAGCACCTTCTGCTCCATCTCTCTGCCCATGATATGACCTACGTGCAAGTGCTGCTTTCTCCCTTCCTGGTCCCACCCTTCAAGTCCAATCAGATGATTTAGGAGGTGAAGTTTCATCAACTGACCTGGAGCCCTGCTTAATGATGCACAGTTCCCTGTCTGCTCTTGTATTTGTACTGACCCATTAGCACATACTTGAGAGAAATGTATACCACAAACTTGACAGAATTACCATTGGAATTGCTTGAGTGTTTCACATCAAGGTGATGGCTGAAACTCAGGAAATTGCTAGTTAACGTCCACATAGAGATCAACTTCACCTCACATGCTTTACCACTTCAAGGTCATACCGTCCAAGCACTCTGTTTCCTCTGTGCAGCAGCAAATCTCAGATCCAGTCACTAGCAAAACACACATTATTTTTCTGTTGACTATTGAACCCTAAATTGAGCTTCTTTTACGGGGAATCTTGTTTAAAAAAAAAATGTTGTTAATTTTTTTTTAGAGTTTAGAGGATATCAGTAAGTTTTTTAGAGTTAGAGGATATCAGCAAGTTTAAATGTAATATGAAAAAAAGTGGTGAAAATAGTTCTGGGGGCTCAAAGTGTTTCCCCTTCCCCCTTTTTTGAATTTCAGTGCAAATTCCTATATTTAAACAGAATTTAACTTTCTGGGATTTATCTCTCTGGTCAGGCAGAGAAAGCAGTGGAGTTTAAGTGACTCGTAGGTAACTATGTATTTGAGTACAGTAAGGTGAAAGAAAAGTTTTTTGTCTTTTTTTCCTCTTTCTGGTTTAGATCTTGGTTTTTATTTTAACACAAGTTGAAAATGTTTCAAAGGGCATACTGCTATGTGATATAAATGTTGTAATTCGACTAGAAGTCTAATGTGCATTGCTGAATTTTGTCTTTTGGAGCATGACGGTAGTCAAAATGCATCCTCGTGCTAACTATTGGTAGGCAACGTGTGGTTTCTGAACCCACAGGAGATGGTCCTCAGTACTCAGCTAGCCACGTTGTAGATAGATCCAGTTGGTGCTGCTCAAGGGTTGAGAGGTTTGTTTATTTCCAGCTTGGTGATTTGACAACAGGCCTACCCATCAAGATAGTGGGGCCAGAACACTTAAGAAGTGCTTTTAAGGAACTGTTCCAGAAATTAATGGAAGAGATTTTGTGATGTAGAGCAGTATTAGAAATTATGGGACATCACATGTTAGATTTGTTCCTGTTCCCAAGGGAACGCAGGGAAGAAGCTTGTTGTCCATGTGAAAATACTTGTATTTTATTTAATGAATTCCATGCTTCAGAGATCTCTGTACTCATGGTCAGGAAAAGGAAAGACCTCCTTTCCCCATTGTCATTCTCCCTGTAATTGTTTCATTTCTTGGAGCTTTCACTGCTTCCTGGGAATGGGAAGCTCTGTACAGTACCACAGCTATAGCTGGGGTGGGACAGGGAGAATATGTTGAGTGTGTGTGTTGGTGCTGCTGTAATGGAAAAGTGTTTCGGTGCCTTCACGTCCTCATTCTTCAAGTGCTCAAAGAGTGAGCGAGTCCAATAACTCGTTTGCTACTTGTAGCTCCTAGAATATTAGTGCAGTAAAGAAAATCCATTTCTTTAGGAACCTTAGAGCTTTTGTTGTTTGTCTTTCTCAGCGCTTTTTTTTTTCTAAATGTGTGTTCATTGTTCTCTTTGTATGTCCTGTTCTTTTTTGTTAGTTTATCGTCTGCCTCCTAGTCTGAATACTTGCCTCCTGGAATACAGATTCATGGTTTACTAAGGGGAAGGCATCAGAACCATACAAACATACAAATAATCTGAAGTCACTAGAGATATCAGATGAACGGGTGCTATTTCTTCTGGTGTTCCCTATTTGGTTTAATAGTCCCTAATTGCTTTTTGATCTAGTGGTCATAGCACGTGACATAGCTTTGGCAAGGTGTCGTCATGTTGTCCTACTGCTGTCATGTCCCTGCAGAATGTTGTGCCTGTTCTCAGCAAGGTATCCCTGGGATTACCCTTGGACACTTCCCATCCTTTTAAAGACCAGCTTTGTTGTTGTAGGGGTTGAGAATTACCCTGAGAAGAGACCTAGGTGGTTAGCTCCTAAAAAGTTAGTCGTTGTTCAGTTACGTGTTCTGTCTTGGCTGTCCTTTTGCAGTTCCCCTTTGTCTGTCCTTCATTTCGGCAGCTCAGCTATTTGCAGTCACATTTCCCAGTAGCACAGTTGTCTTGCAGGTTGGAATGAGGTCCAAGCACCCCGTGCCAGGCGTATACTCCACCCTGATAGCTGCGTGTTTGGAGATGTCTTCTTCTTTCTTTTATATGGTACCATAAACCTTTAGTCCGTCAAAATGAAAGCAGGGTGGGAGGAACACCATTCCTGGTTGCAGCTGTAGGAAGGGCAACTCTGGACCGCCTCACTCCTTCATTATGACCAACAACCTTTACAGTTTATCTGGTGTGGATAAACACTGGCTTTATACTCTAATCTTATCTAGAGGTGTTATGATATATAGTCACATTACCTCAACATTCTCCTAGTCACTGCTTTGACGTATGCGACACATTTTACACCGTTTCAGTCCATATTATCTCGGACATCTGAGACAGGCATTCCAGAGTCTTTGAGATGGAACAGCTTTTTGGGAATGGAAGCTAAATACTCAGGCTAACAAATAGGTTTACCATCTGCTGTCTTTAGGATTATTCTTTTTGCATTACTGTATTGTGTCAACTCTTTACGTGCAGAAATAGGTGTCAGTACTAGTAATTTTCTAGCTTTTCTTCCAGCTATGAAAGCTGTTGGGATTGTTGTGTGTAAATGGCAAGTACCGTCTCTCTGCTGGGTGGTTTTTTTTTCAATCTGAATAAGACCATTGTTGAAATATTGGCACTGCTGTGAAGGCTTCTTGTCACACTGAAAATGTTTAGGTATTCTCAAATGTTTAATTTGAAAAACTTGACAAGTTCTTGAAACTGGCAAACCTAGAGCTTGCTGCAGTGTTTCACTCAACAGTTCAGGGCTGTGAGTGGCACCAGAGTAGCCGTAGTAGAGTGGATTTAAAAAAAAAAAAAAGAAACAGGAGAAGGTATAAACATTTCTAAATACGTTAACAGGTAAGATAGGTTTTCTGACTGTGTAAGCCTTATTATAAGTCCTGCTGTTTGTGCCTTACAGTGATTAGCAGTTCTGTAAGAGGAAGAGATGCCTATTTGCAACCTCCTTTGCTTAACCCCTCTTGCAGCTCATGTTGATTTCCAAGGAGCCTTTGTTGTGACTGAAGCAATGGCCTTCTCTGATACATCACTTCTGAACAGATTCCTAGCTAAGTTTCTTAACTGCATCCTGTTAAAACAGCTGACAACTGTTACTTACTTGTTATTCCTGTCCAAAGCAGGGAAGCTTTTAACTGCTTGTATGTGCACATCGTCGCGCTGTTCAGCAGGCCCCGACTGGTAGAAGTTGTGAGAGTCCAGTTTTTAATGAGCTAGAATAGCTAGAATTTGTTTTTTAAATATATACAGAAGAGAGCGTATCATACTACTAATCAGCTCACCCACACACATGCACGCCCAGGTTATCAACACAGTGTCTTCCTTCACAATCTCTCAAGCCCGTCCTTTGCTCTTATACTGTTTTAAAACCCTAGTCATCTGTCACCTGCTTTACTGGAATTGTTTCTGTCTATCAGCTCTACCCTTTTCAAACCATGTTTGTATAGTAACTGTCCCCTCCTTCCTTCAGTCAGCGCTCTGTATAGCTGATGGTTTTCATCTTCTGCTTCCTTTTTTTCACCCCTTATGTTAGCTACAGGTTTTTCTCCTTTTCTGTTTACCATTAGCTGATAGAGGTTTGCCACTACCAAGCATGTGCCCCATGGTATCTCACCACCTAATACATTAAATGCTTTCCCATACGCCCTCGTGATTTGACTTCATTGTGATCCATTTTAGGGTTTTGGTGTTTTTCAGTTGTGTTGTTCTCTAGTGCCCTGTGTGTTTGCAATGTTATGGAAATATTTAAAAACAAACAAACAAAAAACCCACCACACACACAAACAACAGACAAATGTTTACTCCTCAGGACTGTTGCACCTGGCTTTACTTATTTATTTGTAATACGGGGAATATTTGACTTAGTTGATTGGCACGTGGCAAAGCACTTAGAGGCATATATGAGGATGAGTGGTGTACTGATGTATACTCTTCTTCAGAGATCCTGGATTTCTATTTAGGAGTGCAGCATATCTGTTCTATGCCCCAGTAAAATGCCAGTACTTGTTAATAAGTACTGCTGGTAGCCTAGAAATGTCTGAGAACCTGAGTGGCAGGAATGCAGTAGCTCTCCTATCTGTGAGGAATGATATTTACAATAGTCATATTTAGTCCAAGTGTTCACAAATCAAATAAAAGATCAGGCTTTCTGTGTTTCATAACTGAAGCAAATTATTTATGTGAGAACCTCCAGTATCTAAAATCTGATGTAGTGTGCATGGGCATGCATGGACAGTGCAAATGCATATTCCATATACAAATATGATGAAAAAATTAAATTAGTAACTCTGTGCCCAATTTGAGTAATACAGAACTGAGCATACAATACAATTGTGCTGTCTTGCATGTATGCATTACGCTGCTGTATCTTGTTACATGCTGTTGTGGAAAAGATTTTGTTATGCTTGGAGAGAGGAGGTCAAGGCTGGAAATGTTTGAGTTATTCATTGTGATTTTAAAATAAACCACTTTTTTTTTTTAAGCTCTTTTGTGTTCTCAGACTAATTATAAACCTATCTATTGTATCTTCTCACATGATTAATAGCAACCATTGTTGTCAATGCCCATAGTTTCTTTGCAATTCCTGGCTGCGTTTGGTGTTTTGGTTGGACTCCCACTTGTAGGAGCGCTGGAGGTTGTTGGTTCTCGTTAGCAAGACTTAGGCAACGTGGCTGTAGAGAGAAGAGGCCTCTCCCATGGGCTTTTGAGTAGCCCTGGAACATGTAGGGGCAGCCATCCAAAACTTTTGAGCTTTGGTGTATAGAAGCTGTTAGTTCAGTTTATAGGGAGTGTCAAATAAGTAACTTTTATTTCTGCTTCGTGATGGGAGAAAGGGACTTTTTCAATCGTGAATTGTGTAATAAAGAGGGAATGCACAACCAAGTGTTGTTGTAACTTCGTTGAGGTGTTGTCCTTAGCCATTCCCCAGAGTATTTCTAGTTTTAAGACAGAGTTAACATGGGATTCAGTCTCCTGTCTGGAAAACTTAAACACATAAAGAAAACCAGGCTATGCGGTGCAGAATTCTAGGACAAAAGGGACCTCGTAACTCTTCCATGTTTGTGTTTTTGTGGAGTGGGTCACTATCCTCTACCTTGCTTGGGTTTGGGGCTTGTCAGGGAAGATTCTTTGTTATTCCTTATAAAGGTAGTTTTGGACATGTAGGGCAAAGACAGTGGTGTTTAAGATGGCTGATGTGGGATGGAAAAAGCGTAACCAGGCTGTGAGCACATCTTTATTTTAAGGATCATTACACAGACTCTCTTTTGGGCTGGCAACTGCCCCAAATTTTTGCATTGTGACATTCACAACCCATCTTATCCATCAGAAGGCAGCCAGGTGAATGTCTTCTGTTTTGCTTGTACAGGAAAATTCCTCTGGGTGAATTCTGGGGTTTTGACACCCTTGTGCCACTTCAGGCATTTTTCCCGGTACAGGGTGGGAGAAAGTGGATTTCATCCAGCGTCCACAAAAGGTTTTGAAACGTTCGACTCTCGGGGAAGCAAAGTTCACATTAACACTCCACATAGGTAACATTGATTCTACTTACAGCACTGCATTTAAATGTAGTACAGGCAGCATAAGTTAATATTTGTGTGAGTATCTCAGGCTTTTTTCTTTCTACTTTTTGTGCATTTAAATTTTAAAATTGCATCTTTCTTTAAATGCCTGTGGTTACGTGATCTTCATCTTGGTGATTTGTGGGTGGCAGTGGTGTGCTTCTTTTGTTGTTTTTTTTTTTGTTGTGTCCCCCCCCCCCCCCCCCCCCCCCCCCCCAAAAATCTGAATGCCTGTGTCCTTTATAGCCAAACTGGTATTTGCAATATACTAAAATGAAGTTGGAGATTTTGCAGGTTTTGTTGTTTAGAAAGTAGACCGCTATGTTTTGGGAAGGTTAAAGAACCACCTGCAAAGTCTGTCTGAAATATTTACTATCTCCCACCCCCCACTTCATAATGTAGGGGAAAAAAGTGTTTATTTGGGTTTTGTTTCTAGCTTGTTTTAACACCTTAGAAATATCAGGAATGTCAAGTCTGGTCTTTCCTGTTTTTTGTTGGCAGACTTCTTGAATGACTCTGTAAATTAGGAGTTTTCTCAGGCCTCAAATAAATGGTATGCAATTTATCTTTAGAAGGAGCTTTTGTCTCAATATTGTGAGTTAAATGGCAGGTTAGGAAATTGCGTTAGGTAGCCTGAATAAAAATTGCTTTTTTGATTGGAATTCTCTTTCTGTCATAAGTTTTTTTTTATTGGTTTGTTTTGTTGTTGGTTTGAAATTTGAAAAGGAAGTTTTGTTATTCTGGGTTTAATTTCCAATTTTTGTTTTCTCTTTGCTAATGTGCTCTCAACACTTCTGTATTTTATGGTATGGAAAAGAAAGAATAGGAATAAAGCGGAACAAAGCGATTTAAAAATCCTTTTATTCTGCTAGTGCAGAATTTATTTTAAATCCCTGATTTATCATAACTTGTGTTGTCTTTCACTATAAATCAGTATTACTCTTTTTTTTTACAATGTGAAATAAAAAAAAAAGCCACAAACAGCAACAACATAAAAGAAAAAAAAAAACACAACAGAACTCATGGATATCTTGCTAAATCCTGGCAGCCTGAAAACTGTTGATGCCCTGATGGAGTCTCTCTCTTTCCAGGATATCTTAACAAGCTTCCTAAAACTGAAAAGCAGCTGTGTAAGTGTGGTTATGAATGGGCCTTAAGTGTAATGTCATAAAAAGGAAGGCTGATGGGTAGTGTGTAAATGAGTGGAAATGTACAACTGATACTGGATATGAACTTGTTGGTTGAATGAAGAAATAGCATAATTGTGAGTGAGCTCTGCTTTTGGACACAATTGCTGTGTTGGGAAATGTGGAAGAAATTCCAGTTATACTTAAGTATATGTGCATGTATTTTCCACTTCTTCTGTATAAACATATACTAAGTATGTGGGCAGATCAGTGGCTTGCAGATCATGCAAATATATGGATTTTGGTGGAGCTGGGAAGGAAGATTGACAAAATGAATGCAACGATAGTTCCTTTACACGTAAACGCTGTCTCAAAATACTGACCACAAATAACTTCAAAATGCAACCTTGCATTTATCTTTAAACTATTTCATATGAATGAAAAAAAAATAAACTCAAGAGCATTAGGTTTTACCCCTTAAGAGAGTTTTAGAGGAAACAATTGAAGCAAGTATCTGGAAAAAAAAAAAAAACACGCAGATTTTAGCTGCATTGTGCCAGAGACTTAGGCAGTCTTACGCTGAAAATGCTGAACACAGTTAACTTTAAACTACACCCAATACTTTAGGTTATGCCCAAGTGCGTTTCGTAGTTGAAGAGTTGAGGATCATTTTTCAGATCATCACTTAAGCAGCTGTTTCCTGGCAGAACAAAAATTTAGCTGGAGAATGGCAAATGGACCAGTGAGAAAGAGAAGAACTGATTCTCATGGGGAAACTGGAACAGTGTTGTCCTAAACATTATTATGAGGCCAATTTTTTTTTTTTAAACACCGACTGAACATGTGTAAGGGAGTAGTTGGGGACGGGGAGTTGAGGAGGTACAGATTGATGGTACCATGTTTTTTCCATTGGATTTTGTAGCTAGGGTTTGGGGAGAAGAGTGATGTTACTGGTTTTATTTTTTTCTGGTTGGGATGTGCCCAGATTACAAGATCTTGGACTGTAAAGCTGTTTAGCCACTAAGTGAACTCTTTAACTCCTGTTAAATTTACTGTTTTTCAGGGTGTTTCCTTTCAGAATCAAGTTAATCTTGATCTTCAATAAAATTCTTTGCTAGTGTTTTTTTCTCTTTTCTAGGTAAAGAAATTAAAAGCCTTTGATGGAGATGTATCAAAACTGTCTCAAGCTGATTCCTTCATGTATTTACTAATCCAGGTGCCAAAGTAAGGAGATAGTAGGTTTATTCTGTTCATGATGGTTCTCTTTGGCTGTCAGTTCTAAACCTGTTTGTTTGTCTGCTCCAGTTACGCTCTTAGGATTGAAGCCATGGTGTTAGAGAGGGAGTTCTCACCCTCCTGTGCTTCTCTGCAGGATGACATGAAAATTATAAGACGGGCAACAAAAGGTAATTAAGCATGTTGGGACATGTATAATACTCTTGTTTTTGTTAGCATGTTAATTAGTCTGCTTTATGAAGACCAGAGCTTGAATTTCAGGTACCTTCACTATTAAAAGGAAGCTAACTCCCCTCTGACAAATGCCATCAGGGTGTGTCTGGTGAATCTTTGCTTCCAAAATCAAAAATCTGGAGACTTGGACACACTACCAATGAGTTCATGAAAGCCTACAAACAGTGTATCCTAAGCTGACGCAAGCAAAGATGTTCATGATCAAATTAGGACAAATCCTTGTCATTTGAATACAGTTCACTCTTTCATGTATCACTGTTGCTGTGATTGAATCCCACTGTTAAACTTTTTTGCTCATTTTCAGAGATCCATGGAGGAAATCACTGTCTAGTTTCCAGATTTCCCTATGTGCAGTTGCCTTTTGAGGTGGCAGTACTGATGGGCTAAAATCTTTACTATGGAGACATAATTCTATTGTTATTCCTTTGTCTTCCCTTGTTGCTGAATTCATGTTCTCTACATTTCACAAGCTTTGAAATACTACGACTGGTTATTCTAAAGCTAATCTGGTATCTTCTGCTCTGTGGGAAAATAACTGAGTTCCTAGTTTCGTTTAACATTAATGCTGACATTTTCAAATGCCTTGAGTACCTATTTGTCCTGTTTCTCAGTATGAAAGTCCTACTTCATGTTGGTAAATTTTCTGACAGACTACTGGAGCACTGTCTAGACTGCTTCTTGTGGGATAAAAAGGCACAGTAGTCAAAATATTCAAATATGAGCACCAGCGCTTAGGATAGTCATTTTTAGTGAAGGGAAAGGGAGAAAAGTCTGGTGTGTTCTTCCCAACTGTGGGGATTGAACTGGTCCTTCCTGACTCAGGAAAATGTCCCTTACCTTAAGCTGAGGTTTGAGTTTGGCCTTTTATTGGGAGCTCTTTGAAATCATTGTTCTTTGTTTTGAGCAACAGACATAGGTGAGGGGAATATGTTATGTATAAAAGCAGCCGCGCCCTATTGTCCTTCATGTCCTTCACCCAGGACCTTTCTGATGAATTCTTTCCCTCCAGAGGAGACACCTTAGTCTCCAGATCCTGCACCAGGTCAGCCATGCAAATCAGACTGAGCTTCCCTGTCTTCAGTCCAGTTGTGTCATCCGCTCCTCTCCATTTGGTCTTTTCACTTGAGGGCTTGTTGATAGCCTGAAGTTGTTTAGGAATTCTGTCTACTTTTCTATACCCATCTACTCTGTTTCTTTCCTTGTAATTAAGCTGCGAGAATATTTACTTAAATCCTAACGCTGATAACCACTAAGGCTTAGGATGGTCTAAATAGCTTGATGGATTCTCATCTCGCCTGCAAATGGATGTATCTCACAGTGACGCTAAGCAGGCTCTTAGTATGCAAAATCTTTAGATGTTGCTTTCTCTCCTTGGCCTTATGAAATCCAGTATTCTCTTTTGTATTCTCTCCTCTTTCTTCCCCCTTACTTCCTCACCTATAGCTTGTTAGATCACAGACTGCTTAATTCGTTATATGACTTTATCCTGCTAATACTGAAATCCAAAGATACAAAGGCTGTCTGCTTCCAAAATGATAGATTAGTGCATTGTGTTGAGCAGTTAAATGTGGGGTAAATTTCAGAATGTGAACTTTGAAGCAAAATAATTTTTAAAAGTATTTATACTGCAATCAAAAGGATTCCACCTTTTATTAGTACCTTACATTAAAAACAGCTCACATTGATTTTCTTGCCTTAGAGGTGATTTGTGAATTTGCAGTTACTCAGTTTACTATGCCATTTGTGTAATACTAATCTATTAACTCTTAGCAATCTTGAATTCCTGTCTTTATTTCTAAGGTGCTATGCTCAGTGACTTTTAAACACGTGTTGTTTTCTGTTCATGTGTGGGGTGGGTGAAGAGGTGTATGAACTCAGAACACTACTGTGCATTTTGCAAAAAGGGCATGTGTACAAGGAAAGCTTCCGTGATGGAAAAGCTTTAAGTGGCAGTTTTATTCCATTTGACTCTTTGCTTCACAGTGAATATAACTTTGTGCTAATCATCTTTGATGTCACTGAAGTAAAACAAATGCCACTCTGAGTTGGTGATCATATAGAAATAAAATAGTGATTCATAATGAGATAAGAATGGAAAATTAAAACATTGTCTGATGTCTTCTCAGGCCTGATGCCTAAGTCTCCCCAAAAAGAGTAATTGTTCAAAAATCCAATCCTGACAGATGGCAATGGATCCTGCGAGGTGCAGAACATTTGCCTCAGACTGAATTTAGTAGGTTGTGAGGATACTTGCATAAGATGCTTTGCACATTGCAGGATTAGGCCCCAAATGTTTTGTGAGCTACTGGGGGTTGCCTTGGAAATACTACACTTGCAAAGCCTGAAGTCTGAACATATAGTTGAGGTTTGCCAACTGTGCTTGTGACTTTGAATTATATAGGACCTTTTTTTTCCCAGGACCTTTGAATTTACTGTAGTTTCCTGTTAAAATAAAAATCACCATCTTTAAAAGCTTGATGTGAAGAGCAGTTTGGTAAGTGTGCGTGTATTTGTAAACAATTATTAGACAGCAATTTTCTGTTCCTTACAGAGTTAATGACTTGTGAGGAGCTGCATTCCATATTGCACTTGGTCCTCCAGGCTGGGAATATTATGAATGCGGTAAGTGACATCTAAAATGAGGATGGCTGATTGACCAAACTTCATTGTTAGTATTGCAGTCCATTTATGCCACACACCTCAGCTGTTTCCTTCTTTTTAGGGAGGTTATGCTGGCAATGCTGTTGGATTTAAACTGTCGTCACTGCTCAAGCTGGCGGACACAAAAGCAAACAAACCTGGGATGAGCCTGCTGCATTTTGTTGCTCTGGTATATAAAGGCTATTTTGTTGGTATAAGTAACTGATGCAAATCTAAAGCCATAGATGATAGACAATAGAAGGAGCCGTGTGTCTCAGAAAAAGTGGCTTGTTTAAGGCTTTGATCTTCTTCTTTTCTCCTTCTTACACAAAGTTCACTATTTTTTCTATCTCTGGTCTCCCTATTCAGAAATCCATGGAAAGCTTGATTTTTTAATCTCATGTAGGAGCTTACCTTCATCTAACTTTCTCACTGTAGCTTTTCTCTTACTTTCCTGAATTCTTATAATGTAGAAGTGACTTCTTTTGATAAGTACCCTTTTAATCATCCTACTGAATCTTTTCATCAACATGTTTCTGATTTTTGTTTGTTTGGTTTTTCCACCTTTGGTGACTGACAAGTATTTTTAAAACTGCAGCAGACTTTTTTTTTTTTAGTTATTTTTCCTTCCTTTCAAACTTCTTGATTTTAGAAGGGAGAGAATTTAAATGCTTCCATATGTGCCTTTGGTTATCTGTGTACAAACTGGCTTAACAGATTTCTAGTCAGCAGACAATGGGGTATTAATTGATGTTTGTGCAGGAGACATTGTATCTGATCAGACAATAGGAATCAGTAAATTGTTCTTTCCCTAGCATTCCCTATTAATGTGACTTGTGTTCACTGGCAGAAGCAGCTATTGCTGTGGACTGCGAAATGGAAGCTGTTGTTTAATGTTTCTAGTTCTCATCCCTGCCTTTCTTTTAAGTGGCGTCCTCTGCTCAGTTGTGTTAGGATTGCACAGGAAGGAAAACAGTGCAGGAGACAAAACTTTAAATGCCCTCCCAGAGGCTTTAGAACTGTTGGACTTAGGTACTTTGGCATGGTAATGGAATGTTAATGGGTTGTGTGTGTTTTGGTTTTGTTCTGTTTGCTTCAGGAAGCCCAAAAGAAAGATGCTGCTCTTCTCAACTTTTCAGAAAAAATTAGGGATGTTCATGATGCCGCCAGGTAAGCCAAAAGAAAACCGAAAACTTAGGGTTAGACTGTGACTTGGAACTTTTTTATTTGTGGAGCAATGAGGCTCATTCAGAGAAATCTTGGCACAAAAACTGAGATCTTTACAAATGTTTACTATAGCTTTGAGGGCTTCATTTCCATTTGCTAGCAGAAATATGCCTGCAATGTGCCTTCAGGTATAAGGTTTTTTATGACGCGGTCTCCAGAGGTGTTTTGTAGTTTTGTCTCTGTCAAATAACATGCGCATGGATGCTACTTTTAAGAGATCATGCTAAAGCACGTTACTGTTTTCCTTTAAACCAGTTTTCATTTGCCTCTGAGCAGGCTTCAGTACTCTTCCAAGCGTGGTTCCAGATACAAGTGCTGGCCATGGCTTCTATTGGATGTGTTTTGATATTTGGTTTGCTTCTCCATTTCTGTCAGGTGGAAAATCTGAAGGATTTGGGGCTCTGTGTTTTCATCTCAACATCTCTAGCTGCACACTTTTAAACTGTACCTGATTCATACCTTGATAACTCTACTTGCTTTTGTGAGATGTTGCGATTTAAAGCACAAACCTGGAAGCTAGTGATCCTGGAGCTCTACTCCCAGTTTTGCTACTTCCTTACTCCTTGAGCTTTGGGCAATCTATTTACATTATTTTCCCAGCTGTAAAATGGATCCAAGCTCTTATATCTGATGCAGAATTAAGTCATGTCTGTAAAGGACTCTGAAATCTTCTGAAGAAAGGAGTGGCCATGGAGTTAATCAGAAAATTTTTGATGGACCACCTGTGTGGCTCTCTGCCATCCAACCCACACAGCTTCTTGGCAGTCTGCCTCGTGGCCTGCTGGGGAATGTAGCTTCCCTCGGCATCCAAGCCCCCTGGCAAACTACTGGGGAACAGGCAGAATCTGAAAATTGGTGATATTTTTCTAGCCTTTCAGTTCTTTGATCACATTTGTTAATGCTGAAAATCTTCTGCTGTAACTCTTGCTGAAATCTATTCATGGAATGCACTCTACAGGAAAATGAAACAAAATGAAATACATGTCTTACCATTGGGCGTGAGGAAGATCATTATTAGAGACAACTGTCATGTACAAGTTGCTCATAAATCCTTCCAATTAGAGCATGTTAAAACAACTGCCATTATGTACTTTATTTTTTATTATCTCACCTTCTTTCCTTGTAGTCCTTCATCCTCCTCTTTCACAGGCAGAAAAATATAGCCTGTATCATGTACGCCTTTTCTCATTTGCAAAAACACCTATGATCTTCCCAGAGCAGGGAGCTAACCTTTGGAGATGAAGTAAGCAGAGAAAACGCAACACACATTATATTCATTTATACATGTACACCATGTTCTGCCATGTGTACTTCAGTCAGTCTGCCACAAATCTTCAGCCTTACTGTTTTGAAGTCTCTCTGCTGGTGAATTAAGGGTAGTTAGGAGCATATGTGCAGTTGTTAATTTTTACCGTTTTGGAAATATTGGTGCTTTAACTCCAGACAGAGCTCAATTTCCCTGTGAAGGAAATGTCATGGGTATAGAGGTGTTTACCCTCAAAGTGACTGAGGGATCTGGGTGGAAGCTCTCATCATATGGAAAATGCCTCTCCCAGGATAAGATTTAGATTACATCACATGAGAGCTCTTTCCTGTGGTCTTACATTTGTTGAGTTATTTTTGCCTAAAAACAGGAGCAGCTCTGCTGCTGGTATGTGGTGAAGGATGTTCATGAAGGATGAAATGTTACGACTGCTGGGTCGAGACTGTGTGGGCTGCATTGCTGTGACAATTTAGAAGAACATAACGTGCAATTTCATGATGCCTCATGCTGTTGCCAAAATGGGCAGTCCTGGCTGACAATCCCTTCTGACCCCCTTTTGTGCCAGCTTTGGCACTTAAACAGTAACGTAATCAGATGGACCAAGGAAATGATCCATCTGGAAGCAAATTGCCTTGGCCTTTCCTTGGATTAATTTTCAGTTCCCAGATATGGCTGGCCATCTAGAAGATGAGTGCTAGCACAGGCCGCAGGGAGAAAAAAAGGAGCGCTCGGGCAGGGTGGCATTGCACTTTCAGGTGGTAAGGCTGGGTAGGACTGGCTCGAGTTAATTGTGAAACCACACCCCATGGGAATCTTTTCAGGTTGCAAATAAGAAGAAGTGTGCTTATCTCTCTCCTAACTTTCGATTTATACTCTGGAAAGAGTTCCTGAACAGGCAGGTCTTGTTTAAAAGCCAGGTTGCACCTCATCTTAAACATCCATTTTTGATGCGTATTGTGGCTAACCTAGGGGCAACTCTTTCTCACTGATAAGTACTCTCTGTGCATGCGTTTTTTTTTTTTAGGTTATCCATTGATAATTTAGAAGCAGAGCTTCAGTCACTGTCTTTCAAAGCAAGATCTGTTAAAGACAGCATTCGACGAGACCCGAAACTCTTTTACCAGATGGAAAGCTTTCTGCAGGTTTGTAGGATATCTGTGTTAATGTGTTACTGTCACCTGAATGCAGTAGCATTCCTCAGCTCAATGTAATTTTTGTGGACAAGTTAATAAACAGAAGCATTGTTTTAATATGTCTACCCTGTCGGTTGTACGAAGGTGTTCCAGATATATGCTGTTTGTCAAGAGTGTTGGAAAGACTGTATTTTTACCAGCAGGGATGTTGAGTGTGCATTGGCTGAGGCGTGTTAGGCAAGCGTGTTTGATGCCTGTGAAATGACTATTGGAGATCTGTAGTTAAAATGTAAGACAATTGGGACTGATCTCTGGTTTTGTACTTAACACGCAGATACTGCACTTCGGGCAGCTGTGACGTTATATTGGATCATGCCAGTTTTTGCTGAGGCTGTGCTATGCATATTAATCCTGATTGTTAGGTGACTGGAGAGATATTGTTAGCAGCTTGCATGCTAAGGGGCTGATTTCTGTACCAATTTGCCCTTCACACAGAGTGTATTATTCTAAGCCATGCCATTACTTCTTGGTAGGCTCTCCTTTTCTTTTTTCCTATCGCAGTGACTTCATAGGCATAAATGTGTATAGCACTTAACTTTGAAGCAGAGCGCTTAGCTTTGAAGCAAAGTTCTTGGTATTTTCCGGGTGATGCCTGGAGAAATATGTATTATACTTCAGTTAAATGTTTTTTCTGTTTCATGCTATAGATAGTTATTAAAAGTGAAAAAGCAGGCGTTGGAACTGGAACTTAACCCACCCTGATTTTCAACTTGCAAGTGTAGTTATAGTCCTGTAGTTTTACAGGAGATGTGAAGCTGATGAAGAAAGAGGCGGGTTAAGATTGAAATAGCTGTCCTTTAAGACTCTTTAATGTTCTGTTCTGACATGTTTGGGATTTTTTTTTCATTTAATAGATGGTTTTACGTAACACTACAACCTTGTTTAGGCCACATTCCAAAAAAATGTTGGGAAAAAAATAATTTTACAAATACGTACCTTACACAAACACTTCCGGTTTTTGTTTTTAAATTTCAGATGATAACCAAGCTGATTGAAAGTCAGCTTTCATTATCTCATCCTCATGAATAAATTACTGAAATATGTGGGAGGAAGTAATTTTCTATGTATGCTCTTGTCAGTTGTCCAGTTTATCTTCTATCCAGCTTTTTTTTTTCTTTTTTTTTTCTGAACGTTAACAAGTCAGATTTGTTCCTACCCTACTGCCATCATTTGGCAAGTAGCTTTCTGGCAGGTGGGGTTGTCTTAATGGTCACCAGTGCCTCCAGCTGGCTATTCACACTCCAGTGCTGCAGTAGAAGAAGCATTTAGGTGATCATGAGGTAGACAGTGTCAGAACAGATTTGTCTGGAAATTAACTTTCTCCCCACATTACTTTGAGTCAGATGTGTTCTCAGATGTGGGACCGTGCAAGGTTGGGAGTGAATGGCTGGTGATACAGACAGGGGAGACAGAGGAGCAACTCCTGAAATTCTTTTAAGTAGTTCTGCTGCTCAAAGTCTAACTACAGGCTTACCGTCTTCCTCCTGATTTTTTTCCAACAATCTACTCCAACCCTGTCTGTATAGCTCTACACTTCTGACTCAAAGAACTACTTCAGAGGGATGTTTTCTGGATGTCTTAAAATATATTTATAGTATTTCCTTACCTGTCTGGCATGAAAGGCTTTTTGTTGTGGTGGTGGTCTAAGGTCAGCTCAGGAAGCAGCGGATTGTATGATGTATATCCACATTCGTGCATTTTTTGAGAAAAGTGGGGAGAAAGAACTATCCCATTTCAATTGAGTTGAAAGTTGCAGGGAAAATGGGAAAATAAGGCATGTAGAGCTTTGTGGGGGCTCCAAAGTGGTCCACCAGTGTCCTAGTACATTCTTTGGTTTTACTCAACTGAGAATTAAAGTTCTATGTCAGTTGAGGGGCTTTTGGGCTTTTGAACTTTTGCCTGGTTTGTATCCTAGTCACTAGAATTTACATTTTGATTCATGCATTTTCCTTGACCTTCCTTACTCACTTTGCAGAAATGACAAGAAACCTCTTTTAGTTAGTAGGAGTTTTCCCTCAAAGTCTTAATTTCCAGGGCTCTGTAAGTGCTTCTAGGATGGAAAGTGATTTTCTTAAATTCCTAATATTTACATCACCCGTTGGGACTTCAGTTTTTCTATCTAGTTCATGCCACTGTGTTTTTTGCTACAGTTTGCTGTGAGACATCTAAAAGAGCTTGAACACCAGAAACGAGAATTGCAAAAGGAAGGAAACGCTCTCATTGACTTTTTCTGTGAGGACAAAGAAACTATGAAGTTGGATGAATGTTTCCAGATATTTAGGGACTTCTGCATTAGATTCAACAAGGCTGTTAAGGTAAGCACCGTTAAACTTGCAGTAAGGCTGTTAACCGCTGAACGAGATTCTCACTTGTTTGAAATAAATGCTGGCTCACATGGATTAAGTTATGTGTTTTCTGCCTAAGGGACACTTCATATCTGGTGGTATTTGGTATATTTGCCAGAATGGCTACAGCAAAATGCCATGGAAATGGTCAACCTGCCCAGCTCAGTATGCAGTCCTACTGTCAAGTCATCAGCTCTCATCCTGTTCTGCGCCTTCTGCTCTGGCTGACCAGACCATTGAGATGTTATGTCAGGGTAGCCTGTAGGCCTGCTTGTAGGTGGGCTTCTTCCTCCTCCTTTGGTGAGAAGGTTGATAATTGCTATATGGTATTTAACTAACGGCATACCGTGAATTGGTCCCAAATAATTAAAGTATGCAAAGATGAGCGTAGGCAAGGAGCAGTATCAGCACTGGTTACAATTTTGGTTGAGAAAAGTCTGCCTGTCATTACAAATAATTTTTAGGACTTTATAAATAGCATTAATTAGATGGATCCAGAAATTTATTTTTTCTGCCTTACGCGATCTGCATTTGACAGCACTTTGCATAAAAGCCTTAGTTTAGAAGAGAGAGATGAACGTTCTTGATTATAGCAAGCTAAGAGGATGTTCAGTTAACATGCTCATTGTCCCATTAGCTTACCTACCGTTTACCACCCAAGGCAGCATGTAGTTATGCATGTGAATATTATACAGATATAAACGGTGGTAACTGTTGCAGACATTTCAGTGAGAGATGACTTTGTGCATTCACGAAGGATGTGTTCAATTATTTGGGGTTGGGGATTTAATTCATAATCACACATTACAAGTCGTTGATGAATAGCTATTACTTCAAGATCCCATGGGGATCTCCCTTCGTCTCTCTGTAGTAAGTAGTCACACTCAAAATAATGACAAATTAGACTTTTATTTGTGACTATTGGAAAGATTTACTTACTAGGTATTTCATGTGGATTACCTATGTCCCTACAAAATTAATGGAACAATTTAGAATAGAGACTGCAGTTCTGCTCAATGTAACATGTGGACAGCACAGCTAGCAGTGTAAAAAGATGGCTTACACATGATAGCCAAATGCACATATTTCCAATGTTAAAACTTTTTTTTTGCAATTTTGGAACATGACTCTATGTGCTTAAAATAGATTTTTCATGTGAATAAAATCTCCAGAAGCATGTTTTGGGTGAGGTTAAAATGTTCTGTGTCTAGTATGGAAGACGAAAGTAGTATCTACAACTATTTTTAACTATTTCTCTTTACAATGGGATATTTAAAGTTAAGCTTTAGCATTAGGCAAGAATTAATTCTGTAATTCCATGCCTGTAAAAGAAAGCTCCCTGTCACAGACATTCTTCCTGAAAAGCAAGTTTTTTCTTTTTCCTTTCTTAGCTGTTTGGGTTTCTGAGGTCTCTAATGCATCTTATCTTTCACAGCCCAGTGCCACCTCAAATCCGCTTTAAGAGGTGTAGATCAACCCATTCATCAAAAGGAGTTTCAGCATTAGGCTTTTGTTTACTGAAAGCTTTCAGGCAACTGTTTATAGTTGTGCAGCTCCTCTGTTGTCACAACAATGGGAAAATCAAACTAGACAGTGCTTCAGACAAATAGAGGTGTGTTTTTTTAAACAGTGTGTCATACAGGCTTGCTGAGGGCAGACTTAACAACATGCTGGAAAATTATGTAATTTTTGAATCCTCTGTTAAGACTAGCCCTTTCTCTTCTTTCTTTTGCTACAGCTGTACTGGCTCTAGAAAACCAGGTTCTCCATTTCAGAAAATAACCTGGAAAGGTCAACTGAAGTTGCACCTAGATTAAATCTGAAGTGTAGAGGTGACAGTTAAAATGTTGACGTTCATAATAATCCACTGACAGTGATTTTATAGCAGAAAGGTGTTCCTGTGTTGTCTTTCAAACACAAACTGCTGCTTTCTAAACCAGAACCCAGTAGCTTCATTAGCAAAATCTCCAGCCTGCCCTGGACGACTTCTGAGCAGTAGTTATCAAATTTTGAAGTGAACAAGAGATCCAAATCTGGAATGAGGCATTTATTAATGGTCCTTGAGTGGTATCAGTTGATGTCAAAATAATGATAATGAGGCGTTGTGTAAACTTTTTCATTTGCTTTCATATGGAAGTAGGTAATGTCTTTTCATAAAATTTCCTATCTGTTATGCTCAAGTTGGAGGTAAGTAGCACCCTATGGAAACTCCACTTGCTGCTACAATTGCAATTGTTGTAATATGGGACAGTGGAAGGAACACGTTGACTGTGCTCATCAGACGAGTTTGTCGTAAAATACGTAATGCTCAGGTGGAAGTTTACTCACCAGATAAAACTGCCAACTCTAAACATACTGTGAGCAGATTTCAAGCTCTCCATATATAGCAGGGACTCTTTGAATGCACTTGACATCTGCTTGGGTTTGATAGGTCACGTTCTTATGCTGTGCGGGAACTTGCGCGTTTTTTTTCTTAGGCTGACCAGACCAATGTGCCTACAGCATTAGTTATGCAGGGAACTGCTGCCCATATGGTTAATGGTTGCAGACTGTGATTGCCCCAGTGAATTCATGTGGGTTGTATGTATTGGGGGTGGAGGGAGGGTGATGGCAGAAGGAACTAACTTTGATAGGAAGAAATAAAGGGAAAGATAAAGCAAGGTAACTTGTTCTCATGTATAGGACACTGTCCTCTGTAACATGGATTTATGCATTTCTTCATCAGGAAAACAGGGAACGAGAGATTCAGGAACTTCATCATCTGCAAAGGCGAAAGGAGCTGGAGGAGAAGCGTCGATCCTGGGCAGCTGGAGAGCTTGGGAGCTTTGGACGGAGCAGCAGTGAAAATGATGTGGAAATGTTGGCCAAAAAAGGACTTGAAGAGTTTCTTCCCTTCTTGCAGCAAAGACCTCAAAGCCCTTCGTACAGAAACCCCAATTCTAGACGCTCTCGACTTTCTCTGGGGATTACTGCAGACAGGGAGCTGCAGAGTTTCCTGGAAATCTCAAAAGATGAGGATCCAAACAAGTTTAACAGCCTTCCCCGTACAAACACCCGACAAGCAAGACCCAACGTGGCCTGGACTGAATCCAAAGAAACTAGAGATCTCAACTTAAATACCTTGCACTTGCACCAGCAGTCTGAAACCAAAGTGAAAAGCGGTGACCTCCTGCAGTTGCCCCCAGCACAGTCCAGTCACTTCGGTGTCTCAGCCGGTCCTGGTGCCCGTTACCCACCGAGAAGCACCAACTACAACATGCACACTTCTAACGCCTCCTGTGAGGAGTCCGCTGATATAAACGCTCTGGCCCTTGCAATTGAGGAGCACGAACTTGTTAAAGGATTACGTAAGTTTGATATTCAAGGAGCAAAGCCTGCAGAAGATACGCCTCTAATATACTTAGAGGATGTCGGTGGGACAGACTTGGAGACTCTAGATGATCTAAGCTTGCATTCCCTTAGCACTGCTGATGATGACTTGCCTCCAGCTTGCAGGAGCTCCAGAGAGGCTCATGACCATAAAGCCAAGACAGTGGGTTGCAAGAGCGAAGCTTCAGAGCCCAGCAGCAGCAGCCCCATGTCTATGGATACAAGTGTTTCTGGAAGTAGGGAAGATGGGCCAATGTTCTATGTGTCGGATACTACGACTGACTGTTCTTTGACGCTGGACTCTGAAGAGGGAAATGATTTTAAATCAGTAGGCAACGAAGTAAGAAGTGAGGCTGGCAAAGCACGCTCTTCTGTGAGTGGTGCTCAGTACAGGTCTAGAACGCTCTTCTCGAACCTGAATACTGCGTCTGCCAAGAATCTGTCTCCTCACACTTCCACAAATGATAAGGATGATGCCAACAGCAAGCACATGCTTTCTAAAGAAAAGTCCGTAAAAAATAAAGACGCAGTAGGACCAAAGAGAAACTCTCTAAAGGATAGATCTCCAAGTTCCTCCAAATCCAGTGGCACTCGCCCAAGCCACACAGCTTCTTCCAGACCTGTAAGAACTTTGAATGCCTCTGAGAACGAAAGTATGAGGAAAGTGGTGCCTATTTCTCGGTCTAACAAAGCACCAAGCAGTGTGAAAAAGCCCGAAGCCAAGCCGGCACCTCGTGAAACTAGCGCAGTGGAGAGTCGTCTGTCTCGTCGCAGCTCTGTCCGAGGCACAACCGACACGCTGCCGAGAAGTCCTTACAGGCACAGCATGTCAGTAGAAGAGCCAAAGTTACAGAGGGGCACTGTGACCTCAAGCAGTGCTCATTTTGAGAGGGACAGAGTCGCTCTCAAGAAGCCCATCTCTAAACCTATTAGGAGTACTGTAAAATCGAAGACAGATGAGATAAAGATCTGTCGCTCCAGCGTAAAACCACAGACCCCTGCAGATGACACCAAAGTTGTCCCAGTCAGTGTTCCCAAAACACCATCCACTGTCCCCAGCTTCGCAAGGAATACAGTGGCTTCTTCTTCAAAGCGTGCAAAAGTGGATCTATCCAGCTCATCCAGACCTCCAACTATCACAAGGTCTGTGTCCCAGAGGCTGCCTAAAGCGAAGCCAGCAGCAACCTCTGATGAGATGAGTCCAAAGGAGAATGGAGGCAGTACTTTAAAGAGAGCAAATAGTGCCAGAGTGGTTGGGAGAAGCCTCCTCCAGGGAGACACTGTCAGCACAAAAGTGGAGCCTTCAGCAAAGGAGCAGGGAACGGAGGAAAAGTCCTCTCTTAAACTGAAAGATGCAAACCGGACCACAATAGGTAAAATACTAAAGCCGTTACTGAAGTAAGGGAGAGGTTTTGTGAATCTTGGAATGTGAACACTTGTTCAAGCACTGGATGTCTGCGTCGTGGAATTCCTTAAAACGGTAACATTGCTGATAAGCAACATCATGTGCTCTTAAAGTACCGCACACCACTGGAAAAGGGCAACTACTCGTGTTCTGGTCTAAATCCTTTTTTACGAATTTGAATGTATTTGAAGCTACTGTGATGGAATAAGAGTGTAACAGCAAGTCTTTGAGTATTTATCATATAGAAGGTCACCAAAAGCCAAAAATTTTAAAGCAGTTAAACTACAAGATGAAACGCGTTGTGACAGAAAACATGGATAAAGGCCAGTTTTTATGTACATAAGGTTATTCCTAAGACTCAAGCGTTTGTGCTGGTCGGTTCCTTATTTGATGTTAAAGTGAATCCTGTGGAACAGTACTGAAAATGAACGTGGGTGATTGTGCTTTTCGTTGCTTCTACTGCCTCGGATTCAGGAACTCTTTTTTGCCTGTTGCAAAGTCCATTGCTGGCAATTGGACAGACTGGGAACTGCTGGCCAAAAAATAGTAAAATGGGATATTTTCTGTTTGTGGCTGTCTTTAACCTCACTGAAGAATTTCTAGCATGTTTTATGAATGTGTACGTGTGTCTGGAGAAAACTTTCTGCTGGCCAGGAGGCTTATTCTCCAAGAATGTGGCAGCGTTGTCTTGCATGCACAAGTAGATACGGCCGGTGCTGCACCGAGTAGCACAGCCGGAGGCTGTGCCTGTTGGAAGGGCCATCAGTAACCATTGGGATGATGACTACTCCTCATCTGACTTGTTTTAGTCACAAGCAAACTTGCCAGCTTTGGGTCATACAGAAGTGCCATATATTTATGATACATATCAAGGATGTTTGCAGTTCAAGTCTTGAAGGCTGCGTTGTAGTGCCGAGCACTTTCGTACTATTCCATGTTTCCACTGGTTTATCTACTACCAAATTACTTGAATGTTGCAATGGCTCTGATTGAGCCATCAGTTTCCCTGCCTCCTCCTCCTCCTCCTCTCCTTGTCAACATGAATATTTAGCATGAAACACAGAGCTTACGCATGACAATGTTTTTGTAGACTTCCTTGGTTGCTTCAAATGTGGTTTTTAATGTTTAAAGACTCCAAAGGATGACTTAAACTAGTATTTGATGAGCTTTTTACAAAATAAAAACAGCTCTTTTTTCCTGCAGATACAAATTTTAACATCTTACCAGACTGAGGTACAGAGAATGAGGGAAAACTTGTTCAGCGTGCTATGCATCTTCCTAAGGGAAATGTATGTAGGTGAGGAAACTGATCACTGTTCTCCTAAGCATCTTATTTAAAGAGTTGCCTTTTTACTTGCTTACAAATGAAGCCTCATTTAAGAATAAAATAATAGGAAAATCTCTTCAGACAAGTGGCATTGACTTACTGATGGTAGATCTGCTTGTCTGCTCTATCCCTTGGTGCTGGAATGAGAATGGGCCGCTGGATTGCTCACATGCTTCTCATGGGATAGTATCAGGGACAGCTACCTTTGTACTTTGAATTTGGCAAGGGGCCCTTAGTGCTTCCTTTATACCAGCAAATCTTACTGCAGACATCATACCCAAACACCATGAAGTATTACACAGGGCTTCTTGTTTGAGTCTGTCCCACAGGGAGAATTTATATAGCCCACTTTTTGGTCAGGGTGAATTTTTGCTCGAAACCCTATAAGCTTTTTGGATGCTGCCTCCCTTGTGGGTTAGATTTAAAAGAAAAAAAAATCTCCCTTTTCCTTATTTGTATCTGTGTGTATGTATGCACATCTGCAAAAGCAGATGATTAACTCTTTTCCTTTATTAAAAAAAAAAACACAACTTTTATTGGTAGTAAGCTTGAAAAAATAATTTAAATGTGTTTGGAATATGTAAATAAGTTTCTATAAATCTGTGTAAAAGAAAACAATGTATTTAATGGAACATTTATACATTTCGGAGTAACTTGGTAGTTTAATAAAGTTCCCATTTACTGGGCATGAGCTTTATGCTTCTCTTTCCTGTTAGACTTTTGGCTTTGGTCCTGGAGGTCTCCGGCAACTGGAATCTGAGTGTAGGTGACTGTGGGAAAATCCCAAAAGGATGGGCTTCACAGCAGAAATTCTGGCTTTTAAAATGCCGGGTTTGTTTTTGTACTAAGACATGCAATTTGTCTTTAGTTTCTGAATGTTCCTGAGGCAGGGCTTTCTGCACATGTCTGGGTATAGCGTGGAAGGTATTAGATGGTAGATGCAGCACTTTGTGTATACATTGCATGATGTGGCCAAGACAAATGTTCATGGCACTAACAAGTCTGGATCTGTCACTATCTTCATGCCTTTTAGCTTAGCACACTTTATTGAGAAATCCTGGTTTACAGCTCCCAGGGCTTTGGAAATAAAGAGTAGCCTGTTTTGCAGGAGCAGGTGGTGATTTCTACACTGCAATTCTGAATTTTCACATTCCATCCTATTCTCCCATAATTTTTCCTGCTTTGCTGCTTAAAAAAAAAAAAAAAAAGAACATCTATGCGTCGGAAAAAATGAAAGCCAGCCAGCCTCCTTGTCCTCAGGGAGCACTTCCTCCCCTCTGCTATGGAAATGATTTTTGGACTGGAATTGCTGCTATTTGCAAACTTGTTTAGCCCCTGACTTTTCTCGTTTGGTGAGTGCGTCTCTCCCCGTGCGGAGCGGCAAGCACCTGCTGTCTGCCAGCGCTGAGTGATGGCTGCTGATGGAATCTACGTGGGAAAGCCCTTCACCATCAAAAGGTGTGTCTCAAAAGTTTATGTTTTTTTAAACTTCATTTTTATTTCAAAAGGGTTCATAATTACCAATTCATTACTTAAACTACCAGCTGTCAGAGACAGCGTTGCCCTGTAGGTTTAATTTCCCATGTCATGAAATTTTCCCAAAGAAAGAGGCCACGGGGGTAGCCGGGTTGCAGTCGGTTTTGAAGAAAGACACGAGACCTTTTCTCCAGCTTTGTTCTGCCGAACGGCTGACGCTTGTGATCGCGATCAGAGGCGCATCTGTCTCCTTTGATGGCTGCTGAGGTGACAGTGAAGTGGGGGAGCCCGGGGGACCGAGGGGGAATCTGGGGCTGCGGAGCTGGTAGAGATTGAGAGATAGGGGAAGGAGCTGTGGGAGTAGGAGCGAGGTGCTGATTCATACTTAAAGGAATTTAATATTCACATCTCATGTGGGAACTGCATACAAATGAGGGGCTCAGTGCATCCCTCATTACAACAGCTCATTAAATTATCAGGGAAGACAGAAAGAGTTCCCATCACGCCTCCCACAGCGTACAAGTCCGGACTATGTCATTCAAAATAACCCACCGCTATCTCTCTCATCTTAGGCTACGTCTGTGTGGACGGATGCAGACGCTCACGCGTTGGCTCTGACCTAGCCAGACACGAGCCAGCTCCGGGATGGGAGCGAGTGCGCAGCGTGTTAGCTCAGCGCTGACCCCGAGCCCGGACACGGTGACGGTAACCTCATCCTCTGCGCGGCTTGCTGCCTCCAGCTCCATGTGCGCCCACGGGGCTACGCCGCTGCAGCGGAGCCGGGGCTGTCCGCGCCCGGGAAGACCTGCCCTCGGAAAGCCGCTCCTGCTGCTCCACGTGAGGAGGCAATCCCCGCGAGAGAGGCCCGGCTAAACACAGTTCCTTTCAGAGCTGGCTGCTCAACGTTTTCCATTAACTTGATACATGCTGTTTACATCCTCCTGCTGCCAGTGCCAGAGATAACTGCCTTGGGAACAGCTCCCTACAGGTATTGTTAGCAGCTGCTGAAAACAAAGGAGTTTGTTTTAGCCACGTCACTATCTAAATAGCCAGAAATACATTACTTTTTTATTGCTCGTAAGCCAATAAAAATCTGTCTTGTTCTCCTGGCTGAAAGATGCATTCTGGAAATCTTGCGTGCTGTTAAAGCTGGCGTCCAAGCAAATAGCCTTGCGACTGTAAAGAAAGTGACACCGAGGCAAAGAATGTGAGAAGGGTTCTTGTGGCAACAAAGCGCGTTTCTCTTCCCAGAGTGTGATCACCACCACCAGCATCAACTACCTGCACTCGGACAAAGTTGCTCCAGCCAACACTGCGCGGGTCCTTGCCGTGCAGTTGGCTTCTGTGTCTTTTCAGGCAGAAGGCTGAGACTGCAGAACGCGCGCTGTCCCAGCCAGCAACTTGCTCTGATTTTAAAACCAGACAAAAAAATCACTAACCTCCAATCGCTGATGTCTTTTCTTTATGCGCTGAACCAGTGGGGAGCATGGAGGCCACTTTAAGACACTGAATTCAGCGGTGGTGTTCAGGTTTGTAGGGACCGAGCACATGCTCCACAAGGGTGGCCTTGTCTGGAAGGAGGGGGGAGAGTTTCAAGCGTTTCTGAGAACATTCACCCCATCTGAAGCAAAGTTGCAGGACAGACTCCCTTTGAACAGTGATGTGTCTCCTGCTTTTGATCATGTCTGAACAATAGCTCCTTTTTTACCCTCTTCCATCCTTATTTATTTGAGGGGAGAAGGGGAACAACAGACTTTGATGCCTCCTCTTGGGCCAAATGGAGGTGAGAGATGAACTCTACCTTTTTTTTTTTTTTTTTTCATTTTTCACAATAGGACTTTGACCATCACATAGAGCGGGTAGCTTCAAGTAACTCTCTGCTGCACAGGGGCACCAGCTATTTTCAACATCTGCAGTGATGGAGCAGCAAAACAGGCGTAAACGCAAATCTCTGTCTAGCCTCAGATCACCGAAGTTCCTATTTCCTCTTTATCCTGAAATGCCTGAACAAAAACAATGTTTATTTGGGCAACCAAAAGGAGCTGGCTAGGAAATCTTTGATTCCACTTCTAAATAATAATTTACGATCAACTTTATTTACCATTACCCTTCCATTTCTTTGCCGTTACAAGTGAAAAAAGCTACCTTCAGCAGTAAAGTAGGGTCAATGGGTGCAAAACCAGCATCCGCATCTGTGGTGTTCTTGCTGGTGGTTACTCCTGATCCTTTTCTATGGGTTCAGGGAAAAAAAGTGAATGGACTGTCCAGTGCACTTTCAATAATTTCTTCAAAAAAGGAAGCTTTTGCATCTTTTTGGTGGTCCAGAACAAGCTTTGGGAAGGAATTGAGTTTGTTTCTAAGATGAATACGTTCTTTTTTTTTTTTTTTTTTACTGAATTACTGAGGTCCGGTACTCAGTGTGCTGCCTGTGGAAATAGGGAAACGTGTATGAGGGAAAATGTGATGATTACAAATGGACAGGCACAGCTGGAGACAAGTTTTCAGAAAGCATGTGGATCCTTTTCTCTGTATCATTAGCATCCTCACACTTCCCCGGGTGTCTGCTGTTTCTGGCTAATCCAGCTACAAAGCAGTCTCCAGGAGAAACGAGGAATCCCCTGTGCCTGACTCCAATCACTGCAGAAAACACTTGAGTGAGTGCTGCTGGAGTCACTTCAGCTCTGGTGCTGAACATACGACACGTTGCAAGCCTCACGTTTTTGTTTCTGCTGTTTCTCATGCAGCATTTAAACTGATTCAAGCGTATTCCCTATGCAAATCTCTAATCTCCCATTTTAGGATGAAAAATGGGTGTAAATGTGGTTTTGATTTTTCCCCACCCTTTTACAGCTGTATTTGCCCCTTTACATCCCATGACTGTTTCCTCCCACTCCTATTTCCTCTATTACAGTTTTCCATCCTCCTCTATTAATTTTTCCAGGTTCCACTAATAACTCATCTCCTTTCTTTATCTCCCTTCCACGCCCCAGCGTTTCTGTGCTCTTCTGCTCACTCCATCCTGCTTTCTCTCTGTTTCTCGACTCTTCAGTGGCTGTTCTGCTCCTTCACTTCCTTTCCTTTCTGCCCAGGCTAGCCTTTCCCCAGACATCTGTCTGCAAAACCTGCAAGCTGAGACTTTTCCCTGCCAGCTTCCAGTGAGATGTGGGAATAGAGCAACAAAAATGGGCTCCGTTTTTAGGGTTTACGTTTAGATTTTTCTAGCTCTCGCCTTGTCTGGGCGAGCGGGTAGCTGCTGGAGGTGGCTGTCACCAAGCAGAGGAATAGTCAGAATTCATCTTCCCACCTCTTCTGGGCTAACATCGCTCCCCATCATGTCGAGCAGCCTACGGGGGGCAGGAAGGGGCATAGAGGAGAGGAGCACACGGGTTCCTTTTGCAGAGGTGGAATTCTGTTCAAATAAAGGTGTGGGTGATTTAGCTTTGTGGTTCAAATCCGGAAAGCTATAATGAGAGAATGTCAACAGCTCAGCTTAAAAAGCTAAGGCTAAGTGATTCCTCACCCCACCCATAATCTTGGTACCAGAAGCAAAATAGGTTTGTGCAGCCAGTTTGGTGCCGTTTCCCTGCGCATCCGAGCAAAATAATTGCATTATTGTTCTCAAACTGGCACGCAGCTTTTCATGGTATGGGTTAAGACTGCAGCAGATTTTTCCTCTCATACAGTAAGGACCAAGACCTTTCGACAACAGCAGATTGCTCTCAGAAGCCCAGAGGTGCCTCTTAGAGAATATGTACTCAGCCTTCCTTCTGGTGGAAGTGACTAATCGCTGCAAGAAATGGAGCGCACTTTAAGTGTATGCATAGTGTATTTATGTAGTGTATGCACTGCTCATTGCTGTGAGTACTTAAACATGTTTTTGCTATTAAAAAAAAAAAAAAAAGAATCCTGTCTAAGACAGTCTTTCCTCCCAAGAGATTAAGGTCTACACCATTGAATAGCTTAGCTTCAAAGGCACTTCTGGAGGTTGCCCAGCCACCTGCTCAAAAAAAGGACAAATTTCACACTTGTGTCACTTTGCTGAGGACCTCAGGGTGTTGCTTTTAGAACAGGGTGGTTAAAAGAGGGGGGCATGTGGGTCTCATGACAATAGTGTTGCTGAAACAAGGGTGTTCATGGTGGGAAACCACTAAGCCGGTCTTCCATAGGCTAAGGCTTGAAAAATGTTTGCCACCTTGTCCAAGGAGTATATTGCAACCGTTAATGCTAGTCTGCCTTCGGTGGCTGATGGTGATGTGAAGTTGCTAGAGCAAGTAAAGGCAGGAGTCGGGAAAGGAATTGGAGGAAAACCCTGGAAGCAGAAGGGAACCTATTGAGTGCAAGAAAGAAATAAGTATGCAACTAAAGACAAATCAATGGAAAAAACACTGGAAGTTGCAGAGGCTTGTGGGAAAGGGTGGATGTTTGCAGTTTGGATGAAGAGAGAGGAGCAGATGGGAGAGATATTTGGTAACCACACCGCACATCAGTCCAGTGCTGCTCACCTGAGGGCAGGCTCACGTGGGCAGCTGACGACAGTGCCATCATGGGTCTAAGGGAAATGGAAGGAAGGAAAGAGTCTGTCCCCCTGCCCCACGGCAATATTAGCTATAGCTAAACCATTCCTGGCAGGTGTTTGCTTAGCCTGCTCTTAAAGGGCTTACCAGCCAAACAGCTTAGTAAGATACAATAAATGTTCCCAATGACTACCTTGTCTCCTCCGGGATAGGATGTCTGTTTATAAGGATACAGCTAAGCAGCAAGTCTCATGATAAATGTGACACTTCAGATGCATAACTTTGCTTGCAGTGTGGCTTTTCTAATGAAATCAGCACACCCACGCTTAGGATAGAACCACTATGTTCATCCCAAGTAATACAAACGCTTATATTTTGTGTGTGAAGCTAACTGGTAAGCCTAGAAATCCAGCTAATATTTCTCATTGCAGGAAAATATCTGTGCTCCTCTGGAGGGTTTGATGCAATCTGTTGCCAGAGACTTGCAGCTCAACTGGATGGAGCGTGGGCTGGATCGTGTGGCAGCTCCTGCTGGTGCTTTAGCAACTGCTCCAAGATGTGAGACCCGTTCATGCAGCAGTGGAGGGGGTGCAAGATCAGAGCTTGTGCCCCAAATGGACCTCAGATGGAGTAAGACAGCAAGGAGATGGCTACAGTGAAGAGATGAATGCTCAAGCCAAATCTTAACTCCTGTCTTCCTCCTGTGCAGGAGCTTAAACAATGCTTCCTGACCACTTGGTCCCACTAAACAACATATCCAGCCAAAACCAGACAATTTTACAGGTGAGCTTCCAGATGAAGACATGGCACAGTGACAGGGATGACTGGCCACGAGTGGGGTGTTAGCAGTAGGAGCTTTCTGTGGGCAGAAATACCCCTGCAATCTTGGGCTGCTCTTCATCAGAGCAGCAAGTGGAGGAGCAAGGCCACCAGGCCCGTCCCAGCCTCCTGGGGGCTGTTGTGTCCCCAGCCTGCACAAAGGTGTCTGAAAGAGCGTGAAACACAGCATAAGCAACCCGTGGGAGAAGGGCATGTGGAAATACAGCAGGAGACATTTTGTCATTGCAAAATCACCCAACAGTATTATAAAGACTATGAAACAGAAATTTGTGAGAATGCATCGCTTCAAAATTCAGCATGAACTGGCAAAGCAGGTGTGTGACTAATCACAGAGGGTCATTGTATGATCGAGGCAAACCTCCTGTTTCATTAGAATGCTTCTCTTAATAAATCTCATTTAAACTACAGTAAATATCTCTGAATAAAACGTCCAGCCTTAATATACAACATTTTAAATAACAGAGAGTTCACCCCAACCTTCAGTAAATAGTTCGAACAGATAATCAAGCTTTCTGTTTAAAACCGTCATAGTATTTCTAGCACGCATTAATCGGGGTGGAGTGTCTAATTGCTGGTTACTGGATCTGTTACAACACCGTGTGCCAAACTGGCAGGCTCTTATTATCAGATCTCTGCTTCTCGGAGGAAGCCTTTGCAGGGAAGGAGCTGTGATTCCCCCCAGCGAAGACCCACACAGGCCGGGCGGTGAAGCGGCTGGCAGAGGAGGCCCCAGGAGGCCCCAGCCTGCTGCCAGGATGGCACAGGGGCCGGGGAGACCAGCACCGGCCTTGTTCCTAGGGGCACGGCGGCCTTTGGCGTGGGAGGAGGCCTTGCTGCTCGTGCTGGTGTCCTTGTGGCCCAGGGAGAGACCCACAGCCGCTGCTTAAAGGCCTGTCCGGCAGCAGCATGCTGTGGTGCGCAGGGAGCTCCTGGAGGTTGGCCTGTCTTTATTGCCATGGCTTCCCAGGCTGCTCTCGGTGGCCAAAGTTTCCTCTGTCAGAGTGAAAGTCTGCCTGACAATAGAGTTTGTTTTTTAACTAGGCATCTACTACGTGGCCAGTTACGGGGCCTGAAAGTTTCTGGTATCACCAGGGCTGTCCTCTGGCAGAGCTGTGTGCTCACCCTTTCCATCTCTCTGGTGGGGATGATGTCTGCGCTGACAAACCCTATCTGCTTACCCCTTTGTTGCCTCCTGCAGCTCTCTTCCCCTTTCCTGCTTGACCCTGAGCTAGGAATAGGCATTTTTCAGTAAGCCTCTTCCCCTCCCATGTGGGAGCATTCTGTAATTAAGGAGGCAGTGATAACATCTAATGATTATTTACTGGTGTCCTTTAAAAAGGGAGCTCTAAGACTCTTCTCCCGGGTATCCTTTCTTCCTTGCCCTAAGCTAAAGCTAGCAAGGAGCCTGGAGCTACTCTGATGTGTGTGCAGATTAAATGCTGCTTCTCTGTTGACCTTTTTGTGTCCATGTTGACTGTTTTCTCTATTCTATTCTCTCTCTAAAAGGCAGTTAAGGCGGCCTTTTAGACAGAGGGGACTTCTCTTTCCCCCCTAAACCTTCTTCCTTAATTGAGCACGTGTCCCTGCTTGCTGCGTTGGGTGCCCCAGAAGTGAGACACAAATCATTCGAGCGCAACACCTTCGCTGCGGTGCCTCAGAGGGACTATAAAACAGATGGCCTCATCCCGGGTCATTTTCCTTATTGATGTTATTGCAGAGCCCCGTGCTATGGCAACCAGAGCAGTTGCGCTCCTCGGAGCAGGAGTGGGGCGGAGGGAGGAGGGCTCCGAAACGGCTGCTTTGGGCCTGGGACGCGGGTGTTGATCCAGTGCGGGGTGAGTCACGGGTGCCGTGCTCCACCAAAGCCACCTCTGGCAGCTTTGCCGTGACTCACCGCAGCCTGAGGAGACTTGCAGCACTTCCTGGGCCACCAGAAGGGGGATATCAGGTTGATGTCACCACCTGCTGAGGGGGGCCAGGTCATGTGGAGCCCCAGTTTAGGAGCTACATCCCAGGAAAGAGCTCACAGATGACTCAACTGGGAACGTTATTCAGCATTATGGGACCATCAGGGCAAAATGCTTCCTACAGGACATGAGGAGGAGATGGCAAGGGGCGTACAAGTCATTCGAGGTGGCTTTCAGAGCAAAAGCTGTGACACCAAGAGGAAAGATGCGGTGCATGGTCCATGGAGGAGTCAGTTTCAAGAATTTCTTTGGGCATCTCTTCCTTTTGTTTACTGTCGTGGTTCTCCAAGCACTGAGTGATCGCTGACAGCAAGTCCCATGGTGTAATTATTGCACACCGTACCCAGCCGCCCATGGACCCAAGTAACCATAATACTGATTCAAAGCAACTGGCTGAACCCAGCTGAAGGATTCGCTTGAGTTTAACTCCAGCTGCAATCAAGTGCTTTTGCCTCTTCTGAAAAATCAAGGCATGAGTTACACCTTTCCATGCAGTGTGTCATTATTTCAGAGAGCTTGCCCATTTCTGAGCAGGCATCACGTGTGTTGTTCCAGTTTCAAGTGTAAGCAATAAAAACCCTGTTCTCCTCTTCCAAAGACAAATCTCAAATTGCAGAGCCCAGGAAAAGTGCTAGTTATTTAAGATGTGTTGTCTTTTAAAATCAAGACAAGTGCAGAAAATTGGTAAAGTGTTTTTTTTTTTTTTTTTTTTTTAATATTGTCTTGAAATTGTGTAAGCCTTTCAGAAATTAAAAATCAGCCTACGTTTTGGCAAGAAAGGCTGGTGGGGTGGATTTTGCTGAAGCTGGAACTGTCTGTGACAGTGAAGCATCTCAAAGCAGCTCCTTGTCCCTGTCGTGTGGGGGTGGGCAGCCAGAGCTCAGGCTTCCGAAGAAAGAGGAGGAAGCCTCATCCCAGGGACCTGCGAGGTTTGGAGGTGCCATATCTCCAAACCAAGGCCTTTTGCTGCAGGAGGTCAGTGGGTTTGCTGCTTTCCCCTCCTTGATTCTGCTATGTGCGTAGTGGTGGCTTACCACATTTTAAAGCATGAGTTAGATAATGAAGCTGTTGGGCTGAGCGTTGATGGGGCTGAAGAAACCAGCCCTGAATGGGACTGCCTCCCCAAAGACCATCAGGCCCTTCACCACCTCCACCACCGCTCAGAGCCGTTAATGTTTTCTTCTCAGGCCCAAGCTGCTGAGCCTCAGAAAAGCCTCAGGGAAATCTAAGCTGAGTGTGGTAGCTCTCAGTGGCATTGAATGTTGGCCCAGAGGTACCAAGCCCTAGATTTGCATTACTTGCGAAAGCTGGCCTGGTGAATTTTCCTCCTTCCTTTCAGCTTCCCGCTCTGGCCCTAATGTTTGCCCATCCCGGGGCAGCCCCATCATTCAAACGGTAAAAGTGACGAACTGATAAAAGGGGGCAAAGTATCACTGAGACTGTGCAGGATGCTCTGCCTGAGCTGGGAAGCTCAGGAACCCCAGAGGAGCAGTTCCTCGCCTTTTCCGGAGCAGCTGCTGTGCGGGTGTGCGCGTGCACTGGAGCGTGTCACCAGCCGGGTACGGCACACTGCGGGCACGCTTTGCACAGCCCCTGCGAGCGCCTGCTGTGTCCTGGCTTGCAGGATTTTAAGGAAGTGAGCTGTAATCGCGGTGACATCAGGCAGCTAGCGCTGAATTCAGGCGGGGTGAACTCTGGGTGCGCTCGCTCCCCATAGGTGAATCCGGAGCTGCTTGAAAGGACTTTCCTCAGCCTCTGCGCACGCTGCCTTGAGTCATGACCGCACCGCTGCCCAAACGCAGGAGGTGACGCAAGGCTTGCTCTGAGAGAGGTGCCTCAACAGCTTCCCGAGCTGTTGGGCATTGGGCAATCCTGGGGATGCAAATGTTTTCCTACTGATCTGCCGGAGTGAGGATGTGGGAGAGCCGGGCAGGAGGGCTGTGGGCAATGGAGCTCCAGTCTTTGAATCCTGGCTATAAATGGAAGAGGATTTTTGAGAGGTTCTCCAGTGAAGTGGTTGAAAAGCAAAGGCATTTGGAAATGCTCTGAGAGCAGTGTAAACTACTTGTTTATTACCCTATAGTACTCTTGTGCCCAGCTTATGTACAAATATGGCCAAAAATGACTCGGGAGAGCTATATTGTGAAGGAGAAAGAAGCAAGATCTGTTGGTCAGCATGTTAGGCAATAGATTTTGCCCAGTCGGGGTTATTGGGCAGCGTTAGAGCACAAAGGCAGCTTCAAACACTGCTCAGCCCTGAGGGCTGACGAATGCCAGCTCATTTGCGAAGGTGAAGGTGCCTGTCGGGTGCCCTGCTCTCCGGAGGGGTGATGGGAAGGGAAAAGGGAGGGGATGATCCTGAGGGGACTGTAGGCAGCCAGCAGCATAGTATGGCTTGTCTGTCCATAAAATTCACCATAGTACAGCCTGAAGAGCTTGGACCTTTGTTCACTGACACCTGGATTTTGCCTGTTGCCCCTGAGCCTGGGCAGCTGCTTGTGCAGCCAGGTGCTGGTGCGTTGGTACTCAGCCTCCAGAAGAGGCGGTGCAGCTCAGGGCCTCCTTTTCCGGAGGCCAGGAGCACACTGAGGGTCTCAGTCACTCCCAGGGTACTCGGCTCCCATGCCCCCAGATCAACGCTCAACCTTGTGCACTGAGCACCATGGGCACCTTGTTTTCATGAATGAAAAAGCTCGGCGTGTCCGTTTTTTCCACCTGTCTTTTATCAGTTTACTTTTCATAATAGGATTATGCTAATGCACACCTTGGCCCCATCCCAGTGGCGCCTCATATCAGCTAGCAGCAACCAGCAGCAAGGGCTGAGCCTTCCTTTTTCGGGACAGATATTTGGGTCTGTGTAAGTTGCACACCCTAAATTAACTATTTGGCTACAGGAATCCATCCACATTGTTGATTTGATGTCTTAATGACCACCACTTAAGTGAAGCCGAGCACCCAAACTGAGGACTTCGTTTTGGTATGCTCCCAATTATAACTAGTGAAATATATCACGAGGCATCCACAACTACAAATTAGAGGGCCATATAGAGTGTTTTACAAGGCTATCTGGATGAATGCAATGCAATGTATGTTTATGGCACATAATCATCTACTGCATGCAGATCTCTGCTGCTTCTGTGGCAAACAAAATGGCCGATGTGGGCAGGGCCCTCTGGGTCCATCTGCTCCAACCCCTGCTCCAGAAGGGCCACGCAGAGCAGGGTGCCCAGGACCACATCCAGGCGGCTTCTGAAGATCTCCAAAGAGGGAGATCCCACAGCCTCTGTGGGCAGCCTGTGTCTGTTCTATAGACTTTGAGCTGTTCAGAAGTAGGACACTGATGCTCTCTAGCCAGGAATCTGACTCTCATGCCAAGCAGTGGGAATGAATATTTCTTACGTATTTAATTCGTCAAAGAAAGAAAGGAAAACAGGCCCAAGGAGAATGTAACATGGTGTGGGATCAGTGAGACGAGTGGAGCCAAGGGCCTTGCAGAGCAGTGCCCGCGAGGCGTGAAGTGCCAGCAGGCAGGAACAGGTGCCCGGCTGATGCCTTGCGGCAGAAGCTGCTCCAGAAGTCAGGCTGAGACATGCACCGTGTAAGCGGTGAGCTGTTTGTCATTACTCAGGGAAGCAAGACAAATGAGAAATCAATTGAACATCAAACCATTGCTGCTGATTGTCTCTGTTGAAAATAAATGATTCATCGAGTGCTTTAATTGATTCATATACGTGGCAAGGAGTTCCAGTCTTGATTTATGGACCTTTCCACCAGTCAGGCAGGAAAGTCTTGCTCCCACTCACTTTATTTGTGCAACAAACATCCTTTTCTCTTGGCATGGATTAAGCCAACCCACTTGCACGCTTTTTTTTCTCCCTGATTGTTTACTTTGCCTTGAGATGATCGGTCACTCGGCTCACTCATGCGGCCCCTTTTGCTGCACGCTGCCGCTGTCAGGATTGGGTTACTATTTGGATTTTATATCGGAGGAGTCCGGAAGGCAAGGGGATGGCCCTGAGCACAACGCTGGGCACTGTGCCCGGCAGGCCAAGATGCTGGCCCCTTGCTCAGAGCTGTGCAGCCCACAGTGCTCTGTGGATTTAGGTCCATGCTGAATTGGTGGGAAAAGGGCCATTTGGTGAACTGAAAGCCTCTTGTAACTCCTCGTGTGATATACTGTGGCCTACTCTGTGTCTTGAAGCCTGCAGGCCGGCAGTATATCTAAGTGGCTGCTTGTTGCAGGGGTTGAACGAGACCATGCTTTCTCCCACCTGGAGGTCCTGGAGATCAGTCTCTGCCTTCCCCCCGCAGTCCGCTGGGGTGTCAGAGCAGACACGAAACAAGGGGGCCCTGGGTGAGGAGGTGGGCCCTGGCCTGCCTGACCTGTGAGGGGCAGCAGGTCTCCGGCCCCAATGGTGGAGGGGGAGTGGCCCAAGGAGGGCAGAAGGCCCTTGAAAGTTGTCTCAGTTTGTCAGGCAGCTGAAGGCGGTCTCTCAGAGCCATGTGTGCCAGTAGCTGGCCAGCCTCTTCACTGTCTCAGCTGTGTGGTGGTGGGGTTTGCCATCAGGCTGCGTGATTCTCCCCGGTTTGGGTGCCTGTCCCGCAGGCAGGGTGCAGAGAAGCAGCACAAGGCGTCTGAGGAGAGACGTCTCCAGCCGAATGCCACCAAGCTCCTCAGTCTGCCAGGAACCACAAGAGATGCTGCAACTAGTGAACAGGCTGAAACAGCAAGAGAAACAACAGCAGGAAAAAAAAAAAAAAAAAAATGACTGCAATCTCTTGCAATGGTTTGCCTCCAGCAGAGGAGTCGCAACGCAGTCACAGTTGCCCAGGGGCGGACTGGGAACGGGGGGCTGAGCGGCCTTTGGCTTGGTACAGCCCACAGATGCCGGGCTGCTGGAGGATGAAATAGACTGCACAATTTGTCTGTTGTCTGGCTAAGAAATAATGCTTTTCACCAGCTTATTTTTCAGCTGGATTGTTGTTTTTTTTTTTTATTTTATTTTTAACCTGGTTCTTTACAGTATAGCTTGGGCTGGTGCAGTGGGAGTGGAAGGGGCTGCTTTTTTTTTCTGCATCAGTTCTACATAACTCCACATCCTGGCTACTGAGGTTTGCACTTGCAGTAGCTCCTCCAGCCTGGTGGAAAGCATACATAGCCTCTGTAAACGCAGGATATCTTTGTGATTTGATCAACTTGTATTTTTACCTTGGTCTGTTTGGCGGTGAAACAGCAAACTGTGCTGCCACGTATGTTTGTCTTTGGGGTGATATATTTTTGCATTGTATTGGAAACAGTTCATACCCTATGTCAGTCTGCTCAATTTTTATTTAGGAGGGAGCCCTCACAAATGAGATAATTAAATTAAGCTGGGAAACATCCCCAGGTCTGCACTGGAGCTGTCTCCGGCCCCCACAAGCTTGAGCCTCCTACAGCCCAGTGGCGTAGCCCAAGCAAGTTGTCCAGGTTGCTTTCTTCCTGCTGAAATCCTGGGTTTTGCAACAGAGGATTTCCAAAGCCTGTCAGGGATGGGTCTCAGGCCTTCATCCCCTGGCCAGAGAAGCAGTGCAGAAATGCCTTGGAGGGAGTGATCCACACACGTCCCCTCAGCATGTGCTCGCTCTCTGATTGCAGGAGCTGAGGCGAGCACTGGCTGTGTTGCAGCTGGGTCTGGTTGTTCCTTTCCTTGGCGTACAGCTTGCCTTGCTCTGCAGGGTTTCGCTGGAGATGGTGTGGGTTGGGTATGGTGAGGGGGAACAGGGCTAAGGTTTGGGAGCTCTGAGGACTAAAGTTCGAAATAAGCAGTCTGAAAGAATGGAGAAATGGTGAAAAACAGGAAGAAGAAGATGAGAAGAAAGATGCTGAGGATGGTGCTGGGGAGATGCACCTTGTGATCTGGAAGTCATGGACAGGCACCAAACCTTTGTGGGGAGGGCGTGCTTGTGCTGCTTGCTATTTCTTCTCTCTTCACTGGTTAAAAGTCAGCGAGGCAAACCCATGGAGGATTCCTTGTACCCTGTGTGAAGGACATAGGTGAGCAGAGAAGTGCCTCTGTAAGCATTGCTTCAGTGCTGGTTCTGCAAAGAGGCTGCAGGAACTCATTATTCATGATTTTATCTTGCTACCTGAAATACATAAATAGCCTAAAGGTTCCTCTGATGGACTTTTTCCAGCTCTTTGATGTGCCAAAGATAATTTCTGTACATACTCCCTCAACCTGTCCCCACTCCCTACCTAAAGTTTAATGTTTCTACTTGTTACGTTTACCTGTCTGTACTAGACTGCAAGCTGAAGACGGGGGCCTTGCCATCTTTCATGTCGAAGGAGTTGTAACATCAACAGCTATAAAATGGGATATAAATTATCAAAGCAACATAAACTGTCACAGCTCAACTCTTGGGCATCTTCTGCACTGAGAAGCTGGCCCTGAGCCTCGTGGTGCTCTGGATTTTAAGTCTGTGGGACTGCAACAGTGGGAGCAGATGGAGGCATCCCCAGACCCATGCCGGGCTCCTGTAGCTAAAGCAAGAACGGCGCAGAGCTGAGCAGTGCCCGCTGCCCTGCCTCTCACAGCTGGGGCACGTCCCTATGGTCCAGCAGCATTTCTGTGAGCCTTCAGCACGCTAGCAGCCAGGTCCTGGGAGCTGGTTCCTCCTTGCAGCCTGGGATGTGTCAGGGAGAGACCTTGTTTTTATAACCTCCTGTTATGGCTGGAGGTGATGCCTCTGCGGTGGTGGCTGGGGAGCAGGCTTTGATCCGGATGCATCCTTTAGGAAGTCAGGCCTCTGAGTCTTCCTTGCCTTGGGCAAGAGCCAAGAGGATTTCCCCTAAGTACAGAGCCATCAGACCTTATCAGAGCTGTCTTGCTGTCACCACCCTGCAGGCAGCATCTGGCCTGGAGGTCGGGCAGAGGCACCTGGGGCAGGGGGAGCCCAGCAGCAGCTGGGAGCGGGATGGGACAATGAGGGGGTGCTGTGAATGAGCGAACGGCCCCATCACCTGAGGGGTGCTGTGAATGAGCGAACGGCCCCATCACCCAGCTCACCTGGGGCATTCAGCCCAGGTATCCTCTGCACACCCGGCCAGCCAGACCGCCTTGCTCCAGGCTGGCCCTTCGCTAGATCTCAGAAGTGCTCGTGTTTCTGGCTCCTTCTTTTGCACATCTGCTCCTGCGGACTGCTCGAGGCACTTCCACGCTTCTTTCAAACAAAGCTATTATTTCGCTGACCCGGGGTTGCTATTCACTGATGAATTGGATGCTGTTCATCGCAGCTTGAAATAGTGTTTGCTGCTCTTAATGCTTTCCATTCATTTTCTGTGGCGATCAGATTCATAGCAGCAGATATGCAGCTTTCATTGATACTTGATGCAGCAGCCATACCCTCAGCAAAGGCTTTTTTGTGCATAGGGCTCCAAACCTTTCAAGCAGGCTGTGGTGGAAAGCCATAATGTCCCTTTTCTGCCATGCCCCGAGCCACCTGCAGCCTGTGAAAGAGCACATTGTTTCTGCAATTAAAGAAACAACACGGGCAGTGTCTGTGCTGCCTACGAGGGAGGGCCCTGGGTAATCCCTTCTCGCTCTGCCCCCATCCTTCACCCCCCACCATCTTATCTGAGGTCCAGTTTTAGCCCCAGTGCTGCTTAATTCCCAATGGGGAGGTATTTGCAGGGTGGGATTTTATTTCCAGCAGCTAAATGAACCTCTCGATACTATGCTGCCAGGTGGGGCTGACTCTCCTGGGCGCTACGAGCAGTTCCTGGGTGCTGGGGTTTTATGTGAACAGCCACGATTTCCTTCTTCTTGCCACCTCTGGAAAACTGTGTGCTTTTAACTGACCAGCGTGAGGAGGGAGATGTTGGGTTTTTGTTTTTTCCTTTTCTTCTCTTTTCATCTTCTTTTTTCTCTTGCCCAAAAAAAGCACTTGTGTAGGGGGAAGATGCTGCACTGCTTTTTGCTCAGAGAAAAGGAGCCTGACAGCTTAGCGCTGCTCAGAGACAGGAAAATTACTTTGTCTGGTGAATATTCTAAAGAGATGAAATAACAGGGCACGATCAAAATCCTCTGCTTAACAGAAGAGCTGCCTGACTCCTGCAAAGCCAACAACTGCATTGTTTTACTCAGCTTTTGCAGAGCAATGTGAGAGAAGGAGCAGCGGCGATTTCTGTGAATGCTTTCAGCCAAAAAACGGGAGGCTCGGGCTGTGATTCATGCTGGCAGCCACAGGAAAAGTCCCTGCCCCAGCAGATGAGTCGGGGTTTGCTATGGGCACATCCCTGCTGGCACTTGCCTGGTTCACCTGCCTGGGACAGGGGCCGTCACCGTCAGCTCGGCGCTGTCAGGAGCCACCCAGCCGCAAGGCTTCGGCGCGGTGCAGTGCCAGCACGCGTGTTTTCGGTACACGGAGCCACGTCGTGAAGGCAACGGCTGTGGCGCTTAAGGGAAAAACAACAGTGCTTAAAGAAGGGCGGGTTACAGGCCGAGCCAGAAAAAGGCCAGCGGTGAAGGCCGGGCTCACCGGCACGCTGGGCCTGGCAGGGCCGCAGCTCGCCTGTTTGTCTTCTGGGAGAAGTCCCCGCCGCGGCTGGCTTTGCCTGCTTGATCCGGGCTGAGGTCATGTCTTTTCCTATCTGCAGCGCTCCTACTGCGAATGCCCGTAAGAGGCTAATTGCTGTAACGCTTCTAACTGCCCAACCAACACGTTGCCTCTATTCTCCCCCTGATCCCAGCCACAGGAGCTAGGGCAGCCACCTACTGTTTGCCGGCTCAGAGGCAGCGGCGCCGGTAAACAAAGGCTCAACGTGGGTGTCACTGGGAGCAGCCTTGGTGCCCGACCCAAGGCACCGAACGGGGATTTTCAAAGGGTGCCCAGGGCCCTCAGCTCCCACCGAATGGGATGGTGGGTGCACAGCACCCGTGCTTGGCAGGGGGACAGGCAGGGAGGCCTATGACAGGAACAGCATGCAACGCTGCCTCCATGGGAGGAGACCCCGTCTGTCAGCTTCAGCCTGGAAAGGTTCAGGCTCGGGGCTATGGCAGCAGTCCCCGGCCTGCTGAGTAGCAGGAGGAACGGGAGCCGTTTGCTCATAAGGCTTAATGGATGTTAAATGAAATCATTGGGCAGATATTTTTTTTAAGGCATGGAGGAAGTCGTCTTTTTTTTTTTCAGGCGGACGTAATTAATTGGTGGAACTCATTGCCACGGGATGCTTCAGGTGCCCAAACTGTACATTGGTTCAAAAGCAATTAGGCAAATTAATGTGACAGCAGCCTGTGGAGGCCTGGTAAAGCTGATGTTGCAGATGCTGCCTGTGGCTCAGGAAGCCACTCTCCCCTGCAACCAGAGCCGCAGGATGGCCGCAGCGTGTCTTCTCCTCCCAGGGCTCCCCATGCAGATTTGCAATGTTACCTGTGTAGAGAACAAATGTAAAAAGAAATCAAGGGACCTCTCATTCTCACAGCGTGTTACTGGGAGGGAGAAGAGGAGGATTTTGCAACTCTTGCTTCTCTGAGGTGTGTTTCTGCAGGAGCATAAGTTGGCCTTGGATAGGGGAGCCGTGTTTTTGCCTTCCTCCTCCTCTCCGACCTCTTGCTGACAATGGTTTTGCCTGACCAAGGGCAGGCCGAGCCAACAAGGAAGCCACTGGTGTGGGTGCCATGAATTGTGCCAGGTCATGGGGGCAGCAGGATAGAGAGGTGGGACGGGACCACGTCTGCTGCCCTAGCTGCACCCTCAGCCTCGCGTCCTCACACCTGGACACCTTGTCCTTCACCCTCCAGGTGACACCTGGGGGTGACATGACTTCTGCATCGCTTTGGGGAAGCGCTGACCACATGTGCAGTGACCTGCCCATGTCCCCAAGGTCCACAGCACTGCCACACAGCCTGCGAGGAGCTTGCCTCCACCTAGGCCTCTCTTCTGCCGGATGGGTGATCCCCAAGGCACTTTACCAGCAGTTTACACAGCAGCAGTGCTCTGGTTAACTGTGGGATGTGCAAGTGCCACCAGGTGCAGGTGCAATGCCCAGAAGTGGCCAGGAAATAGCCCCCACGTATATGCAGGAGAGAGAGAGGGAGGTAGTGTGCAGGCTGTGATTAAAGCTCAGTGCATTTACATTTTAAATGCTTCAGTGCTCAGTCAGTTTAGATAGCTTAATCTTTGAGAATTAGATAGCTTAATCAGACAGAAATAGAAACTGCACAAAGAAGGCTCTGTAAACCCTAGGGCTCTGGGTAGGGGAGCTCCAAGCTTGACTTCATTTTTATTTAATGCAGTGGTCTGCTAGGCACTTTCTAGACAAAGTGCCGGAAAGAGATTTCATGTGAGGCGATATGTAAAGCAAGACCTGTGATTTGTTTATTACATTAAAGAACACAGCCAGAGCTGTAGGATAAAAGGGTATAAAATAAATGGCATGAGAACCCAAACAGTGGTGTTTTTTTTTGCCTGGCAGAGAGAGCTGTGGGGTGTGGATTGTGCCAGGTCACCTTTTCTGCACTGCACTGGAGTTGAAGTGATGCTCACATTGGGTTAGGCTTGTAGGGATGCTGCCTGGCTGCCTGTCCCAATAAGGGAACAGTCAATGGATGTGATCTACAGAAAATAAATAGATACAAACTACTGTGGCTCTGCTCATTAAGGTTCACCAAACAGGCACAGTTTCTTACCAAGAAAGGAATTTATTTTTTTTTTCTTTTTCTGGACAAGTAGCTCCTCCAGAGCTACTCCAAGGCTGTTTATTGCAACTGAAAAAATTACCTTTGGAAATCGGTCCTGGAAGATAGCAGAGGTGACAGCACAGGTGACACCTGTGACACAGCATTCCTGGCCTCCATAGAAATTCATGAGCTCTGCTATATAATCAAGTCTCCCACTCCCAGTTAGCCTATCTCGATCACTTGGAAAATCTGTATTCACCCATGAAAAATGTACTCGCCCCAAGGTGTGCAGGCGTGGGATTATTTACCCATGCTCAGGAAGGACAGGAGAGCGCCCGGTCTGTGCAGGAGTGGGAAGAGCAGTGTGAGCCTTGCAGACAAGCCCTGTGCAGGCTGGATGGGAGGCTGTGTGCTGTCCGTCCACCATGGGATAGCAAAAGCTTATTTGGCAGAACTGGGAACACTTTTTGTAAGCAAATACTGCAAGGTGCAGGGGCATCTTGTGCCTCTTGTTCATCTTTTGATTTATTTTGTTGAAACTCTCCATTCGGTTGCTGTCATAATCCTTCCTTCATTGTGTTTTTCCTCCATTTATTCTCTCTCTCTCTCTCTCTCACTCTTTTTTTTTTTTCCTGTAATGATGCTTGAGAAGCACTGGAGAAACACTCATTTTGGGCAGCCTGTTCCCCCTTGCTGTTCCACAGTTTGTCTCTGCAAACAACCCACCCCCAGCAGGGCGATGGGAGCTCCTCAGACGCAGCAGCGCATCACCAGCCCCCTGCCCTGTGCACGGATCTGATGCTGTGTTTTACGGTGTGAAGCGAAGCGAAAATCTGCAGTTACAATCCCCAGTCAGATAGCTCAAGGCAGCGAGGAGGGAGAGGATAATCTATTCAGGTCATTAAGATGTGGGCAGAACTCAGCCTGTCCTAATTAATCCTCTTTGAAATTCTGCATGTATATAATTCATCTTGCACGCCAGTGGGTCCTGACTGAAACTGGTATTGCAGTTCTGCTTCTAAGCGTCTGTTTTTGCATTTGGTACTTGGAGGTAGTTTACATAAATGGGTGGCTTTAATTTGTGTTCCCATCCCGACTGCCTCGCAGCTGTGTGGGGCTGTGCCCCCCCGCCCACATTTTGGCAGGGGCAGGCTCAGCGGGGGCACCAGGGGTACCAGCAGGCAGGGCACTGCTCCCTCCCTGCCGCCCCCCAGGCCTGGGGGGTCCCTGTGCTGGGGGGCACCGGGAGCTGCCTCGAGGAGCTCGCAGGGAGAACTGGCTCTGTTTGTACAAGGGCTTGTTTGGTTTCCTGTATGAGTGATGCTGAACAATCGAATTGTTCCCAGAACACGCTATCTAGGCTGATCTTATTCCCATTAGCCACAACCGTACCTGCAGCTCCCCTGCCTTCTTACGAGTGATGGTGGGAATGGTTTGTGTCAGGGTGTGTGACCTCTGGCAGCGGCATATCACACTGCAGCATCTACCACTGCACGCCTCTCATCTCAGTTTGGGGTCTTTGGATGTGGCCACGCAGACACCCTGGGAGATTTCCAGCCAGGAGACTTCCCACCTGCTGGGCACGTCACCGTCAAGAGGTGCAGGGTTCATTTTGGCAAAGCAAACACAGCTTTTGCTTGCCAAGGCAGGTCAGCAAGAGGTAGCGGCAAGTCCCCCCATCAGTTGTTATGCTTGGGCTTTCATTGCTGCCCTGCAAAGGGTCCTAGGAGAAAGACATCCTCCTGCTGCCTGCAGGGCGTTTCACACCGCTCCAACCAGCTTTAATTTTAGCTTCTCGGCTTAACTGGGTGTGTGGTTGCTCCTTTCATGTCTGCCTTTGCTGTCCGGCTCTGGAGGCTTTGCTGGAGCTTGTGGCCTGCAGCCAGAGCGCACGGCAGAGGAATACAAACAAATGACAGGAAGGCTGGTGATAATTGAGCACATTCTCCAACACTTCAAGCAACTGCATTGATCTTGGCTCAAAGCTGCAGCTTTTGCTGTAAACAATAAATGGCAGATGCCGGACTTTAGAACAGCCTCTCTTATGTCCTGGGAGGACACAAAGCTGCTTTGTAAGTGCAGAAGCCAATCCTGGTAGTAACAAGGCAGAGGGGAAGGGAGGAAACATGGCACCACTGTGTTTAACACTGGAACGGTGGCGAACAGTGTCAACAGGCATGCACACACAGAGATATGTAAATATTGCCTTACATTTTTCCTGGCTGGATGCTAAAGTATCTGTTTGAGCTGGCTGAAAATGTGACTTTGGGGTTTGACAGCCAAGGAAAAAGCCCAATGCACAGCACTTTGTTTCCAGCAGACACAGAAGCAAGGGGTCCTGCTGTGCCCAGGCTAACACTTCTCACAGCAACTCGCAGACTGGGAGCCAGAGCGAACCCCCGCCACAATTTGGCGTTTCACCCGGGTGACTTTTTCAGCACACTGGCAGAGAGGTGCCCCTCATCCAGCTTGCTGCCACCAGGGCATGTGCCCTGTGCCCCGCTGTGGGCCTGTGGCTGCAGGCAGCGGCCTCACTGAGCGAGAGGCCTTGGTGTGCTGCTTGTGGGGCTTCTCACAGGCAGAGCTCACAGACCCCTCAGGCCACGGCTGCTCATCCTTGTGACTAGTGCTCTCTCAGACCAGCTCTGTGGGATGCCTGCATGGGGCATGTTGGCCTCGGTGCTGCCTGTGTCTGACAGAGGTGTCAGGCTGGGCTTGCAGGAGGGTACCCGAGCTCTTCCTCTCGCGGGGTGCCTGCGGGAGCTGGGCCTCGGCCCAGAGCAGAGGCTGGCGTTCAAGCGCAATGGGTGGCAGGCGAGTCTCGGCAGGCCCGCAGGCAAGCTGCCTTGGTGGTACAGGCAGCGGTGCGAGGCAGGATCCGGGACATGGAGCACCTCGGTGCACTTCAAAGGACAGGCCAGAAGGCCTTACTATGGTGGTGCCACCAAAGGGCTTCAATCTGCCTCAGCTGGGTAGCACAGCTGAAGCCAAAGGCTGAATTACCTTTGGCTAAGGGTGTTGCTTAAGTTTGTCTAAAGCTCAGGAACATAGAAAAAAAAAGTTTTTATTTTTATTTATTTATTTATTTTTTCTCCAGCTTCCCAACATCAAATTTAAACTATAGTAAATAATAATTTGCTTTTTGAGGATAAAGTTAATCATAAGTTACATTTAAAAAAGCTATTTCTGTTCATTACAGTGGGGTATTATGTGAGCGGACTGTTGAAATTTACCAAAATCTCCCCAGAATTGTTCACCAGAGAACGGCACAGAGGGCCCAACTCTTCTCAGGTGATAACTGTATCCCAGGTGATAACAGCCCTGTGAATGAACCCAGCTGTGCTCCTTGATGTGCCTGCAAGGCCCAGGATGGTCACGTCATGCTCCAGAGCCCACAAGTAGCAAGGCTTACCAATACTTCTGTTTAGCAATGTGGCTACCAAATGTCACCTGTCCCAGGAGGCTATGCAATGTGACACTAATGACTCACCGGGGACACACCTTGACCATCGACACACTTTTGTGAGCCTACCACACCCCTTCCTGCAGGCTTTAACTCGCCTTGACTGCAAAGCATCTTAGTATTTTTGCCTTAAGAGAAGAGGTCCTCCAGCAGTTGGGCCACTTGGCTGCTCTTGTACAAACCCGTGATTGTACGACCCACTTTGCATAATGTACCGTTAGCACGTGTTAAGGGTGATTGCCTCTAGGTATTTGCCACTGAAAGGGCTGGGATACAGAAAACATTCATTTTGTAATGATCAAAACCTGACATCACCACACTGTGAGACACACATGGAATAAAGAAAGTGAGAGATGATAAATGGTGTCTCTGTAGATACATCCACTTGAAAAGGTAAATATGAATACAGGCTTATTTTGGATAATACATTTAGACTTGGGCAGAAAAAGGGTATTTTAAGATTTATCTAATGATGTACTAAAGATTTTTTTTTTCTGATGAACACAGAGTTTTTGTAAGTGCACTGTAAAGTTTAAGATCTGATTCTGTTTTCACATTAGCTTCTCTGAAGTTTATATTGGACCCACATATACAGCTCTCATTGTAGTGCAGATTTAGCTAATCCCCATTCCCATTTCAACAAAGAATCTATATAGTGTTATAAATTTCAAGCTGTAGTTGTATTTACCTTGTTCCCTGCTTGCCACAGTCCATGATATTTGCTGATAAATGCAATTCAAATTTAGCCTGACAATCTGCATCCTAATGATTTTCTAGATGTTGCAATTAGTTGATTTGCTAATGACTTTTTTTTTTTAACCTTTCCCCCTTTCATTTCCACATTTGTTTGTCTCCTCTGCCCTCTGCTTACAGTGTCTTTATAAACAGATTTTCCCACACCATGTTTAGATATGGACATGGTTGAATGTAAACTGATTTACAAAATAAACTGGATGGTTTTCACCACCTTTATGGTGGCATAATCCCTTCTGTTGTGGGCAGCTGAGCACACTTAGCTCTGCTGGCCTCCAAAGAGATGGAGACAAATCAGTGCAAAAGGTCTGGGTGAACAAGACCTGGCACTGTTTCCTTTTCCTGGTGGGGAGTTCCAGGACTGTGTGTTTGCACAGCACCAGTTTTCAGCCTCTTGTCATCACCACCCATGTAACAGTACAGTGACAGCCATTTTGCTACCCGCATTTTGATCATTTTCCTGAACTTTCTGCTCTGTGTGGACCATGAGGCTGAGGTTTTATTTTACTCCCTGTATTTTCTGCATTTTCCCTGTATTTCTCTCCATTGCTGTACCCCTCACCAAAGAAAACAGGCAGCTTCTTGTCCAATTTGCAATCACTGGACCTTCTGAAAGCCAGGTATGTCCTCTTTTGACTGCCACAAGGTTTGGAGGGGCAACTACGGGGCATGGAGAAGCTCCTCATATATCTGCCAGCTCTTGGGAGGCTGTCAATAAGCAGAAGCGTTTCACTCAAGGGCCAAGAGCTGCCAGACTCCCTTGTTCCCTGGATAACCAGAAGCAGCTATTACAGAGGAGGCTCTTCCACCCTATAAGCAGAAGCCCCTCCTTTCATTTCCCAAACTCATTTCTGGCTGCTAAATCTGCCCGGACTGACATCACCCTCCGCTAAGGGTGAATCAGCGCGGCTGGGGAGTAGGGTTTTGCAATCTCTTAATGACAATTCGCCACAGCTTGTCCCTGTATCAACTGGCCAGGGAAACAACATTACTGCCCGGTAAGCAAGAAACGTGTTTAAACCTGTGGTTTAGGCAACGCAGCTGATGCTGCAGCTGTGCACATGGCCAGGGAGTAACTGGGATGCTTGGCTCCACCTAGTGGCATCGCCTTTGGAGAGACGTCAGTGGCCGGGGGTGGGTGCTAGTGGGGATTGTGGGCGTCCGTCAGGCTTATTTAATTATAGCTTTGCTCCTTTTGGATGGATGCATGTGTAAGTGGGCATATTGGTGCAGATTACTGTGTATTATGTGTACACAGAAATGTGCAGAACTGTTGAAACAATTCAGAAAGGCCAAAGTTAGGCACAAAGCTGCTCTGTGCAGCCCCCTTGTTCTCCTGTAACCATTGTGCTTTATTTCAGGGGGATGTTTTGCTCAGTTACTGCATCTTGTCTCGGTCAGAACATGAGCTACCAGACCCTGTGGACCCTGTCCTTCATGAGGCAGGTCCTTAAACCTGAGCTAGGCTGCTCGGTGTTCCTGAAATACAGTAAACGGTAGTGTGAAGCAGTTAAGTGTGAACACAACTCAAGCAAACACGAACCTAGGTAGCATTTGGGGTCTGCAATCAATCCACAGAGTGCTTAGGCTGGGTTTCACCTCAGGCCTGTGAAAGGACCCAGCCAAGAAGCCTGGATGTACTCACAAAATGCTCTTTATTCATGGCTGGGGATCTGTTTGTCTTCAGTGAGCCTTGCAATGTCAGTTCAACTCCAGGATCCAGAATGGATAAGATTCATGTCAACCTGTTGGCAGGTTGTAACTCTTTTTCTTTGAATTTTTGTATTTCCCATGGCAACTTACATAGGAGAACCAGAAAGCAAGAGTGACTCAAAGCAATGGAGAAGAGATAATGCCAAAATCAGCAGGATTGTGAAAAGCCTATTTGCATTTTTTTTCCCAGGGATGCTCGTTTTTAATATAGAGAGGTGCGAAAAGTAAGGATATTTGCTTATAGTGACATGGACTTTATTAATGACATCCTCGAGTAGGAATTTCTTGGACATAGTACTCAATCTGGAGATCAGAGCGTATAGCAGGGATTCGCATTCTGCATCTCGCTGCGTAGAGGCATGTTTTGAGTGGTTTCTCGAGTCTTCAAGATCAACAAATCCATAGGAAAGTACTGCTCAGCTTTCACATGCTGCAGTACCTTTCAACTTCAAAGTGCTTTGCACACATTAACTCATCTGAGATGCGTTCTGTCATGAAACTGTTATGCCTTTGTTTTTTTGTACCACGCTATTATTATACATATTAACCTGGTGCCTAGAGGCCCAACTGAGATCAGGGCTCTGTTGTGCACAGACAGAATAAAAAAGCCAGCTCCTATCCAGATGAGTTCATGATCTACAAAAGTAGCAATGGGTGGGAAAGGAAAGAGAGGCATGTGGAAGTAAGTATGCCTTATGTCACTCAGCCGGCAGCTTGCAGAACGCAGGTTTTCTGCATTCGAGGCCAGCACGCAATCCTTTGGCTTCACTGCCTCCTGTTAATGTCTAAGTTGGCAAGAAAGAATACCAGCCATTTTGTCTCCAGCTCAGAACAGGCCAGACAGACAAAATTGTATGTGTTGCCCTCTCACTAGTGTTTTGCTTGGGTTGTTTCCTTCTGGTCCTTTAATCCAAACTAAGGGTTATTCTCACTGAAATCATCATCGTACGTGGAAAAAAAAAAGCAACAAACAACCAAACCAAAAAAACAACCACAGTTATAGTGACCACTATCCATGACTTCATCTGGACAACTCATGAATCTAACTTACGGGGCTGTGTATGCATAGACGTGCTGAAGTGGAGGCCTGACATCTCTCTGCTATAGTTTACCATCGCACCTTCGCTGCGGTATCTTAAGAGCTTGGGCACAAAGCAAACGGATAGTTTTGTTAAATGTGAAATGCTGCTAGAAAAACTTTCTGCGTAGCTTAGATAGTTATTTTGTTCAGTGCTTTGAAGATACAGAAGAATAACAACAGTTATTATTACTAGCACTACTTAGTAGAAAGAATTTACTCCTGCCAGCGATGAGCAGTGTCACATATCCACAGTAGATTAAGAAATGTATAAGTAAAGTGCTAGAGAGTTGTGCAACCTGGGATATCTTTGGAAAACAAAAACCAACCAACCAACCAAAAAAAAAAAAAAAGGAAAAGAAAACCCAAGGATGCTGCAAATATGAATAAGTTGGTTGCAACCCATGTGCTGCAAATAATATCTCAGCAGATAATATGTATGAGAGTGTATGTCTAGATATCTGATATTAAACTGCATGCCAGGTTTGGAGACTTGCTACCATGATCCTTGGAGCAGTCAGGTTACCATTAGCTTCCTGGATTCCTGTGAGTTATTCTGTGGAAAAACAGCCACTGTTGTCAGGTAGGCCTGAGGAGTTTACTACAGGCTGGTGACCTTCCTGTGCAGTGTGACACCAACTTCTATTTCTGTAGCAGATCTCTGGAGCATTGCTCTGAGGCAGTGCAGAAAGGCTGGCATTTCAAACTACCTAAGTGGACAGTTTTCTCTTAGAATAATTCCTAGCATGTTTTACAGAGCAATATCTTCACTTCCACGGCTAGTTCACTCGGCTTCTCCTTTATCCTTCTCTCTGACCTTGTACGGGGAGAGTGTAAGCCTTTTTGGGGCAGAGACTTGTTCTGTTTTTACGTGCCTAGCATAATAAGGCCCCACCTTGAGGGGCCCTAGGCACTGTCCTACTAAATAAGCTGAATTAATTGCATGATCATCTCCTTTAACCATGTGGGAGGAATAATGCTAGTGGACCTTTTTCTCCTTTCATCAGTTTTCAAAAGTTTGCTTTGGATGTTCGTGACAGTTCAGGCGTGTGCCACAGAACTTGCCCGTGCAATCTGTCCCGGTGAAGAGCCCCACTCCTACGGCTTGCATCTTTTCTGGGGCTAGATACCGTTTTTCAAAAGTAATCCTCTGGTCTGGTGACTCTGTTCCCTCCAAGGGCTACATGTTCCTCTGACCAGTTTGACACTGGCTTCTCCACAGCAGTCGGGAACAGACAAACAATGAATCCATGAATTCTCTAAATCCTGAAGAAGCGAATAAATACTTGTAAAGGTTTTGCTTCATTTGCACTTTGCCTTTGTGTAATTTATCATCTTTCAACGTCTTGCCTGCGCTTTTTAATTACTGCTACCCTTCCATCATTTTTGTAATTTAAAAAAAAGCCAATTATATGACAATCTTGATTGCCTAATAGTTGTAGTAAAATGTGCATATGTGTAAGTAAGGGTGATTGTTCCTTCTTGTTTGTTTTTGTTCTATGCACCTTTCAGATTTCTAAGTTATATAATTGTTCCCTTTGGCTTGCGATCAAGGTTTGAGATTAACCATGGCTCTGCTGTGGTGTGCACTGTGGAGCTGACATATGGCTAATCCACCTGACAGGCTCTGGCTCCTCATTCCTTAAAAGAGTGTGGATGGAGGATTTTGCTGTTAAAATGGCACTGTCAGTGATGTATTAAGCAAAATCAATGTCCTGATCTCCATCTCTAAAACAGCATCTGGAAGGACAAGTTCAGTGCTGGAATACAGTGCTACTGCCCCTCTTGTGGATAGACTTGCAGACCTACTGGGGGGGATTATACAGGCTTAGCAACTCTAAAAATCAGACATTTATATGACTCAGACCCACCCATGTTTTCCCCAAAGTAATAACATCAAAAAAAAAAACAGAACACTTTCGAGCTCTTTTCTTATGTATGTAGGACATAATCTATTTTGTGTCCTACCTCAAGAGAAAACCTTACAGTGGTGCTTCCATATGTCAATTTAATACTTGTTAGCACTTGTTTGTACTGACAGAGTATCTGGCAGACCTTCTGGTAGCCTGTGACACCAAATTGGCAAGCACTGAACAGGCAGAAATGACAAGATGGTCCATTCACTTTGAGAGGTGTAAAACTGAGACAATATTCATCTTAAATGTAAGCTTATCTGAAGTGTTATCTTAAGACAATACTTAAATGTAAGGATGTAACTAGGTTGTACCCACAAGTATTTGCAGGAATGCAGGCCTGGGTCCACCCACACAGCCCACCAAGAAAGGTTTTGTGTGGGTACAAGGCATCTGTGCCCATTGACAGCGATTTCCAAGGCAGAGACCTGATAAACAGCTCCTTTGCTAGCAGTCTGTGGCAATGCATCATTGGTGCAACAAAGTAATAGAAAAATAGCTTATTAAAAATGCTTGTTAGATACCACAGGTGGTGGTGCCCTTCAGATGGAGAAGGGCAGGCTGTTCTGGAACATGCGTATGTGTTCCTCTTTACAGAAGCTTGCAAAGTTTGAAAGACAAGTACTAAACGGCAATGGTAAGAAAAAAGCCACTTTCAGGATTTGGAAAGAAGACTATAAAAAAACAAACGTCTTTGAGAAGGTCTGAGGAAATCGAGAATACAATTAGATTATCAGATCACTTTGCAAACAACCAAAAAATAACCCTGTTATCATAAAAATCACAGGCTGTATGAAACAAAACAACTGGGAAACACTGTGTTGCTGTCTTCCCTGTGGATAATGATCTGTTCATTGCTATCAAAACAAGACATAAACAAAGCTACGCCAAAGAGAGCCTGTAGCAAAGAAGATAGAAGTATACAGTGGTGGAAAAAAACATGGAGAGGAAGGAAGGGTTTGGACTGCTGGTGGTACAGGTGGGGAAGCAGCATGGGGACTGAGGATACTCCAGGAAGAGATGGGGGAAGGTGTGTGCTTCTTGGACGGAAAAGAGAGAAAACCAGAGTTAGTTCAGACAAAGTTTGAAGTCTACATATTAGCTACAATTAGATTTTATAGCTTAGTTCCTGCAGATGTTGAGAGTCAAGATAAGTGTTTGAGACATTACATTAGAAATTGTATTAGTTCACCTATTATAGACAGCAGCTCTGTGATATGAAGCCCATATGCCTTCATTTAGCTCATTATATCAGTTAAGTGGTTGGAGGAGGTAATGCATCCAAGGACATCTGAAGAGATTATTATATCTCTTTGTTGCACCCACTTCAGTGTGGTCCTACCACTAAGCTTTGGCAGCAATTCTTGGAATAAAATTGCATTTTTTTAAATTATGTAGCAAATTTGCAGGCCTAGACCTCACAGCTGGGGGCAGAGGAGGGGCTGCCTTTGTCTTTTTTTTTTTGGTCAAAGTTGGGTTGGGCGCTAGATCTAAAAACATTTGCCCTAAATGAATTTTCACTCTGTGGATGGATTTGACAGAAGAGGAGCATCTGTGGAAATTGAGTTTATGCTTTGCAACAGGCAAACTTTGGAACTTGCATCCTGCACAAACAGCATAAATACAAGTAGCTTTTCTTGTGTCAAAACAAAACAAACACAAAACCACCAGTAAACTCCAAAACTCTGTAAAAACGTGCACCGTGCATATATATCATTATTTGTTCCTGGTCAGTATAGGCCCATGGAAGCCAGGAACGACCTCCAGCCCGCGCAGTGCGGGGCAGTACAGCAGGGCTCCGCTGGGATGGAGCACAGTGTTACTTGCACCTGGGGCTGGTGTTAATGAGAAGCCTCGTTAATGAGAAAGGTCGCAAGAAGCCAAGCGAAGAGGCCGTTTCACAACACTTGGTGGTGGCAGATGGCATTGACTGAGCTTTTTGGAGAGCACCTGAGCACTGCTTCTCTGTCTTGTTTGTTAATGGCAGGGGAGAGCCTGGCCTGGGTTTAATTAACAAAGGGTGTGGGTGGCTGCTTGTGGGGCCTTGCTCTTGGGCTACAAATCCCCCCCCCCCCCCCCCCCCCCAAAATCAAACATCATTCTTTTTTTAGGGAGTTCCTGCTTCCTCTAAATTGAAAACAGTTGCCCTACAAAGGACGCCCTGTTTCACTGGGGAGCCGGCTCTGACAAGAAACCACCATCCTCCCTTCCTCGCGGTCTCTGGGAGGAGACGTGGGGTCTCACCCCCTTTTACATAGCCACCACCCTTCTCCCCAGTCACGGTGTCCCCCGGAGGGCCGCCGGGGCCGGCGGCGGTGCGAGGTGTCCGCTGGGTGGCACCAGAGGCCTCCAGCGGCCGCCGTGCTGCGGGGGTGAGGGGAGGCGGGGGCCATTTCCCTGCCGCCTGGCAGCGCCGTTGCCGTCCTGTGGGGGTTTAACTGGTGTCCCTGCTGCGTGACACCAGAAATAACTGATAATAACGCCAGAAATAACAGATTTTTAAGGTTGCATCCGAGAATGGCAACTTAATCCTGCATCTATGTCGTGCAGGGAGAAGATCGCGGGGGAGGAGGGGGTATTTCTGCAAAGAAGTGAGAGAGCAATGTTCTGGTGTGTGTCTCTAAAGGTGCACTAGTTGCTTTGCAGACAGCAAGCAGTCTGTGGATGAAGGACTTGTAGGGTGTTTTCCTGAAGGCTTTCTCCCCCACTGAGACAGAAGTAATGTTGAAGTTACAGGGGAGGATGTGATCTAATAAAAATAAGTGGTTTATTTTAGTGTGATCTTGAGATTTCTGTTCACATCAAGAAAAAAAAAAGTTATCGTCTGTTTCAGTAACTTTTAGAGGCAGGGGTGTGGAACATATGTATTGGCCTGGAGCAAGCTGTGCATCTTTTAGTAGCAGAAGAAGAGATGAGGTCAGGATTGAGAGCAGCTAAGTCTGTGTTTGGAATGCATTACAGCCATTCAGAGCCTGGCATGTGGATGTGGGCGATGTGTATTTCAACAGGTTTTTAGATAACAGTTTGAAAATGTTGCTTTTTTGTTCATTACGCACATTAAAATGGTCGTGCCTATTCATTAGTCCTCTTAAAGGTATGTGGAGCATGTGTAAAGAAACCTGAGAATTTGTCGTGGAAGAAGATGAATCTTAGCTGAGTGCAGGTGAATCATAAAAGACTTAGCTATCAGCATGGTGAGAAGGATCACAGGGCCTCTGAAGTAAACTGTGGGCCAGCAGGATGAAAGCTGGTACTTTAGACAGAGTTTCAAATTTGTTTTTCCTCTTGATCTGAAGAGTCAGACTAAAGCTTCTGTTCTCCATGAAGACTTTCCGGTCTTCATTTGGAAACAGCAAGCAAAGATGAAAAATCTTCCCCCAGGTACTTTGCTCTTCTGGTTACTCACCTTTCAGATTATAACTGTCGCATGTCACAGATGAATTTGCTTGGCTTGAACCATTGGTGTTTTACATCTGTGTGTTTCTCTGTTGTATTAAACAACTCTGGGGAAAAAAAAATCACTGTTTTCTCCTTACAAAGGATTTGTGTAATGTAATCATATAATCTGTTTGTTTTTCTTTTGGTAGCTTGCACAACAAAACATTTTGCTGAGCTCTCAGCTCTTCTTTATGGCTTTTTTTGCTTCTTCCCTAGTTCTTAACCAAAGCCTGGAGAAACAAGCTAATTTTCCAATGCAGCTCCCCTCCCCTGTGCTGCAACACGGTGTAAACTCAGGGATTGTACTCACTCAGGTTGCATTCAGCAGAAATGTCTGCACTCTCTTAATTTTGCCTAAATCCAAATTCTTCTCAAGTTCTTTGTTTCCTAGAATATGTACTCAGCTTGTATGCGAGGCTTGTACTTGCTATTCTTATGTTTATTGTGTTTTCTTGAGAAGTGTGCATTGCTAAACTCAATTTATTGATGACCAAGTTTGTTTTACCCTTCGTTAATCTCAATACGATAAACATATAAGTGTATGCATAACAAACAAACATTTGTTTCATCTGGGGGGGAAAGAAACACCTTTATGGGCTATGTACCCAGAATGAAACCCTGCAGAACTCCACTAGAAACTTCTACACCTGGTCACGTATTTTTGTAATCTCTGCCAGTTAATGAATTTTTAGTCCATTTATTGTGCTTTCATTGATGTAGGATAAGAGCTGCCATTTTAAGTAGTGTGACATACAGCACTATGTCAAGTACTCTGCTGAAGCCGCTATATTTTCGCAATTGCTATTAGTAATCAATTCTGTGGTCTCAGAGAATGCAATCAGGTTTGTGAGCCAGTGTCTGTTTTCTATGTAATTGAGTAGACCATCCCTGCTTATGTTCCCATCCTTTCATTCTTTATTGATTGCATTGCATGGATTTGTCATTATCTTGCCGTGCACTGAGGGTAATAATTACTGAGGTCAATGCATTCTCCTTTTTAGTGAGTATCAGCACAATGCTTCAGTCTTCTGGCATGTTCCCAGTTTTTCTGAAGGGGAATCTCTTCTCAGCATGATCAGAAGAGGTATGAAATTGGATACTGCTGCAGCCCCTATGTCTCATGCATAGCTTGATGCCAAAAGCCTCGATAAGCAAAACGTAATCATGACACTGATACTATTCTGTCAAATATCCTAGGGTTTGTTGATCCTTGTGCATGCCTTCTGTCTGTAAATGTCCATTTGACTCTCATGAGTGCCTTATGCCTCTAAACTTCCATTTGACCTTCATGTTCCTGTAAATTTTACACCCTTTGAAACTGTGTTTTAGAAGGACAAATACTGTATGCTCTAGCAATGTGTTTTGCACAACCCCTAACATGTATTGAATTTTTGTTGTTGTTGTTCTTAGGAATGCATCTTAATCTTTTTACTTGGGCTGTGAAGAGTGACTGAAGCACTGTCTGTATCATTTTACCTGGCTGTAATCTTTAACTGGGATTTAACCAGTTAATCTGACTAGGAGCAGACACAGTTATCAGTGCAAACAGCCATCTGTTCATATCCTCCCTTCTAGCTACTGTACAGAGTAGTCTGAAAGATGCAGAGCAGGAGAGAGTAAGCAAATAAACTGGCCTCCAGAATCATCCTCTGAGGTACCTTATCTGTCTTTCCAGAGAGAAAGGACTGAATCCACAAATCGCATTTATGGAAAGGAGATTTGTAATTAATTTCTTTCTGCTTTGCCTTATTCTGTGCAGTTGGAGCTGATGTACAGTGCCTTTTTCTAACTGGGGAATTTGTATTCTGGTGATATGCTCTGTTTGCTGTTCCCAAACCTCACAGGCAGGTGCAGGAAGCTATCTTAAGTTCCAAGATATGGTTAAGCCTTGTCCGTGAATATCTAAAAATGCTTAGAGTTTTGGAAGACAAACGATTCTCATGTGTGAAAATTTATTTAAAAAAAAAAAGAGACATTTTATGCCTTTGTTTATTGGATCAATTGCATTGCTAAACTTAGATCTACGTTGAGTCTCCTGAGTTGTGCACCTCTGTGTTGTGCTTGAGGGGAGTGCCTTACCCCTCGTAGTTTTTAATGACAAACGAACTTGTGGATATACCTCAGAGTCCAGAACAGCAGTTAAAATTTGTGGGCAGAAATTTCATTATTGACTGGAATGGGAAATCAGTTAACCAGCAGTCTTCAGAATGTGCTCTGTGAACGAGAGGAGAAGGGTATGATTTCAATCACACTGGTCATTTTTGCATTTTCTATTTAATTCTGTGATATAGTGTGAGACTTCCTCTGCTGCTCATGAAAGGAAGAAGTGTTTTGTATGACAGGTGCCCTGTGAATTTAAAAGAACAAGCTTGTTCTTCACCCTGTTCTGATTTTCCAGTTATTCCAGTCCTAGCTTTAAGACCTTCCACTAAGCACAGACTCAGCAGCGTTGTGGATGTAGAGTTGTGTGGTGATGTCAGACAATTAAATGCGCATCAGAGCCCTGAAATGCAATGTGAGCATGCTAAGTGAGGCTCTTGGCCAAATTTCTAGCTGCCCTCAACCTGTAGAACTGCAGCTGCTTCCTGCAGTGGTGATGTCCCTTTGGTCTTGCATCTGTACAGGCCCACTGCTGTTATCACTCGGATGTGCAGCCTGTGGTGATGGCTCTTCTCGGGCACCCTGGTGTAAAGCTGGCATGCTCAAACACAAAAGGTGCACAATGAAGGGATGCGTGGCAGCAGTGATATGGTGCAACAAGGGAACTTCCAGTAGGACGTGAAAAAAAAAAAATCTTACCTGTGAGGATGTCAGAGCACTGGAACCAGTGCCAAAGATATGGTATGTCAGTCTGTATTGAAGATCAGGTAGACAAGGCCCAGGATCTCAATATCTAATGTGAAGTTAGCACTGTGTGGAAAAGGTGTTTGGTCTAGGTGACCTCTATGCATTACTTTCAGACAAAATCTTTTTTTCAAATGATTCCTCTGCAGTTACTAGGACCTATTCCTTGCAATACAACTTGTTCTGTGTATGATGGGATTCGTTTTTTTACCACAAGATAGTTCAGAACCAGAAATATCCTTATGTTTCAATCCTCAAATTTATCTTTTTTTTTTGTCCAGACTTCTCATCTTTGTGGCTCCATGTCACTCAGATTTGTGAAGTACCTGGACTCTTGTTCACTTTCCTGGGTCTGGGGTGAGGCCGTGCTCTGGAATAGAACATCTGGAGCGCAAGAAATTAACAGCAATTATTAAAAGAGGTGATTTCAACTCATAGGGCAGTTCTTCACTAATGTAAATCTCTCATTTATTTCAATTTGCAGTAGTTTGGGTTACAAACAGTAAATGTTTCTTTAAGGTAGTGAAGCAACAGCTGTATTTCTGGCTTCCTTACTGGGAGTTAGTGGCTTAGGTAATTGGGTTCATTGCTATTTGGAGCATAATCAGCAAGTATTCATCCTCTGTACAGCCAGCATATAAAATTTGCAAGAGCTGCACACAGTGCGTACTCAATCAGTGTAAATCATTTAGCAGCCAGCATAATGGACGTCTGGCTATTGGACTAAAAAATCCACTTGGTAATACAGGCAGATGAGTCATGAACAAGTTTTCCATTTATATATAAATGATGATATCCACAAGAGACTGAAAGCTGAACAGACTAGCTTCCCAGCCAGTAGAAGGGAAGATGAAGTACTGTTGAAGGAGTTTTTTTTAATATTTTGAATACCTTCCTTCAGTGCGAAGATAGCATTTTGCTGCAGCTAATAATTATTATGGACATAACCCAGTTCTAATCACTTGAGGGACAGGGTAATTCTGTTCCTTCCGCTGAGGGCTCATGCTGGTGGTGAATGTGTGTGAACAAATCTGTCTTTAAAGTAAGCTTGGACTTTGGACCAGGGTTTAATGGCTGCAGAATCCTCCCTGCCGGAATCGGAAGCTAGGGAATCTTCTCTGAGCGTGAGCAGCAGTGTGCAGTTGTTGTGGAAGTCAGCCTCAACTAATAATTCAGCAGAGATTTCCTGGGATTAAGCTCTCAGAGTCCGGCCCTCATTTAGACCACTGACATCAGAGTAGGAGTGTGTTGGCTGAGTATCAGCAGCTGCAAGGAATGCGGATGATGAGCTTTCTCCTCACAGATGGATGTCAAATCCCTAAACCTTTTCACTCAGTTAATATGTATTTGCCAGTCAGCAAATACGATGTGCGGCAAAGGATAGATTTGAGCACAATTTCTTTCCTTTCTTGAATGGCGTTTGTGAAACAGGATAGGAAACATTGCCCCTCTCCATTGCAAGCATCTTCATTTGCTTTTCGATCTCAAAACATTATAAATCAGCAAGAAATCTTACAATTTCTTATTTGAAATGAGAAATAGCCCTTCTTAAGAAAAGAATCATGCAGAACTGTAGGGGTTGGAAGGGACCTCAAGAGATCATTGGGTCCAACCCCCCGCCAAAGCAGAACTCCCTTCCCTGTTAATCATCTTACCTGGGTTTTGCTTAGATTCTCACAAAACTTTATTCTCTTTATGTTCTTTTATCTACTCTCTTGTGCTTGTCTTGTTTGTTCACTTGTGCCATAAATTAAATGCTCACATCTTTGTGAGCATGACCTTTAGATGCCTTGTTGCAGAGGAAAACGTGCTGTGGGCCAAACTCACTGATTTTTATTGTTTGCCTGGGTTGCCTCGTGGAGCAGCATTTGGCCCCTCAGGTGTAAAAGAAATGGTTAATTTTGGTATGACAGCTTATTTGCAGGTGTATTTTTGTGTGTGTGTATTTTACTTTCTGGGATACTGTGGTAACTTTAAGACAAACAAACAAACAAAAAAACCAAAACATTGTGATCAGAGGTTTTGAGTTACCTTTTAAGAGCCTGGAAAATTCTAAAAGTAGATCAGTTTCATTAAGATGAGAGAAGATGTTCTCTTGTACTTCAGGCTGAATGGAGTGGTATGTCACACTTGTTTTCAGTCCAGGATCTCAAAGTGCTCTATCATGATAGAGTGTTAGTGCGCAATGTTGCTTGGGGAGAGGAATCCTGCGCCCACAGAAAAATGCAGTCATGAAAAGCTGTCTATATAATACTGCCACACATGGATAAAGCACTTTACAGACAAAGATCTGGTTTTGCACACTCACGACTCTCCCTCCAAGTAAAACAAAGGATAGCAATTCTTCATGGATGTAAGAGGAAGAGGAGGAATAGAAGGATGTGGATTATAGGTCAAGGCTGTAACATTCGGTAAATAAGAATGTGAGAACCAACTCTAGGCCACGGGTTCTTTTCATACGATTTCTTTCCTTCCTGACTTGCAGATGGATCTCTCTACACACACATCTATTTCTTTCTTTGTCTTTCTCTTCTGCCTCGAAGCCCTTGTCACAGGTCAGGATGGTGTGAAGCTACCCGCTGTAGAGAAGCAGGGGAAAAGGTTTTGTCTGAAAGGGCTGACAAGTGATTTGTGTGAATGAATCTCAGTAAATTCAGTTGTTCTTCAGTGCTAGTGGAAATAATTTGTTGTTTACATGGACAGAGTTGAGGCAACAGTGAGACTAAAATCTGCACTTTGAAAATATGTAAGGCTTGTCCCTGTGACATGACGTATATCTAGATGCTAAGAAAAGTGATCCTGGGGTATTTCTGGGTACTGGCCTAGGCTGGTTGCAGAAGCAATTCATACTAAGGTGACTGATGTCTTTGCCCCGCCTTGCTTTGTGCTACAGCTTCAAAGCACTGAATGACAACAAACCTGAAAGTTGTCTTAGGGAGCTAATGAAATAAAAAAAAAAAAAAAAAAAAAAAAAAAATCCACTGAAAATGGAGAAAAATGTCTCTGGTTAGGTAATTGCTAGGTTAACAACCTGGCAATGTTTCCTCATTCTCTTTCTAGGTGTGTACCAAGAAAAAAGGCAAACTTTTTTTTTTTTTCCAGAAAAGTAATTTTGCAGTAAAACAAACAAATGGATCTGCTGAGGAATTTCTCCCCAAACTTCAGTAGTGACAGAAAGCATGGAAGTGTAATTGATGAACCATCGTGCAGATGTTTACAGAGCTGTTAAGATTTATGTCTGAAGATTGCTCAACCCTGAAGCTGCAGTGCTCTTGTGAGGAAGAAGCTGACAGGTCAGTGGGAGATAACCTTCTCAATTTCTTTTCCTGTCAGTGTAAGCTGGTTTCAGACCTAAGAATAAACTGCAAATTACCCAGCTGCAATTCTTGGGTGGTACAGTATTCAATTAAAATGAACTGGGCCATTTTTTTTTCTACATTTTGTTTGTAGGAAGTAACGTGGACAAATCTGAGTGGACTGACAGAGGAATAAAAATCATTGTGCAATAAATGACATAAATCCTGAGATATACTATTTAAATGTTCATTCAAAAGTTTTGGTGCTGAGCAATTACCATGTTCATGTCGATTAATTTGATGTTTTGAGCCTGTGCTTGAGAATCCTGGCAGCACTGTGAAGGACTTGGGTCTCTAAAGATAAGAATAGTCAGCATGTGCTTTCAAGTATTACTCACTACAGCTGAGGGATGTTTATGGCTTTTCTCCTCTGAAGACAGTGAAAATTGTCAAGGAACAATTGATATGGAGCATTTAAATAACATGTAATAGAGTAAAAGACTGTTTTACTTTCTGTCAATGTGGGAAAAAGTAGCAGGGAAGAAAAGAGGATACTGTATTTCTACAATACTAGTGAGAGACAGCTGATAAGGTTTCAGTGTTTTAAAGTAGTCAGGTGCTGAATACGTACTAGCTAAGTAAAGAAAAAGTCTGAGATACTATCTGTGCTGGAGAAGAAAATTAAGCAACTATTAAATTTAACTATAGTGCATTTCCGCAAGGTAGGTGTCTTACCTACTAAATCACTGTAATTCTTGACATATAACATTGTACTGAAGAAAATAATCTGTGATTATAAAGGGGTTTGGAGGCTATAAACATTGTGGGAAGCCAAACTGTTAGGATACATTTTTTTTTCATGTGGTTTAACCTGCTACCCTATGGGCTTCCTGTCACAGAGACTGGGGTAGGCCAGACTCTCACACTGAGTGGACCACCTGAAATGTGCCCTGGTCTTGTACGTTCCTCCGCTAAGTTATCTTATAGCTCTTTGTTTCCAGGCCTTTCCCTTCCTTGGCGAGAGCAAGTTTGTGAAGTTGCTTAAAGGTGGATGGAAAATTTTCTCCATGTTATGCCATCACCCCCAGAAGATTTTCATGACATGGCCATCACATAGCATTTTGTCCCTTCTCTACTATTTTTAAAGGTCCTTTAGCCAATACATTAATCAAGTAAATGTTTTGACACCCAGATCAGGTTACAGGATTCATAAATTATCAGACGACAGGTCTAAATCTGTCTGAAAAGGTCACTGAGATCAGTTGTGAAGATGAAGCAAAATATATTACACAGTACAAGCCAAAACAAGAAACGATGCAGAGAGATTGAGACTCTTAATCAGTAAAGAAACTGTACATGGTGCGTGTGAGAGGACTTGCTGGAAAAGCAGCAGTGTGCAAATGCTTTTTTCCTTGCCCGCAGTTGGTAACTTTTGACTCAAATCTTCGGGGGCTTGAATGTCCTAGAGATGAGAAGGTTGAAGGATCTTAATCTTTAGCTTTTTTATGATTGCTTGTAAGTGATGTGTCTTTGCAGGTCCCTCATAATAGCATGCTTTTTTTTTTTTTACATTGCACAGCTGGTGGGGTGTGGCCAGCTCTGCTTAGTTTTTGGCCAAATGTGGCTGCTCAGATTATCTAGGGAATGGACTACTGAATGGAGCTTGTCTTCTGTGTGAAAAACAGTGGGTTGCCTTTTGGTGTTTGTAACATGTTCTGTTAAATTCAAAGGCAGAAGTTAGAGAAAAATGTGGCAGAAGGCTCAGCAATGAAGCTTCACTGTTGCAGGATTTGCACAGGCAGGTAGTTCTGTCTGCATGGATCAGACTACGTGCATAGGTAACTTTTGGCCTTTTTATAGGCAGTGTTACCCTCTTTATCTTTTCTGTTTCTTTTATTTTGTTTATTGCCTGCTAACGTTTCCCACTTGTTAAAGAATGCAGATTGCTTGAACCAAAAACTATGTCTTGGCTTGTTTTTACAAGATATCTGGCATATGGACTAATTAACAATCAAATTTATAAGTCAAATAGGAAAAATCCTACTGCCGTAAAGACATGATGCAAATGTTAATAGCTCTTTTTCCAAAAGCAGTGTTGTTATCGGCCCTAACAGGGAGTAGATCTCATTTGGGATAATACCAGTGGGTTACTCAGACTTGAGAAGAATTATGAAAGGGAGACTTAAGAATTCAGCTTATTAGGGTCAATGTTATGCCTGATAAAGGACCAGAGTCCATTAAAGTTAGGCATTGCACATGTGGCCCTTCAGGGCAGAGACCAGAATTACAGAATGGTTTAGGTAGGAAGGGACCCCTAGAGGTCATCTTGTCTAACCCTTGTGTTCAGGCAGGGCTACTTAGGGCAGGTTGCTCAGGACTGTGTCCAGACAGACTCTGAATATCTATGAGGAGGGAGACTACACAATGCCTTTGTGCAACCTGTGTCTGTTGCCTTCACAGATTTTTTTTCGAAATGTTAGTGCTTGTGCCCTGGCCTCTTGTCCTGTCATGGGACACCGCTGAAAAGAGCCTGGCTCTGTCTCCTGTGCACCCTCCCTTAAAGAATTTGTACACATTGATGAGATTCCCCTGGAGCTTTCTCTTCTCTAGGCAGAACAGTCCCACCTCTCTCAGCCTTTCTGAGATGCTGCACTCCTTTTATCATCGTCACAGCCTTTCACCAGACTCTAACACGTGCCCAGAAATGGACAGTCCAGGTGTGGCCTCACCAATGCTAAGCAGTGGAGAAGGATCACCTCCCTCAACTTGCTGGCAATGTTCCTCCTAATGCAGCTCAGAATACCATTGGCCTTCTTTGCTCCAAGGGCACACCACTGGTTCATATTCAACTTCTTCACCAGGAGAAGAACAGAGCCCACCTAAACAAGATGATGTGTTCTGGGTTGGGAATCCCAGAACAAATTCAAAAGAGCCATCAGAGCCTTCCCTTAATGCCCTTCTTGTTGTTTAGTGTTATTTCTGGCAGATCGAGTTTGGAGGATGTTAAGCTGCTGGAGACTTCAGAGTGCAAGAGAGCAATTTTTTCAATTTAGAGAGGTACGCTGCCTATGCAATGGGAGTTTAAAAAAATGACTTGCAACCTCCACCTGAAGCTGGCAACAAGCCAACAAGTTGTCAGGACTGCTTGCAGTCAAACCAAAGGGTTAAATAAAACTTTGCATGTGGATGTGACTTCTAACTCAATGTTGTTGTGGATCATATCTTTCCAGTTACTCTGTTATCTGATAGCTGTTGCAGGAAGGAATAACTTCAAAACCTTTGTGCCCACTCAGTGAGTATATTAGGCAAGCTTGTGATATATTTTATTCACTAATAAAATAGGCTGGTTTTTTTCTTTTCTTTTTTTTTTCTTTTTCTGTCCCTAGGACATGGGGAAAAACCTGCTGCTGAATTCTGTGGAAGATGTTCCTCATGTTCTTCATATGGATGACTGCAGCAGGGATAGTCTCATCAGCGCTACACATTTCTCTGATCCTTGTGCTGGGCTGACTGTAGGTCAGCAAGTCTGTTTTCCTGGATGTATCATTGCAACACGTAAATAGGTGTGTATGACAGGAGTCTAAAGAATGCTGCAAATGAAAGATATTTTTGCCTGAGCTGCTGATGCAGATACTTCAGTATGGTAAATGGCTGAATTGTAAACCTGCTGGGGCAAAGAATGTTTTCTTGTGCGAGAGACTGCAATACTCAACAGGACTACAGTGCTTTGAAGAGGAGCAACGTATAGCATGCAGTTTGGCTGCTCCTGCAGTAGTGCCACACATGGAATTAGGATTTGATGATAAAGGGGAAGACGTGGAGAAAGCATTACTGGCTTACTTTAGACCTGACCTAGTTTAGCTACTGATGATGTTGATTAAATAGGAGAAAAATGCATGCGGAAATATTTCTCCCTCTGTATCTCTCTCTGTATGTATTGTATAAAACACTAGGTATCTTTCTTTAGGCTTTTAAAAATTCTCTACAGCAGTGTCTCCTCTGTAGGCAGGTAGGATTATGCATTAAGAAAGAATTAATCCCTCATTGTGAAACACACAGGCTCAGCATTTACCATGGCTTTGATTTAAGAATGGGATACAGACTTTGTGGTGTCTCAGTCAATGAAAGGCAGATACTTGGCAGGACCTTCTTCCATTTGTTTCTGTGAGTGAAACAGTTAATATATCAGCCATGCACCACTGCTGGATTAACAATCACACCCCCAAATGCTAATAAGTGTTCTCACTCTTCCTTCCTAAGATTACCCTTAAATCCTATCAAAGGACAAGATGCCTTTTGCTTTGCCTGGCATTAGCACCCTAGTGACCTACAGCCAAAGTCAATAGTCAGTAAACTAACTGGCTGACATGGTGAAAGAACAGAGTGCCTTAATCAGACCAACTGTTTCTTAAAATGGTTGTAGTTTCTCCTGAGGATGCTTCCACTTGTTATTTTTTTTTCTGTTTTCTTGTTTGTTATCCACCTCAGCCAGCCTGGCCTCATAAACTGAGTCTGAACAGGAGGAAGTTTGCCACAATGAATCACTCAACACTTTCTTGTGGGGTCACACAGGCTGGGGAAGTTTTGTAAAGCTGAAGACTGTGAAGCAGGTGGAATCAGGAAAATGAGGAAAAGGTAAGTTCTTCACATGCTCATTTGTTTTACTAACAAGAAAAAATGAACTTACCTACCTCTTGTCTGTAGCTGAATATTGTCTGTAAAACTGCCTGTTCCTCTTGGTCTAAAAGCAGAGAAATGGCACTGGAGACAGATCACAAACTGATGAGAGAATTCATGCTCTGAGCTCTCCTTGTCTACGGTTTCAAAGGACAGCTGCTTAAAGTTGGATGTGGGGTATACAAAATATTAAAACACTTTCTGGCTTTGCAGTGTTCACTGTTGAAATGGCAGCAAGGACTCCTGGCTTTACCTTATAACTACTTTGTTTTTTGTTTATTGGGGGGGGGGGGGAAGGGTAAGATTACACCTAAGTAATCTCGTCTTTCTTTTAGTGAGTAGATTTTTAAAAATCATTGGGTTAGAAACTTTCTATGATTCTATGAAACCTACAATATAAATACACTGAAATTTTGTATAGTATGTTACATACTTGCAATTTCATTATGTTCTACTGCATAGCAGATTCACATTAATGTATCTGTTATATATTTGACTTATAACCTTACATATTTTTATGCTAATCTATTGTTAGATTTAAGGGATGGCATGCAGATTTGAAATCTTCTTAGTATATAGACAAAGATAACAGAATGTAATCCAAAAGGTTTAAACAGTGTTTTAGCTTAATCTTGAACGCACAACCAATGATACATAATTGTGGTAGCGGCTTTTCTAGGTGCTCCCCAATGAATATGTAACCACATTACTTTCATGGAGTACTACTTTCTAAGAGAATCAGCACAGTTATATTTTGGAGTGAACTGTTAGATGGATAAATGGGCTAGCATTAAAATCATGACTCTTGTGTTTCTTTCAAAATAAGGCATCAAACTGTTTCATTCAGAACTATTATTTCCTTGAATCACGGAATGAGGTCTTCACCTAAATTTTAATTTATAAAGTTTCTATTTTCTAGAGACTGCAAACAAAAATGATGGAGGGGAATGTGGGTGGGGAAAGTGAGTAAACACCAGTGGGGCTGAACAAATAAGAGGTTAGAAGTTTGAGGATAGAATCGAGAAGTAGGAGGAGAAATTATTTGGGTTGAATGGAAAAACGTATGTGTAGGGAGAGCTTCTCCTCAAATGTGGTTAATAAAATTTTGCTCACTTTATAAAACACATGGAGGAAAAGTGGTGCAAGTACAATTATGATTACATAGCAGCTGCTTGGGAAATGGTGTAACTATTTTAGATGAAACATGATTAAGATAATGGAAGGGCCTTAGGACTTTACATTGATGGTTTCCAGTCCTGCACTAAAGCTATAAAACTTTGTGGTGTTCAGGGGCTTTGATATTTTTTCCCTCAAAAGCCTAAAACTACTTAGCATATTTTAAAACAAAAAAGTTACAAAAAAAAAAGATACAATTACCTCGCAATGGCCTTTTTAACATGTAAAAATTACATATGTTGTCTGAACTCTTGCATCTTAACTTCTCATAAGCATGTCAAGCTACTGTGATGTGAGGAAAAGTTTTTCAGAGAACAAAGGGCTGTAAGCCCTGAGGTTACTAGGAAAATCTGAATTCATTTTCTGCTTTACCACAGGGTTTTCTGTCACCTTGGGAAAGATGATTCGATCTGAAGGTCTCTCAGATCCTAGGCTTCATCTCTGCACAGGGACATCACAATGAAGAGTCCATGAGGGAGAGTCAGGTGTTTCAGTATTGTTCTTATGGGAACCTTGTAAGTACCTACAATAGTTACTCCCCTTTCCCCACAACAGACCCCACTCTGAGGAAGGTGGTTTCGTATCTGAATAGATGAGTCATATTTTGTCACTGTGGGTAGGCCCCAAGGCTAATATTTAGTGGGCAACAGGATATCAGGTGTCCACAAAGAACCAAATGTGAAATGCTGAGTCATACTGCTAATGTGGAGAAAGATGCAATGCTTCCATCTTGTGACGTACGATGAGTACTCATTACTTGTCTTCATCCTCCTCAGCACAGCCTCAGGACACCAGAATCCTGAGCCATGACTAGGTTTCAGAGGTGCTGAAGTAATGCAAGCACTACTGCTACCAATAACTAGCTCGATTTTGTTCTAATAGCAGTCTTCTCTGCAAAACCACAAACCCAAGTTAATTGCACTTGTTGTTAATAATTGTTAATAAGTGCACTATTGTTAATAATCAGGGGAATATGGAATTGTTACAATAATTAGACCAGGGCAGCAGCCTCAGCCCAGAAAAACAACTTTGCATACAACTGTGCTGGAGAAAGCTCAGTCCATCTCATTAGGACAAAATATTAATATTATAGCCAGCTCCAGAACTGGCTTTTAAGAACTTAAGTTATTTGCTACTGTTGTCTAAAGAGCTGCACTGCCAGTGCTTGATATTATCTCCTTTTCTTCTCTTGCCCAACTGAGCTGAGACCAGCAGCTCCAAGCTAATTGTGACTCTGCCCCTTGCATGTGCCATGGCCTGGCAAGTCAGAGGTTGAAAACCTCCTTCCGTGCTCTTGAGAGAATGTCCCTTCTAATGTGTGCTTGCACACTGATTTATTTGGATCATCGTGGGTAAAGGAAAATGTATGCGTACCTGCCAAATAAAATACATATGTATGTTTGTTTGGGGATAGTAGTTACATTTTTATTAATGGCACCTTTGAGTTCTTGAAGTTCTCTGTGACTAATGGGTATCTTATGTCCCAATAACATTTTTTAGCTCTATCTGCAGAAGTTGATTTTCCAGTTTTTCTCATTCAACTCTTAGGAGTACTGACCTGACAGCTTTGCTCTGCCAAGTGACAGAAATGCCTGATTTTGCACCTGCTGCTCCCTTGCCTGGTTACAAACTAGTCTGCATATGACTGCTATCATACTGCTTTAAGCCATAGTTGGTGACGCCTTACAGGGCTGAGGTTAGGCTTTTGAAGCAAATAAAAAAAAATGTAGTGACCCAGGCTGCATCAGTCAGAATGGAAATCTTTAACTGCATTTGTTTTAAAGATCAGTGCAAGATTAGTATTGGTGGAATGTTTCAGTCCCCAATTTCTTAGAACTCCCAAGAGCAGGTTGCATCCACACTGGTATTTTCTTTGTCTCAAAAATCTTTGAGGCAACAATTCTTGGGCCTTAATGTTAGTCAGTCCTTACTAGGGGAGGGCAGCAACAGCCCCTGTCCTGAATAGATGCTAACTTACAATAAGTGCTGCCCCACTGCCCACAGAAACAATTTACTAGTTTGATAGTGATAGCAGCAGAGGAAGGTGATGTAAGACTGAAGAGAAAATAGACTGAAAGAAAGAGAAGAAATGGCTAGTCAACCATATGAAAGGTGGGGAAGGGTGCCTGAGGGAGAGAAGTAAGCAACATGGACATATTTCTTGTAAAATGTGATACACTGGATTAAAGAAACCCTAGGAAAGTAATAGTTAGGAAATGTAAAACATGGTCACATGCAGTAAATATGAGTATAGAAGAGAGAGGGCCTGAGAGGAAAAAGAGCAGAAAAAAGAACATGAAATTAAAGGTCTTTCTGAGCTGACAGAAGAAAGGCCTTAGAGCAGAAAAATGCAAAACTGTAAAGAATTGAGGATTATGACAAGCCTGAGGCAAAACACAAGCCCTGGCAGCAAGGGAAAGGGAGCTCTTTGGAAGAAGAAAAAAGTAGGTTTTCAAATAAAATGCAAAGTACATATGCTTAGAATTAACTTTAACTCTTGTTCTTTTGAGCGTTGTTGATTAAGTATTACGCTAAAATACTTGCATTTTCTTTTCCTGGGCAGAAAAATCACTGAAATTTCAAGTACTATTTTTTCAAACACCTTTTCTGCAAAAGGTCTCACTTTCATTGTCACCACTGTATAGTATGCTGAATGACCCCCTTAACCTACCACCTAAGGACTTGAATTTTTAGCAGACCTAGCTTCCTCGGTATGGATACTCCTGCATCACATCAGAGAGGAGAGATGCCTCTGATGGCTTAAGCCAGGGTGAATGTATTTCTTGTGACCTGTGGCTGAAGTAACACAAGGCTTGGTGTGACCTGCACAGGTCTGAGTAATGTTCAGTAGCTGCTCTTATTTCAAATTTAGATCAGCGGTGGTCAGCTGCAGGACCATAGTGCAGATGTGCCAGGATTGAACTTTACAGTACAGAGGTAGGAATGATGTTAAAATTTATTAAAAACAAAGAAAACTAATAATCACATTTAATGTTCTCTGTAGTTGTTTCTGCTTTTCCACCTCTTGACACAGCTGTGTCTCTCGCTAGTCCTGGCTGCTGGTAGGAAACTATGCACTAAAAGGAAATGCCCCATTTTAGCAGGGCTGACTATTGAGGGAAACCTGAAAAACCTGAGCTCCTGAAAGACTTCATTCATTTAAATGGAAAACCTAATCAGGGCAGTGTAATTTTTGCTGGCAAAAGCAAGAATACAGTTGGATGAATGATCATTTCATCCTCCAGGACAGTGAAGGTCATAAAAGCAATCCTTTTGAAATGTTTTCCTCTGTCTCTAGCAGAAAAAATTACATTTCCTGTAGAATAATAGATGTTTTCAGTTAAATGTCCTTTGAGACCAAAATATTAATCTTCAGGTAGCTCAAACCTCTTTGTGTAATTGATTCTAAAAATATATTTGTTTGCAACAAGACTTGAAATGTAACTTAGTATTGTTAAAAATAAAAGCTGAAAAGCTGCATTCTAGTCCTTCATGACTTTAGTAAGCTGTGTGTATTTTACTTTTTTTAAAGTAACTTTTCCTTTGAGTATCTTATCCCAAACTCTATAATGCATTTGATTTATGCAGAGCAGCCTACATATGTGCCAGTGGGGTAAATTCATCTGTTAGATTCTGAGTTCTTGATCTTCTCAGTATGTGTTCATTTTTGGATCCCCTCTTACAATCCTGTTCTTGAAAGCAGAAAGCCATCATCCACTTTCCCCAATTACCTTGTTTTTAAATTTTAATTTTGAAACCTATAAAAAGAAAAGGAAACAGAGAGAAAAAATAAAGTTGTTTAAAAGAATGTTCTCAAGGTAACCAAGAATGCAAGTGAAATAAAATCTATTTACCAAAAATGATATTTTTTTTCTAGGCTTAAGATATTCCTAAGAAGTTAGAAAAACAAGAGTACAACAAAGCAACTTCTATTTGTCTTATTCTTTGGAAAATGTTATTATTAGCTTTGAGGGTCAATGTTGCAAGTTCAACTAAGACAGAGAAAGTGTTATTTGTTTGTGTTTCTGACAAACCACATGTGACAATCTGGAGTACTGCCCTCTTAACTGCCCTGGTGTTGTTATTCTTGTTGTATTTCTACGCAATAGCTTTTTAATTTATTGTCATGCCAACATATGCCTTTTTACTCAGAAGTTTTCCACATACAAATTATTGTTGCTAATTTACTTGAACAAAGAAGCTACATGGTCTATCTTGACTCGTTTGGTCACATTTACACTTGCTCAGAAAGAGAAACATTGAGATTTACAGTGTTTGACTCTACTACTGCCTTTCTGTGCTCTGATAACATTTTCAGAAATGCTTAATGTCTGCTGTGCTGACAGGATTTTTCAGGGGTCACCACTACCTCTAATATTCGGACTTCTCAGCAGCTCAGCCCTGGAGAGGGGAAAAAAACCAACCAAACAAAAAAAAAATTAAGGCACTTGAAGGCATTTTGGACAAAAATAAAGGGTGTCTTATTTCTCAGTTGTCTTCAGTAGTGAAGTACAGCTAGTTCCTATCAGCCACTCTTTTAAATCCTTTTAAAGTAAGTGAATAAAAGTCACTGAATAGTTGCGTTGTCTTGAGCTTGATAGTAACAAATGTTCGTACTGTGAGACTCCTACCACTAAACCCAGTTTTAACACATACTCTTGCTGGGGCCTGAGACCTGTAACCTTACCCAACGCTTCGTTGTAGCCAGGCACCCATCCTGCTGTGAATGACGTAGGTGCTATAAGTAAGGGGACTACACATATTACGCATATGCCTCTGTTTGTCTGTGGACAACCTGACCAGACTGGGAGCGCACGGCTGTAGCTCTCGGGCTGGAGTAAGGGTGGCAAGCTCCACTTTGTGTTAACATAAGTTAGGATTTGTAGCTCCTGACCAACCTGTACTGTCAGTTGTCTCTAGTTCTGATAAATCATGTTCACCCTCTATGTAGTCGAGGCCTACAGATCCTTAGTGGTTTCAGATAAATGTTTGCGAAGCTGTGCCAGATGTCTGATGCACTCAGGTCCAAGGCTTCTCTCTTGATCCCAGGTTCAAGCCCCTCCTTTTTGATAGCACACTTCCCACCACAGTGCTTAGTTCTTTGTGCTTATTCCGGTGTGTTTTTAGAACTTCCGTTGTCCTTTTGTGAGCGCTATTTTGTGTTCTGCACTCATCCTTACAGGAATGTGTGCGATATGAGGAGAGTTGGGTCAGAAGTATCTTCCTGGGTATATTTAAATTCAGGCCATTCCCTCCTGATATTATGTTCTAAATTTCAAGTCTGCCAGCTAAAAATGTTCAGCCCTTAGGCTCTTGGGAGTTTTTCTTGATAAGCTGATAATAGTTTCAGTATCCTCAAGGCCTGTTTTTTGTGGCAATGGAGGGGGGTTGTTCTTTATAGCCAGGTCCCAATAATTAAAAGTGCTTTTCTTAGGTTAGGAACAAGAGCTTAAAATGTTTGTAGTTTCACTGGATGGGAACCCAGCAGAAACTTCACAGTAGCGGCTAATGTGCTGTCATAGCTTGCTCAGAAGGGCAAGCAAGAGGAGTATGGATGTTTGCTATAGGCCAAACTGGAGATACCTCAAGTCGTGGATTATGATACTCTCATCTAAAAAGAATATGATGCAGCCTCTTCACTGCATATAAGCAGCAGGTGGAAGAATTGAGTCTATTGCTCAATATTTTTCCTTCTGGCCATTAGCATGAAACTGCTGCTGTCTTTTTAGCCACCGTTGTTGAGGGAAATAGTGGTTGAGGCTGGCAATATAGGGAAAAAGAGAAATATTGTAAATACAGTAACAAATCATTCTAATCCAACATTCTTGAAGACTAGGGTGGCTATACTGTCTGTCAGTCTTCAATATTTCTACAATGGTAGAACAGTCGTGGAGATATTGCAAATCCCAAAAGATTTGTCATGGAAATGCATTCTCTTGCTTGCTGTTATTTTCCATGAAAATTTCAGCCACCCACTCATCAAAAAAGGCAATGGATGAAAAGCATACACATAGTCAATAGTTGTTTTTTTCATGAGCAACTGACATCTGCAAAATGGGCCACCAAAGAGTTTGGCAAAACCATACGGGGACAAAACGTGTTCATCAAAAGTGAGAAATGTTTGTGAGTGGTTGTGAATTAGAGAAGAGCAAAATTAGTGTCAGCTGGCAAATAACATTCAGCCAACTCCAACACTGGCACTTAAAATTCCAGGAAGCATAAAAAATTGTCTGTGGGAGATTTATCTGATGTAGAAGTAATGCACCTCTTTAGTCAGCCTTATATGGACATGTTGAATAGATTCATTCCAAACAATCATCAAAAAATACAAAGTCGTATTTTTTCTGCAGTGAAACCTGGCCATTTGCATGCAAAAGTTCAGTACTTCAAAGACTAGAGCATCAAAAGTCAAGCTCATTATTACCTAAAGAAATCTAGAGCAGGGTGGTGGAGGGGAGAACAAAACCAAGGACAAAACCAAAAACATCAAAGGTACAGTTACGGCAAGGTGCTTCATGTCAGTTTGATGTTGAATCTGTGTAACATTGTTTGAGCAAGGGGTATATGATGAGCTGATAAAAACAAGACTCTAACAAAGCAGTTGCTGGCAGATTAAAGGCCAAGCACGGTGCTAGAAAGAGATATGTCATGTGCATCAGAAGGAATAAGATGAACTCTCATGTAGACCACTTTGGAGCTCTTCAGACATCTGAATTCAAAGGGCTGAGGTAATATGTCAAAAAAAAAAATTGGCAGACCCTCTGTAGCAAGGTGCCCCTCACATAATCATGAACAGCCTCTCACATAATCATGATCCATAAGGATACATAGGCATCCCTTGTGAATAAAAGCCCAAATGTCTACACTGATAGAAAACTGAATAGAAAATAATTTTCTGTGGCGTTACAGCTTTTGTAATTCCTTCAGGTGTGTTACAGAGACTATAGCGAAGTAACATTTAAATAGAATAAAATAAATCCACAGATCTTAGAAGCTGGAATGCTTTTATCATGCTGGATGTTCAGCACTGTGTAAGCACAGTGTAAAAATCTACATATCACAGAAAGGGCTGCTGTTTCTTCTCTGAATGTTTCATTGCTTGGTGAAGTTAATTGTACACAAGCACAGCATGATGTTCCTTTGCTGCTTCCTTTCAAGCTGAGGGAAAACACTTGATAAAGGACAAAAAGGGTGTTTTTGAGCAGATCAGTCAAAGCGAAAGTGATTTTAATTGGAAAATGCGGATGCATTCCTTATTTAGTCATCTTGCCTGCCAAATTTGTGCCTTCTGTCTCCAGCCATTTCAGCACAAATATCTTTATGTTCTTTGTGTGAGTGTATTTAGAAATGGTAAAGTTTGTTTATTTTTCATACTGCAAAGTTACTGAACAGCTCTTTACTTACATTTTATTTTTGTCTTTTTAAAGACCAGATGGAAATTATCATCGTGAAATGTGAGTTTCAAAACTCCATGTAAATGATCCTGTGGTATTATCAGAAGATAAGGAGAGATATAAGGAACTTTGAATAGAACTTCTCACGTTGCATCATAGTTAATGAAATTGCTACCTTTCAGTGTTATTTATCTACAGGAAGAACTCTTTCTATAAGGAATGTTGGCTGGATTTTTGGACATCCAGGCTGTTATTCCAGGGTAGTATTCTGTTAGTTGCTTCCAGTGGCTCATTTCTCTGTATTTACTGGAAGCTACCTACCCTCACTTGTGCCACTGTGTCTGGCTTCAAACCTAGAACTGGTAAATTGTCCATTTAAAAATTAAATAAAATATGTTGACTTTCAGTAGGGCCAATTCACTTTGCAGCTTTGTTTTGGAGTGCAGTCACACAACCAGTTGGATTGTGCAGGGTATTAACTTCTGCCAAGGGACTGTTTGTGAGGAGCAGAGCTAGAAACCTTTGAAACAAAGTACCCTTTTGAAGGAACAATGACAAGAAATGACAGCCTGAAAATACAGAATCTCTTTAGAATTAGAAGAGCAGTATTCTTGCCATTTTTGCAGACTTCGAGTATTTTCTACCATTGCAATGAAGGAGCTAGCTCGTGTCATAAATACTTCCAAGTTCCAGTTTTTCCTAGAAGTATGCTTTACATGTATACATTTTCATGCTCTGCGTGTCATGAAGGAGTTGAATAGATTATATACCATGAGCTTTTTTTTTTTTTTAACTTCTTTTGTTAGGCACAGCAAAAGAAAAGATACAGAAATAGATGGGTTTTATTCTTTTAGCATTTGGTCCAAAGACCTTTTAAAGGTAGTAAAAAGTCACAACTGACTTCAGTGAACGTTGAATTAAGCCCTAAAGCAGGAACTCATGTTCAGCGATACAGTCATTGAAATACTCTAATGGATTTGATAGAAAAGCTTTTGCAAAGGGTACCAATCATCGTATGGCTCGACCTGGTTCCTTATTCTAGGTCCCTTAGCAGCATGAATGCTTTCATCTCTCTGCTCAGCTTTGTGATAGCCTGAAGCATCATAAAATCCCTCACCCCTATGTGCTTTGTAGTGTATATTTTTTGACAAACTGCCTGGAAGAGACATACTTCAGCTAGCACTGAAGTCTATCTAAATAGGAATGTTTTGTGGTTCTTTTGTTGCTGTTGTTCTTGTTTTGTGTGGGAGGATGATATGTTTTGTTGATTTAATACATTTCTGCAATTTTAGAGACTTCTTAGTGGTGCATTTGGTGTTTGAAAACAGCTGGATTCTTTTATCTCAAAAATTTCCAAATGGGATTTATTCCACAAACCCTTTGGCATTTTCCAGAATATGCTGCCAACCCTGATTTTTTTAAATATCTCTGTAGTTTTTTTCTTGCGCTGTCATCTTGTTTTCCAGGTAATTTTGGTATAGAATAAAAGCTTGAAAACATGTGCACAAAGCAAACAGTTTTAAGTTTTATCACGTTTCAGAAAGAAGCTCATGGTTTTGAAGAAAAATGGGGTAAGAGACAAAGGCATATCAAAACTTAGACCTGCCAGGCATTTAGGATCAAATGTAGATCATCAGTTTCATGCTGTGGCATGCAGAGAAATCTCAGAATTTGCTTGTAGCCTGCAATCGAGCACATGGAAATAATTTCTGTGAAAATGAAAAATCATGAAATATTGCATTGCCCATGCAGTGAACAATGCCATTCTTTGGATCAGTCTTCTATGCAAATGGTTTTTATTTTGTTTGGATTCGTCTTTTCAGTAGGGGTCTAATTCTTACTTCCCTGTGAAATAGGAAAGAATCCCCATTCTGCTGAGCACTTGGAATGTCACTACAAACATTTATTTTCAGTACTGTAAATGGAAAGTCCAAAACTGTTAGAAAAGGCTTCTCTATTCAAATATGATACAGAGTGCATGAATAACTACAGCACATGAATCCCATGTATAACCTTTCAGATCTTTGCTTTTTTGTTTGGATGTTTGTGTCAGGAAAGAATAGTGATGATAAAGAAGCTAATAATGCTCCCTAAAGAAGGGAAGCAAAGGAAACTGCTGCTTGCATTGCAATCTTGTCATATACTGGACTTGTGGTCGATGACTGCTTTTTCAGAGATAGAAGGATCTCTTGTCAGTGCCTTATTGGTGGGCAAGAAGCAGAAGCTTTCAGTACCACTTTTCTGTTCTGATGGGGTTTAGGAATATATGTGTACGTATCAGGGTCTCACTTTGTGCTGCCTGGCCTAGATGGAGTAGCGTGATGTGAATCACTGAAGGTGTCTGGGTGATAACCAAGGTCCTGGTGTTTTCTCCATGGTTACCATGCATGTTGGGATATCTCCAGCTGATGTTAATCAGTGGTGATGACTTTTCATCCACAGTGACACTCTGCACTGCCAGCTTCCCAGCCAGCCAAAACAGCTTAGAAAAAGGAGGCTCTTCTCACTTTTTCTTTATTCTGTATGACAACTTATGATGGGGCATTTGCACCCTGAAAAGTGCTCCAATCCCCATGTCTTAATGATCATCCACACCCACCACAGCAAAACGTTTTATTTATTGCCAGCTAACCTAAAATCCCCTATAAGATAAAAGTAGAGGAATAATTTATTTAGTAAGCCAAATATAGACAACGGAATTAGTAGGTGCAGAGGCAAGCCAAAAGAAATAAAGGCAACCCTTTATATCTACCTATTTTAGCTTAGTTTCAGCTAGTAAGCAGTCAGAGTATTTTGGTTCTTTGTGGTTGGGATCCAGTTCATAAACAAAAAAGCACTGCTCTGGATTTAAATATCACTGAAGACAATGTTTAGGGCTTATTTATATGTGATAGCTACTTAAACTCTTCTTGGAATTCTGTTCAAATTCAGGCATTCCCTCTTTCTTTCTCTTCGTGTTTTCTTTTATCTCATCGGTTTCTTAGCGGTCAGTTTTAATATTTCTCATACGGGACTAGTGACAGCTCACCTTACTGTAGAAATGCTGGTGTATGTCAGGTGTTAGCTAGAGAGAGTCATCTCCTTCCCAGAGACCATACAGGCTAGTTGCTTTGCTTGACTACAAGCGAACCATTAGTCCAATGCAAGATGAACGTTCTTTCAGCTGATTGATGATGCTCAAACCTCAGTAACATAGCTTTTCATAAAAGCATATTATAAACAAACACTGTGAATACTGGGTACAGACATGTAAAAGAGCAGACGTTCAGTGCACTACCAGTTCTAGAGGCTCGTCATGCCAATAATCAGTGTCTTTGGTGAGACACTGGATTTGAGAACAGAGATCCCCAGGCCTTGAGAGACACCATCACAAGTTATTTTCTGAACCAGTAGACAAAAAGGGATGGAGAGAATTCACTTTTGTGATCAAATTTTAGGTGCTGTGTATAAAAACAGAAGCACTGTTATTAATACCAGAAAAAGAGTTATTGCTCTATTTAGACATACCCAGGATAAAAGTAGGTTGTACATAGTCAAGGGAGTTGAGACATTGCTTTCATTGCTGCTAAGGAGTAGGGACTATAGAAAGCTCTTCTGATAAAACATGAATTTGTTTATTTACTCAGCAGTCACGTGTTCTGTCCATCCAGCTGGTATAAAAGTTAAACCCATGCACTGGTTGTGTCCAGTGTGAAGGGGCTGGCTACCGTAGTGCTATGGTATGTGATGGACCTTTACAGAGAGTATGTAGATGAGAGGTCAAAATTAAATGTGGCTGTGAAGGCTGTTGATTGTTCCTTTGTAATAGCTTGCTTAATATTACAGGTGAGCACTAAAAAAATTATTTGAATTAATGGCTTACTCTTCTCTATCATCATATATAATTTCAGTTACACCAGAGGAACTGCAAGTTAGTGGAACTATGCTAATGGGAGAAGAAAATGAAAGATAATACCAATCTTTAGCCTGTCTGTATACATATGCTGTTTTCCAATTTCTTTGCATATGTACATATATAGATTGAGAGCTTCTTAAAAACTGTATACAGCAAAGTATAACTGATAGGGAAAAGAGTCTTAAGAAAAAACTTGAACTTTACCAATTAGTCATTGTTTATATTATTTTTTTTCTGTTTGCAGTGGGAAAAAAAACCTTTTTTTTAACATTATCTTTCTCCAGACTATAGACCCAGTTCTCAGATATTGTGGATGAAAGCCTAGCTCCACTGAGGCCTGTAGCAAATTAACTTCAATGAAACCAAGATTTTGTCCTGAATTTATAAAGTGGTGAAGTACTACTAAACCACACATGCCATAATGCACACCCTAAATGCCAGTGGTTTCTTTTCAGGGATTGGCAAGAATGCTGTTACCAGATCATGGCGTACTCAAACAGTGTTTCTGTTGTCAGATATCCAGCAGAACCTTTCTTGGCATGCAGAAAAATGTTATTAAATGCTCCACCCCCCAAAATGGTTCTTAATATCGTATGGATGGTGTACGTTTTTACATGTTACTTTGGGGTTTAGATATATGTGCCTGTTTGTAATGCTTTGGAATTTGTCTTTTGTGAATACTTGAAATTCATCTGCAATTGCCTAAAAATGTCAGTTTTGTGTGTTAGCATGGTTTCAAAATACCATTATTTTGTGTATGAGCATAGTGTAGGATAACCAACCTCAGAAGACCTGTTATGAGTTTTTCCAACGTGTTTTTGGCTTGTTGCAGACCTTCATCTAGGCATGAAAGTAGAAGAATCCTTGGCGCTAAGACTTCTAACAAGGCCATTTACCTATAATTCTGTATGACACCTCCCAAGGAACTGAATTTTGTATAGATTACTATGCATTTCAGAAAGTGGTACCGTCCATCACTTATGAACTGATCTAGATATAAACTGCTCACTGAAAATTAAGGAGTCTGTAGTCAATACCAGCTTTGATCTGTACTGATTTGCCTGAGAACTGAGCACTATTGCAGTTGTACAGACTGGAAATGATAGAGGAGACGTGGAGCTGTGACAGTGGAGCTGCTTCCAAACAATTTGGTAAGACATAAGAAGTAAATGTATTGAAGTAAAACATATGGAGTACAGTATTGTAGCTGACACACTTATGTTTTTTTTTTCTTGAGTATAATGTAATTGTCCAAAATTACAGGACTTCTTATGGGTATGTTCAAATCAAATTGCTTTTTGTAAAGGACTCAGCTCATTGACTACACTGGACATCTTGTGTCTCCATATTTAAATGGATTTTTGTTTCATTCACTGAATTAAAGAAGGTTACTTAATGCCGTGACTTAATACAGAAGAGAGACACTTTAAAGGTGTAGTTCTCCTTACAGTCAAAAGATGGTAGTACAATTTCTATTCCAAGCAGCCCAGCAACAGAGAGCAATTGCTACGCATCCATTGTTTGCATCTATAGAAAGGGCTTTGGCAACAAAAGAAGGGTGAAAATCCATAGTTGGGATCGCAACAACGAGTTGTTTGGCAGGCAGTGGTTATGACCTTGATCTTCTCTGTTAGTTAGTAATTCTGAATGTGGTCATGATAGCCAGATTTCATTGGCTCTAGCACAGTTTTGGAGTTGTCCAGCATGGACATGTGTAGTAAAGGCTTTAATGAAGGGTTTAGGGAACTGAGAGAGTATGAAATGAAAGTGTCCTCACTGTCTCTGATGCTTTCAATAAAGTCTAAAACAGCAACTGATGTAATTAAAGTAGCGAGTTTAATTAACTACTAATACTAACTACTGACTAGTATAATGTTAATATCAAATTATTTTATGGTGTGGTGCAAGTTGTTCATTGGAAAAAAATGATGCTTTTGTGGAAAACAGTGCTAGAGTTTCCTTAAATAAAAAGGGAGAGAAATCACTATGCATTAACTGCCCAAACAGATTCAAGACAGGCTGTTAATTGAGATCTGTGGGCTCTTGCAATTTCGTTTGTTTTGTGGGAATAAAACCAAATAAGATGCTGATGCTAAAGAAAAGGAACTATTTATCTGTTTTACTCTCTAGTCAACAATGAGATTTAAATCTCATTTTCTCTATAGTGAGTCCCGTTAAAGCAATTACTTGCTTGAGTATACTGCTGATTGTAGCAGTACCTGGAAGACTTATTTCACACAAAGGATGCATGATGTTCTTCAGCAAAGTAGAATCATTTAGGATCTGATGTTCCTAGCACAGAATTACTTAAATGCCTATGATACTGCATCTGAGCTGAGAAAGCAGGAACATGGCTGTACTCTGTGAGTGCAAGAATGGTGGTTGAACGCTTGTGTCCTTGAATCATATGGAGTACCTCTGCACACCCTGAGATGCTATTGTGAATTGGCTTAGAAATAAGACTAATAACTTGAGATCCTAAATTACAGGTGCAATGCTTTTAGATGCTCAGTATCTACTTGAAGAATCCCAGTTCTGCACTGCAGTGCCTGTAAAGATTGTGCTTAGTTCTAACAGGCTAAGCCTGTGCAGGAGAATTAGGCACCCTGTGGGGTCAGTAAAGAGCTTTTAGGCTCAGCATAGAAATACCCAATAGAAAAACAGTGAGCACAGAGCTTTGTCCAAATTTTCTTGCTTTCAGGATCAAAGGTGTGATTTAAAGCCACCCATTAACACATTTTTTCTACCTAGGATTTCCTTATGGATGTCATCTATTGCAGCAGGGCTGTATTCAGAGGAGGCAAAGCAAGTAGTGGTATCTTCTCACTTCTCAGGCTTCAGATTGAAGGGAACAATGAGATATACTGCTGAAAAAGCCGTGATGGGTATGAGAGCATTATTCTGTAAAACCATGCGTTGTTTTTTATTCTGTGATTTTGATCTCAGCCTGGGAGCAGGAGGGAGTCTGCACCTCCTAGAGTTAAAGGGTTAGTTCCAAGCGCTGGGATTATCTGAGATCTGTCTAAATCAATCTGGAAAATGATAGCAGGAAGAGACTCACTTTTGATTCTTTCTCACCAAGCCAGTGCTCACTTCCAGAAATCAAGGAACTCTCTGTATATAGAAAACTACTGCAAAATCTAAGGGAGAGAAATGATACTGCTAACACATCACTGCAGCTTTTTCCTCCCTCTTCCAACAATCTTCATCTGAATCTGCTGTGATTTCTGCAGCATTCTAGTTCTCTCTAGGAATTCATTTTCACAGGCATGACATAGTGTGTGCTTCATAAATTATAAGTGATCCTCTCAAATAGCTGATTTGGACTGGAGTTCTGGAAAAGGTTACTAACCAGTGTTTTGAATAAGTGCTTTCATCATTTCCATTCCACTTGGAACCCCACACACCCAGAAAGCTACTCAATTCATTTTAAATTTGAGGTAAAGCCATAAAGAGGTTTAAATAGCTGAATGCGTTAGTCACATTGGAATATAATTTTCCCAGAGGGTAATTTTGGTTTGTGTGTTTCAACTTATTTCCTTGTATTTAACAAACATAAAGACGTTCCAAGTAAGCAGTGCAGTTTGTGGAAAGCTGCCTTTGGATGTCCCTGGAGTGTAGAGGCATCCATTTCAGGTCAGAACTACTAGGGAACAAATGGGCACAGCAAGCAACAAAGTGTCTCCATGCTGACTTGATGAAGCAGAAGAGCTAAAGGTAATTTACTTTTTTTTTAATTATTTTTTTTTTAGCTCCCTGAGCTGAAAGGGCTAAGTGGAGATCTCGATCATGAGTGCTGGTTATGGTGATGGCATTGCATAATCCCTGTGTTTTGTAGTTAGAGGTACTAAAATGCAGGGAGAATGGGGAATGTGGACAAGGAAAAGACCAAATTGTGACACCAATGGCTCATTTGTTTTCCAAATAACTGTTTGACTTCCTTTTTACAGATATATATTCCCCTGTGTATACCAATACCTCAGTTCCACCTGCTGTCTTGTAGTAGCAGTAAGAAAACCGAAAAATCTAATGATAAAGGCATCCTGCAGACAGGATGCTGCGTGTGCTGTGTTCAAGAGGCTTTTGGTAGAGATAACCTCATTAAAACACATCCAGATGTGTTTGAAATTATGAATAGCTGTTAAAGACAGAACCTGCAGCATTGGAAAAGAATCATATGAGCAACTCGAAAACTGTGAGACAGCTAAGAAGTTGTGCTCTGCTTTTTGGATGCATTACTCTCTGGGTATGTGACAACTTCAACAGCCCTTTTTCCTCTTCTGAACTTATGCTGATAGATGCAAACCAGAAGGAAACACATTTTTTTGACTGAATTCAGAACACTGTTCTATGGAAGTTTGCAGGATTGTTTCCCACTTTTTGATTATAATGTTAACTCTTATGTATCTGTTTTTCCTGCATTTCTGGATAAAGTACTGAGGTGTGGATAAAGCTTTCACCTTCACTTCTACACCACTAGAACTCTAAAACTTCATAGTGTAAATGGCAAATTTTACTCTTCCGTTTGTTGTTACCTTAATGTAGCCTCCTCTGCTGTAGCTGTATAGACCCAGATTCTTTCTACTGTATCTGTTCTGTGTGTACAAATAAGATCACAATCAATGGCTAAAAATCTTCTTTTGATGTTGTGGAGCCTTTTAAAAATTTGTGTGAATGCATTTGATTCCATATGTATTTTATTTGGATAGAATGGGTCCAGAAAGAGTCAAGTAAAACAATGTTAAGTGGCAGCATTTTGGATTGGAACTTTTAATTTGGTCTAGTGATATAAGGGAAAACTTGGAAGCATTTGAAGTATTTTGGATTGAAAAGGGAAATTTTATCCTACAGTCTGTGATTAGAAACTTGTGGATCTATCACTCTGTAAAGCAAGGAGAATCATCAGGTTACAAGTAGATAGTAGATCTAGGAAGCAGTTTTAGGTCCAATACAACATCTCCACAAGCACAGAGAACTCTGAGGACCCTAGTTATTGACATTCTGATATAATAATACTTGACCCTGTAAATGGGGGACCGTTCTCAAATATTTCTTGGGGAATAAAAAAAAAAAGATCCAGAATGATGGGAACTGTACCTTTGTATAGGAAAAAAGATAAAGCATCCTGAGTTCAGGGCTGAACTGTTAAGTTCCCACTTCAACCTTTTGTAGGTCTCTTGATTTTTCTACATCATTCAGCCCCCTTAGGAATAAACAGACTTCTGTTTAGCAATTCACAGGATTTGTCTGAGGTGAAGAACCTTGTTTAGAGATGGCACCTCGCATGTTACATCGTCATAACATGTAATTTCACAGAGCAGTCTATGTTCCACTCTCCAGGCAGTTGAACATCATCTCTGCATCTCACCCTAGGGAGTGAGTAGTTCATTGGCCATGTCATGCAATCATATCACAAAAACCTTGGGGACTGTCAGTGTTTAATCTGCCCTTAATGAAGCCTGCCAGATCAGCTTACACTGTTTGTCACTATTTTCTGGCCTGGTTGCCGGAGCCTTGGCAATGATTTCTGCTTCTAAAACAGGGAAAGAAATAGGCAGGCCTGCAGCTGGGAGCATTAACTGAAACTGAAATCCATGAGAAACCCAGGCAGAAATCCACCTTTGATCTGTTTCCTGTGTGTTCTAGGCTAGATGAAATCAGATTAGTTTTAATCCCCATAATGACCGTTTCCTTGGCTGAACTCAGGCAAAATCCAAGCAGGGACTGAGGTCAGAGGTAGGGCCTGCCCACTCTCTGGGGTAGACTAGGGTTCAGGAACCGCTGGTCTGGAAAAGTCCCACAGTAGAGTGCAGCTTTGTGCACAGCACTATAGCTTGTTGGTGACCATGCACAGGGCCGGATTGTCTCAGTTTCTGCACTGAGCTCCCCAGCATTGAGGCTATGAGTCGGTATGCAGATCCCTGCCAGCTCAGGTGCCCCTGTTCCCACATTGTAGACATGGCCTCAAGTACCTAATAGCCACCTTAAACACTTCCGGCAGAAATGTAGGTCTTCAAAACCTGCCACGTAACCCAGGTGTCTGGAGATGCTAAACAGCAGAAACTGGGCATCTCTCTCATACCTAGACACGTCAGGGCCGTCACAGAAGACACTCTGTGCCTGTCCTCTCTGAAAGCAGTTTGTCTGACAGAGCTCCGAAAACACCTGTTGAACCCCAGCAAAACAGCTCCTGCTGTCAGGGACCCAGAAACCTGGTACTACTCCTGATGAGCATCCAATAACTAAAGCAGAGACTGGACTTGCCAGGTTAGTGCCTTAACCAACAGCCTGACTACTAGGTTACATGGTGGTCTTTGTTCCCTCCTTCACTCCTTTCATTATTTACTAGTAGCTGGACAGCTGTTTCAGGAAGATTCCTACCTTAGAATAACCTAAAATATATCGTTAAAGAAAGGGAATGTTGGTTAAACTTTCATCTGGGTGCTAGTAGAGTTGAGACACATTCTCTCATCCACATTCTCTCATCTTTGAGTATTGTGATTGCGTCCCATCTCTTTGTCAGTCAACTTTTGTGAGAAAGGGTACAGGTAGGCAGTTAATTCCAGGTAGTGGCTGTGTATGAATCCCAGTTGGAGATGGGCATTTTCCTGCAACCCAGATGAGGATACCAAGTTCATGGAGAGAGTGTAAGGTCTCTTTCTTGGCTTTTCCCATTAGTTATGTTAGGCAGCTCTGTGCTAGTGTGCTGGCTTTTGTGGGTGTCATTCCTGGAAATCTGCCACCTGTAAGGCACCTTGCAGTTAGGATCTGGCAGCCCTGCCTGTGTCTCTTTGTAAACCTGTCTCCCCCTTTATTTATTGCTAAGATTTTTTCCCCCCCATCCAAATCATGCCAATCGAAGTAGATAGAAAGAAGGACCTTTTCTCTGTAATACAGGAGATGATTTCCATAGGAGGAAAGAGACTGCTGTATCAAAAGCAATACAAACCTGATATAATACCAGGGTATTGACTGTTTAAGTAGTTTGTCTATTTAAAAGCCTAGCATGGAGTTAATTAAGGTGATGTGTGGACTAAAAATTTCTTTGGAATAAGTAATGTAATATTGTACAAAGGTTTCTGTTGACACTTCTCTCTACCTTTGAGGAAGGCCATATATAATATTGAGTTACTAATATAGGTTTTCGTAAGCTTGATGTAATGAGATGGGAAGAGATGTTGGAAACATAATAAATACTGCTGGAATGGGTAGATACCATTTTAGATGACCACTGAAAGTCTGCGTTTCTCAGCTGTGTGTTAGGCTGTAGGATTGCTATCATGTTCAGTGACATGTGCCAAACAGCGTCCATGTTGTAACAGCTCAATTACATGTTTTCTGAGTCTCTTTGCGAAGAGACAATTATTGCAGATCCAGAGCTGTCAAGAGAAGTTTGTAGTCCCAGAGTGAGCTAACTCTGTGCTGGAAGGAAACTAACAGCAAGTTCACAAGTTACAGCTGCATCTCTGCGTGCCTGCGTCCTGCTGTGAATGTAAATTTTTCTTTTGTTAGTCTAACTGCCTTCTCAGCAGTATCTCAGCCAGGTCACTTAGTGTGATCAGAAATCTGTGCAGTTTGAGATCCTCAGGTAGCTAAAGAAAGAATTTAGAGAAAGAAATAAGTGCTGCAATGTTCCTTCTTAGGTTAACTTACTGGGAGTACACTGGTAGTAGTGAGATGCCTGTTTCTGAGCTTGATGCCCAAATACCCCATCCTATGCATGAGGAAGCAGCAGGTGTCTATGAATTGTTTATTTGCATAGGTAAATGGTGATGGATCCAAGTTCATGCTGCCTTTGTGCTGAGCTGACCAGTTATTATTTAACTTGGTCTAGAAGCCACGTAACCAATAATAATTGGTTATTATTCTGTGATGGGAGAATTGGTACAGCTATGAGAATTAGTTGAGTTTTCTCATTCTATGTAAGATGTTTGCTTTTTTTTTTCTTCATTTCTTTACCCTCTTTAGTTATAATATTAATTTCTCAATTTGCCCCTCTTGCTGTCTTTGTGCAACGTATTCTTAGAAGTTCAAGGTTTTACATAGCAAAATGTCACAATGACGTGAATTTAAGGGACAGTTTAGCTCTTTCTAATTTGCTCACAGGGTATTTTCAATTTTATTGCTTTTCTTTTGAGTATATTTTCTTTCCTAGGGCACTAAATATGTGTTTCATTAGACATTGTCTAATTATTATGTGATTTTGTACGTAGGATTAATTTGGAAGGGTGATGAAAATGTTTTCTAATTTCCTTTTTTTTTTTTTAGTTTTGCAAGGAAAAAGGTTGTTTGTAATACACTGGTGGTTGTGTCCTGTGGATAGAACATGAGATCAGAGGTTCAAAGATCAAATGTCAGAGAAGCCTGACTCCTGTGTAATATTTGACTGTATATGAAGCTTTTATGATTTATCCAATATCACAGTCACATAAGGTGCAGAGAATGTCCTGGTGGTGGTGAACTTTGTCAAATCCATTTGAAATTAACACGATGCATCAAACTTCCTTTGTTTTTCTCCGTAAAAGAGAAATAATGTTTAATACTTTCACATCTTCATAGAACGCTTGAGTTTTGGAAGAAGAAAAAAAAAATACCAGCCAATCTGTCAGTACGATTGTCAAAGTAGGTGTATATTGTGTAAGTCAGTTTGGGTATTCAATGCAATCCATGGAGCAGTTTTCTTCTTTAGTTTAAAAGTCAAACTTTTCCCAGTCAGGGAAATCCCTTTGCATGCATTTGTCTTATGCATGTCCCAGTTGCTTGTGTCACCAGCGGCTTTTTAGTGAAATCTTGCTCTTGGTTCTTGAACACCTGCTTGGAGAAGCAACATCCCAATCAACACCTTGCCTTCAGGCAGCACGGGTTGTCTCAACTACACAAGACAAAGCTGTGGGGTTTGAATCAATGCTTCCTTCCTGCCTTATCCCATCTGGGACATCTTGTCTCCCTTTGTACAGTGCAGTGCAGGAGGACCTTACTTAAATTTTGGGGAAATACTCTGTAGGCTGTGTGCTCTCTCTTGTTCATCTTCTGAGTAGGCATAGAGGAGAAAAATCAATCCCCATGTATATTAGTGCATTTTATGCTAATAAAAGTTGCTAGATTGACAGGTAAGGAGAGATTGTGATCCACTGAGTCACAACCCTGATACCTCAAAGATAGGCTTTTGCTCATGTTTCCCCAACAAGATTCTTCAAACTGAGATCTCTCATTTTGTGTAAATCTATAGCTCTGATTTCCTAATCATATGATTTGTGGTTTTTCTTAACACTAAAAGGGCTATCCGCAGGTGTGGCTGGAGGGGAGACATCACCTACCTGCTTCACAGGGGTCACTAAACATCTGTTACATGACCACTGTTTCATGTCATTCCCAACCCAGGCAAGTCTTCAGCTGCTGAATTAGAAGCCTGCACAGCCCCATTACCAGGGCCCTCACCTTCCCATCTCCCAAATGCGATCGGATAATCTGTCCTCCCTGTGATGGCTGTGGACAGGTTCGTCTCCTCCCAGCTGAGAGGAAAGCCATGTAAACAGCAATTTGCTTTCTCTCTTTCTGCTTCACTGCACACTATGCCTCACTGACTCGTACAGCTCCTTCCAGGCACTTCCTCGAGTTTTAATGTAGCACAGTCTCATAATGTCTAATGAGCGACTTTGAAGCTGATATTTCAGTTCTGAATGTAGTAGATGTAGTGAGATCCCTGTTGCTGGAAGAATAAATAAACAGAAAAAAAAACAACTCTACACTTTAATGTGCAGTATTGATTGCTACATTGAGCCATAATGTCAACTAAATGCCTCCCTTTCTCCTTGCTTCCCACAAATGCACAATAATAGACCTCGTTTACTGGAATTTAGAAATTATTTTGTCTTTGTGAGTGGTGCTGTGACAGTGCCCACTACATTCTCATTTAATTTGTAATATCATTTGTATATTTCGTATTTCTGATACACTTTTTAGATAACTATATTTCTTGCCCCCAAAACTAATCAGCACTAATTTTATAATGAGAATTTCAGTGTTACCTTGTTATTAAAAAGAATCTAGGCCATATGCATTATGTAAGGTTGCCATAGGAACAGTTTCTCTGAGGGGAAAACCGACTGTCCGTAGTTTCCACAGAAACCACTCCCTGCTGAGACAGGTGCCTCCAAGGGAAGTGAAGGGAATATAAATGAGAGAGAAAGAGACGCACACAGCTGTCATACGATCTCTGCAGCATCCCCACATTCCTGCAAATTCATTTCTGGGTTTATTTTTAGTCTGTAGTTTTTGCCTGTATGTCTGGCACCTTGTCTTGGCATGTAAACTCTGCCCATCCCTCCCTCACCTGGAACTGGTTTTGCAGATGGAGGTCCGGAAATGCTCCACCTTGGCAGTGAACTGACCACATCTGATAAGAGAGTCCAGTGCTCTGGGGACCACAGTGCATGGGAGGATTTAAATGGTAAATGAGAACTTTCCCCCTTTTATTAATTCCGTTTTTCTGAAAGAAGTCAGCAAAAGCAGATTTGGAAATAATTCCTTCTGGAGAGGAGTCAGCTATCTCGACTAATTTGTCAGTTAATGGTTTTGTTGTTTTTGGGTACCAGCATCTGATGATAGGAAAAATGTGTGATGAAAGGTCAGGAGTTAATTCCTTTTTGCAACATCAGTTCCTAGGATTTGTTAAGTGAGGAAAAAAGGAGCCATTTCTTTTAATATGCTTTAATGTCACTGAAAGCAAGTATGGATTCGCATTTCTGAAATCCTTTGGCACATTTCTTCACAAATAGTGTTGATCTGTTTTATTTTTTTTCTTCAAGGGAAATAAAACCATGACATTCATTCAAGGCTTAGTGTGGCCATAGCTACAGATTAACACGCTGGCTACTTCATCTTCATCCTGTCATCTCTCTGCTGCTTTATGGGGAAAGCAGGCTGACATGGTTATTAAATCTGGCAGCTGTGTTGTATGCACATGGGAAGCAAGTAGAGCACAGCATATAGAAAATGAGTAGCTTTCAGATAACTGCCTTCTTTTCACTGCTACGAGGCTTGAAAGGCAGCCTAAAAAGCTCCTTCTCCTCTTTGTAATCGCCAGTTGTTGGATCAGTGTGCAAATATTGCAAATACAGTTGCAAATGTAAGTATTCCTTGCCTGTGTGCTGCTTTCAGATTGCTAATTAGGGTTTCTACCTTGGTGTTCTGCTTGAAAAAGCAGAGAGATGAAAGCTGAAAACATCCTGACAGGGAATGCTTCTATGCAGTGTTGTTTCAGCTTTCAGTGGAAGAGCTACTGAGGGAATGGGATGCATGAAAGCTTTCCAGAACAAATAGTTTGCAGTTGTGTTTGTTGATTTTGGGGATATCTGCTTGCCGCTTTGTCTCCGAGGGAAGAACCCAAGCAAATGCAGGGGGTGCTTCTAGATAGATGGTTTTCTGTTAGATAATATTAGATATGCAGTGGGAATGATACCTCAGTATTAATAGGCTGCTTGTGAACACGTAGGAGAGAAATCTGCCGTGGTATTTTTCACCTCGAATCTTTTCTTTGAAAATCCAAAAATGCAGAACTGGACTTCTCATTAAGAAACTCAGCAGTACCTTATTATCGGAAGCGCAAATAGTCATCATAAGGGGCACCAGTAAGTCTGCATCTGGCCTGATAAGAACAATGAACGTAGCACGGTGAGCGATGCATGTTTTTCACCAATCTCACTCTATTTGTACGTGAAGAGGATCTTTATCTGCTATGTTGCATGAAGGCAGGATGGTAAGGTTGTTGGGAAGTAGAGGAGTTGCAGGTTTTTTGGTGTCACGGTAATACTGTAAAGAAGAGAATTGGTATTTGTTGAGTGTTTTTTTGATCTTTTAGCACTGAAGAAACAGCATCCTGTTTTTTAGCTTCCTTTCTAGTTCAAAGCTTCTGTCGTACCATTGTCCTATTGAGTTTATGGCTAGTGAATTCATATTATGCCGTGAACAAAATCTGCTTATTGGAAACAGCAATCAGTGAGAAGTATAAATGTCAGGTAATTGCATGAGAAATGCAGGCTATAGCCAGTTTGTCTGAGATGCCATGTCATGTTTCTTGCTTTATTTACAGGACTTGTTGTTTCTTAGGGACTGCTTTGATACTGTAAACTTTTTATGAACCTTGTGAAAAAGTCATGATAACAGTTAACAGGTGTGACTGCCGTTAAGTGACTAGGGAGAGAGTATGTTGCATTGTTTGGTGCAAGGAGAGAACTAAACATATTCACAGTATTACTGTCTCTATAATGCTGTTATAATACAGGTTATATGCTTGGTCCATTTGTTGTTTAGAAGCTGTTTTTGCAGTATTTCAGCTTCATCTTACAGGTGTATACATAGAAATGCCTGTCTTCGTTGTAGGAACTGAAAGGTGATTTTGGAGCTTCTCTTCCTGTTGTCCTCAACGCGTACCCTACTCCCACCCTCCCCGTACACAGTTAGAAATTAATAGCTTCCCAGAAACAGCTTTGAAAACGGTCATTTTTGATAACAGCCGTGGAGCTAATCTTCCCAAGCTTGAGTGGCAGCAAGCCAACTGCTGAGACAAGTGGTGACCTTTTAGGACAATGTCTCTCACAAAAATGTCAAAATGTTAAAATGGCAGACATCAAATGCCATGTGTGCAGGGAAGGGGTGTCAGCTGGCAGGCTTTCAGCTGAAGGCAGTTAATCCACTGCTTGCCTGGATTAAATATGGAAAGCCCCTGCCTAAGTCTATAAAATGTAGAGAAATAATTTATGTGTGTCCTGAATCATTTCAGATTTGAGACATGGATGAAAAATCTCAGGTGTTTTTTTTTAAATCTGCTCTGGCATCTTCCTGACAGATATCAGAAAAGCAGCCTTTTTACACTCTGCACTTCGAATCATATACCAGTTTTTCTCCCAGATCTCATCCACGATGTAAATTGATCTTGATGAAGCCTAAGCAGTGTTCATTGATGTGCATGCAGCTGGATGCTGAAATGCTGAAAGTGTGTGCATTGACTTTTAGGCATATGCTCACTGAATGTTAAACAATCCCCTGCAGTTCTTGATGCTGCAGCCCTGAGCTGAAACCTCATTTGTAATTATGTACACTGATGCTTTGTAGCTTTCTTTGAAAGCAGTGAAGTCTGACCATTCCCATGCTTTCTGGTGTGTCAGCCTCTTGGAGATACCTTTACCCCTGGTAAACAGCACAGAACCAGATCAGTGATGCTGATTGCCAGCATTGTAGGTGTGTCATCCCCCCTGCGTATTTCAGGGAGGTGTGGGAGGTGCGAAACTACCCAATCCTTTACCTTGGCCTGTAGGAAAGCAGTATGTGTGGTTGGAAACTAACCAACTATCCTGTTCACCTTTTGGTTGACCTCACTTGGAGAATAAGAAAGGTTAATCCAGCGACTGTATCAGGCCAGTCTTGTCTGGCCAGTTTGCAACTGGCCACAGTTGAAGAGAATTTTCAGCGTTCTCTATGCAAAACACAGGGTGCACTGCCAACACAGGTAACCCCTGCAAAGCAGTCAATGACCAGAGATTTTCTTTCCAGTCATTATTATGATCACTCCTGTTTCCTAATTCCCTACACGAAGAATTATGAAGCACATGAGGTAGGTAAGGACAAATTTCCTTGAATGTATTTCCTCCCTCTTTTCTGTTTCTCCCTCCCACCTGTCTTCTAATTTCTATCTGCTTTTCCACAAGCACTTCCATGATTTGTGATTTACCAAGACTTAGAAATCTGTCTGGAAGGAGAGCATTATGCTTATCTAGCTGAGGAATAAAAAGGAAATTGATGTACTGGTTAATGTAACCAATCACAACAAAGCTACCTACGATGAATTTTGGATTTTGATTTTCAAACAGCAAGTCACATGTAGTTACAGTCTATTTAGTCATCCATGATAATGTCAAAGGACAGATTAAAAAAAAAAAAGATGCTGCTGTTCTTCCGTGGACTTTGCGTGAAGAAGAAATCTGAGGAAAGTAATTGGGTATGTTCATTCAGTTATAATTTGTTTTTAATCCAATTATACAGGGCTTGTTTGTTTCCTAAAAACCCATCCAGTGTCATATCAATTCGTTAAACGTTATCAGTCATTACACCTGATATGAAATTCTGATCACAGCAATGGCATTTTCACTTTATTCTGCATATTAGATTATTACTCTGTTATTTCTGTATCATCCAGGAACACTCTTATTGGAATATCACTGAGCTAGGTACTGTATAGAAACAGAAGGTAATCCTTGGACTTAGATTACTTACAAGCTATTGTAAAAATAAAGCGAAAGCTTAGCCATGAGAGAAAGAAGAAGCAAATATTTTAACTATATGTGATCCAGATGTCAAATCTTATACAACCAGTTTTCATGTTTGTCTTTTTATCTGAAGTCAGAATACAGATGTCAGTAATATGCTGAAACTGAATTGGTCATGAGGATGCCAGAGTTTTGCCTAGATATGACTTAAAATTGCATGTAATTAAAATAAGAAAATGTATACTTACTGTGACCTTGTTTCAAAGCTGTCATACTGATTCACATGGAATATCTCCCTTAGGCTGTTAGAGTTTAGCTATGAAGTTAATGAAGTTATTAATTGAAATTAACTCCACTGACCAAAGCATGACTACAATTTCAAGTAGTTGTAGACCAATGATGAAGATTCCCCTTAAAATCATTAAGACGCTATTTTATTATTGACTTTAGTAATTACTAAGTTAATAATGTTGATGATAACCTTAATTACTAGGGCAATAATATTCATTATTAAGTTTAATGAAGCATGTTTACCTGCAGTTACTTACAGGATCTAAATTTCAATGTTAATTATTGCAATGAAACAGCAGCAACATGACACTTGGCCGTCAGATGGTCATTGACTCATCATGGATCATGTACTGTGAACAGTGGGGTTCATAATATCTGTGTTTTCTATAAAGCCAATTTTTCCTGTCTTTCTGCTCCTCGCCCATTTTACAAGTAGATTCCAGGATAAGTCACACATCTGTTAACATCACCTTTTCTGCTATGTTTGTTTGAAGGGTATGGTGTAAGGTAGGCAGTGTTTTTTATACCCATAAACTAGAACTGAATCTGCCATCTGAAATAAGTCAGAAATACCCATATGATAATATGCTATTCCACTGAGAAGGTATTTCATTTATTCAGTTTGTACAATCTTCAGATCATCCTTCATGAAGCAAGTCTGTAGCACATGAATGCAAGCTACAGCTTAACTGAGCAATCTAACTGACATAACTGAGCAAAATTGTGTAATTCTTTCTGGACATTTATATTGTGCATATGATTTCTAGTTGCCATTTTTAGTATGAGGGCATGAACCTAGTTGTATATGCAGGACTGAAAATTCTAAAGAATCCCAGAGGGTCAAACCGCAGTTGGAAAACTTCAGTACCTTGAATTTGATTTTTTTTTTTTTTAATTTATTTCAGGTTGAAACTATGCTTTGCAATAATATCTTCTTCTGTATTGACACTGCAACTTGTATAACTATATTACTGTGTTATATAACTATGTTATCATAAACGTACACAAAGCTAACAGTGGGCATTAGTATGGGCCAAAATTTAAATATATTCTGACAGTGGTACTGTTGTTCCTTCCATAAAGCAGTTACAGGAATCTAAACGAATGGAAGCTGCTGAACGTGAAAGGTTATTGTACTCATCAAATGTCTTTTTTTTTTTCCTTGAATGCAGGGAACAATGAATAAAACAATTCTGAAAGATTATTTGCAAGCATGCAATTATCTAGTTTGATCTGAATGGATAAAGTAGTATCTTATCAGTCTGGTTTGCTAGTACTTTGAAAGGATTTTGCAGAACTCATTAGTTCAGGAGTATTAGGACAGGTGCCTTTTTTTTTTTTTTTTTTTTTTTTTTGAGACAATACTATGATTCCCAAAGGGATAAGCTAGAATGTCAAAGGCAAAATAATTTATCCCCAGGAGTGGTGTGGATTACTGTTAAGAAGTTTCTGAAATCCTGTCCTATCATTCACATATTTCAAAGCATTACTAAAAGTAATGACCTGATTTTAAAGATGGTAGATGAGAAATAACCACATCACTGCAGCTTGTTTGCCATTTAGAAAGATGATTAGTCTTAATTTTTAAAGGCTTCAGCTCTTTTTAGTTGCCTTTACAAAGACATTCCAAAAAGTTAAATACTGACTGGTCTGAGGTGTTTTTTTCCTGATTCAGTGGGAATTCAATCAAGGGGCCTTTCTTAAGAACCGAGAGGGTCTATAGACTAAAAGTGAGCTTTCTCTGCATTGTTACAAACCTGCTTCCATTCTTTGCTGGATGGAAATAAGTTCATTAAAATATAGCTCTGGTTCTGCCTCAGCAGAGTGTAGAAAAATAATTCCTCCTGTGCACCAGGGCTAGGTTTTGTTTTGTTTTTAAAAGAGGAGGTTGGTATTGACTCCTTTGACACTGAGTTCTTTCCTGCTGACATATCTGAATCCATAGGCTGTTACAACTTTCTTATAGTATGTGTAGCCCTCGAACGGATTTTAAATTAGCCATTAGTTTATGCTGAGGCATTAGGTAAGTCCTATGTAAAAGCAAACCAATGAGTCTGAAAACTGATTAAAGAATTAAATCATCTAACACCCAAATTATTTTAATATGCTGGAGTTCCTAGGGCAATACGCATATTAACCTTGAGCCAAGATGTAGCCATCCTACAGGTGAACGTAACTCAATACTGAATATTCTCATGGCAAAATTTTACCCTGAAGGGGATTCCAACCATCATACTGTTCCACCCAGTAGGATGGCCAAAGTACCCTTTTATTTACAAAATGATGGCTGTGCAATTTAAGATGCAAAACAATGAACTTGTTCAGCTTATTTTGTTTTTAAGAGCATGCTGAGAGTTAACAGCGGGGCTTATAACATGGATGGCTTTGTATGGTGCTAATAATAAACACCATAGTATGGACAACAAAGACCTAGAAATCAATAATTATTGATGAGAAAAGTCATTATTCTCATGGTAATTACTAGGAGACTCGTGATGGTTTGCTTTGATTCTGACCTTGGTTCTTCATGCACTGAAGTAATTGCAGCTAATTCCTTTTTTCCAGAAATGTTAATTTCTTGTTCCATGTCAGACAGTGTAGGCAAGGGAGGACCACAATGGAAAACGCTGTTATTCTTACATTTTGGGAATTATCAGTTTACCCTCTTGGGGCAACGAAAGGTCACATCATTGTTTTCAGGTGATGTTTTTTAAACAACAGGTCTGTCCTTAAGTTTTCTGAAGAAAGCACAAAAGTTTTTTTTCATTGCTTGCTTTGAAGATATGAGGGCAGTCAGACGCATAGGGGATCTCACCTGATTGTACGTCCTGTGGAGGGCTAAAAGAAGAAAGCTCTGTGATGCTCCTTGATCCTCAACTGGCTAGCCCTTGGAGAAATTGGAGTGGGTGTTAAGCAACCCTGATTTATGGAACTGGGAAAAGGTTGTTTAGATCTTTCAGCAGCAGAGACCCCCTACTAATTTGACCCTATCTTCTGAAAAGCCTTTTCCTTTAAATATACTTCCCCTCTATCTGTTGCTGAGGAAAGTTTGAGTATGGCCAGAGCAAGAAGTGGCACAACATCACTGTGTTGTCAGCTGTGCTTGTGGTGAGCTATCCAAATAAAGGTATTTGCTATTAGTAAGGAGAACTCGAGAGAGCTCTTCAACTGATTGCTTCAATCAGGTGTGGAGATTAAAAGTTGTTGCAGGGGTGTCTGTCACACTGTAATTCTCTGGGTCAGTGGGGTGTCATCTCTTTACAGGACTGTCTGTGAATGGATGTGTGTACAAAGAAGTCCATAGTAGTTTGTTTATCTACTGATTCAGAGCAGATGCTCAAATAGCACAACTTTTTATGAAGGAGGAATTGATAAAGAGTGCAGCTGGGATGTGGTTGGTACAAGAAACTCCATCCATCATTTTCCGAAAGACACAATGAATGGCTTAATTGTTGCTGCTAACAATTGTTGGCCATTTTATTTGCTATAGAAAACGTATGATCCCACTAAGAGCCAACTCAGAGAAATACAGTGACAGAGGAGTCTTTTTTCCATTCATTTGACTTCATTCACTGCGCAGATTCCCTCTGGACCAAGACCTTTGAATACTGCTCACCTGCAGAGGAGAGAGCCAGCAGCTCACATCTTGTCCACCGCGAGTGAGGTCCTGAGATGCCTAACATAGCTCTAAATGGGGAAGAAACAGACCTGACAGTAAGGAAATAGTGTTAGTACAACATGCAAGAAAACAAACAAAAACAACTATTTCATGCTGGGAAATCTGTGTACAGTAATATGTAAAGTTACTACCTTCTGAGAGAGCCCCCCATGGGAATACTTCTCCTCATATCAAAGAGTTTCCTTCAGAGTCTTGCAAATGTAATCTGCCCTCTTCTGTGTAACTGGGTTCAGCGTGTCTTGTTTCGTATCTTCCTCGGTTGCAAGGCTTATATATAAGGCTATCTCTGGTGCAACCTTTTATGTAAATTTTACTTCAGTATTGACATCTCTAGAGGACTTCACAAAACATTTGATGTTTGTCTTTCTTTTTTGGAACAAAATGATTACCTGAATTTTTTTTTATTATTTTTATGTTTACATGTTAACAGTCTCCTGTTTTTTTCTGGCTGACTTGTGCTTTTTTGATGTCTTTAACCTGTCTTTAAAATGGCCAAGAAATATAGCTTTAAAGTAAGTCCATTAATTCAAACAATTGCTTAATTTTAGCAATTATCAATGCCTCTTTCTGCGAGATCTCTTTCAGCTTGAGTCAGAAAGCAACCAAGAGCAAACAATCAGTTCTAAGCAAGAAGCCTCTTTTAAACATGCCACATGGCTGATCTCGACAAACATGCAGAGAAGCACAAGTGAATACACAGAAATTCTCAAGGCCTGCTGTTCATCCAGACTCTGGGTACTGTGCAGTATTGCCTCACAACACATTTTGTTCCTTGCATGCAAATAGACTGCAGTGTGCAAGCTATAATTTAATCCATGCCACAGACAAGGTCAACACAAAGGCCCTGGTAGGGCACTGGGCTGTAGTCAGGCAGCTGTGACTGTTTTAACAGAAATCAGGGAGTCCTTGCTCAAGGAATGAGGCAATATATTCAGTACTTTTAGAGCAAGAAGTGCACTAAGACCAAATGCTGAAAGAAACACTTTAAAAAAATATTATTTTAGTGGCAGTTAAAAAAAAAAAAAGATTGAGGGGGAACTGATTTCCTATTACTGTAAAAAACATCATAGTGTTGCTGGATCTAAGTTATAGATAGTTTATTTTTTTTTCTCATTCTGCATATCTTCAGAGAGCCTTTACTAATGTAGATAGCATTGGAATTGCTTTTGCATGTACATTTTTCTTTACTTATTTGCTTAAGATAGAATACACGATATCACCAGTTTTCTTAGTTGGCTGGCTAGTATTTCAAACACTTTGTTCCTGCCCCAATGTAACATTAGCAAGCAATCTACCTGGACATATCTAGACACTATTGTTGACAAATAAAAAGCTACCTAGTTGATTTTAGAATCACACTGAATAAAAAATTAAGTATGTTTAATTTTCAGGCATGTTCTTTGTATTTCATATTGGTTATAAGTATGTTCTTATGTGGATTTTCCTCCATAACTTACAGTTGCTGTGTCAAAATACACTCTCATACAACCATTTTCTTATGGAGAATGTTTTAAATGCTTGCAGATCTCTAACAAAATATATATTTCTGGAGCATTTCATCATTCCATGAATCTCATTTCTTGTCAAAACAGTGAGACTGTACCAAATGGGGCTACATTCTCCTGGTGTGCATTAATTTAGTAGTTTTGCTTGAGTTTTATCAACCATTTAGGAATTTGTGATGGCATTGCTGCTTTCACTCTGCAGTTATCCATTCGTCTATAGACTTGTTTGTTATTCTTGCCTTTAACATTGCCTTTAACAATCTTAGTATGCTCAGTCTGCTAGCATTGTCTTTTATACATTTTTATCCTGGTTCTTGTATGTGTGATTGACAGAAGAAAGCTCTGGGAGTATTTTGACCCCCAGTTCACTTTTCTTAGGCTGCTATAAAATGATATGACTTAACTCCAGGCATGGGGGCAGTTCGGTCCTGATCACATGACAGCTTTAACCATGTGCTGCTTGTTATGTTTTAACCGAGTTCTTCATGGCTGAAGTTTGTAATGTCTTCTGATATTAAGCCCTTCCCTTCTCCTGCTGTTCAGAACACCTTGTATAACAGAGGTTTGCTTGCAGACTAGCATGGTCCTGTTTTTATAGGGAACTGGGTGACCACAAGGAGCCTGACTTGAGAACGCCTGGAAGTCATCAAAAGTTCCCTTTTATGTGACCCAGTTATATGAGGATGCTGAACACTTAGACTGTTGTGTTTGCTTGCTTTCAGGCTTCTGTAAGTACGCACTACCATCTTTTAAAACTATCTTTAAAAGCATTTGTTCATTCAAGTGAATGATTCTGAACTTTTTTGTGCCTCTACAGTTTCATTTCAACTGTTTGAATTATTTAAGTGTTTCCATGCGCTAAGTAACTAACGTGCTCTGTCTCTAGGTTTGCTAGATAGAAAAGGGGATGCAGAAATAAACTGGGTGTAGCATTTTCTTGGTATCCCCCTCACCCAGATTCAATATGTAGACAGCCAACATAAAACAGCTGGGTAGCCTCATTCAAGAAGAGGTAAGCTGCTGATCTTTATTGGGAGTGGGAAGGGATGAAGGGGACGAGCCTCATCTGCACTGTGAGGTGCAGAGCACTCTGGCCGTTATTCAGAGTGTGTGTGTGTGAGGAGAGTTAATTCCTTTTAGTTCCTGGCTAAATCCATGGCTGACCTCATTGATGTGAGAGTGAAATCAGCAGGAGTTCTCATATGCTTGAAAGGAAGGCATGTATTAAAGTGCTTTCTTTGAAACAAGGTCACTGCATTGCTAATTGAGCATTTTTCCTCTGATGGGTAAACACCTCCCCTTCTCTGAGCATCCTTTGCTCTTGTTTGCAGAGGTTTGGTCCTGTGCCAAACAAGTGAGTGCGATATTTATGTCTAAGTTCAAGATAAATAGGTTTTATGATGGGAGCAGGAGCCACTGCTATCTTGAAGGCAGTCTTCTAATTATTCATATCTATTTGTTGCTTAACAGCAAGGTCTTCACAAAGAGTTCTTTTGAATATTTTCCCTGAGTTCATCTGTGTGACCAGGGACATCTCAACCCAGAGAAGTGTGAAGAACAAGCCCGCGTTACAAAGGCCGTACCTAAAATGAGAGATGGCATGTTTTTTCATATCAGTTTTTCTGTTCCAAATATACTGCTTGAAATATTTATACTGTTATCTGGAAAAGCATTCCTGGGAGGTGAATCATTTTGTGTTGTTTGAAATGAGGGTGGATGTATATACTACTGGTGTTAGTGGCTCTCTTTGGAAGTACCTGACACTGAATGTAGGTCTGTTCCAAAAGCAAAACATTTGTCCTTCTGGAGTATATTTGTGAACTCCAAAGCTAATCATAGCTAAGGGGTGTTTTGGCATTGTTTGAAAAATCCCACTAGAAGCAGATGAATCACCCCTGAACACCAGTGGAATTTAAATAGTGTCTAGATTCATTTAGAGAATTTAACAGAGGAGTGACTATAATGTAGTACAGCATAGATCAAAGTAGCTTACAGCCAGCTGGGGTATTGGAGAAATCTGTTTAGGGCAACATAGCGTCCAGCACAGGCTACTTCGCTTATGCTGCTAGACAGAGCTTTCTAGTATTTTGGCAGCATATATAGCAGACAGCTAGACAGCTTAGAGCTAGGTTTGGTATTTTTTGCTACTCTTGACGCAGTGAAGTCTAGCCAAACCTTAAGGCTCAAAAAGTCTCTGGTGAGATGGGAAACTGAGGAACTTAGTCTGCAAGTAAGATAGAGCATATGCAAAGAGTAGTTTATACTTGAAACGTCTCCTCCAAGCTCTGTGAACCACCTCTTACCAGGACAAGGAACCCAGTGAAAACAGGGAGAGAACTTGCACAGAGGGAATATAAGCCTGAAGATTTACAGTGCTCTGTGACTCCAAGGTTAATCATTATCCACAGCACATGTATTTCTGGAGGTGCTTCTCTAGTTATTAGTATATTTGTATTATGTTTGGAATGAGTGACCTTAGAGGTGTCAGGAAAGTTGAAACAAAACTTACAGAAAGACCACATCAGTTGAACTGGATGAAGAAAAATTTCTGGCCTATTCATTTTCATTCTCCATGCACTGATGTTCTCTAACAGTATTTAATTGGCACCCTGATCAACCAGAGAAGGTCAAAATTAGAAGCATTAAATTATCCAGCAAACTCCTGTTGGAAATAAAATCCTGCCATACTAGTTATCCTGTATTTATTGGTTCTGGAAAGATGTCTGTCCTAAATCAATAATGAAAGCAATAAGAATCTGCGTGTCCAGAATTTCTTCAATGAGAGCTTCAAGGTGCTGTAAATGTATCCACACAGTAGTTCTGCGAAATAGATGAGACATAATATTGATATTTTACAGGGGAGTATAAAAGATTAAATCACTAGTCCACATCTAACTAGAACATCAGTGATAATCGGATAGAACAGGAATTATCACAGCTGTTGATGTACATCAGCTATGTAACCTTATTTCTTTCAACACAGTTTCTACTGTGATAAATGCTATTTGTATTTTTGCTTACAGTTTTATAGTAGTGTGCTGCTTTTCCACTCCTGTGCTGTGGAGAAACAAGTCTCTGTGTGCAATTTGGCATTATTTCCACTATTAAGTTCCAGGTGGGTATCTCAGCTTTGATCTGATCCCTGGTGTGGCATTACTGATGGGGAGCTGGCAGAATAGAGGACATCCCAGCAAGCCTTCAGCAGTGCAGGAAGGAGGAGTTGCAGGCCTCATCTTTCTGTGTAGCGAGCCATGAACAGTGATGTGCTGACAGCTGTTGTTTCACTAAATCATTTGGAGCACAGGGATGTTTCCTGTAGTCAGATGTGGCCTCCAGGGGCTAGACATATCCCCAGTGTCTTTTATGGCATTTGCTTGACCTTGTGAGGCACCACAAAAGGGTTAAATAGTTCCACAGTGTGCCCCTTGCTCTCTAATTAGGAAATGGTCCAAGAGCTCAAAGTTCAAAATGCACATGGTCTGAGCTGGGACTAAGCCCAAGTTCCCATTGATTGCAGCCTCATGTGTTAGTGTGCTACATCTGCACATGATCTCTTCCCCTTGCCATTTCCACGATTTCTTTTCCTTTTTAAAAGAAAAGCTGAACAATTCACATACAGAGTTTCACTTCTGTCACCATCCAAAGTCTTTTGTTACTTGAGCTTGTGTGCTTTCTGGGAACAACTTGTGACCCACTTTCGAATTGAAACCAGGCCAGTAAAACATGACAAAAATCTTCCTACTCAACTCCCTTCTGCAGTGTCTGTGGCTACTGCTGGGGAAGCAGGAGAGGACTACTCCTAGTGGAGGCACAGATATGAATTGGTCAGGCTGAGCCTCAGGGGGTCTGGAGCTCCATGTTGGCCTCCTAAGGGGTGAGGGTGACAGGCAAAACGGCATGCAGCTGGGATTGTGTTTTGAGAAGAAAGTGCAGGCTGAATATAGGCTGAGGCCACAAAAAGGGAAAGGGAGAAAAGCAGTTTTACCGAGCAAAGAATAAATGGTATAAAGCCGGGTGCATGGATGGAAGTAGGGAAGAAGACAGACTCAAAATGTTACCCCATGGAGGAGCCTGCAACCTAGGGAGTGGGCAAAGTTAAGTTGTGGTGATTCATATTCCAAATGCTTTCTGTTACCAGATGCAGAATACTTAAATGTTCCCTCCTTTTTTTTTTTTTCCCATCAGAATCTTTCCCCTATCCATTTTTTTCCCCAGTAAACCAAATTATTACTGTTTTCAGAAACCTGCATTTAATGAATATAGTACTGCACTTTCAGTTTGAAAACATTTTATTAAAACATTATAGTGCTTGCTGGAAATCAAGCGGGGGAGGGGGGTCATAGGTGTTTTTGGGATCTTGTGCTGAAGAGTGGTGTGGTTTGGGAGCTCATAGTTTTAGGTCCCACCCCAGAAGGGATGGGGGTTTCTGGGGATGACAGCCAACTTTCTGATTATAAAAAAAGAAGACAGATCCTGTCTCCGCCTCTTTACCTGTCCTGCTTCCAGCCACATGTGATCACTGCTTTCCTTTGCTGCCTCTTGCGCTGTTTGACATGACAGGGAGATGAGTCAGATCATTAACCTGGCTGAAAAACATACCCAGCAAGTGGAATTGGCTCCGTGAGCCATCATACGGCTCCTTGAGCACATGTGAGGGAGGGGGCAGGCCTGTGCAGCTGGCAATCATGGTGAGGAGAGGGGCTGGATGGCCCCTTTGGTAAAAATGAGCTGTTAAATGAGCTTGGCTGTCCTCACATTAGCTGGCACTTGCGTCTGCAACGTTGGCAGTGCTGGTGACAATTCTCCTGCATCATACAAGGCTTAAGGACAAAGAGATAGCTTCATCCTTGGCATAATTCTGTGAGTGGAGTCACAGGAGTTATACCCAGAGTGACTTTGTCTAAAGTCTGCCTTTTCAATATAGTCCACTAAATCAGCTCATTCTTGTTCTCTCTTTTGTTTCTTTATTTGTGGCTACACTGAATTAGCATCTTAAATAAATTGCCATGGGAATCGGAGATGCAATAGCTAGCTTTCTTTCTCTTGTGCATCTACAAACAGTCTTTTCATAGCAGTCTTTTCACAATCTCATGTACAGTGAGCACTTGATCCGTATCCATCAAGGGCTTTTGATACCTATCCTCTCCATTAAAAATCTATCAGCATAAGGTGCATTAAATATGGCATATGGTTGATAGAAAAATTCGAGCACATAAAATTTATATATGTGTATGGAACATCTCTCTTTCTGAAGTTACTTGCAGCCTACTTATTGCTCCTGAGACTCATTCTGATATATTATTTCAATGTTTTGTGATGTGTGGGCTGTAGAAAAGAAAGGGAAATAGATACTGTGATTTGATCAAGCAGGGCATTCTCTGCATAGAGGACAAGGTGGAAAGAAAAGGGCTTTGTAGGAAGAGAGAAGGCTGAAAAGACAGGCCTTGTGGTGAAGAGAGCTGTGGGAGTGGATCAGTAAGAAAGGAGAAACTCTGAAAAGGTCTTGAAGCTCAGGACAAGAAAGCTTGGCTTGCATGGAGATATGTAGGCAGTGTGGCTGGGCTATGAAAGAAAAGATGACCTCAGATGCTGAATTTTCTGGGGAGAACAATGCAGGTGCATTGGGAATGAGATCCAGGCTCAGTAATCAAAATGACTAAAGTAATCAAATACTGTGATCACACAGGAAATTTCAATATTTAAAACATCAAAGAAGAGATCTCTAATAAAATATTGTCCATGTGGCTAGCTTAGAGTTGACTAGGCAACAGACCTGGATAAAGGTATAGGCACTGTACATTATATGCTCGGATGGCAGCTGATGGAGCCGTGCGGTTGCACTAGAATCTCAGATATCACTGAGAAACGTGCCTAGTATGCCTCCCTGTGAAGAAAAACTTGCAAACGTGACCCAGGCACGTTGTGATGCAGCGAAGTGTGCCAGAACTCACGCGCAGCCTGTCAGCAGGAGCCTGAGCGCTGCGATATGCCTGCCCACCCGAACGAGGTGCTATCTTCAGCATCTGCTTTTGCAGGGGGCTCAGCTCCTTTACCAGAGCAGGGGGGCGGGAAATGGCTTGTGCCAAGACTGTAAAGACAGTAATGAATGGAGTGTGATCAGCCTGCTGTAATTTGCTCCCAGAAAAGGATCTGAGAATTAGGAACTGTCAAGGCATTTAATGCAGTATTCCTAAAAGACCGGGTAACATACAGGAACAGAAAGAAGCAGAAGGCTGAAAAATATAAATGCGCAATTACAAAAGTGGAACAGGAGCATGCACCAGCAAACAGTAAAAGCTGTATGAAATATAACAAGTAGGATGCCTTGGGAGCAAGTGAGGAAGATGCTGAGAGAAGAATGAATTAGAAAGGTCAGAGAAAAAACTGCGAAAGCCAAAAAGATGGCATGGCATTTAAGAAGCATTTTAATTATTTCCAAAGCAGAGAAATTTCTCAGACAGACTGGAGTACAAAGCATGATATTCATCTAGGGAGTTGGTATAAGAGACTTGATGAGATTGATTTCAGCAGCAGACAGGCCTCACAGGCAAACTAGAGGCAAAAAAAGTAGGACAGAGCAGGGATGAAACGGGATCAGCAGCTGTAAGCAGGATATTCAATTAAATAGGAACAGTTCAATTCAAACAACAAAGGAGATAAGAACTTGGAGAAACAGGTGTGAGCGTAGACGGCTAAGGCAAGATCAGAAAGAGAAATTTTAGGGAGTACTCGCTTCATGAAGCAGCTCTTCTGTCTCTCTGTTAGATTCACTAAACTGACCTAGATGTATTTGCCTCTGTGCTATGTTGCTTTTTCGTGGAAGGATGGGGGGGTGGGAGGGTGAACAGAAGGGAGGCTCAGCATCTCCACTTTGACCAGCATTATGTTGCTAGATTAGCTTGATTGTCTCACAAAACCTCACCTTGAGGGTGCTGGGGTTGTGACTCTGCCCCGTAGGGAGGAAGATGACCAAAAGAACAAGCAGTGATGATGGAGGTGAAGAGAAGCAATGAAGAGGATCGGTAAAGGCTGGGAGGTCAGGGCCAGAGGGGCAGGGTAATATGCTTGTGACTGACAAGTGAGAAACCACAGTATCAGCAAATGAAACATGTTAGGAAGGATGAGAATGTGAAAAAGAGTGGAGAGAAGAAAAATCAGAGACTTTGCAAGTGAAACTTCTCTATAGCAAATATGGACTGGACTCAGTTTACAGCGTTTGTTTGATTGACCTGAAAGGAACAATACATTGGGGATGCCTGTGGGTTTTGTAAGAGCAATCGCAGCAAGTATGTGTTCTTCCCGAAGTGGCTTATTGATTCTTTTTCCTTCCGCCTTAAGCATTTTACTGCCCAGCAGTAAACTGTCAAGCACTAGTCCTTCCCAGTCAGCCCCTACTGAAGAATGAAACACAATATCTCGAACACCCAGAACGCGGAGCAGCTAATCATTGGCTCGCATTGTGGCCGGCAGGGCCGGCCCGCCTCTTTGGCTTGTGCTGACAAGCTGTTTGTGTTTGTGCAAGGCCACCCTTCAACGCAGCCGCCTGATGGCCATGCTGGGACCAAATGTCTGAATGCTGCAGGGAGCCGGGTCCTCTGATCGGAGCCAGAGTGAGTTTCAGCCTCTCGTACTCCTGCACGGACTCTATGGAACAGCAGTAAGTAGCCTTCTGGCTCATCGTGGCCTTTCTCCTAAGGTTAAGGACATGTTTTAGCAAGGCAGGTAGGCACTGCCATTTACAGAGGTGGCTGTTAGAATGTTTTCCTCTGTCTGATGTAAAAAGGCAGCTACTTTGTATGCAGTGTCATGACTACTAGGATTACACTCTTTCAGTCTCAAATGAGACCTTCCTGGGAGGGCAGAAGTTAATGGGGACACAACCCATTTAAGCTTGCATTTTTAAAATTAAATAAATAAATAGGTAAATAATTAATCAGTATCTAGTTCTTTTTAGCTGCATTTCCATACTTATCATTCAGTTGTGTTTCAAAGCGTAACAGTTTTTGCAATGTCATGAATGGCATTGTGTGAAGTGGCTAGATATGGGGTACTGTTAAATGAATGCTTCCTAAAATGCTGATAGGTGCTGTCATATTCTAAGATATATACCTAGCCCTAGGAAAAACAAAGTCATGTTCAGAGATTTCAGTCCTCTTTGCTGGCTGCTATTAGGAAAAGTTCACAGTTCCACAGAGCAAAAGACTGCAGAGATGGGTTGAGCTTTACTTTTTTTTTGTCTTTAATATTATTTTTGATGTTCAGAATTTTAAATACAATAGTCCGTTTGGGCAGTATTTTTAAATTTAATCCTGCATTGCAAATATTGATGGACTTTTCAGATTCTTTCACCCTTTCCACCTACAGAGAAAATCATAATGATCCTATCAGCTGGATACCATGCAGAATCTCAGACCCACTCTGCCACTGAAGTTTTGTCCAGTCTGTCTAGGTTTCATGTGGTAGCTGATGAGCTCATCTTTCATTCACATTTTATAAATGAAGAAAATAGAGATATGACAGATTAAGTGACTTTGCTATGACCATAGAGCAAAGTATCTATCACTCAGCAGCATATTGCTGAGGCCACTCAAGTATGTTATATCTTTTTCTTCCTTTCATTTATTTTACAAAATTATGTTGGATAATGCTAATGATAATTTCTAGGGATGTCAGTGTATATCTCCCAGGTTTCTGATTGGCCAAGCAGATTGGCTGCTTGTCCAAACTGCTCTGAGCTCAAAACTGAGTGGGAAGCCTCAAGCAGATGAGGCTGCAACAATATTTTTAGTGCTTCCTTCTTCTGAAATAGCTGGAAATGTCCCATATGGCACCACGACAGCACTTCAGTAGTGCCAGGATGGCAGGATGGTCCTTTCTCCAGTGTGGTACTTCAGCTGCCGCCTGAACCAGAAGTGCTTGGATCTGCAGAAATTTCAGCTCGGGCTTGGAGTTCAGAGTACCTGGGGGGGAGAAGCTGTTACTGTAAATAAGCATATTCACTGTATCTATTTTTAAAGTCACAGAACTAATCTTATGTTGAAGTTTCACTCAGATCCTGGTTAGCTTTGAGTCATGCCAAAAAATTAAAATCTTGAGAGACCTGATGAGACCTAATTGTGCCCCGTGTCTGCCCTGCTGCTTGCGTTCTGGGGTAGTGCATTGCTTCTGCAGACAGCCCTAATGCAGTTGTAGACCCTTGGCTTAATGCTCATACTCCCCATAGTGCTTCTAAGGACTGCTTCATTTAATAAGTCTTGAGTTGCAGAGGGTTAATCAAGCAATATTATCTGTGTGAAACAGTGGTTAAGAGATATCTAGAGAGGAACCTGCAAATAAAACTGGCCAAACTGTGGGCGGCTATTGCACTTAGTACATTCTAACTAGAGGGGTCTTGATGCTGACAGAAATTGAGGTTTATTGTTAAAACACTAAAAAGAACAGTTCAGTTCTGAGACTGAACCTCCTCTAAAGCAATAAATAGTGTGAATAAAAGCTAGTTACAGAAATAGGCTGCTTCTGTGTCAGCCTATGAACACAGACTGGAGGTTCTCAGTTACTCTCTCTAAGTAGTAGATAGATACTAAGCCTTGAGAAATAAAGATGAAAATGAAATTGTTTTTTTGTCTATAGATTAAGAGACCTGGATTTCAGTACTTAAGTAAAAATGAAAGCAAAATGGGATACACATCAGGCATAAATGCACACCTAAGAGTTTTTGCTGTGCTTTCACCGTACACAGGAATAATCAATATGCTTACCACAATGTCTGTCTCCCGTCTAAAGAAAGAACTCCCTTGTGCATCACGAGCTCAGCACAACATGGCTTGCTCTGTAGAGGCAGACTGTGCCTGTTTGATTTACATCAGAGTAAACAGGCAGCAGATTAAAACTGATTTGTCTTCCTCCCAGAGAGATAATTTTCAAGATGTATTCACAGGGGTTGCTAAAACAGGGCACTGAATCAACATCCTTCATTAAAAAAAAAAAAAAGAAACTGACTACTGTGAACAGCATATACTATAATTGTACTTTCTGATTCTGAGATGATAGGCAGTGTGTGGAAACAAAATGATTTACTAATACTCATTAACTCAGCTTTCAGATAACCGAGGAAGCAGATTAGCATATCGTCCTCAATCTACGAAAGGGGGAAATGAAGTCTGCAAGAAAGTTGGAAATAGAACTAAGATCTGCTTCCCAGGGCTGTGTTTTTAGGGCAATTCATTTTCTTCCTCTGTCTCTGTAGGTGTACTGCGTGTTGACTGTGGGATCCCTTGCCAACATTTCCCTGTGGCTGGCATGTTCTGCCGGCACATGTGCAATATAGCTGCACTCACGTTATTGTTCAGTAATATGGCAGTTAATAGAGGGAATTAATTCAGGGTTGACCAAAACCCTGACCTGTTACTAAAAATTGCCAAATATATTTACTGGATTACGAAGACTGTAAAGTTGAATCTGATCTACTAGATTTCCCCCTTGTCCTTGACAATGTCAGCTGAGCTCCCAAAATTGATCCATCTCTTGGGAAAGAACGGTTATCTAGATTAATAAGAGTTTTGTGTTACTGGAGCTGTAATTTATGACACTGAGCATTCAAATTCTTAGTGAAAACAAGAGGCTTTGAGGGCACTGTTCCTCTCAGGGATTCAGCTTATTAGCAGGTGCTCTGTTGATGTGTCCTATCTGCTTGACATTTATCAGCTAAGGCTGTGATAAGAGAGAGAGACATCAGCTGTTTGAGTCTGAACAGAAAACTGAATTGTCGGGTAACAGAAAAAACATCCGAGTGCGTGAAAGAAGCTGTGGGAGCCTGCTGTCAGGTGTGGGTAGATTTCCTTGTAAAACTCCTCACGATCAGCACTCAGGTCTCCATGGGGATAGAGACTGAGGTTTGCAAACAACCCCTCCTCAGCCTCCCTGGATATGGTTGTCCTCTCTCTTAAGTCTGGACCCTCTGACTAATATTCTCCATGCTAATATCCTCAACCTTCACCCACACTTGGGAAAGCTTTTAAAATCTTTAACTGTATTTTTTGTTTTAGGTCCATTTTCCTAGGTATTAGAGATCCTTTTCTAGGTAAGGGATGTTGCTCCTAGTAAAGTGCAACGTACTGCTTCATTCTAAAAAATGAAAACTGTGGTAAACATGTAGCCTTTTCAATTAAAAAAAGAAAAAACTAGGAGGGTTTTAGCACTCAGATCTTACTTGGATATCAAAAGCATAGGGTCTCCACCTGCTGTCAGGGTTTTATTTTGATGGCGTTACTCAGTGAAAGCACTGTATCTAGGAAAGAAAATGATTGTAAAGCAGGGTATATATGCAAAATTCACCCCAAAACAATGGCAGAAGTTTCTCAATCAAGAATTTGCTACAGAGACAGTCCTGTAGAATGTTTTGCCTGCGATATAGTGGGAAAGACAGGTCAAGGCAGAAAGAACAGGGACCTTCCTTGCCTGTGGTGGAGGGAACTGCAGTGGCTAAGTGGCCTTCAGACCTGTGCTGCCTTAAATCTGTGTTTACCAGAATCCACTGGTCTTTTTGATTTCTCTCCCTCCTGTCCTGTACACCTGGCCTTTCAACTGGCCTGGAATGCTGAAGGAAACAGGAATCAGCAACACATAGTACTTGTACCAGCTGTGCTCTGTTCCCATGCTGGGAAGATGCTCCCTTGGCCTCCACAAGCAAGCCCTAAGCTTTCTTCTTACAGGAATCACTGGCTTACAGAACTGGGCTATCTGCATTGCTGCATTGGTTTGATAGCGTAGGCAAGGCACAGTCTGGCTAACCACCTTCTTTTAGGATACGTACAGAAATGGTATAAAATTAATTGCTGCCTCCAGGTGGCCCACCCAGATTCCTCTCTCTACCTTAAGTCTCTTGGGCCCAGAAAGTAAGCTATGTCCCAGTATGTGCTCAGGTAGTCGGGAAATGTTATAGATGCCACTGATCTTTCATCCACAAAGGAGCTTTAAAATTTTTTAGTTTCCTTCCTTTTTGCCTGCGTAGCTAGGTTAAAGGTCTGAGAAAGCAGCAATTTAAGCTTACAGCATAAAAAGGCCTTAATTGAGTGGGCAGCTTGCTGTGTTCTGTCCTGGTTGGTGCTGTCTAAAAAAAAATACCTTCTGTCATCAGGCTTTTCCTCTTACCACTGCTGCTTCATAGCATGTGAAACCAAGAAGCATAGTACCCATTAAGCTTCAAGGCTAGTGCTGTAGTTTACCTCACATAATCAATTCATACTGGGGCTCATGTTCTTCCTGACTTCTTTCTCATTACACGGTGTCTCCAGCGGGCATTTTTACCTCATGCTCCCTAAGTATAATGCCCTAATCTGCTGTAAGACAGATGTTAATGTTTGTTGTAGTAATATACTGGCATAGAATTCTGCAGGTCTTATTCTGGCAAAACTTCTGCTGATGGCAGCAGCAGGACTGGTTACTTAGGGGCTGAAAATGGACCGTGAGAATTACAATCTATTTTGGAATGCGTTGTTTAACTTTTTCTTCTGACTGGGACACTTAATTTTAGAGCAGTAACTTTGGTCTTCTTTTCAATTAGTTTTTTGAATGTGTGAAAGCAAGTTGATAGGCATTTGATGTGGTCAATATTAACTCCAGCATTGCAGTGGCTGAACTTTCAGCATGTAACAGTTTTCAGACGTGGCTTTTTTGAGACCCACTGTCTAAAGAAATCTTCCTCCTTTCCCACATTTTCCCCATCATTTTCTGTTGATATCCATTCTTCTTTGTCACTTTGAAATCTACGCTTGACTCTTGTACACATTTTGGGAGCCAGTGTTACATCAAAATGTTTTCTTGGTTCCCGGTAGCTGTGGAAAATGTAATGCTGTTACACTTCAATGCACAGATGGGAATAAGTGAGCTAGAACTTCTGTGGCTCTGACAGCAAAAAAAGAGGATGTAGGAGTGGGAAAAGATGATCATGTAGGTAGGAAGAGCAGGGGAAACATTCTTGTATACGTGCTCAAAACCTAAATGTGGGTATCCTCAGTAGAGATTCCTTGTATTTGCATCTGGCCCAAAGCCCTGCGCAGCCAGGAGCCCCTCAGGCTTTCACTCTGGTTTTTGGTGTCTCCTAGCCTAAGGCCCCTCACCCTTTGTCCCAGTCTCCAGCTCATGACAGTGCAAAACATCTACCTTCTCACTCCCTACAGCCCATGCCCCCATACCTCAACTGCACAGTTCACAACCTCTCCAGCTTTCTGCCAGAAGAGCTAACTTCTTCCCAGCTGTCCTCCTTAATGTCTTTGTTCCACACCATTTAAGATGCTTGTTCTGCTTGCCTCACAGCCCTTAAAAGCTTCCCCAAAGCCCTCCACCCTCTGACATATTCTCCTCCTACCCACTTTTTGTAGTCTTTCCCACTACAGTCCTGCGTTTGCAGTCACAAACAGGCTGTTTCTTCTCCCCCTGATTTCCAGGTTCCTCAGTGCAAAGGTCTCAACATACTTTCTTTTTCCTTTCTCCTTGTACTTGAGGGCAAAAGAGTAGGGTAAACCAAGCATATACTGGCCCTTTATGCTATAAGAATGGATGGCTCCAGGCAAGGCTAGAGAAAGACTAAGCCAATAAATATTTAAGCTTGGTACATTTTTTAGAAAATGTAGCCCTTCCTGTTTATTTTGCCAAACAAACTGCCCAGTATTCAACACGTATCTTGTGAACCAACTTCAGTCTCACAAGGGCTTTTCAACTGCTTGCTGTGGTTATCCATGTGCTCTTTTCTTTTTATTACTGGTCACATGGTAACACTTCTGATTCTTGGATGAACAACACTTATTTTTTTTTAAAGGAGGGTTTGGACACATTACTTTTGGTTCTGAACTTCTCATGAATGAAAATGTATTATATCAGTGTTTCCTGGACGCTTGCTTTTGAAAGAAAACATGCTTAGGTGAATGAAAGTTCCTGAAAAACAGTAATACTGAGACAACATGATTTAATAGGAGCCTGGACTGGTGGTTAATTTTTGAGGATAGCAAACTATGTATGATTCAGGGCAGTACAGAGTAGAGCTGTGGGCCTGGTGTATGCCAGAATTTAAGGGCCATGATTGCCATGGAAGTGGGACTTTGAGCTTCAGCAGGCAGAAGCAGTGTGGTGCTTACCTGCCTGTGTCGTGGTATATTTTCATGAGCAGCTTGAGAAAGTGGCTCACAGTCTTCATTCTTCCCCCGCTCTGGTCCATAATGCTCAATCTCTGCATCACCCGTGGCACTCACCAGACCTGTGAGCTAATTCATCTCACTTGCCTTGCAGAAAGTTGATGCATTTTGCTGTGGGTTCATTTTCTGCCAGGCGATGAACTGTATCCATTCACTGGGGGTCCAAAAATGGCCACACCCAGATTAATAAAAAATTGCCACGGTGCAAGGTGAGAAATAGGAGTGTGCAGCTGGGGTGTGGGGAAGGGAGACAGGAACCTTTGAAAACAGCTTAATGTTTGTCTTTAGGAATCACATCCTTCCAATCTTTGACCTTTATGAACGCCCCTGGCAGAAATACATTGCATGCTCTTTGCTGGCTTATTTGTGAACTTGAAGAAGACAAAGGAGTATCCAGCCATTAGTTCCTGCACTGTGGGCTTCAGAGTGGGAAAGAAGGGCTCACCATAGCAGCTCACTTAGAAGGGACAAGGCTGAACGTCTCTGTCACCAGAGCTCTCAGAATCAGATTATGTGCCCCAGGCAAGCCTAGATCCCTGCAGTCACAGATGTTAGTGAGAGTTGATGTGAAAAAGTGGCTTAGTGCTATGCTTGTTCTCCCTTTTTACTGGGGAGAGCCAGGGGCTACTGCAGGCTGTAGTGAAAATATCAGCAGCCTTGGGGCTACTCCAGCTATGGCATCAAGGTTATAATGTAATATATTTGTCTGAGCTGTGTATTTGCTTTCTGTGGAAAAGGAGTGTTACTGCATTATAAAGCAAAATACCAACAGCACTGAAGCAGCCCAATCCTGATCTAACAGTAGGAGCAGACTGCAAAGGATTATCACGGTATATTATCTCTTCAGATCATCAGTAACTTGAAGGGGGACAGACTTTTGCCAAACTTAAGTCACTGGACAACAATCTGAAATACTAAAAAAATGAAATATACAGTAAGAGAGTAAATTCACAGTAATGAATACAAGCTCAGCATCTGAACCCAGATCCGAGATATTCCATGTGCTGGCTTTAAATGTTTTAAATCACAACTAATTCTTCTTTAAAAAAAATGGGTCATTTTTTTGCCAAAATCTACATTATTATATTTCATCAACAGTAAGAGAACTGAAGCTTCACCTTGAACTCCTCCTCTAAGGGTCGATTTGTCTTTTTATCCTACTTGTGGTTTTTCAGTCTGTACAAAGCGTGACAGCTTGTTTGCATCAGAAGATTCATATAGGACTTGACCTATGACCAACCTGAAATCTACATAAATGTATTTAAAATCCTATACCAAGTAGTCTACTCTGAGAATGAATGGTGAACACGTAGCTGTGGTGCATCCCTGGTTTGTTAATCTGCCATCCTGAGCTTCCATCATTTTGCAATTTCATAGGTTCAAATTAAATGTCGAGGTGCATTCTCCAACAAACCCAGACCTTTCACCTATCACTTTCTCAGTATTTAAACTGCAAAACAACAGGATAGAAAATAAATTGCTTCCATCTATACCTTTACAATATAGAAGTTCCAACAAAACCACACTAGGCTCAATGGGAGCAGAATCCAATCCAAGAGAGAGAATTTCTGCCACCTACTGTGCATCAAAACCTGTCACTGACTGAGGAGGGGCAATTTTCTTTGCTTTAACAAAGATACAATGCAGTTAAAAAAGAACATTCCAAGAATCTAAATACAAAGCTGCATATAATAAGTATTATCAAGATCTAAGCTGCATCCTTCTCCTCGTCCTTGTCCTGCTAATACTGCTGATATAGTTGATCTTGGTGAGAAGTCAGGGTTGTTTTCTATTTACATGGAAAATAACAAGGTTATTTTGTAGCTGGCATTTTAAAACATCCCTAATGGAAGCTGCCGTTTTTCTGAGAAAGAAAATTGTTCTTAGCGGATTGTTTTCCTTAACTGATCTGGTCTTTGTTGCAGTCATTCCTATATAAAGCTTTCTACAGTAAACTTTTCTCTCATCAGCAAACAGATGAATGTCTTCTATCTCAGTTTCTCAAGAAAACTAACATCCCTGTGCTAGATAGGAATGTGATCCTTGTCTGCCTCGAAATTCATGGAGATGGTGTGTGAGAAACTGGGTATCAAATGATGTCTTAGCAATATGCAGGGGAAAGCAGTGGATGCTGCAGTGAGGGGACACGCAGCCAGCCTGCTTCGGGGCAGGAGATATCTGTGGGCAGCAGGATGCTTCTACTCACATGGGTGATACTAAGGAGGAAATGAAGAACAGGAAAGGAAGGGGAAACAGTTGAAGAATAAGAGTGATCCCCAGAGCCTGGAAAATGAAAGATCATTTAAAATAAGTCCTCTATTTCTGAATCTTGAATTTTATTTATTTTTTTACGTAGCAGTTATTTGTGAAAACACCCTTGATGTAAATGGACTGCAGTATTTTTCTGAGAACAAATAAATTGAAGGGTACCTGAGAGATCAGTGTAAGTAATGCCTTTGCTCCTCAGGGCAAAAAAATATTGTCTGCACCAACATCACAAACTGAAAGTGGTAATTTCCACCTACTCGTCACTTTACCACCATGTGTTCCCAAAAAATGATTTCTTATTCCAAAGGTAATGCTCGTTCAACTTGTCCTGTACTATATCAATACAGAGGGGAAGAGAGCCTGTCCAGAAAGCCACACGAGGGCTATTCTGCTGTACCCTTGTGAAACAATTTCTGACCCTAGATCTGAACTCTGCTCTACCAGGATCAAGTCCTTTGATTTCATGGAAAATATCAGTCCTGATAAAAGTAATATGTAGTCAATTGACCCCAAGTGTTTACTAAGAAAATAATAACTCAACTGTTAACCAACCCTGTTTACTGCCATATCAAAAAGCTATGTTTGCTTCTGCTGCTGTCTGTGCATTTTAAGTGTTTTGCTGTTAACCTTCTTGGGGGAGCAGAACAAAAGCAAAAATGCTAGAATGCAGGCCAAAGATGTACAACTGTGGTAGCAGTCAAGTAGTAGGACGCATGAAATCCGTTCTCATGTACCTCTTGTTTGTGTGGGGTGCTCTGGTGTCTAATAATATGACTGAGCTCATGTGTAGCCCTTTACATTGGATCACTAGATTGTATTTCACTCTTCTGGAGGGCTGCCTGTTTTCACAAAAGCTGTAGGAATGTAATACCTTAGAGAGCCCTAGCCTTCTACTGGATTTGATCGAAATTATTCAATGGCTTCTACAACTGTTGGAAGGAACTGTGATAGCACAGGCAAAAATACACTTCTATATTAATTAGAATCTTTTTTTTTTTTTTAAATAACAATCCAGTCATATCAATCCTGAATCCAAGTGGAGGATCATAATCATGCAAAGATGAAAAATGGAGCAAGTGACAAGGCTCAGGATTTTCAGGCAGACTGTTTACAATGGTGTTTTTATTTTGTTAATGACTCACTGCACTGATTCATGCTTTAGTGAAAGCTGCCTCATTTACAGATTCTCAGCGTCCAAACAGAGTAAGCTTATTCCCAGCAGAAAAGCTTGCAAAAGTTTGCTGGCAAAACTGAAGACTAAATCAAACTTGATATTTTGAAGTAAATAACACAGATAACAACAATTTTTTGCTTCAAGCAACAGCAAAACTTCATCTTCTGTAAACAAGAGGAAATTTGTTTTTGCAATTTTTTGTTGGAAAAACCATGTAGTTTTGTACCGACTCAAAACCTCGAGCTACCTAGAAATGTAGGTGAGCACTCAGGCCTCTTGCATCTGAATGTTATCAGGGCAGTAGATCTTTAAATAGCTGAAACTAGGGTGTGAAAGTGACTTAGGAGCTTCAAGTCAGGGACTTTCACTGGGTGCTTTTAGAAATTTTATTTGTGATACTTTTTGTAAAGTGCTCATTGTAATTATGGACAGGATCACCCCAGAGGCTCTCTATCGAGCAACTGCCCGTTGATTGTGAGTTGCCTTAGTAGAGGAAGAAAGAGCAAATCAAAAAAAAAGAAAACAACCAAGACCCCAGTGGGTTTGCTTCCCACCTGGAAGCATTTAAAGGGTGTAAGTGGATCAGCATTCACTTCCCTGTTTATAAAAACCAGGTTGTTCTAACTGAGTTGCTCAACTGTTGAACTAAGCAATGCACTTTTTTTTTTTTTTTAAATTCCCTTTCCGGAGACGCTGTTTGTGCTGGGAGGGAGGGCTGCAAGCTTGCTTTGTTCCCCTGGGGGCGGAAGAAAAGTGTCTGCCACCTCCCTGAGCCGTGGGGTGCTCTCTGGGGCTGGGGGCTGCTGGGGGGGGGCAGCAAGGCAGCCAGCCGCACGCACGCAAGAGTGCAAGCAGACTGGCGTGGGGCTGCCTGTTTATTTTCAAAGCCTTTGTACCTCAGGTTACTTGTAAGGCTGTTGCTCGGGGAGTTCAGCTAAAGCTGGGCTGTGTGTATTCCCCGGTTTGCTCGTAATTTGCAGTTTATGAAAACCAGATGGATGACTCCGTGCTCTGCAAGTTAGCGTAGGGATGCGAGCTCCTGACATGAGAGCAGCTTTTACAGAAAACACTGAGTTAAGAAGATTCAGGCTCAAGCTAGATTGCTTCTTCCCTCCCCCCCTTTTGTCTATTTTTACTGCATCACTGGTATGTGTCCAAGGAGAGACGGCCATATCATTCGGAAATACGAGGGGATAAACTTTTGACTGTTGGATCTCGTCAGGCTGAGAGGCTCTAGAGTAAATGAACTGGGAGAGAGAGAGAATTAAAGAGAGATTTCTTTAGGTGAACTTCTATGGTTGTCTGCTCTGCCAACAGCATTGTAAAATAACGAAGAAACCGCAGCAGTCCTTTCCCACTGTCTCTCTAAACAATGTAAGTTATCCTTTCACACTCGTCTCTAACTATCCTCCTGCTTTTTTCAGCTCTCGAGCGTTTTGGGAGAGTAGTGGCTGAGCAGCGGGCGAGCTCCTGCCAGGAGCTGAGCTGTGTGCGAGAGCGACAGCTTTGTCTTCGTTTCTGTTCCTAAAGTCAGGGTGGCAGCGGCGGAGTCCGAGCAGTTTGACAGCACCTTTCTCTGACAGTCGTGCCAGCTCAGCTTTAGGTGGCTGTCGAAACCTTTAAACCTTTTCAGTGCTTGTGCAGAAATCCGTTTGTGGCTGGCACGAGACAATAGGATATGTTTTGATTGAACCGTGCGCGTCGAGCTTGCTGTAAGAGCAAGCGTTTCAAAGGGGATTGATTGTGTGATGCTGTGTAAACAGGACAGGATGTGACGGGGAAACAAATGCCTCCTGCTCTTTAATATTTAAAAGCAATAACTGAAACAAAGCCAAGCAGTTTGCCGAGGAAAGGCACAGTGATGTTTATTCAAAGCAAAATAAATCTCTGTAAATCTGAGAGGGCAATGTCAAGGTATTATTAGGAGGGAGACTTTTGCTTCTCACAGGTGTCAGGTTTTTTGAAGTTGGCAGTTGGCATTAATGACACCATATTCTGTTGTTCTGCTTTTGTGAAGATTAACCTGAGCCAATACCTGATGCATAGCTCCCCTGCTAAGCATGCACCCCACCCCCCAGCACTTTTTTTGGTTTATTTTACTGTTTTCAAAAAGCATTCTAGGCAGACTGTCAGGCAGATTGATAGGGTTAAGTAAGAACAAGGAAATATAATGTATCAGGTAATATACCAGGAATAAGACAATAATCACCCTGAAGTCAAATATTCGTCAAGCCAGAACAATTACATAAATGTCCATTTTTATGTATATAAGAAAAATGTGGTGAAAGTACAGTGACTAAGTAAGTATTTATTAGGTAAGGACATGGTATAAGAAAAGCCACCGTCTGTTCCAGCCTCAGATTGTTTGTCTTTGAGGGCAATGGATTTATTACCTGGATAACAGCTCTGTGGCCAACTATTGTGATATAACCATCAGAAATTTTCTTTCTTAAAGTTCCACATTTCCACTTGTGCAAGAACTGAGCAGAAATTGACCAGTGATGCTCATGAGAGCTTCTAGGCAATGTAAAATGTTTGGAATAAGTTTAGGAATGTAAATGTTAGGGTTTGAAAAGTGTATTAAAAGGCTTGGTTTGTAAAAATCTATATAAACTTGTTTATTTTAAAGCTAGCTTCATGACTTTCTGGAAGATGGACTCATGAAATCTAAAGCCTGGAGCGGTTATAGAGAGAAGGTACCAGGAAGCTACTGTACCTGATCTTGAGACTGCAACGTCTTGCTAGAAAACAAAGAAAGCAGAAAGCTGAGGTTAGTCCCTGTTTCCAGAGAGGTTTTTTTGGGGGGTTGTTCTATTGGCTGTTGACAAATGAAACAAGGCTTTTGTGCTTTATTTACCCTTGTCCAAAATTGTTTATGATAAGCCAAAGGTTTCCTTAAACTTCTCAGCAAAGCATCTGACAAACTTGTGAACAAACTCACATCTCTGATCTGGTCCTGCAGAGCCCGCAGTTTGGCTATAAAGAACAGCTTGGTGTTTTCTTTAGTGAGGGCTTCGTCATTTTTTGTGAGATACACCAAGGCTTTCCTGAGAGGGAAGGTTAAACAGAATCTCTTTGTTACTCCAAGGAGCATCACTAATGCATGCTGCTTGAGGGCCAGAAGGAAACATGCAGTGGATTTTATGACAGAACAAATTCTAGATGGAAACATCTATTTCAGCCAACTGGGAAAAAATTTCTGTTTTTTTTGTATGCAATTTTAAAAGGGAGACAGCAAATGTATCATGCCAGATACAGAATAAAAACTAGAAGTCTATGTTTAATGCCTTTTTTTTTAGGGCAGGGGAGAGGGGGAAATGCAGGTCTTAATTTTTTTTTTTTTTGTGGAAGTTGTTTTCTGTGCATGAATTCAGTGGAATCTTGGCTTTGAGGCTAGGTATGAGATAAGCAGTGTCCATGTCCTGACAGCATGAGTGCTGTCTGAATTTTGTTATGTCCAGCAGTATGCACAGTGGTTGGAATTTCAGATCTTACCTGGACGAAGATGGCAGTGCAGCTGGGGGATTTCCTAAGCCCATGATAGTATTTTTCTCTGGCAATCCCAGCTTAAAGGTCAGGTTGTTTACTGGAAAATCCCAGATAATTGCTGCTTGAAGCCATCTCAAAAACATGTTGGGCCTGTCTTTGCCTGATAATGGAATTTAATTAATTCATAACAAAACTAGGATTTGAACAGCTTATATAAACACAGTGAGGCTCCTGGTTCCTTTGAGGAAAATTGGGGAATTAAATGAACTGAAAAGGTTTGGGTGTTCTAATTCAGAGAACAAAGTGTTGTACATTACTATAGTAAAGCTGAAATTTAACGATCTGCATAAAATATTTCTGCATAGCTTTGCAGAAATGTGTAAGATTGTGTCTAGACACATCAAGTATTTATACAAAAACAAAGGCAGGATGTATGGTAAGGTAGGAGAGATTCTTGGGCCAAGTGTAAATGAAATGGATTTGATCAGTTGGCAAGCATGTTGTCTCATCAAAATAAAACATGCCCGAGGGTACAGGTGTAGCTGGTTTGAACTATTTGTTTATATACAGCAGCAAACATATCTTTACTCCAAATAATTCAGTTTATAAAGAATGATCCTTGATAGAACTGTGCTATAGAAGAGAAGAACACTACAAATTGAAATATTTTGTATGGACAGTGCAGTATTATAAAAATCCATTAATTCTTAAGAATCTACAAATGGTTTGAAAACTCAAAGACAATGTTTTTCAACTTTTCTTCCTTTTTTATTTTTTATTTTTATTTTTTAATTTTTGGAGCCCTGAAAACCTTCTCCTAGACACCTGCCCATCCATACTTTGCAGGATAACATATATGAACTTGCTTTTTTTAGTCAGGCTTCAGGGACCATATTGAAGAAATCCCATGAGTGTCAGAATAAAATCCACAATTGCTGATCCTATGCTTGGCTGACACCTTGAACCAAAATCAGATATGCTATTTCCAGAGACTGCAGGTTGTGGTTTAAGAAAAAACAAAACAAGCAAAAAACCTGACCATGTGGAAGTGTGTGACATGAGCTGCTATTAAAAAAAAAAAAAAAAAAAAAAAAGAGGGAAGACTCCAAAACAAAACCAGTACTTATTGAAGGGAATAAAAGTTGGAAAGGAAACAATCATTGTTTGGAGGTTACTAAAATACTGAAGGGAAAAGATCATGGCTTATCAGTCATAAAAATAGACTTCACCTCTTTGTGCCTCTGTTTTTGATGGGTATTTCTTATGACATGCTTCTTCTGTTAGAATTGAGCTTGCTCTTGTATTTGTTACATGACATTACTGTATTGTAGACAGTCTGTTGGCGTGTTGTAAGGTTTATGTTGACATGTGCCTGTAATGGGAGGAGCTTCTTGGTTGCAGATATTGAGCTAATGCAGTTTGGAAAAAAAATCTTGTTTTGTGAGAAATTGTGTGAACCTTTCCCTTGCTTTTTGATCAACTGGAATTAAGCACACCACCCTAGGAGCAGAACTCATCTTGATCTTTGGAGAGATGTAGGTGACATTTCTTATCAACCTTTCTGATTTGTTTTATTTCTATAAAGACCAAATTTTATTTCTGTGATTGAAATAATTAAATATTTATTGTATAAATTGCAATATTAAAGACATTTGTCTACTATTTTCTACAATAAACTCTCTGGATATTTTCAGTCACAGAATCTGTAGACTTATCCTGGCATTGCTTGTCATTCCTTCTAATATTTGGGGTGTTTTACTATATTTGGATTGGGCATTGCTTATTTTAAAAGGTGGAAGTAGTAGTTCAGTTTGAAACTGGACTAGTATGAAGTGAAATAAATAACATAACATGCCGTTCTAATGTACTGTATGGGGAAAGCCAAGGATCTAGTCAGTTGAGAAGTCTGTTGGCTACCAGGCAGCTTTCCCACTTGCCAGCTGGACGTTAGGTAAGAGCTCAAAAGCAAATCCCATTCAAAAGGAAGAATTGAAATAGCAATTGTAATATACTACTTGAGGCAGTGAACAGCTACTGTGGCAGGTAGATGTGGTCTGGCTCCATCCACCTTGCTGCTAGTTTGTTGCAGTAAGGTTAAAAAAGGCATAGCTAAATTAAGAAGGAGGTTAATCATAGACATGTGAAAAATGTTAACAGCATGTATTCTGGCACCTCTTATGTTACATGGTGATCTGCTTGACATAAGCATCAAAATATATCCTGTATAGCTGGACTGCTACCATAGCTGTTCTGGCAGCAGTTTGTTTGTAAACCATAACACTTTACTGTTAGATACTAGATCTAGTCTGTTTTAACTTTAAGAATATACCCTGCCCCTAGGAGAAGACAAACGGCTGTAGATGACATGTAATCACCTATAACCTGAAAGTTCCCCTGAAAGGACTGGACAACTTGGCTTGTTATGGTCAGCATTTTGCTCATGCGTAAAAGCATTATTAATTCTCTCTCACTTTGAAACCTTCTGAATATTTGCAGTCTTGGATGGATGTTAGTAGTAATTAAGTAGGCGGATCTTCCACTCTTAAGTCAGGGTGGATGCCCTCTGCAGAAGAGATACGACTGGAGTAGATGCAGTTGCCTCTGGACAGTTTTTAAATGCATGAGATGAATGTTCAGCAATCTGCCGGTTCCTAATCCAGCATGGATTTATTTGTTTTAGTATTATTAGTCTGTCTAAACATGTGTATGATCAGTTTATTTCTGGGTGACTTTCTGTTGTTGGTTTGTGTTGTGTGTGTTTTTTTTTGTCATGTAAAACTATTTGCTCTGTGTTACTATGAGCTTCTGTTCTTGACTTCCCCCACTCTCATTCTCGAAATGTAGAGTGACAATTCCCTCTTTTTCTGTTTATTTATTTATTTTTAATCAGTATTGAATGCTAGGCTTAATGATGTCCTTTCATTGAATTTGTCGTTTGAAAAACTGTCACATGGAATGATGGCTTAAAGGAAAAGTGTAAATTTTAGTCTGCAAAGATTTACATTGTGCCTGACTCCTATGCCCAAGCTTAGTTGAACTGGGTTATTTTTTAATTTGAAGGTGTGTGGTATCTTGCAGTGTGCTTTGTGTAGTGCTTATGAGTTGATTTAGCAAGGAAAGAGCAGTGGTTATATTATGTTGAACTTTTGACTGATATGAAGACACTCCTACAGCTTGTGCAGATCAATAAACCCTCCAAAGCAGTGATGGAATATTGAACTAATGCACTTGACATAATTACTTACAAAAAAAAAAAAAAGATTGCACTCAGAAGATTTTGCTGAACTTGGAAAATACTCTTGAAAAGATCCCAACAATATGTTGAGCTCAGCAAGTTTGCCGATGACGCCAAGCTGTATGGTGTGGCTGACACGCAGGAGGGAAGGGATGCTATGCAGAGGGGCCTGGACAGGCTCGAGAGGTGGGCCTGTGCGAACCTCATGAGGTTCAACAAGGCCAAGTGCAAGGTCCTGCATCTGGGTTGGGGCGCTCCCAAGCACAAATACAGGATGAGTGGAGAATGGCTTGAGAGCAGTCCTGAGGAGGATTTGGGGGTGTTGATTGATGAGAAGCTCAACACGAGCCAGCAATATGCACTTGCAGCCCAGAAAGCCAACCGTATCCTGGGCTGCATTAAAAGCAGTGTGGCCAGCAGGGTGAGGGAGGTGATTCTCCCCCTTTGCTCTGCTCTTGTGAGACCCTACCTGGAGCGCTGCGTTCAGCTCTGGGGCCCCCAGCACAAGAAGGACATGGACAAATTAGAATGAGTCCAGAGGAGAGCCGCGAGGATGATCAGAGGGCTGGAGCACCTCTCCTGTGAAGACAGGCTGAGGGAGTTGGGGTTGTTCAGCCTGGAGAAGAGAAGGCTCTGGGAAGACTTTATTGCAGCCTTCCAGTACCTAAAGGGGGCCTACAGGAAAGCTGGAGAGGGATTCTGTCAGGGAATGCAGTGATAGGACAAGGGGTAATGGCTTTAAACTAAAAGAGAGTAGATTTAGATTAGATATTAGGAAGAAATTTACTGTGGTGTTGGCGAGGCACTGTCACGGGTTGCCCAGAGAAGCTGTGGATGCCCCATCCCTGGAGGTGCTCAAGGCCAGGCTGGATGGGGCTTTGGGCAACCTGGTCTGGTGGGAGGTGTCCCTGCCCATGGCAGGGGGGGTGGAATTAGATGGTCTTTAAGGACATCAGTAAGGGCCTATTTTCCCCAAGCTCTATGGCATTACATTTAGAAAAATGGAGAGTACCTCTGCAGAGAAGCAAGGTAAACACATCAGTCTTAAGGAAATATCACTAGAAGTCTTCTTTTTTTTTTTTTTTTTCTTCCCTGAAGGATAAACTATGTTGGAAAAGGAAGGGGGATGTGGAGAAATGGTAGGTTAATATTGTATTCACTAAGAAAAGGTTCCCTGCTCAGAGTGATGACCAGTCAGACTCCATTGTTGTGTGTCTTGTTCATATGATGTAGAAGTGAGTGTACATGCTAAAGACGCTCTGTGGCTCTCAGTGGCATTCTTCATACAACAGGTTGTGTATTAAGGCAGCAGTCTGATGGATTCATTTCACCTGACGTCCCTAAATAGCTCTGCTAAGTAATAAAAACAGCCCTGTAGTGCCATTATTGTCCATTAACTATGCAAAAAGGGAGTGGCTACTATGACAGCTCCTATGATGTCTATACTGAGTATTTTGAAGGTGAGACTGGGTCAAAACAAAAGTAAATCTAGCTCAGCCTTATAATCTGGATGGTGGCTGATAGTGGGTGCCTACAGAAAAGCATAAGAATAGATCAGACATATAATAGTATGCCCCTGAATGCTCTTTCATCTTCAGTGATTTGTGCTTCCAGCTCTGCTTCTGGTGGAGGTGGTGTCTTTATATTTAAAAATCTTGAGTCAGTTTACCCTCCATGAATTTGTCATTCTGTCCTGGAATGCCCGTAAATTATTAACAGCTGTAGCATCCTGGGGCAATGAGTTTCATAGCTCACAGAATGAAATGTCCAGGACATGGCTGATAGTCTCAAAAGGGGTTTCTCATCTGTGGCCATTAAAAAGAAAGATTAAAAGGCAGTAGATATAAATTGTGAATAAAATTTAACTCAGAGTTACAGGTTCATCAGCATTCCAGAAGCATTTGTCTGAAATGTGTCCTAACAGCCCCTGACTGTGCTAACTGAGACAGAGAAGAAGTTCAGCACCCGAAATAGTGCAGAGCATGTATGTTGTATCTGTAACTGGTTTTCCACTAGGATTTCTCAATTCCTTTTACCAGCAGTGCCTACAGCTGGTTACTTCACATACTTTTCTAACAGGTGTTGTCGTTTCGATGATACTGCATATAACCTGTATCAAGAACAGCATGTTTTGTCTTGTCACATTCATCACAAGGACTGCTGCTAAATTCTCAGGCAGCTCTTACATCGCTTCACAGAACTTGCAGAAAGAAGAATCTGGCAAGATCTAATCCCGTTCTCTGACCGCAAAAGATTCAGTCTTTATAAAGAATGAATATATAAAATACAAATCTTTATATCTTGCACCTCTTTCGTTACAAAAATAGCCCTCATCCAAACTAAAAGCTTTCTATGAAAACTTATTTCATAGCGTGTACATAGCCCTGTGTGTTTGCTAGCACATGGGAACCTGTAATAGACGTCCAAGGGAAAGCTTAGGAGAGTTATTCTTGGAGAAGGATAAAGGTGGGCACCTCTTCCTGCTGCTCCTCCTTGCAGCTTGTTATCTGCTCTAAAAACTTGTACCTCGTGGAAAAGGCCTGAGGAAAGGCCATGCTGAGGCAGTGTAGCTGCTTGGCGGGCCCTGAGGAAGGACCACGAGGACTGACTGGAGGCCCGGCCTGCTCAGGGCCACGGGGGGCCTGTCAGGTGGCCCCCTCTTACTGTGGCTGCAGTGAAACCCTGCTGTGGAAATGCACTTCGGGAACTGGTGCGTCTCTGCAGATAAGGCACAAAACGTGGGGAACACATCTTCTATGCTGCAGAAAGGTTTCGGCTTTTTCCCACAACAACAGTTCTTTAAATAGGAGTGCAATCAGCGAGCGAGTGTCCTTGCTGAGGACTGGAGAGGCGTGTTTACTCGGTGAAGTGCAGCCAGTGGGTGTTCCCAAGCTCCGAAGTGCTGGAGCTGAATAATGCTAAGTCAAATGGAGTGACCCTGTGAGTGTGGAGGAGGAGAAGACAGCATTGCAGCCAACGGGCTCCGGCCGTGTGCACTTGGAGCTCCCCACAAGAGCTGCAGATGGCTTTGTGTTATTGGTTTTTGGTCGGTTTAACTCCTGTGCGTACAACTATTGTTATAACCCACAGAGTTGCTCTTGCCAAGGTTATTCTGACACTGTCTCACTGTTTCTGGTGCCAGAGTACCTGCCGTATGCGGCTATGTGTTTACCTACTTGCTGTGAAAGTTCAGTGTGGCGTTATTGCCAGCGTAAAGAGCCTGCCTGGGCAAACCCCTCTGCCTGCCACTTAATGCTTGGTTGAGGTCTTCTCTGAGACCAAGGATGATATATAGATGCTTAGACATACATCTGTGTGTTTGAAAGGCATTTCAGTTCAGAAGAAGGCAGCAGACATAGAAGGTAACATCGCTGTTGGCTCCGAGCGAGAAAATGAGGTGGATACTGTACAAAAGCTCAGGTAAATACAGAGGAGCAGCAAGCAATATTTCATCCTTTAAACAGTGCAAGTGCTGCAGGTTATGTGAACCTGAATTCCGCATGCTCACGGGCTGGGGAGGGTCTCTTCTTCCTCCTGTCCTTCCCAGTCTCTCTCCCATATGTGTTTTTGGCAGAAATCCCACTTGCTCAGGCACCCTATGTACACAGACCATGTGCTATGGAGACATGAATTCTTTCCTGTGCCTGTGTTGTTTGCTTTTTTTTTAATGCTTACACTGTCTGCCTTTTCTTGCTGTGAAACGTCTGTATTTTTTCTCCCAGTTTATTTTTCTTATGCTGTTTCTGTTGAGAAGTGGGGTTTTGAAGGTTGAAAACAAAAAAAAAAGAAAAGAAGAAAGAAGCCTAAAGGGCTGGCAGTTTCTAGGTTAATTTTGCATAGAAGTTGCATGGCATGTGGTAATAGCTGGGTGCTGTCTTGTCCCTTGCTGTTTTGAACTTTGTGCTAATTCAACAAAATCCAAGTGAAGTAAATGGAAACATAAGCAGAGGAGAGGTCAGTGGGGAATATATGATTAAACTCAAGGCTGTCACCTCTCCTAAAGGGTGCAGAACTGTAAGATCAAGCAGAGATGCAGCATGGGGCATGTCCAGTGTTTCAGGAGGGAGTAGAGGGGATGATCTCTGAGCAGTTCAACCTTCACCGCACAGCTCAGGACCAAGCATTTGCATCTACCTTTTACTTTTCTTGCCATTGCTTAGCAGCTCTAAAGTGCCTAGAGCATTTTTTAATGTACCTTATATCTAACACTATGTAGAAAAGGCCAGGAACCTCTTCCTAAACAGATTCCTGCTCAGCCTCCTGCTTTTTGTACTACCTGATGTCCTGTGCCTGGAGGGTTTAGCAGTGATTAATGTGGAGTCTCCGTGGAGCACTTTTATTTCAAGTAGCATTTCAGAGCAGCTGTTTATGGAAGCTGCAGTGATTTGAGGCACAGTTTTAATTATTTGCCAGCTCAGCTTTTTTTTTTTTTTTTTTGAGCTCATGTACCTAAAAAGGCTGAACAGAGATCTGTTAGTGTTAATAAAATAGATAGGCCTAGAGAGTCAAAAATGTATAAGTGTGAGGGTTATGTTAATGGCACTTGGTAATTAATCAGAGTAGTTTTTTTATTTTTGCATGGATGCTCTGACTAGCAGCTTTGGATGGCAAGTGTAGAATTTAAAATCCTTTTACTTAGGCCTGCACAACATCTAGCCCATAAAATAATTATTTGGATCTGCCTCACTGTGGATTTTTTTCTTTAAAATAGCTCACCTGAGAAAATGATGTTTTATTAAACATGGAAAGGGCTATGGTCCTGAAATGAGGTCCTGAAAACCTCAGACAGACAAATAGCCTTAAAGTAAGTATTACATCTCAGGTGTGTGATTACTGTGTGATAATATGAGCTCTAACCTGCCAGCCTTACCCCTTGGTGTGTGCAGGGCAGCCAGCAGAAAGGCTCCCCTTCATCCGAGGGCGAGACTGTAGGAACATGGGTCTGTAGGGAAGGAAGCAGGACCACCAAAAGGTCCTGCTTTGCACAGGGTTACTGCAGAGGGAGGCAGAGGTTGTGGGGATGGGGAGAGAAAAGGAAAGGGGGGGTTAGATGTCAGCTGTAACCCTTTCCTCCTCTCCAACTTGGAGTATAAAGCATAAGTATGTTGGTGTCTTAAGAGGTCCACCCACTTATTTCAGGTACACATGTTGTTATAGGCTTTGATTACAAACTGAGGAAAGGAAGGGAGAAAAAAACATTAAGCAAGTAAAACTATTTAGCCTTCATTTATAGTGGTGGCTTCTATCCTTGTTATTCTGTCTTCAGCAGCTGAGAGCCTGTAAAAGAAACCTAATTCACGACCTTGACATCTGGCAGTCGAACTGAGGGTGATCCCATTGCCGTGCAGAAGAGATGTCAGGATATGGAGCTGCTTTCTGGTGGCTGCAGTGCCTGGCCCTGCCACCTTAATGGAGAATGCCCAAAAGGTGAAAGACTGACACACAGGAGAAAAGCAGCTTGTGCTCGGTGCTGCCTGTCTTGCAACATCAGTGCCAGAGACAGGGAGAGCCGCCACATCAGCCAGGCTTGCTCTGGTGGAGCGGGGAGGCCAGGCTGTCCCTGCCACTGCTCTCAGCTGCCTGCCTGCTGCAGGCGTGCTGCAAAAGCCGCAGCCTCGGCAAGCAGAGCTAGGTGTAAGCAGGAGGTAGAAAGAAACAGAATAAGGTGGCAAAGGCGGAGGAGGATGTGCGCTGCGGGGACTGTGAAGGTCTCAGTAGCCCAGCGTTACATCCTAGGCAAACCTTTCAAGTTCCTTGCCTCCTCCGGGTGTGACAAGCCATGTGTAGGGTCACAAGCTTAGGGGAAGAGCATCTGCCCCACTGGATCACAAGATGGGCAGGTGATTGTGGCTCCAGGCTGTGGCACGGGGAGAGGAGCCAGCACCTGACAGAGCTCCTTTCGGGGCAGACGTGTTGTGGCTGCCAGCAGGGCTGCAGTGGCAGGAAGCCCTGGCTTTTCCCTGCCAGCCTGAGCTACTGCCTGGGCTGCTGGAGCACGTCGGGTCGGGCTGCAGGTTGCACTTGTTACAGCGGGGAAAGGTAAAGGCGCTCCACCACCGCCATCCCATCCAGATGACTAAGGGCCCGTGATTCCTGGCGTGGGCACGGTCCCACAATGACAGAGCCTGGTTGTTTCACCCCACCTGATTTCCTGGTGCCAGGGTCAAATTAACAGTGTGGAGCCAGGGGGTGGCTGGGACAGCCCATCCTGTCCTGTGTTTGTGTTCCCTCATTCCCAGCATCATGGCTTTGGGGAATTGATTTCTGGTCGCTCCCACCTCTTATTTTCCAGACAGTCTTATTTCCTGCGACTGTATTATTTAGCCATTTAGTTAGGGCTAACCCAATAATTTTTTTTTTTTCTGCTGACCTTAAAATCTTCTGTAGGGCAGGCTGAGTTAGATTACTCTCCCTTCAGTCAATTTATGGCAGAGACTTCATTGCAGGCCATTAATCTTAACCTGCAGTGTTTGAATGACTTATTTAATATTAGGGGAAGGATGTAGCAATATCCAGCTATGGTCTGTAAATTAGCTACAGGTTTGGGGTTGGTTTTGATTGTGGGTTTGGTTTTTTTTTTTTTGGTTTTGTTTTGTTGTTGTTGTTTTTTGGTAACTTACCTTTTATGAGCTCCCTCAAAATGCTAATTCAGGTTGTGTTAGAAAAAGGAGAAGAATAAATTATTTGAAAAACGTGACAATTACAGGGGATGATAGCAGAGGCTAGACCAGTCCTTTCTGTGGTGCTGTAAAGATGGCATGTGCTATATATTTTCCACAGAACTTACTTCCGATGGGTGCAGCAAACTTCTGTAGAACAGTTGTGTTTTTTGTTCTTTTTCTAAAAAGAAAAATAAATAACAACAACCACCATGCCCTTCCCCCAACTCAAAACAGACATTCAATAAACCTGGTTGAAACGGGCTGGTAATAACTGGTATGGGGTAAAGTGCAAGATTGCTCACTGAGCTACAAATCCATTTCCTCTTCACAAGGGAGAAGGAACCCATGTGTCAACATTAAACATGCAAGAACCAGAATCTCAAGGGAAATGAGATTTTCTGTTGTCTCATTTTTCGGTTGTCTCATCTTCCTTGCCACAGTACCACGGCTTTGTTTTGTTTAAGAAGCAGAATCATTTCCAGAATATAAGATCATTGTCAGAAGGCAGCTTCTTGGAGTTAATTACATGAGAACTGCATTTTGAAGCAATCTCTCATTTGGAGTTGTAGTTCCCTGTGAGAGTGGCTGTAGCTGGGACTCCTGCGGTCTCCTTTGGCCATGAGGTATGTTACGGGAGCGGTTCTGAGTCGAGGGGTTTGTAGTCCTTGCTACTGACTGTAAGTGGACATAGTAATTTGAGCGATACTTGTCGTTCTGTTTTAGTGTATGTAAACTCGATGCTGGAAACGAGCAAGGAGAAGCAAGCAGCTAAGCGATGCCTGTGTGCTTCTGTCTGAGTCTTCCACCTCAGGTCTGGGAGCGCGCTCCAGAGTTTTCAGTCCTGATTTTTGTTTTAAATGTGCCTTTGTTCAAGTGGCAAAAACAAAAGACCTTGCATCTCCTAGCTGTGGGAGTTAAAAATTTTGCTTGTTCTTTGTAATGGAGTTCTCTACACAGCTGAAAAAGAAAAGCAAGAACCCAAAGAAAGAATAGCAGAACCCCACCCCCACCCCTCCAAAAATATGCCTGAAACTCTGGCCTTTTCTTAAACTGTGAATTTTGCCGTGCAGATCCCTGCTTCTTCTGACCTGCTGAGTGTGGAGCTAAAATGAAACAGACTTTGTTCTCTTTGACAGAGTTCGGCACATGTCGAGGGAATCAGAGGAGCAGCATTTTGGCATGAGCACCCAAAATCCTAACACACGCACGCATGCTGCCTGATGTTTCATTTCAGGTTATAAACTGGATTACAACATGCTTTTGCCCTGTGGGCATTACCCAGGGAAACCAGGCTGGATCTGCACGATGTATAAAACCAATCTGGTTTAGTGATTGCCAAGTGGAAAATAAATGATGGGTAGAGATTCTATGTTTTTAACAGGAATTTAGATTAAATTTCAGTCATGATAATGGTTATTAACACTGTTTACCTGGTCAGCCCAAGAATGGAATAAGTATATTTTGGAAACTGTTTAAAGAGCGTAGGACAACTTTTTCAGCTGTGAGGTCTAAACTAACCCTACCTCTTCTAATTAAGTCCAAGTAGCACAGACAGTATTTAAAACCAACAGTTTTTATTCCTAATGCAAACGAGCTTTTGTGTCCTTTTATTTGTGGGAAGCTTTGTTAGCCTCAGTGAGCTGAAATACTTGCATATGATTTGAGGTTTTTTGTTGTCGTTTTGTTTTGTTTTTTCAAAAGAAAAGATTCACTGTATTTAGAGATGCAAATGCTACCTTGTCTGCAAAACCCACCAGCTGTTATACTGGAGGACAAAGCTAATTCTATGTTGCTTAGCTTCAGTAGGGTCTGTGTATTCACAAGCATCTTTTTAGCAACTTACTCTGCATAGCTGAGAAATACCACTGACACCAACTTTATTTCCTTTGGTAACAGCCTGGTAAAATCTGAATTGATCTGTGAGTTAGTTAGTTAGTTAGTTTAAATAAGTTATTAGATTCACTGAGGGAATCCAACTTCATGTTAATGCTTGTGCAGAAGTTCAGCAGACTGCTGGCTCTGATTCTCTTGGTCCTTGAATGTGAGGTTACGAATTGCAGCCGTGATTGTTCGAGCTGACTTGAGTCAGGTTAAACCCGTGGCTTTGCAGTGCAAGAAGCCGCTGCTGGTTTGTGTGTCAGTGGCACAGCTCTCGGGAGAGGTTCCTTGGTGCTGCTTTAAACATCTGGAGGGACAAAGGGCGTTTGTGGGGTCTTTTGTCGGTGCTGGAAGCTGGAGCAGGGGAGAACCGCACCGAGAAATACTCTGAATCCTGGACAAATCCTAATGCAATCACTGAGCACTAAGCTTTATCTCCCTTTCTAAATGAAAGTGCTTTCGTTTCATCTGCGGCGGCCGCCCCGATAACCGACGTTGCGCAATAGCGGCTCTCCCCCGGGGACTCAAATCCCTTTTCCGATTTGCGAGTAATATTTGCATATGTATTTCTGGGCTGCATTGACATGCCAGCTGCACAGTGGTGGCTGTCTCCGCCCGCTAATCCTGTAATAACATTCTGGTGCCCAAATTCAATGGCCCTGCGCAGAGCCTCTGAACAGCTGATCGCTGAGTAGGGAGGGAAAAAAAAATAACCCAGCGAATCTCCTTGCAGCTCTCTGCTGCATCCCTATCCCACAATGCCCTGCACGCTTTGCTGCAGTCTTTCTACACGGGCTGAGTGAGAAAAAGATGTGCTAAATAAAGATTGATTGGTTTGCATCCTGAAGGGGTCTCCCACTTGTAAATGACCCGGGGGGGAAAAAAAAAAATTCATGACGACTTCACTGGGCCTCCTCTCGTTCTTCCATTTTTCTTTCCACCTGTCCTCTTCGTGGAATGGAGCATCACTCCTTGGAGCACAAAATACCCTGTACCTCTAATGGTGACCGTGCTCCGATAGGCATCCTTAACCGGTTTTACGCGTGAGGATTGAAATATTGACAGATGATGTTTTGTTCGTTTGGATTACTGCGGAACTGCAGCTCCATCCCTGCAAGGATTTGGTCCTCAGCACTGCACTGATTAAGCTATTTTTCTACAAAGATGGGTAGGTCGAAAATGCTCGAGTTTTGCTCAGTGTTATTCCTGGTGGCTGCTGTTTTGGCCCCGATTGTTCATTATGCTTCTGCATGCTGTAAGAATGAAGAGGGTTGCTGTGTTTTAAACAACAAGGCACCAAACTGATTGCAAGAGTGGGAGAGAAAGGAATGCAAATGTAGCTTATCAAGCCTTCTACCCAAGCGGGCTGTGTGGCGGTGATGATTATTGATGTACTTGCTGTGTTCTGTATCGGCTGATTTCGGGGCTGCTGCTGTAAATGTCTCGAATCTGTCCTTTATTCCCAAAAAGCGTGGACAGATGGCATGTCTGTTTTAAGGAGTTTTAAAGCCCAGCTCCCCCAGTCTTTGGAGCAACATTGTTGAGGTTCCCCACCCTTTCTTACCGCTCTCAAGGCCTAACCGTTCCTTTGCAAACGTTGCCATTGGAAACCTAGTCATTCATCATACATGAATAGACCCTCGGGTTGTGAATGCCATTGATAAGAAGAGGATGAACAAGCTGCATGCAATTTGTTCTCCCCAGGCTGTACTTTCAGGCTAGTTGCATTTCTGGCTGGGTGGAGTTCAGTGATAGCAGCATCTCAGCAAGAGGGAATTCTGCTCTTTTAGGAATAAATCCTGGGAAACGGACAGTTGCAAGTTTTCCCACTGGCTCTTTCTCAGCTGGGTCATGGAAACTAACAGAGAATTTGGTAACGGTTGAAGAGATAAGTTACAGACTTGTAGAAAGGGTACACTTCTCTATTGCGTGACTATTTGTCTGAAACAACTCTTCTGGAACTGTTATTTGCTGTACCCTAACATTTTTCCCCCTTTTCTAATATTAGGGGAAGTTCTTTTTCATACGGGTGAGGCCACACCCTGACTTTGGTTCCTGGAGGCATGCATGTGTAGCAGGGCAAGGCTTTACACTAGCTTAGAGAGCCATTGTTTCCTCCTTTCTTTGCTGTACAGTGTATCTTGAATTCAAATCAATAGTCGTATCTCCAAGTAGAAGGAAAAAGAATGTCATTTTGGGGATGGCTGGAAATACAACGATCCTTAAGCCTCAAATGGGTGACAAAGGGTGTACATTTCCTAACCTTTTTTTGCACTTAATTTGGCAAACCTGACCCGGGCTTCCGCTCTGTGTGTGCCTCTTAGAGATAAATGGGTGGGGTTTTAGGTCTTGTTTGGTGCAGTGTTTCAAAAACCTTTAGCTTTGCCTGTTTAAATTATAAAGTGTAAATACATGGAGAAGTGATTCGGCGATTCTCAGGCTTATTTTCAAAGGTTGTGCTTCAGCTGCTCTTTATTAGATTATGAGACAAAAATGAACCTCTGAAAAGAACCCTAGCAGTTCCCAAGTTCAGAAGATGCTGCTATTAAAAGGATGGGTTTTCTGTTAAAAAAAAAAAAAGTCTTACTTTGCACAATCTCCCGCTGCCAATACGTCTGAAACTTACCTTGCTGGTTTTGAGGAACTGCTGATAGCACTGCAGTAAATCAGAATAAATGCTGTCTTTGGCCAAATTCAAAGGGATCATCTAAAATTTGCAACTTTTCCTCGAATAGTCTTTGGTCACACAGTTGCTTTCATCGAGGCAAAATAGTCATTTCCATAGCTATATCACATTTAGCAAAATTACATCAAAGGTGAAGTTGGCTCAAGGAGGCTGCAGAATCAGATGCCCAATCCTGGAAATAACATACTCGACAAACTTTTAACATGAATAATTTGTATAAGAATTTAATGTACCATGTAGTGGCCACAGCTTGAACTGTGCTGATGAAATTCTGTTTTCAGGTGCACGTTTTAAGCCTGATTTATGTGAGCACAGGAAATAAATGATAATCATGGCCTGCTGTGCTACAGACAAAACAACAAATATTAAAAGCACTTATTTCTGATCTCTCATTAATCCTTCCTTTGACTGACAAAGCTGAAAGTGTGAGCATTTGAAAGTTAAAGCAGCTGGCATGAGACCTATGTATGAAATGCTAAGAATCACCTGATTTTGCAATGAGACAGGGGGAGTTCAGAAAATGAGGATGAGGATCAGATGAAATGTACATGGAATTTTTCAGGCAACATGAGTTGTCCGTGCATAAACACCATTTGCTGGTGTAGCTGTTCTTAATGGCTGAAAAAAAAATTACAGTAAATCATGTTTGGTTGCTAGAGAGCTTTCTTCTATTAAATGGCAGGCAGCATTATTAGAGACCTATTCTTTTTATCTTAAGTACATTTTTAAATAAAAATGATCTATGCTTAGTCTATAACAAAAAAAAAAGTTGCACTCTTCATAACGTATTGGTGTCCAGTTTGGAAACTGTGCTTTTGATAAGATGTCTTCCTGCTTCTGATTATCTTCCCTGTTTTGTTTGGGTTTCCACCCCCCTAATTTTCGGGTTGGGAGAGTAGCTGCATCGATGGTGAAATAAATTGTCTTTTGAGACACACAGCTGAAGAGCAGCATGTTATAAAGACGAATGCACAAATGTGTTAATGCATGTTGGATAGCCTGCTCCTTCTACTCCCATTTGTGAAAGCTGAATATTTTTGTTCCACCTCTTGTAAAGCCATTTTTTAACTCTAGCTTTTAAAAAGTGATGTGGGTTCATAACTGATCCCCCAACATTTACTGTATGTGATTTATGGCGTTTAAATAGGCTCACTTAGTTTGCGTTTGTGTAATATTGACATTTTATTTTAAGGTGGGGAAAGAAATGGAAGAAAGTGAAACAAATGATCAATTCTGAAATCACACGTTTTTGGATCACGAGCAAACATTGCATGGATATTATAACAATTTTTAACCTTACAGATTCCCCTTTCTAGTGGGGAAAAAGGGAACAAAAGGGCCCATCGTAAACGTTGTGCCTCAAGTTGCATGTCAGTTACTGCTTTTGGGGATTTTAACTGTGAATAAGTTTCTGCTGCTGTACTTGTTAGCAGAGGCGGCGAACCCCCAGGGGGGTCAGTGCACCCCGTTCCATAGGCACTGTCATTATCCTAGAGGTAGCCACTTGTCTGGCGTAGCAAGCCAGCCATACCTGCACAGCTAAATACACAGCTCAGGAAGATCAGGATGTGTCGCTGCTGGTAAAATGCCATGGGCCGCAGAATTCATTGTGGAACTGAGTGACCTTTGAAGGAGCATGATCAGCACCCGTGGCAGGGGGTCTCTTGCTTCTGTCTTGGAAAGCCTCAACTGCCTGTAAGCCAAATATCGAGCTGTCTGGATGACTACAAACTGGGGCAGAAAGTATTTAAGGAAGAAGGAACCACCTCAGGAGTGTACCTGTGGTGGAAGCACCCAGCTGGGCTGGCTGCTCACACAGAGAAGGAGCCCCTGCTCCTCCGTGGAGGCAGAAGGCCTGGCAGACCTCAGGGCTATGACAGCGGCTGCAGTCGGCTCCTCGGGGAGGGAGCCTGCACCTCCCAGTGCTCCAGCCTGCTAGAAACGCTGGGGGAGAGGAGTTGTGCTGGCCACCCTGCCAAGGCCTCTGCTTTTCAGGTTTTCCTAACCTATTTTAACCAGCAGTTAACTTTTCCCTGAGGTTGCTCCCTTCCCTTTCCTCCCGTTTTCTCTTTCTGCAAATTATTTTTTTTTCTTTCCCTTTTATTTCATGCCTTTTATGCCAGTGTTATGGAGACATTTCAGTGATTACTCTTCCTGCCTGGAATGCCATTTTGCTTGCATTCATTGTCTGGATGTGCTTCCTGTATCCCTCAGCCCTACCTTTGCTGACTCTCAGCAGCTATCAGGTGGCTCTTCTTTGCTCAGTCTCTGTTACTGTGAGAATTTCCACCTCACCTACCCCACCTCTGCTGCTGATACAGAATTTGAGCACTGTCTTCCCAGGGACTGGCTGGCACTGGAGGTTCCTTCACGGGAGTTCCTGAAATCCAAGCCTACCATATCTTTAGCACCATCAGCACTGATAAGGGGAAGAAACGTGAGGTTGAACCATTCTTAAACTCTGTGACACAGTCATTTGGCTGGTGTAGTTCCAGTTTAAGCATTTTGCCAGTGGTGCTCCAGCCGTAAGAAATTCAATGATTATTAGAAGCGGCTTAGCCTACTGGCACAAGGACATTTTTATCGTGGATGTCTTTAAAACCAAACAGCCCTGTAACTGTTGTATTTCAGAGGCAACATGCCTTTCCAGAATGTGTGCTCACACAGAGGTGTTATGTATGGTGGTGTAGACTGTTTCCCAGTCTCTCATCACTGATAAGACATTTTAGAAGTTTAATTCTCCATTGGTTTTGCTTTATATGGAAATATGAATTCCTGTATCAGGATGAAATATGAGTGAATTGGTTGTTGATTTTGTTATTTCTTGTAGTTTATAAGCCTTTTTTCCTTTTTTTTTTCTTTTTTTTTCTTTTCTCCTCCCACCCAACTCCAGCAGTGTGCAGGGTAGAAGGGAACAGGATCCATATGTCAGTGGTCTAGGATGGCCAGTGAAGGCTCTAACATCCCAAGTCCTGTGGTCCGTCAGATTGACAAGCAGTTTCTGATTTGCAGCATATGCCTGGACCGTTACAAGAACCCCAAAGTACTTCCCTGTCTGCACACTTTTTGTGAAAGGTAAGTCCTTTCTTTGTGCTTGTAACTTGACATTTGTCTTGGAACGAGCACAGAAGCCTGCGTCCTTTATGGGACACTGACTTTTCTCTTTACTTGTAAAGGTCATGTTAAGGGACGATGACGTTTGGGAAAGCTGGAGAAGTAGGGAGGTAAAAACTATTATATGTGGTGAGCAGGCAGAAGGGACAGCTACAGAATATTTGGAATACATTCCCTTTATGCAAAAGTAAATAAGAAATACATTTCATGGAAGTAATGAATAGAGTTACACCAATGCATAAGGTCACAGTCAGAATTTGGACCTCAAATTAATAGCCTCAAATTTATGCTGATTAGTCTTTAATTAGAAACAATAAAAACCTTTCTTTGTTGGTTTACTAAGTAGTGAAATAATTATCCCATCCTTTAATGTCCAAGGGTTAGCACAATATATACATTATTAATAACCGGTGATTAAGAGTCCTCATTATTCTGCAGCTTGGTTGACTGAAGTAGAAAAACTCTCTGAAAAGAGATGGAGAAAACCCAGCAATTGGCCTTCTACTGTACTCATCTGAATTAAATATATATATACCTAGGGATACTTTAATGTTGTATTATCCATTCAAACAGTGGCAAGAATACAGCATCTGCAAAAAAAAAAGTTAGCTGGAGAATTTTTTATTAGAAGTCTTGATCTGATGATGGGATGCAACTCTTCAGGTTATATACTGAATGGCAGGAGAATAATAATAAATGACACTTTGTGTGAATGCAGTTCAGGAGATTTCCACCTCTTTCTTAGAACTGTGATGCGCATATTTAATTTTACAGGGTACAAGAAAAATTATGAATCTCTGAGTGTGCCAGATGAAATGGTCTTTCCTAAAGGAGTAGGAAACTCTGACTTTACTGAATTCAGCAGTGAAACTCTCACTGAAGTCAGTGAAGTCAAGATTTTCACCATTGTGTCTTAAGTTTCTTGACTTCAGTTCATGTGTAAATCCTAAAGTCTGCTTTTGGTTTTCACTGTAATCCTCTTACACTGATCTGGTTATGGAGAGAGGTTGGAAGAACTCCTCCAGTGTACAGCTGATGAACAAAACCTAAGCTCTCCTTTCACAGAGCCCTTACTGGGGGGTCAGGAGGAGGGCTGCCAAGGGAGGATGAAGAGTGGTGCAAGCAAAGTGCTTGGAAGTGGATGAGAGACACACAGCTGTGCAAGGTCACCCTTCTTGATTGGCATCACATGAACAACTTGGTGTAGCACTGCTCGCCTTTCAGACTCCTGAAGAACTGCATTCTGCAAAGCTTCCTGTCTTTACAGGGCTATATTGAATTGAGTCAAATGTTGCATGCTCAGCAGTTGTTAACTTGGATTTCAAGGCCAGAAGTAGCACTAACTGCTGCATATTGTTGATCACAGAAGTTTTGTGTTGGATCGGTGTTCTGCGAAATTTAGTCTCTAAAACAAGCAAACAAAACAAAACGAAAAATAAAACACACAAATCCCCCCAAAACTTGTCTTAACATAAACTATGATAACTTAGGATATGCTTCTCTATGTAGTAAGAACAAAGCAGAGTGAGCTGTGTTGATTTTGGCTAACTGCCAAATAACTTTCCTAATTGAAATAAATGGAAAAATTTCCATTGGTTTCATTGGGACCAGGTTTTAGGTCTGAAACAGTAAACCCAGAGATACAAGTTAATAAAGGAGATTCTATTGGAAAGACAAAGGTCAACCATCGGTTACTCGGTTAAAGACATAGGCTTAACGCAATAACTTCATGTCTGTCAAACTTTATCGGGTAGTTTATCATTTTTACTATCCTAAGAGCAGGATGCGGTAGATGTCTCAAGGAATAGATCAACTCAGCATGAACAGCTCAAAGAGAGGCACATAACTCTTAAAGTGATGTCAGCTTTTTGAACATTTTTTGATGTGGCAGGGGAAAAAAAAATCCCCATAATACTTCACTTCTGAAGCCTGGAATATGATTTACCTTTTCTCCTGTAAGTAGGGGTAGTGCTATTTCAAACCAGTTCTTAAATGAAGGGAGTTTTTTTTCCCTCTTTGGTGATACTTTCCCTCTCTTTCTCCCCCTCCACTTCCCTTCCCCATAGGTGCTTACAGAATTACATTCCAGCCCATAGCTTAACCCTTTCTTGCCCCGTGTGCCGCCAGACCTCCATTCTGCCAGAGAAAGGGGTTTCTGCACTCCAGAACAACTTCTTTATTACCAACCTGATGGATGTCCTGCAACGAACGCCAGACAACAGCATTGAAGAGTCCTCCATCTTGGAGACTGTCACCGCTGTAGCTGCGGGCAAACCGCTCTCCTGCCCCAATCATGATGGAAATGTAAGTGAGATGAACTCCTGTGATATGCACAGGTACTGATGTGTACTGACCAGTCTGGTTTGTCATGGACAGGTTATTTTAAATAGATAGTGGGGGAATTGGTATGACACGATTTCTTTGATTTTTATATTAGGTCAGCAAAGACAAGTGACTTCTTAAAACCAGCAATACTCAAATGCATTCAGATGAGCATCTTAAAGTAACATTATTTCATCTTAACAACTCTCTTGGATGGTTCCTCCTTTTACTACATTTGGTCAAAATTGCTCCCCTGCAAGCCCTGGACCTTGTGCCTTTGGCTCTTGCGGACGGCTTTCCATAGCTGTCTTACTTGTAGGCTCAAATATTGCTGTGAGAACCTGTGGGCTTGTTTAGGCAGTATGAGGCAGGTACCTTATGAGCATAACTGACCTGCATACTGACCCTGAGAGATCTGAAGCAGTCCCAAAAGCTATGTGAGCGTGTTAACATAGCGCCAAGTGAAAGGCCATCCTAACTCAGGATGTGCTGGGTCAGCACAGGCTTAAAACAGAGAGCTTCTGTTTATCTGCACTGCTTTGTGCATCCTGTGTATCAGTCCTCGGAGGCTGCTTTGTTTTTTTTTTTTTTTTTTCCCCCCCCACCTACTCTTTTTGTCCAGCATCCTCTCACATACACCCTCAAATGGTATCAGTGTGTTCACTGGCAAGTACCCTCAAAGTGAGTAAGTATTCCAATATTATTACAAGAACAACTCCAACTCCGCAGCTCACAGCATTTTCAACAATAACCTGTGTGGTTTCATGGTAGGCAAATCAGCTTCTGTCTCAAAGCCAGGCTTATGCAAGCGTGTAAGTAGACCATATTGAAAAGTTGAGCCGTGTAGTGTTGTAAACTTCTGTGCAAGCCAAGAAATGTATGCCAGTATTTTAAGACAACTTTCTGTGAACTGTTTTATTCAATGCTCAGTTTAGGTATATGGGTTGTATAGGAGTAATTCGGTTGATAGGTATTCATTGCTCTTACAGAGAAACAGCTCAGTTCGCTCTCTTTTACTAACCTGCTGCAATTAGGTTGACTTGTAGAATTGATTTGCTTTACAATCTGATTAATGAGTAACTTACGTAACTTTTTTAGTGTGTGCTATACCTGTACGTGTGTAGTGGTTACTCATTAATGTATTCCTGTTTTTTTTTTATTTACATTTTGTTGGATCTCCTTAACATGAATCACGGTTCTTTTCTGTTATAGGAATTGTGATAGGAGCCATTTCATATTTCATTGTGAAATGCAGAAAAAAAAGTCAAAATGAAGATGTTACTTGTTTTGCAATTTACATTATCAACTGATGACTCTTTGGGTGTATGTAGAAAAAGCTGTCTTGCCTACAGTTAAAGTTGGGCCACCTTACAGTTTTCTGAAAATTCCTTTCTGTGGAAAGACGTGTTTGTAAGTCCTCTAAAATAAACTTAGTTGTCTTGCCTTGAAACATAGCTTGCCTTTTCAGATGCTGAGTAGGGTGTGATGGGAATATCTTCTTGTTCCTGTAAATAACTGGGGGGGTGGGGGAGAGGCTGAAGATAACGCCAGTTTAAAGCTTTGTGAACTAGGAAATTAAAAGGTAAAGTGCACGTTAATCACCATAATGGGGGGAACTGAGGTAAGTTTGGGGGAGAACTGACCAAAGCTGGCTGGGCAGGCCTGGCCAAAGGACAGGGTGTGCAGGGCAGGGTGCCAAGCACCGTGGGCCTGCCTGAGGAAATGGGCTGTTGCTGGCTTCATGGGTACACAGCACGGCAGGGCACTGCGCGGCAAGGAGCAATAATGGAGTGAGCGAGGTGGGCTGAGGTGGTAGCTGGAGGAGGAGGCCTGCAAAGAACAGGCAGTCATTCTGCACTGAATCCTCTCCTCGTTAACTTGTATATATTGGCTTGGGTATAATCATATGTATCATCAGATCCATTGTATTTTTACTCTCGAGGGAAAAATTTGCACCGAGTTTATTTGATTTAAATATTTCCAGATTTTCTTTGTATTAGCTTGGAAACAAGTTTCTGTTTAAACAAGCTTTTTCAGCCTCTCCAGTGATGCTGGATTTAAAACTCTGTGATTAAAATCAGATAGAAACTGCTGTTTTTTTCTTATTGACTTTCCTGTCTGCTTCTACCTTAGCTTTCCTCAGGCCCTGTAGGTTAAGTGCTTTCCTTTCCAGTTGGTCTTGTTGCCACCGCTCATATTTTCCATACGTTTGTGTATATCCTATTTCTTCTGCACACATCCTCTCATCCTCTGTTGTGGCATCTTTGTTGTGTGCGTGCTTATGAAAAATGAAGCTCAGCTTGTAGTATCTTAACGTAAGAGATTTCCTGTGCTGGAACTATAAACTAATGCTTCCTCATTCACCAAACACAGAGCACAAAAATGTCCTTGTGAAAGGACACACATGGTATGGAACTTTTGAACCTCAGAGAAGGTTCTAATCTTTTATCTGCACATGAAAATAAGATTGGCTTTATTCTCAGCTGCTAAACTCCTGTAACTCTGTTGGGCATAAGCATGCTAGTTTGGAAATGTTGGTTTACAATCATTTAGGGGCTAGGTATAGCCTGGACAGGAAACGATGTGTAACTGTAGGTCCATTACTATATAATATGGATTTTTTTCTTTCCTGAATTTGAAGTGAAAGCCAGCTTAGAGCCTAGGATCCTCGATTTTACAAGTGCAGTTTATTTTCTGCCTGTAGACTGCAACAAGAGAATGCACCCAATACTACATTAAACACTTGAAACAAAAGACCATGTCTCATCTCTGACTAGGTTTTTCTTGAAAGATCATAGAATAACTTGGGAACTTGACAGGTAAAAGATTGTGTTTAGAAAAACATTTCCTGAACTTGTGCAACTTTTGCTTACAGCCTATGTGCTTCTCTTAGAAAAATAAGAAAGCATCTATCCTTGATGTTCTGATGAAATGGCTTCATAAAATATCTTTTAAACCCTTTTTTCTCCTCACTTCTGTACTTCCCACTGTCTCACCTGTGTATCCCATTAAACTGTAATCTATTTTTTCTGTACTCTGCAATATTCAGTGTGTCATTGAGGCTAAATGAAAAATTCAGAATGTCAGAACTTAACCTTTAATGAGTATTAGCACTAATGAACTGAGATCACTGCTGGCAAAATATTGTTCTCCCTCACCAGAAACACTTAATACAGTTAGGAAGCAGTAGTCTGACTCTGATATAATCATATTTGACTTAATACAAGGGATTTAACTGGTTTACTTGTATGTAAGTATGTTGTTTAAGTCATGACAGTTTTGTAAACTTTTATTTTAAATTTGCTTAAAGCTTTCGGGTTTACTGCATTGGTAGGCAAAAGCTAAGACTTGGGAGAACAGGAGTTTGTTTCTAAGTTTTGCCACGTAGTCTGGGAGGGTTGCTCAGGTAATCCAAACTTGTGTTCTTCTAAAAGCCCAAACATACAAATCTAAGGTACACACTAGCTCTGGGACAGAGGAACTGAGCATGGGTGAGAGACGGGGAAGAGGGCTGGCAAAGAGCAAACTCTTCCTTTTCTCTGGACTGGTGTTTTAATTCAAAGAAATAGAAAGCAGAGGATGAACAATATGATTATTCGGATGTAGTTTCGGATAAATGAGGCTTATTGTTGCTGAGCTTTTTTTCTTGAGACCTGAGGGCTGGAATCCATGTGCTTTGGCTTTGTGAAATCTGTTTTAGGAGTACGTGTAGACCTGATTATGCAAATGGAAAAAAAAATAATCTGTAAATTCAGTTAAATTACAATGGTGGAGGTATGTGTGGATCTCTAATTAGATCACTGTGCTGAAATGTCCTGGTCTGGTTTAAGGAAGAGTCAGTGGGTGGGATTTCAGAACCAGTGGGTATTAACTCACATTTCATTACAGCTGGTATGACTATTTTCATTGCCTGATTTTGTGACTTCAGTGGAAACATAGCAGAAGGCAATGTTGGATGCCACAGTATATCCTGCACAAGAGGACATTTGGAAAAAAGGGTTTTAGGCAATTTTTTTTTTTTTCCGAGATGCTTTGGGAAATAAACCTGAATCATGAAAAGTTTTCTGGGAATGTTACAAAATGTGATGCTCATGTTGGGAATGCAGGGGAGAGAGGAAAAGCCAGTAGTACATGTCTGCCTCTACTTAGAAATTAAGAAAAAATGAAATATGTGGAATCTTAGATGATTAGGAAGTGCTAGATAAAATCTTAGGAAATCAGCTTATGCAAGCACTTGAGGCCTGAATTGTGTTAATATTAGCTTTTCTTTCTTCTTCAGCTATGGCACAATCCAAAGATTTTCATGGGAAATGAAAGCTCTTTCACTCGACACATTTTGAATGCAACTGAGGCAAAGAAGACAATTTCTATGCAGACATATACATTAGCTCTTTATGGTCTGCTTGCTATTACCGTTTTGGCTTATATGTTTCTCTGGCACTTGAATAAAGAGGAAGAAAGTCAATTAGGCTAAAATTTAATTTGCCAAAGAGATGCTTTCTCTTGTATATATTGTTGTAAATATGATGATATTGTTATGAAGTATTCAATAGGAAGCAGAAATATTAAATTATTCTATCACTGTACCCAAAGATAAAAAACATAGAACAAGTAAAAAGCTTGTTAAAATCTCTGGAACATGAGCATTAAATTATGAAGAGACAGAAAGATGAACTTTTGACACTGATTCAAAATAAGTGAACTTTTATGACTATATAAAAAGGCTTATAGTTTCCTAATAAAATGTTGTTCATTTTGGTTGGTTCTGGTTGCAAATTTTTGAAGCCTTTGTTAATAATTGAATCCTAAACTCTGTTTAACTGATTTCCTCTATGTTTGTGAAACTGCCCCACATCTCAGAGCCCACCAAAGTAACTGCCAGGCCTCAGAGGATCCACTACTGTCTAAGTTCAGACTTACTGGAGCAGATCTACATGTTCTTTCCTTACCCAGTTAATCTGGGGGCAGCTTTTACTTTGTTTCTAAAGTGGCTTACACAAATGGCCAGCAAATGACTGAACCCTCACTGCGTGTGAATCTCATGTCTTGTGAATTGAGATAAGAAGGAAAGGAGCTTATCACAGGGAAATCCCTATTAATGCTAATAGCCACATGGAAATTGTAGTTCTTACTTCTCCCTCCTCATTCTCAAGACTTGGAACAGCCAGCTACTTTGGAGCTGTTACAGGTCCCTCTGCTCACCTGAAAACAGCTGGTTCTACTCTACCCACACAACCACCTCATGTCAACCTACATCTCCAGCACGCTCCTTTGTGTGAGGTCTGAGTGCCAAAAGCATCAACCGAGTTATTCAAGATTCTGAGCTATGTTCTGAGTGCAAGAAATCTGCCAATAGTTTGCTTTGAAGCATATACTGTGAGCTTCCTTATATACTCAGTAATAAGCCTAAAATTGTGCTCAAGAACTTTCAAGCTGTAAAAGAATGTCTCATGCTGAATTTGCGTGTGTGTGCATTATTTTGACTATCATATGATTTTGCACACAGCACTTTTCTTTACCATCATGAATATATTCAGATTTGGGGGTATTTGTTACACAATAAAGGTCTTATTTTTTAATCAACAGACAGCATTTTACTGGGTATTTAACAGGTTGAAACAATCTTCTGCTCTTTTAAGTGTAGATCAGCACTCTTATTATAGTCTCAGATTTGGCGTTTTGATGGTTTTAAGGGATTAGTAGTGGGATATAGAGCTTTTTCCCTGCAGCACATTTGTTCATTGAGGGTGTTTTTTCTGTATCAAATAAACATGGCGTTTGGTGATCTCGGTTGAGTTTGTGTTGCACAAGTGGCCCTGCTAAGAAAAACAACCTAAGCTTGCACTTTCTGTGGCAGCCCCTTAAGGGAGACAAAGGATTAAGTTAGTGAGGGGACCGGAATGCCCTGATTTTTTTTTTTTGAGTTGTTTCATGGAGTAGTAGAGAGACACCAAAGTTTACTATTGCACAGTATAAAGATGATGTTAGGGCTAGCATTGAGGTCCATCGTTGAATTTGCCAGCTTGCGGTTCTGATGCTTCCTGATAGAATAAAATGCATTTAGTAGGAAATATGTAACAATAACAGACAACCGTTAAGCGGTATATTGTTGGTGTCTTTGTTTCATGTTGAACTGTAATGATGGTACTGCTGCTGTGTCTGAATCTAGAGTTGTGCACTTTTTCAGGTGATGGAATTCTACTGCCAGTCCTGCGAGACAGCCATGTGCCGGGAGTGTACAGAGGGAGAACATGCAGAACATCCCACAGTGCCACTCAAGGATGTGGTGGAGCAGCACAAGGCTTCCCTCCAAGTCCAGCTGGACGCTGTCAACAAACGGTATGGAGTCTCCATGGATTATTTTTCAGTTTTATCACTGGCTTCCTGTGCTACCCTGGGTAGATGTTTTAATGTGTTTGTGCCATGGACCTTTACCTGCAAAATAGGGGATGATATGAGTGAAAATATGAGGATAGTATAAGGGAAAAAAAGCCATTGAGAGTGATGCAATGAGGGATTAAAGAAAAGAGCAAAAGATACCTATTTGTGTTTTGCAAAACAGAAGCTGTTGGAAATACAAGTGTCTTCCACAGAAGGAGCATAAAATGTTAAGGAGAGAAGTATTAGTCAGCCATGAATTTAATAATAAATAAGTAATACTGTGTGCTTAGACTAGTACAAACTTTACTCTGGCAGGAAAGCTTAAAAAAAAAATGTGGGGTACATCCGATTCCCTCTTCTCTAGTAGATACATCTGCATAAAGGACAGAGAATCCAGTGCCTCCCTGTTGGAACAGCCTGAAGTGTAATGGATTTCCACAAGGGAGGGCCCTGGCTTAGCCTTGTTTTATCAGACCCAAACCATTATGTGGTTATAAAAAGAATGAACTTACTTCTGGGAAATGACCGAGTTTAAAGACAGCCTGGTGATGAGATTGTTTCATCAAAAAATGTCAGGGCAAGGGCCAATGTTTAATAACTTTTGAAACAGCAATCTTTGTAATTTAATCCCTCCCTCAGGCTTCCAGAGATCGACTCAGCACTTCATTTTATATCTGAAATCATACACCAGTTAACCAACCAAAAGGCTAGCATTGTAGATGACATTCATTCCACTTTTGATGAACTCCAGAAGACTTTAAATGTGCGAAAGAGTGTGCTGCTTATGGAACTGGAAGTGAATTATGGCCTTAAACACAAAGTAAGATGCATGTTTTGTTTCAATGAAAAGCTATTAATTTAACAGCCAGTTTTTACAAATGATGCAGGACGCCACTTTGACAAATTGTGTCTGAGATCCAGAGGAGAACTTTGTCTTCCTGAGATCAAGTACTTCACAGCCTTGCTTGTGGGTGCACACTCTCGAAAATGGAATCCAGACCCTGTATGGGTAGCTAGCCCCATGCATGTGGTGTGAGGAGATCTAAAACAGCCAGCACAATGAGTAGGTATCTGCTTAAAGCCCACGTTTCATGTACAGATGCCAATAAGCGAATACCAAACTAAAGTCTGAAATCCTTGGGCTGCAATCCCATAAGCCTTCTCATGAAGATACAGGCCAAACACTTTCTGCTGAAGAATTGAGCAAGGCTTAGTATTTTGCTTTAAAGCACTGTTTTCCTTTCAAATGCCTGGTAACATATTTTGTCCTAGAAGTCGTGGGTTGAGGATTAATAGGTAATTAATTAGGATTAATAGGTAATAGGTGATTAATAATTAATTCAGATTCTGAATTCTGTTCATCTAAACATATCCAGGATGTCCCAAAACTGTATTTTCTTAGCAAGAATATATATTCAGTTTGTGTATGAAGTTCACACAAGATGGAATATGATGTTAAATTATCTTACTGTTTTTTAAAGGGGCACGTTCAACTGTTTTAGGATTTAGAGAACCAAAGTTTATGAAGCTGCATATAAGCAATAAAAGAGGTATTTCCTGTTTGTATAGCAAGAGTGATCAGAAACAAATTTTGTTTTGGACTGAACAGTAAGCCTGCAAAATAATTCAAACCCAAATATTTCATCATTCTGACCTTGCAAAAATAAAATTAAAAAAATGGAAGAGCTACTCTTTACTAAAAGAAACTTAGCCAGTCAGCTTTGGTTGTCCAGTGGACTGAGAGAGGCCTCATGTAAAATGCTCTAAACACATCTGAAATGCTAATTATGGTAGGACTTAATATTTTCCATGTCTATAATGAAAGAAAGCGACATTGAGAGTATAACGGTTTTAAAATATAGCTGCAAATTGTCTTCCTCCACAGTCTGTGGTTTATCCTGAGTGTACGGGTTTTTGTCATCCCGGGACTTTACTAGCTATGCTGCCTGTTTAACTGTTTATGGCCTGGAATAAAGGCACGGCAGATCAGAAATGCCCATTACTGAATCCTGAGAGGTTTTTAGATGCCTCTCTAGGCATCTAAACAGATAACAGTTAACAGTTTTGTGGTGTCCACCCCCACCCCCCCACCCCCGTGGGTGGAGAGAAAGAGATAGCTACATAAAAATCAGAAAAAAAATGCCCTTAGTATCATTACATAGCGTTTATCAGCACGAGAAGAGTATCTCATAGTAATAGACACAGAGTCTCTAAGTTTAATTTAAAATCAACTAAAATGTTTCAAAAATACTAATTTTACAGTGACAGTCAACAAAATAACCTCTCTGATCCACTATAATGCCTGTGCCCTAGTTCTTTTCTGTAGGAAAAACGTACCACATGTGTGACTGGGTCCTTTGGTTTGAGGATTTTGTCAGTGGAGATTGTGCGGGATAGCTGGAATGTTTGTGTTTGTTTGTGTTTTCCAGACTCCCATGAATTTCTCTGTTAGGTTGTTATAATTCAGGGATCTTTTTTCTAATTCATTGCAAAACTGGTTTAAAAAAATGTTAGCCTTGTTCCCAGCCCACACTTAACAATTTTGAGGTCAATACTGTTTTAAGGATTTCAGACTGAGGGCCAGAACTGAGCCTATAATAAAGCTCCTTTTCAGTCTTAAATATAGAGTAGCTAATTGCTGCCCACCAAAATTTCAGGCTACTCAGCCCAACTCTTTCCAGTATCCTCAGTCCATCCTTTACGTTTTGCTCTACTGACTGCTGACAATGGGGAATCATCTTTCCAACTTTTGCTGGGGGGACTTTTACTTTCTTCAGTTATTTACAACAAGAATCATACTTTTCGTCAGGATGGATGTAGATTCCTTCTTGTCCATCCCCACAGAGGAAGGAGTAACACAAAGTTTCCTCTGGCCCTGCAGAAATCATTTTACAAATTCTTTGCAGCCTTCCTTATTCATGGGCCTGGTGATTCTTAAAATCTCTCTCTCTCTGTGCAGACAACTTGCTTCCCAGTAACTATCTCATTAACTGTAATTGAGAATTAGATGGAAAGGTGCTTAAAATTCTACATTTTTTATATTTAAAAAATATTAATAAAAAGAAAAATAAAGGCAGGTAAAGGCAATAACTCAAGCCAGTGACAGTGGATCTTTGAAGCCCTAGAGACCCAAAATGGCATATGTTTTTTGTGTCACAGTGTGGTATTCCAAGAACGTGCAGGGAATCAGTACAGTACATTTTCTAAAAGGAAACTGTAAAATAAACTGTAAAGTGAAGCACTATAAATTGTGTTCCTACAAGTGCCTTCAGGCAGAAAGCATGCAGCATCTTGCTAGCACAGATCTTGCAATGTGATGCTAATCTGGTGTTTGGCAATGCACACAGGTCCTCCAAACGCAGCTGGATACCTTGCTGGAAGGACAAGAGAGCATTAAAAGCTGCAGCAACTTTACGGCCCAAGCCCTCAACCACGGCACTGAAACCGAAGTGCTGCTGGTGAAGAAGCAGATGAGCGACAAGCTGAACGAGCTGGCCGAGCGGGACTTCCCGCTGCAGCCCCGTGAAAACGACCAGTTGGACTTCATAGTGGAAACGGAGGGCCTGAAGAAGTCCATTCACAATCTGGGTACCATTTTAACCACCAATGCTGTCGCCTCTGAAACAGTCGCCACAGGTGAGGGGTTGAGGCAGACCGTGATCGGACAGCCCATGTCTGTTACCATCACAACGAAGGACAAAGATGGGGAGCTCTGTAAATCCGGGAACGCTTACCTCACTGCTGAACTGAGCACGCCTGACGGGAGTGTAGCAGACGGGGAAATACTTGACAATAAAAACGGCACTTACGAATTTTTGTATACTGTTCAGAAAGAAGGGGACTTCACTTTGTCACTGAGACTTTATGATCAACATATCAAGGGCAGCCCATTTAAACTTAAAGTGGTCAGGTCAGCAGATGTGTCCCCTACCACTGAAGGGGTTAAGAGGCGCGTTAAATCTCCTGGCAGTGGTCACGTGAAGCAAAAAGCTGTGAAAAGACCTGCGAGCATGTACAGTACTGGAAAAAGAAAAGAGAATCCCATTGAAGATGATTTGATCTTCAGAGTAGGTACGTGACTTGTGCTAACTACTGATATTATTAAAAATAGTTCAGTGAAACTGGATGAAAAACTCTAGAAGTTAAATTATTTTAAGGTTAAAACTGTAAGTAGAGCAACCTGATAGTACCTTTAGGCCTCTTGGTTATTGTTCATATATAAAACTTAAAAGCACATGCTTCAGAAATTTTATTCGCAAATATTTAATTGGAATTTGGGTTAAGAAATGCATGTTTTTGATTTAGGATAAATTTTTTTTACCACCTCTCCTGTATTCTGTTGGGCATCATAAAGTGGCAATATAATAAGGTTAATGCTGCAGATTTAGATTAAATAACTTCTTTAAAAAGTTGCATGGCAAGAAGCAAAGTTGGAGGACTCGCTCTCTTAAATGATTACATTAAAGTTTAATTAATTAACTAGGATCTATACATGCTAAAATCTGGGACAAATATAGTTATTTCTTGATGTCAGCATTGGACAAAATTAGGATTTCCCTTATTTGTGTCGTCATGTCCCCCCCCGTCCCCTCCCCCCTTCCCCAATCTAAACATGTTTGGTGCTTTAGATGGTGTAATATTATCTCTAAATTTGCGTGTTTCTAATGCTTGGTAAAAATACGACATCTATGTGCAATTGTGATTTTCTTTTAGGTCTTTTGATGCAATCTATTTTAAAGCTCTAACAATTCATAATTGAAAATGGCTGTAAAATGGCTTTGTATGATAAAAAAAACAAAAACTTTTCACTTTGTACAACTAAAGAAGACAACAAAGTTAACTCTTGATAGGTGCAAGTCAGGATTTCAGCAGTAGGTATTGCAGGTTTGACCACTAGTCAGCAAGGTAGCTTTCCTTCTTGTAGTAGAGAACGGATGATGGTTAATCCTGGAGGGATTTTCAGGAGTTCTGTTGAAAACTTATCTGGATACCACTTGTCAGTCAGCCTGCCCTGTCCATCTGATTTCTTCTCTGTCAGTATTTCTTTAGGAATCTTTACTATGATAGACAGTCTGTGCAATAACCTAAGTTTTATATCAGAAAATGCATTCAGCACGCACACTTTGCTTGCTGGTAGGACAGTACAGTGCAACCTTTGGATGGAGCAACTCATAAAATGTCCTGCCTTTCCCAGATGGCCAGTGCATTTCCTCGTAAGATAAACAACCCCCTATATATAACAACTCCAAGCATTTTTACAGAGTCAATGATGCCCATTTTACTGTTAGTAAGGCTAAGTTTTATGGTGATTCAGACCTTGTCTGAAAGAAAGCATCTCTCTGAACTCTTCTGGGAGTGGTTGTGGCATGTTTTATGCTAGACAGAGAAGGGGCTAGATGGGCAGGTTCAGGTTGAAAAGGTCTCCCTAGGTCTGTAGCAGACGGGAGCAGGACAGAAAAGCCTGCACAGGCACTGCATGCCTGGGAATGGCAGGGGGCCATTGTGGCTGACCCTTCACACAGCACTAAGCACGTACATCAAGCGTTAATTCGTCTGTTTGTGGAAATTGTCGATCTAAATGGAGACAAGGTTGACCCACCTTTCAAAATTCCTCTTAGAGTCAAATAGAAAAATACATGCGTTTAATAGTAAATACTTAAGAAAAAATGTCCTGAAATTATTTTGAAACTTTTAATATTCTTGTTATAAACCTTTCAGTATGGACTAACAGGATTTCAGATTACAATTTCCACCTCTGTATCCTTTGTTTCTAGTGACCATTTTCTAACCTAACTACCAAACAGTAGTATGGCTGTAGTTTTTTTTCCTTTTGTCCAAACTGTTCTCTCCAATACACCATAAACTCTAAAGCAGTCTTGAATGTTGTTTGAAAAGTGCAGTGCCCTTTTTTTGTTGTTGTGATGAAATGCTTGTGCGCTTTATTTCCGAGTTTTTCCTCCTCCCCGTTTGCTGTCTTCCTTGCTCTGTGTCCCCACCTCCCCCCAAAAAAACAAGAAACAAACGAAAAAAGAGAAATGCATAGCTCTAGTTCTAGAGCTTTAGCTTGATGAAACCCCTCGGGAGTTTCCACATTTGGGATACACGGATTGCTGTTTTATTAAAAAACAGAACTGAGGGTAATGCTTCATCCCATTCCACGTTCCGTTCTCAACCACTGATTTCTCAGAATGATCCTGCATAGGGATGTCCCTGTGGGGTTACGCATACTTCATCTGAGAAGTCTCTTAAGTATTTGCAGCTGCGATGCTCTAGCTTTTTACACTATTCCAGCATATGTGCAATTAATAAACACAGGTAAAGCTTCTGACGTTTTCACAGGGATAGCCTTCAGGGATTTAAGATTTTGTCCAGTTCCAGTTTCAATGCACTCGGAAAAGTTGAATTTCGGTTCATTTGTTGATGAAGTCATGCAAAATAAATTTATTGCTGCTTTCCAACACAACTGTGTATTTTTATTTTGAGCTCTGATAGCCCTGGACAAATCTGGATTTTTGTTGTAAACTGGGCAAGATAAAGCCTGTAGCTGGGCTGCCAGAGGCTCGTACAGCTGTGTTGGAGAATTATACTATAATATTCCTATGGGCATCCGAGTATATGGAGCATGCCCTTGTATATATGCTGATATATGGACTTGTATGCACAAATAAATCAGTCAGCTCCTAGCAAGAGATAGTTCTTGTGCGAGTATTAAGAAATAACATTAATACAACATTAGTGCAGGTAAGTGCTTTCATTCATGGGGAATTGGGCATTGCATCCTTTGCCAATTCCGTCATATTCATGGCTTTTAAAAAGGCATGTGGTTCTATCTAGACACTTTAGGGTCACGCTATTGACTGCACATTCATACAGTTATGTAATTCATTATTTAAAAGAGCAGAGTATTTCTTGCTTCCTCTTCTTCTCTCTCAATAATTTATAACCTCAACTTTTTTTTTTTTTTAAAGCAGGCATGAGCTGTAAGAGTGCGTCCATGCAGTTATCATGTTTTAGATGTTACAGCCTGCTAAACTTGCTACAGGAATGAAAATAAACAAGCAAATGCATAGTTTTACAAAAATCCATCTCTGTGGCATGTACTTAGTTTGTGCAAATGCAAACAAAAATGTGTTTGTGATATCCAGAACATAATTGTTCTACGATGGTTTTCACTACTGCTGCAAGTGGTAGGAAGCATTAATGTGAGAGGAAAGGCTCGTTTGTTACCCAGCTTTTGTGCCTTAAACCCATGCTGAGTGGAGGAATGTGGAGGTGAGGGAAGTGTCAGCCACTTCCACCTTCCCTGTAAACCTCTCCCAGGTCCCCCAAAGGAGGGTTAAGAGCCATGGGTGGCATCAGATAGCTCCTCCTCTGCCCAGGGCCCTGTCTTGTACCCCAGCTTTGCCATGCTGGGCTGTATGCCTTGGTACTTTTTTTTTTTTTTTTCTGGCACTTTTCATGACTGGGTTCTTTGATGGTATTTAGCAGTAGTGGTGCCATTTCCCACTTCAACTGCTTTTTCTCTTTTTCTCTTCGTTTCTTTGTGCTTGGACTTGGCATCAGACACAGCCAGATGGAGAGTTGGCTCTCTGCTAGAAAGTTCAATTTTCCTTTTCCTCAGACTGTGTTTAGTTCTCTCTTCAACCATGTAACTGAGCGGCTAAGTTTAGCTGGTAAGTTTAATGGGTGTAAATCACTCCGCTTAAAAAAAAAAAAAAAAAAAAGGACAGAAAATAAGCCTTTAACAGTGCTTTCTGTCAGCTTCCTTACTAGGTGTGGATGTCATCATCTGGGCTGTTATCAGTGCTGAAAGCAAATAGGAGCCTTATTGTGAATTTACCCCATAAGAGGTCGTGAAGAAGGCCCGTGTAATAATAGCTGGTAGCCTGATAAAGAGTACAGTTTCAAAGCAGGCTTAGGGGGAGCAGAAGGGTTAGATTTACATTTGACAAATAATAAATGGGGAGCAGTGAGTTGGTTTTAGGGAAATGTTTAAATTTTCTAGGGCACATGTTCTTAGTCTGGTATTTATTCTTTAATTTTCTCTGAAGGCCTCAGCCTGACATTCTGTATTGGATTGTCCAATTTGAAAGAAACAGGGCTGCCGACAGATATATTCTTCTTAAGCAATTACAAAAATAAAAGTGGGTTCTCTGCGTGGACATCCTGAAAATATGTCTTATTTTCCTAACTGATTAGCCCCCTTGTATGCATGGCTCAGAGGAATCCCAGCTCCCCCACAGCAAGCAGCACCTGCTCCATGCATTCCACCATCCCGTCCCAACCTTTGCAGGAGGTCCACCCCTATCCACGTTACAGCCTGGCTAAGGGCATTGGGGAAGGAAGGGACGTGCAGGTGTAGCTGTTCTTGCAGCACAGAAATATGACACGTGGAGCGCACAGGCCCCTGACACGCTTTCATCAGTTGTTTTCCACTCTCCATTTTAGAAACTAGGAACAAACCAATTAAGAAGTAGTAGGATATGTTTCCTATGCAGAATTTAGACTTCTGTAGAAATAGGAAAGCCTTGTAATGGGGAAATAGAATTTCATTTTCCAGTTTATGAGCTCAAATCCCTCTGAGGCCAGTCATCAACTCTTTATAGGCTTGTGATTGCCAGTGTGAAATTTGGCCAGACCTACGCTGTGTAGATTTGCAGCCATACCTGTATTGGACCGGGGCTGAAGAACTCTGATGTCACAGACTGAGGTAATGACCTGTAATGACAGAGAGCTGGTTTGCCTGCTGTTGTCTGGGGTCTTGCTGCTGTCCCAGCAGGGAACTGTGGCTGAGAACATGCGGTGCATCTACCCCTTAGGTGTACACCTAGCTGCGGTGGGGCTCTGTCGCACGAGCAAGGCTTGGCAGAGCTCTTTGCCAAGCTTTTAGGGGCAGATGTTGCATTAAGCAAGTGAGTATAAATTAGCTCAAACTCCACTACTAACAGTATGTGTGTCTGCCAGAGTTCCTACTGAATTCCTCTTTACAGGTTACAAACACTGTGTGCCTTCGTGCAACAGAGTGGCTTTAAAACTTAGGTAACTTGGATTAGTAACACTGATGTTTATTCTACAGTAAGTATGTAGTTTATTAAGTCTGATTTAGTACAATTTTGCTACAGGGCCTCTTGTGTTTCAGTTGTATCTATTACAGGAGAGGCATATCCTAATAATGTGTAGGGTTTGACTAAATATTTTTTGGCCCTCTGAGAAAAAAAGAAATGAAGCTAAGGAACAAAGGAACAAGAAAGCAATTCCTTCATATTTGTCTGTGCTTTCCATGCTGTTCAGTTTTATCTTTTTTTTTCATTTTTTTTGTTTTTTTCAATACCACGTAGAGAACAGTCCCCGAAGAAGTATTCAGTGTTGTAGGCAGGAAAGAAATGGTAGTTAAACAACATGCTATTGGTACTGTATCCTCAGTCTCCCCTTTAATCTCTAAGCTTTCTGCAGGGTTTTTGTCTCTTTGAATACATTCCCTTTCTGCTGGGGGGAGTGGTATGTGTTTTTCTTCTGTTTTAGGAAGCTGGTCAGTCTAGGTTAGCAAGCACGGAGGTTATTATTCATGTCAGAGAAACTTAGCAAAAAAAAAACACTTCTATTTTTATGAGTATCAAAAATGAACATTGTTCAGCAGGTTTGTCCAGATGCCCAGCACTTACACAGCAGACTTAGGTACGTGATGTAATTTTTAACAACCCCTGTGATTTTAATACGTTTCTAGGTTTTTTTCTTCGTTTTTGTGAGATTCAACCTGGCCTGTACTGTGCAAGAATAAGAGAGCGAAGTTTTGCAGCATTCTGGGTGTGCTGTATTGTCTTGAGCTGAAAAATGGATACTCACTTGTTGAAAGCATATCTTCAAACTAAATTAATTGGTTTGTGCAGGGTACACTGAATAACACCAGCAGAAATTAGATAGGGCTAAATCCAATCTGATTGTTTATTTAGAGAACTGTATACAACGATGGTTTGAAAGGAGCTGTTCCATGGATCTGATTCCTAATGGCTCTCTTCAGACCGCCCTTTGAAAACTCTGCTCTCCTCTCCCAATCCCAAACATCTGCTACAGAAATCGCAGTAAAATGTCTTTTTCTTCCGTTGTGCCCCTCAGTAGCTCGGAGCCAGCATGGAGGCAAGGCTGGTCAATGAGAAATATGAAAGATGCAGGTTTTTATCTCCAAACCAGGCTGTGTGGGAAACCCTGCAACAAGGATCCGCAAACCATCGTTTAGCCCCAGCCCTGGGCTGGGGTCGGTCAGGCTGGCTGACTGACTGACTGCCTGGAGAACAGAAGACAAAGCATTGGTTGCCTTCGTGTAGAGGGGTGATACCTCACAGTAAAAGATTTGCTGAAGTTTCTCTCACAGGCAGGTGTTTGTAAGGCAGGAATCTACTTAACGGGGAGGAGCTGTCATCCTTTGGTATTACGGACGTGGCTGCAGGATCCTGCTTTCCCAGAGTGTGGACATGCACTACTACAAGCTTTCCTCTCAACTGAGCTGCTGCCACTGCCTGCGCTTGGCTTCACATCTTTGCTGGCATAGTGAATTGTTCAAAGTTATCTATTTTCTTCCTGAACATAATTTAAGAAATAAGGTGTGTGTTTCACTAACCTCAGCTGAGCTCTTCAGAGAAATTTGTCCTGTTGCAGAGGAGACTGTAGAGGAGCCTGTGTGCAAATTAGGACCTGTGTCCTGGGTTTAATAACTGCTAAGTGCTATTCACAAGAATGCTGCATGGAGCTGGATTTCATCTGCACACTGTGCTAGGAAAATACGGTTTCTAAAACTTACTGTGAAATGTTACTATGGCATTCCTGGGTAATTTCTTTTCTTTTTCTTTTTCTTTTCCTCCCCCCCACCTCCCTCCCCAACCCCCACCGCCCCCCTTTGATGCATATGTGAAGAAAACTCTGAGTAACTCTTTATGTAGATCTCATTTATCTTTAAAAATGAACATTTTTCTAAGGGGAAAGCGCATACATTCCATAATGGTTGTGCTAGTTGGTTCCAGATGCTCTAGCTTGCATCTCCTCTTTTCTAACAAATGTTTTGCCTCTTCTCTCAGTATTAAAAGGAACACTTCTTACTTTTCATCCACTCTCTTTGGCTAAAAGGCAAAAAGGAAACTTAACATTAACATATGGTGGAAAAAAAATACTGCTGGCATCCCTCAGGCAGTGCTCAGTAAAAGAATACAGAGAAATGGCTCAAGTGTGGGCAACATAATTGGTGCGTAACTCACTATTCCCTTAACACGTAGTTTCCTCTTGGACTACAAAAACCGAGGAGCATTTGCCTTGTTGAGAAGATGTAAGCCCACAGAGATCAAGAAAACAAGGCTTGGAACAAAGGGACTTGTTCTCAGCACCAGGTAACAAGGAGTTAAATGTTGCTTGTTAGCCAGTGACAGGAAATATGCATCCCACATCCATCACCACAGCTGAAGGAACGGGTTTTAAGAGTGTGCACATCCCTAATGAAAGCTAAATACAAATTAGAGCTAATATGGATGCCTTCTATTGGGGGTCACAGTCAGAACAGTTTTAATCATTGAGCTCTGGGATATTTGGACTGACTACAGTAAAATACAAGTTCTTCAGTTGAAACCAATTAATGTCTGATAGGCAGCCAGTGAATGCTTGTAAAAATACCAGGGAAAAATAGCTCTGCATCCAAGTCTCAGAAAGAACAGCTTATAGAATCTTTTTGTTTTGAAATTCATTCATTCATTATGAATAACCTTGCGGTTCAAGATCATAACTATAATTCCAGCTTGTCTAAGACCCCTGAGCCTTCTTTACAAACACAGTAGGAATTTGGATACTGTTACTGTGCTCCAGGTGTAGTTTGGACCAGACACTTCAGTGCTGACCTTTTAAAGACACCGGTTTGCTTTGTGACTCTCCTCTGAATGTCTCAGAACAAGCATCTACGTAATGAGGCACCTAAACTTAATGAACTTTTGTGAAAACCTGACTTTTTATAGCTCCTTATCCCATTAGACCCTCTGGGGAAAAGACAGTTCTGTGTACATCACTATTGCATTTGTCCTGGATAAAAATGGGACCTGTGTGTGTGTGTGTTGCTTCATAAGGACTATCAAAGGTCTTTGCAGAAAGATTTGGTCTCAAGGTGTTGGTCTTCATTGGTCCACAAGTCCCAGTCATTCAAAAATAGTTCTTCATCACAGTTTCCTAACTAAGGGAACTTTTACATCCTGTGAATGAAAACTGTATGAGTGAATGGCAAACTTCCCTGTTTTGAAAAGGCCCCATCCAAAGAAATCACCGGTATGTTTTTTTCCTTGACTTTGTAACTTGACTGAGGAGATGTAGCTAATTGTACTAAACACCTGTCATCCATCCAGGTTCTTATCTTAGACTATCTGTATGCTCCCCCAGTACTGCTCCCCCAGTACTGCCTCTTTCATTGCCTTCTCAGATGAATAAAAATCTGTATTTTAAAAAAAAAGTCAAACACGTGAAAAATATTTTACTTGTAACCTCTCGCAAGAGGCAAATTGTGAAGATACCTTAATCCACGAAAGCCAGAGATAATTCCTTTGATAAGAGTAAGGACAATCTCTTCTTGTAACTAACTGGGATCTGTTACTGAGATGGTTCTTTGAAGTTGTACCAGTGATAAGAACTCTTCAATGTAGGCATCCATACATCAAGGATGTAATAAATGCACGTATTGGCATTTAAGGCCTAACTGATTAGTCCTGTCTAACCTGATTTGTTATGTGCTTTGTGTTCAATTTTAGGCACCAAAGGAAGAAACAAAGGGGAATTTACAAATCTTCAAGGTGTAGCTGCATCTACAAATGGAAAAATATTAATAGCAGACAGTAACAACCAGTGTGTGCAGGTATGAGGATATGCCACTTTCAGTATTCTTCTGTTTCTCCCGCCTACCTTTGCCTTATTTGTATTCCAGGAAAGACAGATTTTGTACTATTCAAGGACATGTAAATTCAGAGAAATCTAACTCATCCACTATCATCCCATCTTCTTGACCTGCAGCTATCTTTTTCATATCTGCACTGTATCTAATATGCATATCAGAGTATATTCCTTCCTTATTATGTTTGGCATTGAATGAAGAAAGCAAACAGTGCAGTAGTCTGGAAAAAATGCCCTTTTGTAAATGTGATTTTACATTGTAAATTTATCACCCTGTGTTTCAAAATAAATATAGGACAAGGTGCCACAAGTATCATTTCCTAAGTGAGCACAAATACAAAAAAAATGCGTAAATGTCATTTTAAAATGACATTTAGTCTGCTTAATGGATTTTTCTGTCTGGTATGATGATGAAATCTTTTGTGCTAGCATCCCTGACACCTGTGGTTTCATGGCTACTGTAACCTGTGTGAAAATCAAGCTGTGCTTTCTATTTTGCCTGCCACGCTTTTTTTTCTTTTTCTTTTTTTTCTTTTTTTGTGTGTGTGTGTGCCTTTTAAACCATTTACAATTTGTCATCACTCTTCAGGCTGCCCATGTGGTAGCAATGAACAAGGCAGAAGTTAGTGGCTCGTTCTTAGTATATCAGAACCAGAAAGCCACATGCAGTAACAACTTGTTTTCAGGCCTCTTCAAAGAGACAGCGTCGAATATTCATCAGTACCCTCACACTTGGTAATTTGCAGCCACTTCAGAAGAATTTCAGTGTCTACCTGGCTCAGGGTCGCAAGCAGTGGACTGATTTTTAAGTAGCTAACACATCTCTCAGAAAGTGGCTCAGTACTTATTCTGAAGTTAAATGATTACATAATGAAATTCTCTTTCAGCTTCTGTTCCTCTCTCTTCTAATGTCTAAGTGTTTGACTGTGGCTGAGACGCTCGTTTTCCTCATTTGTGTTATGGGAATAACACCACTTCTTTCTAACTACCTGAGAGGGACATTGTGACGTATAATTCACTAATGTTTTTAAATTACTTTGATATCTCTGAAGAAACAGTGCAATGTAAGTGCTGAGAAATTCTTTATTATGAAATCAGGGTCCAGGTGGAGGCCTCTTCTTAAATTAGGCATATTGCTTTCAAATATAGATTCTATAAAGTGCTTCACGTTCCTAACTTTTTCCTTACTATAGTGTTCAGACTTGCTAAAATGTAAGCTTCAAGAAATAGGTGATGTTCTTATGCTGACTTAGTTTTAAAATAAATGTTTTCTGTTACAGATATTTTCCAACGATGGCCAGTTCAAAAGTCGCTTTGGCATAAGAGGAAGGTCTCCTGGCCAGTTGCAACGGCCAACAGGAGTGGCTGTGCATCCCAGTGGTGACATCATTATTGCAGATTATGATAACAAATGGGTTAGCATATTCTCATCAGATGGAAAATTTAAGGTATGAGTTACCACGTGAGCTCTGCTGAGCTTTTTCCTTATTACAAAGGAATGCAATTTTTTTTTTTTATTTTTGTGTGTGTGAAGAAACTACATAGTTTGTAACTTAGTCCAAATTCCATTGTTGTAATGTAGAAACAGCCACGTTGTATAATAAATAGGAAGAGGTCACAGCTGTGATGCCAACGTAATATCAGATAGAGATGATACATTTCATTCTACAGTTCTACACACTGGGTACTTGGATGCCTTTCTGCAACTCACAGTTGAGAATAGCTAATGTAATCAAGTGTAGTTGGACTGGCTTAATAACATCATATCATTAGTATTTTGATTATATAAAAAGGCGTGTGTATATATGTATACATACACAAGACAGACATAAAAACTTATGGGAAGTCTTCAGTGACATATGGAAGGGAAACATAAGGTAGCAGACTGATGGTGACTTCCCCTGTTCACTCCATATGTATCAACAAATCAAGTGCATAATTCACGTATGGTCCTGCTGGTAATAAATGGAAGGAAAGGCAACCCAGGAGGTTGTTCCAGTGCTATAGCATGGTCAGGAGTATTTTGTCTGGGGTGATGTGCAACGGGAAAACTGCAGGAAATAATGTCTTAGGCTTCAGAAATGAGAAGTTCTGAGAAGAGTGTACTTATTTTCATAGCAGCTCTAGTGATTCTTATAGGAGTAAAATAAAAAGACAGCTACTGTACTACACTAACGCTTGCAAACCTGCAGTATTTTTCTTGTTTGGGAGTCAGTTGCAATTCCAGAGAGAATTAAAGGTTGCCTCCATTTGGTGCTGTTCTCTGAATGCATGTTACAAAGTCTGGCAATGCATGCTAGAAATAGCCATCTATGGCAGAGATTAGCAGCACACTGTTTGGTGAGATAAAAAACCTGCAGGGAAATTTCTACCACAGTTACTTAGTTCTAGAGCCTTGTATTGGAGATAAATTACCTGTTTGGCATTTTCTGGCAGCCTAGTGACCAAAAAGCTCGGGTCCTGATATGTTCATGTGGCTGCCAAGAAATGGCCTTCCTTTATTAGTCTTTGCAAAGTGACAAATGTTATAGCAAATAGCTAGTTTTGCTTGCAGGGTCCTCAGTGACCCCCTTCTGAGAAACAGACATCTGTATGCTTTTAAAAGTATCCAGATCCTATGTAGACTCCAAGCTAAAATAAAACAGTACTAATATGTAATGCAACTGTTAAAAATATTTGCATTTGCAGAGAATACATGATCTTCCTTGAGTAGTTTCCAAAATGTACACAGGAACACTTTGGCTGAAGCCCCTGAATGAAATGAAGATACCAGAAGGAAATAAAGATGTAGTTATTTAAGAATCCAAATACTCTGAGTAACTTAAGTGTGGTATAAATAATTATTAACATCTTTAATGTGAGCTGGCTTGATCTGGAAACGGAGGGTGGAGGGTTCATTTTCCTTCCTTCTGCAGACAGGCTGTAAATCCAGCATTTTGGATGGTGTCAGCTGTGGAGGAAAAAGCTGTGGCTCTGGAGGAGCCATGATCCTACATACTGTACTCTATCAGCAGCGAGAAAAGTATTGAAAAAAATGAATTAAGGTAGTTCCTCTGACACAGAGCCTGGCTTCATTTTTAGTTAATGTTTCTGCTGGACTGCACAAGCTCCATGAAGTCGGCAATGTTTGTGTGGGTAATACTAGTGAGTGCATTGGACTTCGTAGTTCCTGGGACTAGGCTGATTAAATGAGAGATGAAACATTAACAATATACAATACTACTTTTAGATTTCATGCAACAAAATATATTTGTGAGAGAAAAATACAGGATTATTTGTGGAAGCATGTTATATATGGATGGAAGGCATAGTCGTACAGTTGAAGCACAGGACACAGATATACCAGGTCTAGCCTGTGGGAATCCGGGAAGAGCTGCGTGAATTCTTAGGTGTTGGCAATGGTATTCTTAAGGGGGCTCCGTGAGATTAAACTGGGCAATGCTGGCAAAGATACACAGATAGACAAAGGGCTAACAGTGTTTCACCTGTAAGGATTGTGCCTGCAAGACACTGTGCATCATCTGTGATACAGGTGGTCTGCTAGCTGTTAACTCAGCGTTATCAGGGGCCTGTGTTGTGCTTAATCTGTTCTTTCTGTATTTACTCTCCTTTAGCTTAGCAGCATTTAATAGAGGTGTGAGCCAGGAGGCGGATTTCTCCTGGAGCCAGGCCCAGGCACCTCCCTGATTTGAGAACCGGGCTGACTCACCCCAGCGGGCCCTGCCAGGCAGAGAAGTGACACCTTCCTCAGTCGCTGGTGGCAGCACAGACAGCGCTCCGTTTTCTCAAGGCTGGGAAGCTGGCATAATGCAGAGCTTGGCAAACCCTAAGCTAAAGTTACACCAAAACATGAGTCTCCTGAAATGAAAGGCTACATTATCCTTTGAACAATAAAGCATCTGATAGGGTCTTAGAAACTGGGGCTTTTGTTTCTGGCTATGTTATGGGTCTCACAGGTGACTACTGATCTTTCATTTCATTTTCTAGTGCTTTATTTTGCTCATGTATAAAAACTGGGTAACAATGCTGGCTTCCTCCATAAATTACTTTCAAATTGCCTAAGAAAATTGTTATAGAAGATGTCTTAATTGCTAGGCTAAGAGAGAACACATGCTGAAGCAGCAGAATCGGCCTCTGTGTCAGGGGTGCTGTTCACACCTAGTGAAGGAACTGGAGGCTAGGGCCACAAGAAGGATTCGTGGTCCTCTGAGGAGAAGCTTTCTTTCTTTCCAGTCTTGAAGGGTCACATCTAAGACAGCCTGTTGTCAGCCAACCATGGCTGTAAATCAAGTTAAGACATCATGTTAAGATGGGTGGGAAAAGATGGAAGGAAACACTTTGTCTGTCAGACTTTTATTTCTTCTTGTCTCATTAGAGGGACTAAGAAGGGAGCTGCTTGAAGCTGGCTGCAAGTTTAGGTAGGAAAAGTTCTGTGGAGTATGGCATGTGGTCATGGTTCAATTAAGACAGTCAAGTGAATGATAAATCCATTTATTGTGTGAAGTTGCAATGTGTGGTGATGATGCATCTCCATGTTAGGGAAGTTCTGGAACAGGAAGAGGTGTATTTTAAGTCTCTAAATTAATTCCTGACGGTCATGAACAATCATGAACCTTTCTGACAGTAACAAGATTGGTGGAAATGAACTTAAAGCCCCAACACACCTACTACTACAGTGGAAAAGTCTGTATATTTATATATAGTATATATATATATATTATATATATACTATATATATATATATATATAATATATATAGTCTAGCTCATTTTTTTATATAGCCTAGCTCTCTTTTTTAAAAAAACCTCTATGAATATCCCGGAGTAGAATATTTTCCATTCTAGTAGAGTGGCTTTATAAACACATATTTGAAAACCAATCTAAATTCATAAGTGCCTATAAAATAAGGGACATAATGTCCTTGACTGAATTCAATTAAACACAGTATTTGTATTAAGGATTCATATGATTCATTATACTTTATTCATTTCTAATGGCAGAGAAGTCTGAAAATACTTCCATTCATAAACTTAACAGGAGTGACTGGGTTTCATAATACTCTGTTTTAAATAATCAAACCTATAATTCTAAGAAACCTTCTGAAATAAAAATACACAAAGCATATGTTCAGCCAGACCCAGTAATGTGTCATTAGTGTATTTTGATCTAAACTGGAAACAGAGATTCTTAGTATAAAGAACTTCGGGCTCTAGCTGGACATAATTTATTGCTGCCTGCAAATTGTATTTTAAATCCTGGCCTAAGCATAGTGATTTTTATTCCTTTTCTCAGCACTGAGTGCCCGTTATTGTAGTATGTGATTTATTCATTTTTTTTTTTAATTATTTCTTATGTATTCATATGGTCAGGAAGACACTGTACTCATGAGTCTGAGTCATTTTTCCATTGGAATCATAGAAAGATGGTAAGAAGGTGGTGCAATGCACAGGCAGACAAACACCCAGGCATCCCAGAAGAAAGAAGGGAATATAATTTAATCACCCCAGAGGAAATAAATCTACTGATTTGCATTTGGTTTATGTTGTTGCTTTGTTGTTATGCAAACCTGAATGCATTTTGTAGGTGTGTTCATGTCTTTCCCTTGGTGATCACAGTCATTTTTAATAGTTTTTCCTGGGGATGTTTTAGCATGATTTAATTAGGTGTTTTTTGTCTAAATATTGAGCAATTTCTAAGAGCATATGTATCTGAACATAAACCAGACACATGATCATTGCATGCTAGCTAAGCGTAGTCTTTTAAGCTGCAAGATTTATTCCCTGAGGTTTTTTTTATTTGAGACTGAACGAGGTTGTGTAGTAATGCTTTTGACTTCATACTAGACAGCTTCAGGGAATCTAGATTTCTTTATTTTGGGATGGCTCCTACTTCTACCTGCAACCCCACCCATGAGAATGCACGGTAGAGTAGGAACATGGGGTTTCCTAAGGACAGCTGGGCTTCTTCAGATACTAATGTGGTTGTTTGCTTTAAAACCATCTGGGAACTGAGCAAAATGAGTTAGGCAATGAATCTTCTCCATGCCCTGTAATCTGTCATGCCTTGACAGTCATGGACTAAGAGAGCTTCAGCCACTCACAGAATCACAGGATGGTTAAGGTAGGAAGGGCCCTCTGGGTCCACCTGCTCCAGCAGGGCCACCCAGAGCAGGGTGCCCAGGACCATGTCCAAGTGACTTCTGAAGATCTCCAAGGAGAAGACCCTACAGCCTCTCTGGGCAGCCTGTGCCAGTGCTCCATCACCCGCACAGGTGTGCTTCCTGATGTTCAGAGGGAACCTCCTGTGTAACAGTGTGTGCCCAGTGCCTCTTGCCCTGTCCCTGGGCACCACTGAGAAGAGCCTGGCTCTGTCCTCTCTGCACCCTCCCTTCAGGTATGGGTACACATGGAGGAGAGCCCCCCTGAGCCTCCTCTTTTCCTGGCTGAACAGTCCCAGCTCTCCCAGCCTCTCCTCACATGAGAGATGCTCCAGTCCCTTGATCATCTCGGTGGCCCTAAGCTGAACTCTTTCTAATATGTCCACACCTCTCTTGTACTGGGGGGGCCCAGAACTGGACTCAGTACTCCAAGTGTGGCCTCACCAGTGCTGAGCAGAGGGGAAAACTCCTCACCACTTGCAGCAGGGCAGGAAGATGGACACAGAAGGCAGATGCATCACTTGTTCTAAGTGGTGATCTGTCCCTTCTGCAAAGACAATGTAGTGAAAAATGGTCTTTTCCTAAAGAATATGAATCTATTCCTATCTATTTCATTTAAATTCAGTTGGAAACAGGAAATTATGTTTATAGGATATCTCTGACAAATTACTACAGGGTCTGGAAGCTGTGGGATCCATAATTTCAACACAGCCAGGATTGCCTGTCCAGAACAGTAAAAAGGCCAGCAGGAGCCTAGACTTTTGGAGCCAATCTGGGAAACTGCTTCCAAATCTGCCCATCATTTAAGCTGCCTATCTCCCCCCTGCCCCTCCCAAACCAGAAAGCAAGTTGCTGCATTCCAAAAACAAAAACTCCAAACAATGTAGTGGTGTTTTTATAACCTTTTTTTTTTTTTTTTTAATGGAAAGGTCAAAACTCGACTGATTGTATGCAGTTCAAACCAGCTTCTAGAATCTGCCTGGGGAAAAATAAAGAAGAAGAATGGTGAAAAATGTGAAATGGTTTGGGAAGTGATCATAGCATTTCTTGGGCATACATCTGGGTAGCTCAAGGGTTCTGTGAAGGCTTTGCCTCAATTTCTGCTTGCCCTGGGCTAGGTGGGATGCTGTTGCCTAGAGCCACCCACTATGTAGATCCCCTACTTAGTCCCCATGAGCTTCACCCTGCTTTTTGAGAGGCAGTCAATGCATATGTCTAGGCCAGTGGTGGCTGCCTGTGTGCTTCTCCTGGAAGAAGAGGTGCTGGCTGTAGCTTCTGTTGGCTTTTCCTGGGGTCTGGAAGAGGTATCTGACATTCACTAGTTCTGGTGTAGGTACCTACAGCTTTCAGTCAGGAGCCATCTGCAGGCGGAGGAAAATCATCTGGTTGCTACCTCTGTTCTGCACATCTATACCATACTCAGCACAGTAGCAACTGAGAGACTTCTAGTAATGTATTGATTTCCGTGAGTCATGTCCGTTACAAGCTCATCTTCCCAGTGTGCTAACGGCCCATCTTCCTCACTGTGCTAACAGGACAATCCGGAATATTCCGGGCTGCGGAGGTGCAGCTTGGAGCTTCCCACAGCTCCTTGCTCTGAGGATGAGCTGTAATTGGTGACAATAATAGAAAGCAGGTCTGACCAAACGCAGAACACAAGGCTGAGCTCAACAGTTGCCTCTCCACGTTTAAAAAAAGGAAGAGGAATAATAATAGAAGAGAATAGGAAGGCTAAGCTACAATCTGACCTGCCATTAGTCTGTTGTAATGCACAAAACCCAATAAAAGGCAATTGCAATCAGCTGTGTTAATTCCCCTTGTATATGTCTAGCCTACTTAAAGAAGTATTTTCATATATATGTATGTATAATTATATTGTAATATCTATTATAATGGCGTATATAAAAACATACATATGTATGCTATGAATATATAACAAGTTATATAAGTTGCCCATTCCAGTGTTTATACACCTACTAAACAACCTTCTAACATGTTCTGATTTGAGAGCTCTCTACCTTGTCTAAATAACTCACTGTGAGATCCACATTATCTCCACTGAAGGATATATATATATATATTTTTTTTTCCATTGGTACAATATTGTATACAGTTCCCTTCCTGTTCCTGGCAGATGTTTTTGGTAGACAACAAGTCCTATTTAAAGTGATGGAAATAATTTTATTTCACCTGAGATAGGACCAAACTCTGATTTCTTTAGTGTTTCAGAAATTACTTCATTTGCAGTTTGGCAGCACCTCCTTTGCAGGTTTCAGCTGACACTTTAAGTGTCTAAGCAGTCCCAGGTAGATCTGATGGAAGACGACATGGAGATTAATGAGGTAGCAGATCTTCCACTCCAGAAAGAACATATAGAAAACAATCTTTCTGTTTGGCTGAAAATATAATGAAGTACACAAAATCAGTTGAAAAAGCAATCACTTTCTTCTGGCAAAATTTTGACGACAAAAATTTCTCTCCATGCTACTGTGTGTCTATAATACAGGACATCTTTGAACAGTACTAACTTACTTCTATCATGTTAATGTATTTTCCTGTTTTGTGTTTTCCCTTTTAGGCCAAAATTGGGTCTGGAAAGCTCATGGGCCCTAAAGGCGTTTCTGTGGATCGTAATGGGCACATCATTGTGGTGGACAATAAAGCTTGCTGCGTGTTCATCTTCCAGCCAAATGGGAAAATAGTCACCAGGTTCGGCAGCCGAGGAAATGGTGACAAGCAGTTTGCAGGTACACTTGATGGTAATATGTAAATCCCCTTTTCTTGCCTCTTCTGCTCACATTTGCATGATGTTTGAGCATGTTGAAGAAGCTATATCCTACTCATTTTTTTCCTGAGCAGGGGAAAGGTTCTACTAAACACACAGCTCCTGTTCACTTCACCATTTGTTTAACTGGCTGAGAAGACTGCAACATCTGTTCCGCAAACGTAGCTGTAACTGGGCTGTTTTATCTACCTTTCTGTGCCCGGAAGCATTTCAGATCACTGACCCGAGAACAACTGATCTTAACTAGCGTTTTATAAATGCTTTGCAATGCCCACACTAAGCCGTTCATGATAATCAACTCAGACATCATGCTTTGTATTTCCCGTGATCAGATACACCTTAACCCATGCCCTAAGTAGTATCTTCCCATTAGAAAATGGGCATAATGGAACAGTGTTAGATTGAGATCAGGAAGACACAGTTATGCAAATGGCAAATGCCAGTCTGGGGAAATTGCCACTTATATATTCAACTGACTACTTGCACATGGTGTCTCTCAATTAGAACATGCAATTAGGTTTAAAGAAAAACAGCAAAACTGATATATATTTTGAATGAATAGCGTTTCTTTCAAAATTTGAAACGAAGACACCAAATTATATATGCAGGTCATTTTGCAGGTGTTTGGTCACTTAGAATAAGTAGTTATAGGCTGGTCTGATGTTTTGACAAGCTCATAGCACAAGAGAGAAATAGCTTAAATGATATAACTGCTCTCATCTTACTTGAGATCTCTTTCAATGTCTCAAGGCAAAAGTAAAACTATAATTTATGAAAGCTTTGTCTGTAACACAGCCAAGTGTCACTTGATTCAGGTGCTTTTCTGTTTTCAAGTTATCATTTCTTATGTAAGTTTGCGCACATAGATCAATAAACAAGAAAACAAAAATGTAGTTTTTCCCTGGCAATATTATTCTAGTTAACTTTTGTATTTATCCTAAAACTTTCTTCCTTGAGAGCTTGTAAGAAGTGAGCGAACAAAGGATAGATTTCATTTAAAACCGTACTTTTTGAGTAGTATTTTCATTTTATATATACAACTTTATCCCTAAGCACTGCACCGTCTTAATAAGCGTATTAATATCTATGTAGACATCCATATATAGAGGAAGAGGAAGGAACAAACAGTGCTTACTGATATGATAGCACTAGCTGACAAATGGTTGAAGAATAAATGATTTGTTTACAAAAAGGCATGCTGAGCTTTTTTAAACATGAAATGGAATTTCATGTTTCATTTGTTCTTTCAAATTGAGTAATTTGATTTACTCTTTCAAATATGAGTAATTTGAAATGGATTGTCCTATTTGACAGTTTGTTATTCAGAAATCATAGTGATATTTTGATGTATTTATTTGAAAAATTATTTTAGTGATATTATTTTTTCTTCTTCTGTATTGCAGGTCCTCATTTTGCAGCTGTAAACAGCAACAATGAAATTATCGTTACAGATTTTCATAACCATTCTGTCAAGGTACTGTGAATTAATAGCAGTTTGGAAAGCCTTTTATTATATCATGATACTTTCCTGGGGAAAATATTGTTAAAAACAAAGAGATCATGCTCGCTATGAAGCCTGATGAGAGGACTGCACATTTGAAGACCTTTGCATGCAGTACATTCCTTAATGGAGATATAATCAGTTGTCTTTGTTTTCACTGTCATGTTCTCTAATTCAATTGCTTAAACATAAGTTACACCTGAGATAAATTATATCATTGTGGTTATTTTTGATTAGCTATCTGCCAAGCCAGTTATTTATTGTTCTTTGGTATTTTAGGTAACTGATAACTACTTTTGAATAGCTCAGTAAAATCTTCCCACTTTTCTAGTAGAATATATGTATATCAAAGTGAAGATACCTGACAGCCTTTAATTCCATATTTATAAACTTTATTATTATGCATGCATTTATAATGTGATAGTCTTAACAAGTTCGTAATACATCAATTTTCATCCAGTACATCCTGCACAGGGCAGAACTGTCCACTAGTCTTTACAGCCATGGGAAGCCCCGACTCATGGCCTGTTAAACTGTCATGGTAAGATAGGGTGGTGTATTTGTTTGTCCCAAAAATAAACCAGAACAAGGATGAATGTTGAGATGTCATGTGATGGAAAATTTATGTTAAGGAGTTATAGGCCATTTCAGAAATTAGTCCCCTGTGTTTGTTTTCAGGACATGACAAACTGTTTCAGTCACTTTCTGCACTCTGCACAGATGCAGCCTCAGTCCAGTTCATCAGTGTAACTAAAATGATAAATCGTGTATGTTTACGTGGAGTATGGAATTTCTGTCTGCCTGCTACTGAGCACATACACCTTGATGTCCATAGTGGTGCTGAATCACCTAGCATTTGAACAGTGATCTTGCTTTTGTATGCTCTTGGAATCAGAGAAGAAATAGCGACTCATGGTTTGGATTACGACAATGAAGCCAAGACTGTGGCAGGCGCCCTGTCGCAGAGTGTTTACGTGATTTAGCAGCGGGAGGCCTGTGGCTCCATAAATTACCTCTCCACCAGCAGGGCTTACTGTGGTAACAAGAATGCCTGGAGAGAGTTAACAACGAGGGCCAACTAAAATGAACAAAAGCAAGTGAAGAGATGTAAGAAATGAGGCATCTTAGTGAATTAAAATGAATTGCGTCGCTAATGAGAACAGAGCGTCCTGTCTGTGTCTGGTGTGACTCAAGGGGATAAAAATGTTATTTGTTGCAATTTGGTACTAACTGGAAAAGATTCTTATTTTTGTAGTGTTCTCTAAATCAATGCAGATAATTGTTGACACTTTGGAGAGTTATTTATAAACTGAATCATGCATAATCTTTTGTTAGATGGTGAGGAAAAGAGCAGAGAGTAAACTTTGTTTTAAATAGTAAATACATTTGTAAAAAAAATAATTTTCATTCTTATGGCTCCCAAATCCCCTTCCTGCCACCAGTGTCTTGAATTATACATCCTCACTCTGCAAAGCGTTATCTTCCCTTTGCCACTAACCTTCAAGCTTTTTCCTCATTTCAGGCATCTTCTATGGAAAATCCTCCTCAATATAGGCTTCTCTCTCGTTCTGTCACTGACCACGCCATTTTAACCCAGGCAGGGAGCAAATTATGTTTGCCTGCTTTTTTCTTATTAGTTGACTTTTTTTCTACTGTTTTTCATCATCTGAGGCATCACCCTGGTGCTTCATTAATTTCCACCCCCAAAGGCTTTCTTTCTGTCCATTGTGGGTGTTGGAGAAGAGGATGATTTCCTCTCATCTCCCACCTTCTTAGCACCTCGGTGTGTGTTCGGCACTTGTCAGCTCCTTGCATTTTCTTGTTTGGGCCACAGCTGGTCCCTAAGGACACTGCTGGACCTTGTGGCACAGCTGGGCCTGGGTCCAAGATGGATGAAAATAAATGGAGATGGTTATGATATTACGTAAATGAAACATCCTGAATCTCACTTTCTAAATATTTTGGCTTTTTTAACTATGGGAATGCTTCTTATTTTGCTTAGCTTGTTTTCAGGATGTAGGCTGGTGCTGGTATTGTCAGTGAGTTCTTTGTTCTTTAATCATTGTCTGATTTCACCTCATAGTCTCAACTCAAATTTTCATGGTTTGAAGCATGTGAACAAAATGAAATGCAAACTTACCAGGTCTTTGAAAATGCAGATGTAAGCAACCCTTGCTACAATCTTTCTTGCGTTTCCTTGCAATGCAAATAGATCACTCTGCTAAATATTTCTAAAATAAGAGAAAAATAGGAGAACTATAAATGTCCATGCTGAGAAAGGGTGGGGAGGGAGAGAGAGAGGGAGAGTGAGTACTGGAGGCAGGGAATATTGCTTGGAATTCTTCAATTCCCAATTTTGTTAATAAGTGAACTGGTAGTAGTAGATTAGTAATATTTGATGTGATGCCATTCTTTTTTCTTTTTCTTTTTTTTTTTTTTTTAAACACATACAGGTATTTAACCAAGAGGGCGAATTCATACTGAAGTTTGGATCAAACGGAGAAGGAAATGGACAGTTTAATGCACCAACTGGAGTAGCTGTAGACTCTAATGGAAATATTATTGTAGCAGATTGGGGAAACAGCCGAATACAGGTAGAGATTTGTGTATTTCAAAGGTGCTCAGTTAGGAAAACTAATGGATCAATAACTCTGGTCACTAAAGTCTTCAGAATTCCCAAGAAGCAGGACAGCAGCCCTGGAAGCGACGTGGTTTCTAACACAGCCTTTTCTATGCCTCATTGCTGGTCTGAAGTGGTAGTGTACCATTTTTAGAAATGGTAGTGTCAGACCATGGACTTCCCAGCGTGACTGCTGGCAAGTCTGATGGTTACTTAGACCAAGGCTCTTGTCTCCAAGTAGTTCCCAAAAAGATATTTGATGAGTTAAGACTTACAAGCTTTACTGAGATTATAGTAATTTATAATAATCATCGTAACAGAAGATTGGAGACATGGTGGAAAATACAAAAAAAGCAAATGGTCTGTATAGATCCTGAGGCAAATAAAGCAGATTTTTATCATCTTTTTAAAATGTTGGAAAAATATTCTTTTATGTTGCACTCTTTTTATCATTCAAGTACTAATCACAAAATTCTTTCCTATTTGCCAAAGAATATCTAAGAATATCTAAGAAATAACTAAATGTAGACATTAGTTTCACTGAATATGAAAATAAGGGAGCTGCTCATGAGTTGTTCTCAGGAAGCACTGTCAACAGTGTAAACAAATTCCTGGTTTTCTCTGTGTGGGAACCTAAGATTCATGCTAGCCACAACAGTAAGATTTGTTAGGAAAACAAGGTGTTGGTTGAGTTCCTGATTGAGTTTGATTTATTCTAGCTGGTTATTTTTAGAGCAAGGAACCGCCGAGATGCTTTTTTTATTATTACTTTGTTGCATGTTTAATTCTTGCCAAAGATCCTGGTAGCCTTAATTAGTTCTTTTTAATAAGGAAATATATTTGTTTATAAACTTGCATATTATGAGAATAACAGATCAGATTCTGCCCATATTTATTCTAGTGTATGTATGTATGCCAACAGTTTGAAAACTAAGAATAGTGGTGTAACTGAAAGCAGATTTTTGTCTGCTAGTTTTCTTTTTTATTCATAACTTTTCTTATGTGCTTTATCACCCCAAAGGTCTTTGATGGAAGCGGATCGTTTTTATCCTACATTAACACCTCTGCTGACCCACTTTATGGCCCCCAAGGTCTGTCCCTTACTTCAGATGGCCACGTTGTAGTTGCAGACTCTGGAAATCACTGCTTCAAGGTCTATCGATACTTACAGTAACAATGAGCTCTGGAGATGGATAATCGTCCACCCGTAAGCGAAGACTGGTCCCAGAGATCCAAGGCAGGATGTCTCCTACTTTGAGTTCATTTTTAATTATGAAGGAGTCTCTTATGGACTTCTCATGTTAATTTCCAAACTTAACCTTGTTTACATAGAACTTGCACCTCTTACGTTCCTCACTCAACTTTTTGGTGTAAGGGTTAATACACAGAATCCTCTTTAACTGAATTCATAGAGACAATGTGATATTAAACACAAACTGCAATTTACGGAACTGGAATTAAGTAGTTAGGCAAAAATGAGAAAAGTTTGGGGAAAAATCCCCAAAGCTATTTGAAGACTGCGAAAGGTAGCTCCTGTTCAGAGCTTCCAAATTTGAAAAAGTGTCATTGTTATGCATTATTTCACCCAAAGGTGATCCTGGGAATCTTCTAGATCTCATTATCATGGTAGGTATTACACTTTTAACATTCTTCAGTCTTACTATCTATAACAAGTAGGTCCTTTTAGTATAAAGTTAAGTCACACAAAATCAGTCTAGTTCTAACTGTCAGACCTAACACAGCTCAACATTTAGCACTATGAGAATCAATGCAAATTCCCAGCTCCTGTGGAATTAATGAAGGATTGTTTCATGTGCTTGTTCTTCACTCTTCCTCTTGCTCAATGTGCTGGAAGGACTTTGCAGAGAGCTGACATTTCAAAAGCTCTGGAAAAGCTTAATTGTAGTGATACATTAGTGAGAGCTGAATTTCTGTATAACGACAGACCTTTTGACACCAAACTAGTTCATTAGGATCAGGGTTATTACAATGTCAACTCAATTAACCTCATGTGTGCCACTCTTTCGTATGTGTTCATTGCCATGTTTCCTTAAGGCAACTCATTGTATTAACAAATAAAAGAAATGCAGCATCACACAGGACAGAAAGCCAGAGAAGGTACCCCTATGGAGGACCTACATTATACAACCAAAGGAACTGTGGTAAACAGAGGTTGTATAGGAAAGCCAAGGGTTACCAAAGCTATTTCTTTTTACATGAGGAAAAAACGCATTACAAATAAGAATGAATTTGAACCAATTCCTGAAGTCCTTCATCAAAGGGAATTTTGTTAGAGGATAAAATAAGGACTGTGAGATTTGTTCTGATTTGTTTGTGTGTATGTATGTATGGCTGACTGACAGAAAACAATTTAAAAAGTAAATGTATGTTATTTCAGCAAACTGGAACATATGTATGCCATTTGACAATGGCAGTACTCTGAAAAATGTCCCTCCTCCTTCCTGCCAGATCTTTCTACTGTGTTCTTTGTTGAAGTATTATCTTAATTGGAAATGCTTACAATCACATGACTTGGTTCTGTTTTTAAAGTGTTTTTTTTTATTATTATTTTTAAGTGTGTACTTGTCCTTTTTAAAGGAGCATTGGCTTTACTCTTAATTCTAAATCCAATGGTCACAAGATGAATTGCTACCATAGCCTAATATAGAAACAGTGGTGCTCACTCTTAAACCTCATTCGAGGAGCTGGTGAGCGTGCTGCCAATGCCTAAAATAGTTTGGCAAGTAGCATTTTTCTCTTCTAATTTTTAGGGCCTTGAAACAAAAGGGCATTGGGTCAGGAACAGGGGAATGTTTTAAGCATATTTGCAAAATTGAAAGAAACCTTTGTTAAATGACTTGTTACAGGTATTTGTCTTATTTCTAAAAGGTTAAAGTTGTTTCAATCAATTTGAGAAAAAAAAGAATGGTTTTTCATAAAGATACGTTTGACTTGTAAAAATGCAGACCCACGAATTCTTAAATGTAGTGTTGTCTATTTCTTTTAATTACTGTTTCTTCTCTTTTCCTTGTTTATTTTTTTTTGCGCATAGAATCAATTTACAAACTCTCGTGCAACGATAAGTTTCCTTATTTCATTCGAATAAATATTTGTGATAAGGCATAAGCTTTGGACTATATAATGCAGCTAAGAAACTGGTGGTAACATTTTTGAAATGTTAAAATCAAGTCTGTTATTACCAAAAGAAAAAAATAGCCTCTGCTTGAACTGAGTTTGTCCTAAAATTCCTAAGATTATATTTACCTCAGCTATTATACAATAAACTGTCCTATCAAAATTTAACAAAGTTATATATCAAATTTTATGATGATCAAATAATTTTCTTCTAAGTGTCCTTAAAAGCAGCCTTTTGACAATTTCTAACATTGGAATACCCTTAGATGGCTAATTATCAATGAACAAAGGTACATAAAGTTTTAACTATACTGCTTAACAAAAAAAAAAAAAGAGTTCTGGTTCTTTGAGAGGAAAACGAAAAACACGAAAAATGTACTGTTGCTGTTAGTTATGGATACTACTGACTGAATCTAGTTCGAAATTTGAATTTTCATAATAACATTTTACTAAACTTGCGTGGGTTTCTCTAAAGAAACATTGCCAAATCCTCCATTGCCAGGAACTCTGAGAACGAACCACAGAAATCAGACCCTAACCCATATATCAAAACATATACTTAGGACTCTACTGTTCCATGCATCTGCTTTACTTGGAGATTTTCAGTTCATTTGACACTGTCCTGCTCACCAGGATTTTACATAGCCTATGTCAACCCTTTGCATCCTGATGAAACATGGAATTCTGCACACAACCCCCTTGCTACCGAGCTAAGAGTATTAGGGGTGATGTGGGTTTTTTCTTAAGATTGAATAGTGGTTTGGGTTTTCCATCTTATTGATATTTTGGACATCACTAGAACAGCACTTAGGGCACTTGAAAAATGGCACTGATTTGGATTGCCTTCTGATAGATAGCAAATGCTACAAATTACAGTTTCAAATTCAGTGGCATAGGCTATGTCCTTCCAAAGGCTGACCTTATCTCCCTGGCACAGGAAAACTGAGGAACACGTTGCTTTTGCAGTGTGCTTTTCAAGTCAACTTAGCTGAAATGCTTGGCTTACTAACCTTACAAAGAATAACCAAAGCAGAAATTCTGTTCTAAAAAACCTGGCAGATTGTTTTCTCATTCAATTAAGCGAACATCAAAATTGCACTACTTGATTTACTGAGTTGTTAGCATTTATTAAAGGCTTTATAGGCATTCTGCTGCCAGATTTCAGGTATAACCAAATGTTCCCTTGACTTCCCTGGAATGCTAATTGACTAGCAGCGCAGCATGAATGGTGAAAGTATGTGCTTCGTTTAACTAATCTTCAACTCAAAAGTAATCGCAAAAGGTCATCAGATCTTGTGTAATTTGGAGTATTTTAGGACAAACTAGCCAACTGTATTTTCATTATTTTGTGAACAGAATAAGAGGATCTGTTCAGATAGATCCACTACAAATAGTAGGGGATTTTTACCTAGCTTAAAACAGCAGCAACGTAGCTGAATAGGAAAAGGAAAATGGCTTAAGGCAAAGCATTTGTCTAATGTAGACGGAGAGTTATTTATTAGTAAATGCTCTTCTGTTCTGTAAAAGCTAGAGGGTTTTCAATTTTATGTCACTATTTTTTATAATTAAGGATCTAGTGTTGCCATAATGAGAACTATAAGTGCCCAATATGTTGTGTTTGTTATAAAGAAATGACTTCCAGCTGTGGGTGACAGCTAGTTATGAAACCATGGTGTACACTGAGACTTTTCTTGAAGAACTGTGAGCAGTGATTGTTTGGGTCTGTTTGTGGAGAGTGCGCGAAAGGTGTCCGTGCTCCGCAGTAGGAAGGTTCCTAACTGGTTGCGTTATTTCCGATGAATGTACAGCACTTCAGTTGATGTTTGTGAGCAACACGGCCTTAACCCGGACAATTTTGCTTTGGCTTTATGACATGGGAATGTTCCCTAAGCTGCATAGTGTACAGCAGTACCCCCGTTAGAAATCTCTACCAGTTGATACGCTGCAGCTTTCCGGTTCCAAGAGTCTGTCTTTTCTCTTGATTTTTTTTTGTAAAGCTTTTTGTACATTCCACCTTTGTAAGTCCATTTCATATGTTTTGTGTACATGTAAGTCTTATGTAAGTCTTGCACTCTGTTGAAACTCATGATGATTTTTTTTTTGTTGGTGGTGTTTGTTTTTTGTTGTTGTTTTGTTTTGTTTTGTTTTTAAATCCCCATGAGGCTAAACACAAACTTTGTCTCCTTAAGGTCGAGGATGAAAGATGCGCATCAAAGTGTTTGTGTGTGTGTGTGTGTGTAGTTTTAGCTTCCTGTGTGCCACGGTATTATTGATGCTTTAGCCGACAATAAAAATAAAAAATTACTCTGTCTTGGAAATGTAGGAAAATCAGAGTCAAATGTGTATCTTTACCACGCACAAAAATTTCAAATAATAAAAATAAAGCTTGTTTCCTCTGTTATTCTCGTTGAGATTTTATTTTTCATGTGTTTAGTGCTCATTGTCCCTAAAAATATCTCCATAATGTAGCAAGATGGGTAATTTTTTTTTGAAAAGGAAACTCTGATACCATAGGTCACAAGCCAAGAAAACTGTAATTACTTCAAAGGGCTTTAGCTTTTATCTAAAAAAAAGAAAGAGTGAAAGAGGAACTTAGATCCTCTTGGGAAGCAGGTGGAGAACTGGGCTTCCTTGTCCTCCATGTTCCAGTTCAGTAATCAAAAGTTCAGTGATCAAAATTAACATTTTCGTTGGAGAATGCTGCTCTTTACCAGGAAATTTCTGCAGTAAATGGCCAACTGCCTCTCTGGCCTTGCTGTGGTGCTTACTTGAGTTCTGTGCAGAGATGAGCACATGATCTTTTAGAAGTCCTGTGAACAGGAATATGGAATCCTGTTTGCACAAATGAGAAACAATGTCAGGGAAAGCAAGGCCAAAATAGTTTAAAAGGCTACATATATTCTGGGTGCCCATGTTGAGATATCCAAAATCTCTCTCTTTAGGACTGCTAACCACTTATAAATAATTACACGATCAAAACTGTTTCATTGGTCCTTAGGCTAAAATTCTCTTTCACATGCAGCTGCACTGCTCCCCAGTTAACTATCCCCATAGTTTTGCTGACAGTTCATGTGAATGCTCCCTAATTTGTACCAGACAAAAATAACTCCCTGAACTGGAACAGTCGATGTAATTTCTATGGACAGATGCTCTCCCCAGGCACCAGCTGTGCTAGTGGAAGAGAGACCCACTGTCTGCTGCTCATCGCTACCTCCAGTTGAAGCTTCCTGACCCTCCCGTCTGTCAGATGAATGTGAAATGCCCCATTACCAAAAAACTAGTAGTTAAGCTACTCATTTCAGCGAGTTGGTAAGTGGTTACTTCAGAGGTCTGCTAGCAAAGCTGTGGCAGCAGTGATCACTGGTGCAGGGCCAGCTAGCATCTCCCACCGGGTCAGATGTTTGCAGGGAGAATGCCTGTTCGCAGGCTGGGAGCCCAAACACTTGCTTGAGCATGAAATGAGGCAGCAGATGCTGTAGACACTGCCCTGTGTGGGTTACTCCTGGGTCGCGTTACCTCCTGATGCCCTGCCACATCCCACTGCAGCCTGCTGGGCCCTCAGAGGAGTTGGTATAATCACCGATGGGCAAGCAGCTCCCAGGGCTCCCCTTGTCTTCCAGCCTCCAGCTCCACCGCAGCATCTTCTGGTGTCAGTCATACGGATGTTGTGGAAGGTAGCCCACAGGACTCAGAAGGTTTGCTATTAATTTTCTGGAAATGAATTCATCTGCTAGTCAACTTGAATTCCTTCCTTCTGTTGAAAAAATTAGCTCATGTGAAGACGTCCCTATAGTGCACATATCCAAAAGGAACAAAACCAAAGTAGAACAGAAAATTTTTGTTCTCCTACTTAACCTTCCTGCCTTCCAATCCCACTGTAATGCCTTTTCAAACAGAATTTATGAATGTAATTCAATTACAGAATTTTAAGAGCAAAATGAAGGAGTACAAGATCTGTCTCTCATGTAAGCATATTTTAACACTGACAAAGCAATGGTCTTTTTCTCTGCCTCAGATCTCAGGAACTGCAAAGCTGTTGCAGCTGGTGCTTAGACATCTCCCTCAGACACTGAGCATAGAAAATTTCAGCCCAGACTGTTAGAACTTGAGAAAATCACACAGAAATGAGAACAAATTTCTAATAGAAAAGCACAGTTATGTGCCAGCCTTCCACAGCATTTCCATCCATTGTCATTTTATATTTAAACATTCACATTTAAACATTCCGAAGCCCATAAAAATGCCAGACCTTTCTGTATTTTAAGAGTGGTTCTTTCACACTCTATTCGGTAATGAAAAACAATCGTCACTGGACAGAGCAGGAGATATTCCTGTGTACTTTCTGTTTGGGACCTCTTCCAGCTGGTCTTCTTTCAAACAAGTTAGCTTTAATTAGAAGACACCGAGGCCTGTGCCCCAAACCAATTCAGACTGCGTGCCCCTCTGGAACACCCTCCCCTTGTTCTCCTCCTCATCTCCCTGCGGCATTTTTAGCTCCGACACCCACTCTGCTCCTCGCACGTGTTGCTTAGAGAAAATCCACGCTGCAACAGGTTTGATTGCAAGTGCCGCAGCAACCTTTTGAGAGGAGCGGAGCTGGGTTTCGTTTCCGGCTGTGAAGGAGCAGGAAGGGGCCAGTGTCCTGGGGGAGAGAAGGGCACAGAGACAGGAGGGAAGCAGCTGCTGCTGGGAGCCCCAGGAGGGGAACCCTTTGAGGGCTGGCCAGAGGAACGGGGAAGCACCCAGACAGAGCAAGAGCCCTCAAAACAGGTGAGGAGGAGTGTCGTCAGATTTTACAGCAGGTTAACAAGCTGAAAATGTGATGCACAAGGAAGAATAAGAAAACAAGGAGCTTTGTATTTTGTATAAATATTACACTTCATATTAATAATGTCCTTTCTAACTTGCATTTCATTTTTAGCAGTACACTGGCGCACACAATGAAAAACGAAACCATTGCTAGGTCTGTGTGGAAGAGAGCTTCAGGTTTCAGGAAAGGGGGCACTTCATAAAAGCGCTGAAAGATATTTATGGGACTACCTGAACATTTCAGCTGGCATGTTTTTATTTGCCTGAACTTAAACTCTACAATTAGTACGGTAGATAGGAACCCCTTGCTGTTACCATGCTGAGCAATTTCTCAAGACTGCTACAGCCGAAGGAAGGTAATTACAGCACAACTAATAATTACAATGAACTGTAAGTAATTAACGTTGTTAGAACAGTCATTGCGACGAACAACTGCTTCAGCAACACCAGATGCACCCAAGACCTTTGCATCCGTATGTCGAGAGGGGTTTCGTTTCCCCACATCCTCCCTCACCAGGCTATGTGTGCGATACAGGTAGTTGTAGGCCATTGTTAGTGTGGCTGTATTTTATGTTTGCTGTTGGGCCTGGGAGAAGAAAGAAGATACAGTGTGTATGTGGGGCTGCATAGCGCAAAGGCCACAACGCCTCATCTTGGGGGTGTCGCTACCCAGAGGCACACAGCACATATCCTGCAGGTTTTCAAACCCATGGCTGTAGACAGAGACTCAAAAACAAGGTGGGAGCCAGTGGTGGTGTGCTTTTAAGTATTTTTTAGGCTCTTTATTGTGGAAGTGAATACATTTCAGCAATACAAAGTATATCAAAGATACGGCAATTATATCTGTCAAGAAGATTGCTCTTTCCACACAAAATATAAAATGGATGTGCATTGAGAAGTACGGGAAGGGTGAATGTAATTTGTTGGTAAAGCCTGGGCAACACCATGTGAGGAACTTCATCATGGCCCCTACATCTCAGTAGGCTTTGTAACGTGCACCCGGTGTAACTGACAGCTAGCCAGGGACGAAATCTGTTTCACCTGCCTACCAGGGCATATGATTTCAGATTAAAAAAAATAATAAGTTAACGAACAAATGTGGTATTTTAAATAATTGAGGTAAGTAATAAACTGCTTCGTGGTATTAAAATAGAGGTGGATTTGTTGTAAGGCAACTGCTTTACTCAAACGCGAGGCTCTGTTTCTCGGCTGACTCCACAAGGTGCAGAAACCAGGATGTAATTTTACTTTTTTTTTTTTTCCTCCCCCCCCCCGCGATTTCATCCAGCCCCGGGCGGCGCCGCTGACAGGAGCCGGCGGCGGCGGCTGCCCGCGGGCGGCCGGGTCCGGTCGGCAGGCGGCGCTGCGCGCTGCGCAGGCGGCTTCCCGGCGGCCCTTGCCCTGGCGCTGGCGCCCAAATCAAACACAGCCCGGAGGCGGCCATGGTAAGTGGCGGGGCCGCCCTCCTCCTCCTCCTCCTCCTCCTCCTCCTCCTCCTCCTCCTCCTCCTCGCCCCCGCGGTGCCGTTAGCGGGGTGGGGGACGCTGAGGGGCGCGGGGCGGGCAGGGGCCGTTGCGGCGGGTAACGGCCGCTGCCTGCCGGAGGGCGGTCGTGGGCGGCCGGGTGGAGGGGAGGCTTGGGGAAGCATTAATAATGCTTTTTAAAAATATAGAAAATGCAGTTAGTGAAAGAAAATCCTGCCCGTCTGTGGGAGACTATATCCTAACATTATTATATCCTAATGTTTCTGCCCTTTGCTTCTACTTCAGTCCGTGTTCTTTACAGCTTGGTCACACAGCTACAGAGAAAAGAAAGAAAGAAAGACAGCTTTAAAACCGTGACCTTGAAATTAGAAAGCTGAGTGGGAAATTTGAAGACCTAGTATGTGAAAATGCACTTTTATCACCTTTCACATTAGTGTCTACGTGACGCAAGGTTAAATATTATATTTATATTATAAACACAAAAAGCAAGAGACAATCATTCTTATCTTTTTAAGAGCTATTAAACATTTGGGAAAGTTACTGAGAATTGGCATAAATACACATTTAATCACATTCAAACAAAATAACAAACTGTTTGGCTACGCCAGGAAACCTTGAGGCTTGAGCTTGATTAGATCGCATGAGAGGTGGCCTCCTAACTTACAGTACAGCTCCAACAGTTTAATATATTGCAGGTGGGTCAGCTTGGTGTAGTGATTCTTTGTGAAAGCTCAGGGTTAGCGGTAAGGTATTTAAAACGATGGCAAATATAACTTAGAGGTACATAGGTAGGAATTCTGAGCAAATGTTATTTATGCAGATAGCAGAACATGTTTTTTTTTTTTTCCTGGTCTAGTCAAAGAAAAAAGGGCTGAGTTTTGAGGAGAAGAGAGCTCGCATGATGGAGATCTTTTTTGAAACAGTAAGTCACTTGCTTACAATCGTCCTGTATTTACACCCAGTGGGAAGACAGGCCTTAAAAGGAGGTTAATTGTAGATGAACTGTGTGTATGTTTCTGTGCTTTTCGTTGATGCCCTATGTCGTTCTTGTATAAATTGCTGGGACAGGGCTGGATCTGTGTAACTTTGGATCAGCTGGCTGGTCTCCTGATGGAGCCAAGGCATAAAGATGCGCAGGTGTTGTTAAATGCTCGATGTGCTCCCCTTTCTTGGGGCCAAATCTTCTCATGTTGAGTATGTTACCATAAGAGCAACAGTGAGTGATTAAGAAGGATCTCACTGAGTTTGAGAGGTGGGAGAAATCTCAGTGTTACAAGAGATCAGAGCAGGCCTGAAAGGTCGGTGGGGAGAAGAAACCTGGAGATCCAAAAATCAGACGTACGGGTATACTGGTGGGATATGTACAGCATGATGCTATTAAAACTGTTACTGTGACCTTTCAGTACTTGAGCAGTGCAGTGCATCTGGTGCAGACAGTCTAACCCTGACTCTGTGCCCTCAAAGGGATTTTCACTCTAATTTAGGCAAACTTTGGTGACTTTTTGGTGACAAAGAAAAAAAGTCTCGTTCTTTTCTTTGTTACTCTAGAGACAGCAGTACTCTTTTTTTTTTTTTAAATTTCTCAAAATGCTGTGATTCTATTGAGGGATATACATCATATTTCCCTAGCAAAACATAAACATTCAGTTTATTTCCTACTTGCTTTTATTGGCATTGATTTAGTGTAAAAACCATACAGGCTTAGATGGTGCTGTCATTTGGAGCTGAAGTATCTTTTATGTTTTGCACAGAAAGATGTGTTCCAGTTGAAGGATATAGAGAAGATTGCTCCAAAAGAAAAAGGGATTAGTAAGTATTTACAAAAGTTTTTTCTCTTGAGCCATAAATTATTTTTGGGACAGGTCAAATAGTGTATATTTTCCTGGTTCTGGTTATAGGCTTGTGATTTTAACAGTAATGGGAAAAATATCTGGAAAGGCAGACAGTGGTCAATGGCAGGGCTGCTGAAGTAACATCAACAGAATTTTCCTATCATGGTTTGCTAATGTTTGTATCACTCAAATTGGATGATAGTGCCAAAATTAGACATTAGTGACATGCCACAGCTACCTGCAAGTTAACCACTAAATTGAATGGGATTTTTCACAGGTTCTGAGACACCCAGCATCCAGTGGCTTTCATTCTATGAAATCGTTATGTGTACTCAGGCAGAGAGCAGACAATTTACATCTCTGTCTGTAATGTCACAAATACCTTAAAACGCCAGTCCAGTTGTACACGGTCAATGTTCTGGTGAATTTCACTCTCACCACCACCCTCCCCCCAAAATGGCTAGAGAGCTGTAAAGGGAAGGGGTTTGTCTTTTCAGTGAAAGCATTCCTGATGAGATTGTTGGTTTTCAGTTAGATCCCAGATGACTTTTTTTTTATGCTGTTGAGTTGTTTTATATAGTCCTCATTCTGCTTTCTTTTGTGTTCACTGGTAAAAGGGGGAAGGAGAATGGTGTTTGTGTGGGTGCTGCTGCCCTTGATTAGTGTTATCTGTGTGGCACTGTGAGAGTAATGGCTAAAGATGGTTGTTGGGAGAAGTGCAGACACACTGAAAAACATTGCTTTGCCATATTCACATTATGTCAGCAGCTAGCAGAGACGTTCATAGAAATGTAATGCTGTCTTGATTGGTCTGTCAAAAGAACTATTGTATATTTAGTTGCAGTTTGCAGGAAGAGGATCCAAAACAGTAAGGATAAGCATTGGAATCTCATATTTAAAAATACAGAGTCTCTAACACCATTAATACCTTTGAGGAGTCCAAATTCATCTTGCCTCTGAATGTGGAGGCATTTAGTCACTAAACTCAAGTCCCCGTTCCTCTGAAAAGAAAAACCCTTAGTCCATGGAGACGCCCCTCTACTGCCTATGCTGGCATTCAGCATTTAGCTTCCAAAAGATGGGGTGTTTCTTATCGGGGTCCCCGCTAGACCTGAAACTGCAAGTCAGACACTGGAAACTAGGAATTAGCTTGAAGGTGTTTGTATTTGCAGCACTTGTGGATGATGAAAGCTACTTCCCTTTGCTGAAATGGAATAATTCTTAAAGCGGTGGTTTGTGTCCCATGTTTGCTACAAAATCAACAATTCCTGCACATATATAATGTTACAACGACTTTCTGTATTGGAACTGAATAAAATCAAATGTAAAATCTGTCGCTCATGAGCTTTTATGCAGGTGGGTTTAGTGCCTCTGCTGCTGTTTAATGCTGTGGTAAGCATTGCAAAGTGAGATGTAATCACGGTCCTAATCAAGAAATTATAAGTTAATCCGTGTTATAATTAAGATTGCAAGACAACTTTTCAAATGCCCCCTCATGCGTTTGTTACGCTATTGTACTGTAATAAGTATGTATATTCTGTGATAGCTGTGAGCGGTTTACAAACATCTGGTAGCAGACTGTACTGAATAGCAGCCTTCATGTTGAAACCGCTGATTTCAAAGGGATTCATTCTTTGAAGTGAAGCATCAAGCATGGTGTCCTCTTGGAACCTTCCAGCTAGCTGACATTACAGTAAATTATTCATACAGATGACTGTAGATGGTATCTAACTATATTAATAATTCTCCGTGGTTCTGTGGAGGTGCCATGCAGTTCTAATGTGGTATTTTTGTTTTTATTAGCTTCAATGTCAGTGAAAGAGATTCTGCAAAGCTTAGTTGATGATGGCATGGTGGACACTGACAGAATTGGAACTTCCAACTATTTTTGGGCTTTTCCAAGTAAAGCTCTTCATGCTAGGAAGCGTAAGTTAGAAGAACTGCAGTCTCAGGTAAATCGGTTTTAAGGCAAGTACTTGGTAACCAGAATTTATTCTTATATCCTCTTGCTCATCTCACTCGCTCTCATGCACATGCCCACCCACACACATACCCCTAGTTTCCTGTGGGAATCATTTGGCAGGCATGATGGGATATTCTTTCTCATTATCTTGATAGCACCGCCAGAAAGGTCTTGGAAGCCAATTTTGCTGGAGCTTTAGAAGACTTTTTGCCACTTGCTGCTGAAAACATGTTATTTGTGATGCAAAACATCATTTAAGGACTTCCTTTAAATAATTAGGCAACGTATGCTTTTATGTGTCTTATATAGCGTAGGCCATCATGTGGTAATGTTCTAAAAGCCAGGAGAGGTCTGAAATGGATATCCCAAGTAAATGTGGCAGTGGTTTCTACTTAGGGCCGCTGTTTGTTCACATCTGTTCTTATTGATAGCTTAATTAGTGTGCGCTTTTATAATCCAGTACTGCGCTTTTATTAGGAGAGAAGAACAAATTGATCGCTCTTGTGATCTCCTGCAGAAGAGCAAGGCATCTTTTGTTGCAACACTGCTGTTCTTTTGATCTGCCTTTGCTAGTTTTTAGGAAGTGTCTTTCTTGCTTCTCTTAATTGGAGCGGGAAAGCAGCTATTCATCAGTGTGTTTGCAACTGGAGTAAATGATAACAAGTTCAATAAACTGGTCTTTATGGTCTTTATTGTCTGCACAACAACCCCGCCAGCTTTTCCCGTGCTTATTTAGCATTATGTTCATTCATCAAAGAATCAGCTGAATTAATGGAAAATTATTTGTAGCATCTGGAAATTTTTACACACACTTTCCTTCAGGCATAGCTCTGGTGTCATCATTGCTATCGTATGTCAACTTCAGCTATTTCGTTAGTGCTGCAAATTAAATGTATAAAAACATGCTTTTTTCCCCATCATGAATTGAAAAAGTATTTTGTGAATCTAAAGTCTTTTCACCAAGATAAAGTAAAAAGTCTGATCAATGCAGTTGTTTAGTAGCTGAAGTTCCTTCTTTACACACAGTGTAGTATGAACAGCTGAGAGGTAACCTTGTCAGCTGTCCCTGGCGATGCTGTCACTGTTCGTAAATCTTTCACGATTAAACTGAAAGAGTCCATTCCACTGCTCTCTTTTAACCAACCTAAGGTCATTTCCACTTGCCCTGGGGAAAGGGCTGTTTAATTACTGGCCTGGATGCTCTGGACAGGCATCCCAAGGTGTTTTGTGTGTCTGCTTGTGTGGATCTGGCAGCGGGAGGGGAGTACCCATACTCTGTCACATGCCTGGTGCATCTACTCCAGTTTTCAAGGTTAAGAATGAGACTTGTCAGAACTTTTGGCTCCTTTTACCATATTCCCAAATCTGTGTTACTTTCATGAGCTGGTGTTGCCTTCAGGGGTCTGCAGCAGTAAGGAGGAAGCACTGTGGAAGGCTGCACTCCTGATCATCACTAACTGGAACTGTGTGGTGACAGCCTTCCAGGCAGGTGCTTTAGATGAGTTGAAGAGTGCTGGTTGAGATAGCTGCTGTGGTACTGTTTGGGTCATCAGAATTATTCGCTCTTTCATTTCAGGTTCTGCCACTGACTTGCTCTATGTTGGGCACCTTTCTCAACATCTCAGATGATCTGTTAGCGTCATGGATATAAATCTGTGTGTACTTGTTCACCAAACACCCTAGTGCTACCGTCCTGTTGAATGCAAATGGTTTGCTCAGGGATTCTTTCTGGTTTTGGCCATGTGACATACTGTAGCCAAGTAGCTGAGTGATGGAATTGGCATTTGTCTTTGCCCTTGGGCCCAGTCCCTTCGTGAATTTTCAAGATAATTGATCAAGAAGGCCTCTAGCATACTGTGATGCATACCTTCCTTTGAATGCCTTGCAGAGTGTGCATAATGTGTTCCACTGCAAGTATCCAGGGGTTGTCTACGAACACGTTGTGCTGCTTTAAATGTACTATTACATTATTAAGTATAATACCATCTATTATTATGGTATTATAATAGTCACGCAGTTAGTGTAATGTTATTTTGTGGTTATTTCTGTTTAAAAATAAACTATGCTGATATAAACAGTTTCATAATACTAAAACTGTTGCAGTTGAAAGAAGATGTTTTGTTACCAGACTCTATTTGCAAACCAAGTCCTACTTTTAATATACAGGCTTCCTGAATTCTCTTTAAAACATGTTATAAGTCCTTAAAAATACTTTTATTTATTACCTTGCTTTTTTGATGAGAATGGAAACGTTTCAGCATTTCAGGGGAAACAATTTTTGGTAGCCAAACCTTTCCCTGTTGACGCAGTGGAAGGGTGGCACTTTCAAATGAATAGCTCTCAGACCATTTTTACAAGATGATAAAAGATACTGTCTGTGGGCTTAACTCGGCTGTATTTAGTGTTTGTATTATTCTCTATGTGAAGACACGCACGTTTTCTGAAGGGTTTCTAAATCCAGTCACCAAGTATCACAAAACGTCCTGTCAGAACATGTAAAGCAGAGGGAAGGAGTAAGCTGTTGTACCGTTTCTGCTGCACGTTGCCTGTCTTTGATCATTCCCATGCACAGCTTGTGGCGTGCTGTGAGATGTGTTTTCTTTCTGCCTCTCATCCAGATCACTTGTTTAACTGCATCAGTTGGTCTCCTTCTTCAGCAGTTACAAGCTGGAACTGGAGCGCTTTACTTAAAGCAGAAGCTTAAAAATCCAGCACTCTAGTTCACCTACAGTTAAGGCTTTAAACCTAGAAGCAGTATCTTTGTTTGCCGAGGGCATGGGTAAATACTTGAGGGAAAGGGGTGATCCCACATGCTGAACCGAGACATTTGAAAATAATGTGGAGGAACAGAACAAGCTCCTCCGTAATGCAAATTCTCCTGTTAATTTGTGGAGCCCGGGCCTATGTTTGACTAGTAAGGCCTGCTACAGCACCTTTGGACTGCAGACATTGGTATTTTATAATGATTTAGCAAAGCTAAAGCTCATGGCTTACTGCATGTGACAGAATATGTGATTGTGGGGAGTCTTGAAACAAAATTTTTGGTTCACTTTTTTAGTGATTATTGAGCCACACCCCAACATAGAGACAGTAGCAGAGAGGTCTGACTCACTACTCCTAACAAAGAGTATGCCATGTTTGCCTGGGTGTTTAAAGTTACACCTCATGGTTGTGTATATCCTTGGTTTTGTTATGTTTTGTTTTTCTTTCCAGGAAGGATTTGTTACGTCTTTGGTGTGATCTCCTTGTGCAGAGATATGGCATTTAAAAACAATGATTGAATTAAAGTTGTTTCTGTTGGCATGGCTGTTTTTTCCTTGTTTTTCAGCATGCTTTTCTGGGGCATGTGTTTGGAGAGGGCTGCAAATGCCTGAACGGGACATAGATGGCAAATCCTGTGCTAATTTCATTAGGGTTACGATCTTAGTGCTGCTCTCTAAACCAGAGTTACTCTTTGGGCTTCTTCCTGTTTTTCTGAAAAGCAATTACCACTAATACCTTTGCTTTGTGTAGCTTCTGCTGCATTTTTTTTTCCTTCAATAGCTCACAGAGTAAGAATTGCTTGGTAGGTCCCTATGGATTTTGGATTGATTTGCTGTGCGTTGGCACGGCTGCTCTTAAAGGTTTATGCCTTCCGCCAGATGCTTGTTCTTCACCTCTCAGTTATGCTTTATGCAGTTGTGAATTGAACCATTGAAAAAGACAGTGGAATCTGCATTCTGGTTAAATCAGATTGTTTTGCAGGTCTGGTTTATTATGGCATCAGTACAGCTATGAGATGGTGAAACCAGAGCAAGGGTGTGGATTGAGAAGTATTGTTTAAACAAGGCTTGTAAGTGGAGAAATTTTTAATGGAACTCTACCTCTGTTGAAAGAACTGTGGAAGCTTTACTCAGGGGGTTGGTTCTTTTCCTTCTGTAAAAATAGGTGAAAGGATGCAGTTTTATTCTTTATCAATATTCTCCTGGCAGTCAGTTTCTGAAGTTTTGAATTACTTATGTTCAATTATGTTTTGACAAAATGAGTTGTTTTTTCTTGGCTTAGCAATACTGGAAGCTCAGGGGTTTTATTAAGCTAACAAGGAATGTGACCTGTGCAGTGTAAGCAGGAAGATCATCTTCTGTTGAGGATTCTTCTGCCTTTTGCTGATTTCATAGCATGCATAAAATGAGGAGAATGGAGATGAGTAACTCTGGCATGTTACTCACAGTCACGTTCCATCTCAGTTGAGAGTTGGTAATATGTTGCATACATGCTGCATGTTGGGTTTGTGTGTTGTTCTGCCGGACGTATTGCTTACCGAATGGATATGACTGCGAAGGATTCATTACCTGCTGAAGATGAGAAGGCACATATGCAGCAAAGCCCTAACAACAGTTTTACTGGGAAGGAAACAGCATATCAGTGAGTGAGGCAAAGAGAGACCTTTCTGATGTAACCTTAGTATAAAGAGATTCAGCTTAGATTTTCTTTCAATTCTTCTTTCAGTATCTATGTGTTTTGTAAAACCTTTGTAATTGTATTGTCTGTTTCAGTTAAGGTGAATTAATTTCTGCTTGTATTTTGCTTTATAGTGGCTTGAGTTAAGTATTAATTAAAGTAACTGCTAACACTGAGGTCTTTTTCACCTGAGGGTGGACCATGCTGCGAACCGCAACCCTCAGAAGCTGTAAGGAGCGTCCCATCTCTCCAGCACGTTGTCTACAATTGACAAAGTGACCGAGGGGTTCTGTACTTGAGCTGCCCAGGACAGGTTTAGCGCTTACACTGCTGGGCTTGAGGGACCAAGTTCTTCAACAGAGGTCTTTCTGTTGTTAGTGTTAACTATTGACAGGACTAGAAATACCATAATTTAGTAGTTTGGGGAAACAAGAAGTTTACTTCCTTTCCCCAGTCTGGTTTTACGATGGTTCATTTCTCTCTTCAGTTCAAAACAGTTCGTTTCACCGTGTTATTTCCAATCATTGCAATTTACTTTATTTTTCATAATGTTGCTTTCTTGTGGGTTCTTCTGCGTTCTTAGGCTTTGCAAGGGCAAATTTAACAGCATTCTGGTATTGCCACTGTTTTTTCTGAGACAGAGACTAGGATGGTAACACCTTTTACTGCAACAAAGATTTATGAAAATCTTTTCAGAGGAGAGTATTGGATGGACTTTCTGTGCTGGTCCATGACCTCGGTTCAAGATACACATGATCAACAGAGACTTGGGGAGAGTTTCTGGCAATTTTTCTTTTTCCTCCCACTAAATGTTGCATTGGGCAAGTGTTAGTTAAGATGGAAGAGATTAGTTGATGTTTCATTCCTCAAATCCCTGCCCTAGGGTTGGTAAGAGGAGGGATTTTCACTTCCCATGACTCATTTATTGAGCCTGGGGAAGAATTTAGAAGTCAGTATATCCTAACTCACTTTTGGCAGTTAGTTTAAAAAAAAAAAAAAGTTCTTCAGGAATGAACATGTTGAAATAGAGTGACTTCACATGTACTAAATTGTTTGTATATAGGAACATTGAAATATGAAAAGAGGGGATTTAATGCATTTAAAAAATGCTCGGGGAATGCTATATTAGGAAGTGCTTTTGTTAGGAATGCACATTGTTTGAAAATAGTTAATGGAAAAAAATAATCATATTGGTGAGTAATCTGGCTTGAGGCCTCTTGGAATATGTTTGACAACTTAGCTAAAAGGAGAGAACCTTATTTGTTCAGAATGCACACAGAAAATTTTGGGTTTTAACCACCAGATAGTTTGGTTTATATCTATCCTTTTTAGCCAGATACATTTTTCCTCTTCAAACACTGTGACTGGGTTACTGCATGGAAGGTTTGCTTGATAGCGACTGCCTGAGGCCACTGGCTGAAGCAAAAGAAACCTCTGCTGTCTGCCTTGTTTCGGTCTGAGCAGCCTCCTCCTTGACCAACCGACAGACGAGGACGTCAGTGTGCCTCCACACAGTGCTGAGGCTGATCCCTGGCTTCATGTAGGTACAGGTGCTCAGAGCCGGCTGGCTTCAAGGCCTTGGTGCTGAACTGAGGTAACGCCCCGGCGGACATGGCGGGCGCCCCGTGAGGGGGAAGGACCTGAGCACCAGCTCAGGTCACACTACTGACAACCAGGCCCCGCGTACCATGGCTGGCGTTTTTGCTCGGCCTGTCGGAGCTAGGGCTCTGAAGAAAGCTATTTGCATCGCTTCTCAGTGGTATCCTCAGTACATGCCATATCAGCCTTCAGCAGAGCTCCTTGGATCTCTTGTTCAGTTTTCAGTCTCTGTCAGCGGCTTTGAATGTAGGGTCTCCCTAGACATAAATGTGCAACACCTCTGGGATCCGTGGCCCGATGCTCTTCGTAGGGCTGTTCATTTTGTTTATCAGATTGTCATGTTATACTTACTTGAATAGCTGTAGTAACAGAATAATTCAGTATGGTTTTTAAAAATACTTTTTTCATTTATTGAACATAAGGGACTTGCACGAATAAATTGTCTTATGCTCTATCGTTATATTAAAGTTTGCTGAAATACCTTCTGGAAAAGCATAAGTCTGTACTTTCAGTATGATTTTTATGAATGTTAGAATAGCATACTGAAGAATTGTCCTTTAAAACCAGAGATTTACATCAGCAGTTTTGCAACTAATGTGTGCAAGTTATGTTAGGAATGATTCATTTAGACGTTTTTCTCTTATATGTGTGCATATAATTTTGTTTTATTAAGTTGTGGAAAGCATAGTAATTTGTCCCTTTCCGGGAAAAATAAAAGTAATTGTTGAAGAGTTCTCTCTTTAATGCCCTTAATAAAATATATGCAGGATCCCAATGTGTTGATTAAGCAGTTATGGTAGTCTTTCCATATCCATGCTGGGCTTTCCTTTTTCCTCTTGTATTTGAGGACAACTAATTTAGGATTCTACTTATCTATTTCTTTATTTTTCTTTTTGAATTGGCCTGGCCATTTTGACAATCGTCAGTCCCAGGCATCTGGGTGGTTCCATTCCCTTCTGGCTTGCCTTTTTTTTTTCTTCTATTTTTTTCTGGGTAGTGATGATTCTCCCAACAGAGGCAATTAGTGATTTTTCCCTATTTTCAGCCTTCAGGCTTTCACAGACCTATACATTTCCTTCGAAATAAAGGACTAGATACATAAAGAAATGTACAGCTGTGGAGCTGGTATGGTGTCTATCTTGCTTCTTCATACCATTCAGTGGGCGTTGTAGCAGTAAGAAGTATCCTAAAAGCAAGTGCCTGAGAATCTGCGTCATCTAAACAGATAATGTGTTGATTACAGGATCAGCAGATGAATGAGCATAATGCAAAGCTCCTTCCCTGAATCAGTCTCCTGGAAGATGCTAATACATTTTTCTTTGAAGCAGTTTAGGTTTTTTCTTACCTATTTGCATCTTGCATTTTACAAAATGTTGATGCCTTGAAATGATTCTGAATTTAGTAAGTCCTAAAATGTCTAGCAGAGAATACTCTTCTAATGCTGTAACTCATTAGAGCCTTCTGGATTATGTTTAATGGCATGCTACAAAGCCCTGGAGGGTATGCTTAGTTACTGCTGTCATGGCAGACTTCTAAAAATATGGTGCTCTGGAGGCTTCTATTAGAATTAAGCAACCTCATAATTTGGTGTTCATTAGCAGAATTTCATGCTTTTCCTTTTACTAGCTGTTAATATATAACTAGATTGATGGCAACTGTGCAGTGTAGGTTTTCCCTTCCTGCCTCCTTGGTGAGCATAAGCTAAAACTGGCATGATTTAAGAGCTTTTTTTTTTTTCTGAGCTGGCTCTGTAGTACCTGTAAAGACTATAAAGTAGGCTTAAAGGAGGAATCCTACTCTATTAAGAGGGATGTCTTGTTACTGTGTCCTGGTAGTGTATGTTACATATTCATTCAGCTATAATGGAGTAAAAAATACTAGTATTTTTTTGACTGTGTGTTCTGTGAAACTGGATTTTTTCAGGTTATGTCTTCACATGGTTTACTTTTCCTATTTGAAGAGGCTTGCACACTAGCTGCTGGCTCAAATATATTCCTGATCTCGACATTGCGGTGGAACTGTTGATCTGAAATGCAAAGAAATTGGGAGTAAACACAGAGCACTCTTTCCAAAAGCCTTGTCAAATCTGGCACAGATGCACCCCTGTGCCATGCATATCATGAGTGACAGCTCAGCACATTAGCTGAAACCCAGCATCTTGAGAAAGTTTAAGGGCTTAGATGTTGTGTGCTGTGCGGCAAGCGTGTAAGTTTGCCTCTGCTGTAAGGCCAGGAGCATCCACCCTGGGGATAAAGCAGATGCAGTACTGCCTTTCAAAGCTGGGTTTGATGGAGATGGTGAGTTGTAATCTTACTTAATTTGAACTTAGACTTTCACCTTCAAATCTTGTCATTTGATTAATATAGCATATTTTAATTCAGAAAATGAGCACGCATGCAGAAATAAAAATCTTATCATGCACTTATATTTTAAATTTCACTTCATAACATTTTTGTCTTCTGGAGGGAATGAAATAAAAACAACTTATTCACTAGAGTTTAAAACTAAATGTGTGAAGTCAGTTTGAAGCAGGGAGACTAGGGGAAAAGTTTCCTGTCATAGTCATGCAGCTAATTGTTGTTGAACATGTATTTCCATCAAAGACCATTCGTTGTATCTGGAATTTGAGATGACTTGGTTATCTGTTTGAGCAATGCTTAAAAGCTGTGAAATTGGAATAAAAAGTGAATATGCAAGAGTGCTGTCAAAACTCTCATATTTGATTATGTATTTTACAGAGGCTTTTTATTTTACTGTTGATATCTTGAAGTAGAATTTCAGCTTTTTTAAAGTTTCCGGAATAAAGTTTTGAATTTTATCTTGTAATCTTTAAGGCAGGACTTGAGCTCAGGGAGTATCAGATGGATATTGTGTTTTGACTCAGGACTCTCTGTGCTTAGTCCCTGAAGGCATTGTCAGCTGGTTAGGACAGCAATTTTTAAAAGCCTTTTGGGGAAAAAATAAACTTTTTTCTTTTCTTACACTTTCTAAGGAAAAATATTTTTCAGTGTTTTGTCTCCTTTGAACAGACGTGCTAACTATCACTTTGGACTTTTTGGTTTAGTAAATACACTAAGGCACAGTTACAAGCATCCTTCATGTCCAGATTATTAACGTTTTCTCTGTTTCTGTCAGTCTTGTTGGGTGCCTTTTGGTTCTTTCAGCATATCTTATTAGATTGCTTGCATTTGTGAGGCAGGGTTGAAGACTGAGGCATTTCTCCTTATTCTTTTTTTTTTTTTTCCCCAGGTTGATTTGGCATACTTGGTATCTGTATCTGAGCGGACAGCCATCTGCCCCTCAGCTCATTCCAATTATGCCAGCTCTGAAAGCAGCCAGCGAAATTCAGTTCTTTCATTCAGCCTGCACAACTGTCTTTCACTTTTGTGTATTAAAGGGGTTGGCCTGGAGTGCTTTTTTTTGTTTTGTTTTCGTTGCATAACCAGTACTTACAAAATGGTGTTGCAAATGGATAATGCAAAAACCATAAGCTCGTGGCAAGACATCTTCTCTGAGTAAACTGTAACTTAACATTTAAGGCAAATCTAAATGGATTTTCTATCTAAATGGATAGAAAATAACTGAATTAAAAAACACTTTTAAGTGTACAGTGGTTTACTGTATATAAATGATCTTTAAAAGGACTGCAATTAGCAATGTAAGATTTGTACGTGTACGGGTGAAGGTTCCAATGGAGGCAGAATTTGTCATTAGTTTCTTCCATGTATGGGGCCCGTTCAATTTTCTTTATCCAAAAGCAATTACAGGCAGGACTGATCTTATACTGTACAGTACCTTCTGAGAACACAGCCATACCTTATTTACCATGGGATATATCAGTTTTTATTAGCATGCCAAATAAATCAGGATTATAGGCCTAAATTTAATCTTGGAACACAAAATGGATTATGTTTGTGGGAGGGATGAGTACATCAGTATTACCCACATCAATACTAGTGCAAAACATATAAATACCGCTTATGAGCGCTGAGACCTAACTTTAGAGTTTTTATTTATTTATTTTTAGGATCTTAATAGTGCTTCATCAGACAATTTTATATGGAGTCAGATATTTGTTCAGTTAGGTTCCCCCAAAAAACTTCACTTAGCTTGAGTTTCTTATATCACTGACATAAGTTATAATCCGAAGTTTAGAAAAATACTCGCTGATTACCTATATGTTAATTATTTTAAAAGATATAACTTGCAGAAATAATAGCATAATATTTTAGAAAAAATATTATTCACTTATAAGAATCGGTGCACCAGCCTTTCATTTTGAATGGCAAATATAACTTCTCCTGGGGTTTTGGGTCTCCTTTTTCTCCAGAAAGTTGTATTTATTCCCAATCTTCAGTAAGTTTTTGAACTGATTCTTGCAGAAGTTGCATTAAAGTTGAGGTAGTCTTTTATGGTGAAACTTGTAGCATGCATAAAGAGAAGAAAGTTCTCGTATTGAACGTTTCTCCAGTATACCAATAATTCAGTGTTTAAGAAAAAAATAAATATTTAAGTACAGAAATATGGTGGGCTGTGATTCACCTCATTTTTTTCTAAAATCTGCTGCTAATCTCTTTTATGGTGTTCTCTTCCTGTAAAAATCTTACTGTCTATTCTTTGATTTCTGGATTAAATATTCTTTGTTGCTTTCATCTCTGTGCTTGCTCTTGCCTGTATTTCTTTAACTATTGTTGTCTCCCAGGTGCTTCTCATATGCTCCAAGTCCCAGCAAACATAGTTCCCTACTTCATATTGCTCAAGTGACTTGTAATGACCTGGGGTAAGACATTACATGTTCCTTTTCTCTTCCTTTCATAATCATATTAAAAAAAATGAAGAAAAAAGTCATTTAGTTGTATTTGTGTAGCAAGTGTATACTTTCTGTGAATGCTTCACTAGAAGTGCATAACATCCCTGATTCAAGACCCAGCGGACCTGGGGCCTGCCCCATCTTCACTCTGGTGACTGCATGGGGTATGTGCAAAATGGCATTTCAACAGCGGTGTGCCTGCGGCCTGGGAGCAGGGCAGGAGCAACAGTGCTGCAGGTCATGGTGGATACTCTCTCTGCTCCACTGTGAGCGTGCTAGTAGTGTGATCGGCGCGCCTGACGTTTACTTCTCTGCGTTTGGAGGCCCTGGCAAGAATTGATGTAAAAAGTAGTTGTATGTTTATTTTGTGCAGTACTTCAGAAAACAATTCTGCACGTCAGTGTGCCTTTCTATTTTTTAAGTTTTATTGTTTTGGTCAACAGCAATTGCTGAGTGGTTGCTTTTAATGGAGTGCTGTGCCTTTCTTGTAACACAAGGCGTCTGTTTTCAATATTTTCAGATTGTTCTTTGGCTGTTAATCTTTGCATTTTTACTCTCTCTGCGCTATCAGTCTTTTTTTTTTAATCTTTCTTTAAAATCTAGAGGAATGCTTTGAAGTACTTTCTCTCCATGCCTTCTGTCAATTCCACTTACTTTTTTCAGTGGTGAATTAGATTTAACATAGGACAGAAATATGCTGCTCTGCTGCAAATGTCACCCTGAAACTCTCAAACCGCTTTTCTGTAAGCTAAAAGCAAACAGCGCTTGCCTCTGGCCTGAAACAAAGCACAGAGAACTTCAAAACTCAAGTAAATAGTTTAGCAAAGTTATGAACAATTAAAATATGGATGTCTTGAATTCTTCTGTAGTGCCACAGTTGAGTGGCGCACACAATAGCAGTAATTTTTTTAATATCATTTTGGGTTGAGTATTTTGGCCATGAGAAAACTAAGCATCTGATATTTCTCTTTAAGACCATAATGACAGTGGGATAACATCTGTGAACACTCTCGGTGGTTAGCGTGCAAGACCTTGGTTTGATCCACATCCCGTGTACATACGAGGGCCTGCGTTTGCATGGCTGACACCAGGTTTGTAGATGCTTTAAAACGCTAGGAAGACAAGCTACATGCTTGGTGGGACACCGGTGGTTGCAGTGGTTGAGAAATGAGAAACCAGAAGGAATATGACCAACAAAAACATTTGCTGGAGAACAAAATACCCATAGTGTAGAGCTAGAGCCATTTCAGGCAAATTTCGAGGAGAAAGAGGATTGAAACCTGCTGCTGTTGTGTGTCAGGGTTAAACGTTCCTCTTCCAAATGTACATCATTGACTTGCCACAGTGCAACCCTAGTAACGGTGCGTGCATAATGTATTATAAATTGGCTGTGCACATCTAATCTGTATCCCTTGACACAAACCAGACCCCCAGGCCTGTGACGGGAGTGATGGTTATCATCAGCATGTAGCACTTAACATGTGCGAACTGCTGCACAAATGTATAGCTGAATGCTATGAGTCCCTTGCAAAGCAAGAACGAGCATCCTTCTGGGGGACTTGGGATTGAATTAGTGTCAGGGCTAGGCCAGTGGTCAGTCAATTGACCACAGAGGCCTGTAAAATTAAAGGAATGGCTTCCCAACTCTCCTCTATTATAGATGTTAATTACCTCATTTATCTGCCTTCTTGCAGGTTCCCACCATGTTTTGCAAACACTGAAAATACTCTTGTGGAGTTTTTTTTCCCCTTGACTTTTTGCTTTAATCATTTAGTGTTGTTCCCCCACACACTTGTTTAAACAGCTTTCTGTGAGATGACAGTTTTTTCTGCTTTCTTATATCTTGCTTAATCGTGTACTGGTTCTGAGGAGGTCTTTTTGAACAGGCAGGCTGGAGACATGACACTTTACAGTACAGCAGAAAATCTTTCTGCACTTATTTTCCACATCTGATGAGTTACACTTGTGGCAGAAGGTTGTTCTTGTGTCAGACCTGACACATGTAGAGGGGAGGTAATAAGTAGCTTTTCCTCCAGATCAATCCCGTAGCTATTGGCAGGAGTAAGACTTCTCTCAGGGTGGTTAATGTTCCTTGAGAAATTATTTGTCAGTTCACTTGAAAAACGTCTCATGACTACGCCAAGGATTGAAATCTTCCATCTGCTACTGTGCTCCTTTACAATCAGACCTTTCTACAGCTGGTGAGTGGGAAGGTGAGTTGCTTTATTTGTCCAGATGTGATCCTCTGCTAACATACGTACACAACATTTGCAAATTCTGCTTTTTTTTTCCATTTAATGCCCTGTAACCTGTCATATACCATTTGCCCTTACCTGTCACTTAAGTATTTTATCATCTGTCTTCATCCTTCCTCCATCTGACTCCTTTATCCTTGTTAACTGTCTTTCATTCTTTCATGTGCAGCTATTTTCAGCTGTGTTCTTGCCTTTTTATCCAAGCCTTCCTGTTTCTCCCATCCTCACAGATTCCTCACACAGACCCTGGCCATCTGTTCTTCGCCCTTTGCATTCTCATCCTATGTTTGGTTTTTTTCAATCTCTCTTCTCATTCTGCAGTTCCTTCCCTTATCTTTTATTGTCATAGGAACACCCACTATGACTTCTAAATAATCCATAAAGACCAGGGGTTTCATTTTTTGTAAAAAGAGAACTTCTAGAATTCTTGATAGTGAAAACAACATATATATATGTATATATGTTATATATATATATATATAATGTTATATATAAATCCCACAAGATATTAAAATCCATGAGAGAAGAAAGCAGAAATCTTCAATAAAATTGTATAAAAATTATCATTGCTTTTAGGCAGAGGAAGATCTTGTAGTCTTGCAGCGTGGTAACCTTGCACATTATGTAGGTCAGAATTTAGTCCTGGCAAAGAAATTTCCATACATCTCAGTGCTTATCATTACTGCCTCTTTCGTAATTAAATGTTCTGGAAGATGGAGGACCAAGAAAATAGTGAGATGCCATACTGAGGGACATGCTTCCAAGCTGGAAATGAGCTTTTATTACTTTATTGCATCTCTCTGAAAAGTTTTCTTGTGCTTCCATCTGAGAGAACGCAGATACGTTTCTAAAGAACCTTATGAATATGAAATCAGAGGAATTAACTTTATGGCTTTCGTGTTCCAGAGAGCATTGTCTTTTTCTTTGCACATGCACTTATATAGACCTAGATAAGCTCTTTGGCATTTCTGCTTCCTCTGTGAGTTTAGTTCCAGACAAATTCTTTGTTCAGAGATGCTGAATGATGTGTGTCTTGGTATTTTTCTTCCTTGAGCTTCATAAAGTGCAAACTACACCTAATTGCTTGTCCTGTGCTGAACTGTGTACTTCTGCCTAGTAAGACTTAATGTGGGGACTAACACATTTAATTTTATATGAATTTTGTGGAAACCCCAGAAAGAGTATTAAGATGTTGGTGTACTTCAAGCCACATACTGAAACCCACACCACCTATGTGGTTACTTTCAGTGAGTGCAATGAATGAACAGCTGGATATATTTTTCCCCAAATCATATATGCAGTGCCATTCATGTTCTCACACATGCATGAACAGATACTTATCCAGAAAGAGGAAGCAGTTTTGAAAAATTGAGGTACAAAAGAAACACCCCACACAGACCCCTCCCCAAACCAAGTGAACTGCATTTGGTCTGGGACCTAATCCGTAGAGATCACCAGTATGGAGTTTCTTTTTACCTTTATGTCTGATGCCTAAGACTTGACAATAAGCTCTGCATCATATTTTTCATGCATTTACATATGATATGTATTTCTGAAAATGTACTGAACACGAGTTAAAATAGAAATTGAGCAGTGGCTATAGCTCCAAACCAGCTCTGTTTGTGTTGTACGAACAGGTTGGATCCTTGCAAGCAAGGTGATTATATGTAGTCCACCCAGAGAGAACTATGCTGCAGAAATGCTTTTTCATGTAAAGACTAACATGCTCTTGGCATTTCAGTTGCATGAGAATGTAAATATGATTAAATTTTAAGGCTAGGGATATAGCAGGAAATGTCTGGGAATGCCCTTCCACTAACCGCGATCCTCAGTGAGAAAGGGGATATAGAAGTGGAGGCCTCGTGAGAGTTTGGGAGGAAGGCAGTACCATTGGAATGAGGTTTTTTTTTTTTCTTCTCTTTAAAGAATGAAACATGGGATCTCACAGCCACCTCCATCTTCCTTGCAATTAATCTGGTATACCAGCTTTCTTCGTGACTGATACACAGAACATCTCAAAGTTAAGCTGAAGAGTTAGTTCTTACGAAGAAACCCAATGTTTCCCTTTTGTGTGTGAGAGAGAGGGAGTTCAAATTAAAGAATTGGTTTCAAAACTATATATTTGTTAGAACTTCTTTTTGCATTCTCCTTCATCTTGTGTGGTATTTCAAGAAGCTCTGGCTAATGCTGAGTACTGTGTCCCCGAGGAGCAGCGGGTGAGTCACGCGTCCAGCTCAGCTTCCAAATTGTCCTTGGAAAACTTCCAACGAAACTGGTTGGACGTGGTGCAGGATGGGCGGCAGGTTAATTGAGAGAGATCTCTCGATAAGTGGTGTGTCCTGGAGTGACAGGACCGTGCAGGGAGCGCTGTACCAGCCTTGGGAGATGGGGCCTCCTCTGAAAGGTGCCCGTGCCTCGCTTGGGAAGGAAGGCAACCCTCTAGCCATAGCCAAGTCTAGTCATAGGAAAAGGGGCCATGGTTTTACATGCCTTAGAGCTACGGAGATTTCTATTCACCAGTATGCAAAAAGGATTGGGGCAGTGCCAATGGCATAGCAAAGTTGGGGAAGGCTGGTATCAGCAGCTGAGCAGGTGGATTTGCTGCAGCTATTGTCACCCCGTTTAGGGAATAAGGGAGTGGCTATGGGAGAGATTAAAGAGCTGGAAATGGATGAAAAGAAATCATCTAGTCCAAAGCCTCCATGTCGTGGAGGCCTTTGCATAGAGATCCCAGGCTACAGTATGAAACAGGATTTTGGTCCCATGCTGAACATACAGCACGTAACAAGATTATGTGGCGTGGGAGTAAAAAATTTGCTTCCTGTAATTGCTTTCTGTGTGTCAGAGCCCTAGACTTATATCTGTGTGTTTTTGTATTTATTTTGATTTTATTTTTATTACATGTGTTATAAATATATATATAAATGTATGTACTTGAAGTGTATATTCTATTTATTTAAATATTTTTCTCTATATACACAATTTTATAAATATGCTAAATATATGTCACTGAAATAGGTTGATTTTGTTCTTTATTTCCTTTATCAGCTTGCTGAAAGCAGTCAGAAAAAAGAGGCTCTACAGAGAAGCATTGAGAAATCAAAAATTGGACGTGAAGATACTGTAAGTTGGTTTGGGAGTTGAGGTGATACTATTAGGGAACAGGGATACAAGTATTTCCAGTTTGCAAATAGTATGAGTTGTTGGAAATCCATTAAGATTTTGAAGTACTGAAGATGATGAGTAAGGGAGAAAAAAAATCAGATGTTCCTAAATGTTAAATTCTTCCTTAGTTGGTCATGTACTATTGAGGAAAATATTGAAAGCTGGTGATCCAAGGCTGAGAAAATGAGACTGCTTGAAGTCTGGTAGTTTTCCGTCTTTTTTCAGATTGAAAGATATCGTTAAACTTGAACTACCCACAATTATGTGCCAAAGTTGCCAACGGTTGCTGAACTGCCAAATCTAGTAGCCGCAAACTTAGGTGTTGGGGATCTTTTATTTTTTTTTTAATCTTACTTGTAATCTAGATTTCTAAATTATTCTGAGAATTCATTTAAGCTTGATGCTCTTTGCATGCTGAAGCTGTTTAAAATACATTGTAAAATAATATTTAGGCTTCGTATCTAACATACATACAAAGTAGTATGTTAGAAAAAATTCTTATGGTATTCTAGCTCCTGATTTGTTTTGAGATGCTCAGTGTAAACTGGTTTAAACCTCCGATATGTAAATGCATAAACAGGGACGGACAGAAGTTTTCATATGGGATGGAGTTCTGTAGGAAAGAGCCATATCTTAGAATCCAGAATGTTTTGCAGAAACACTCTGAGCTTGACCATAATCAGTGAAACACAGGCAGGTTTCTCATACAGCTGTGCTTGTCAGGTTTCCAGATGGACTTAGAGGCTTGGGCTTCTCCACCATGTGGTCTGCCCTAGTCACAGGAAGTGATTGATCCTGGAAGTCCTGTTTTGCCTGATGCTTCCAACACCTCGGTTCCAGATTAAATATCCGGAAAAAGTCCTGAGAAATCTAGATCACGATGTATGTCTGAGCAGCTGGCCTCCATATCCCAGTGTCTGGAAGCCTTTGATTTCCATTCTGCATTTTCAGAATGGGCTGAATCCCGGCAGAAGCTCTGCGAATGTGGAAGTTCAAAAATGTTTCAGACTGCCAGGCTGCTCTGGAGATTACAAACTGTCAGGTTTTTATCCAGTGACAAACTTGTGTTACCTGCCTGTCTGAGGCTGCCTGGTGCCCTGGCATGAGTTCTTTGAATATCCCAGTCTTAAGCCATGTCCAGAGGTTGACTGTAAGTACAGGCTGAATTCAAAATATGTGCTGAGTTGGCTATGGGAGTGCTCATGCTAAGTCAGGTGTCTGCAGATATTATTGATCAATAGAATATTTGAAGTATATAGTGTATACTCTCCCAGGAAAGACTATCATGTCATAAATATTTGAACTTATTTTTGAGACTACTACTGTTGAACAGTGTGGAACAAAGAAGAAGAAAAATACATTGTCATGGCATTCATACATAATATCCTGATATGTGGAAGTGCTGTCTTTAATGACAAGACCAGTGATCTTAAATGTTCTTTAACCTGAGTTTGTTAAACCACTCAGAGCTCAAAGACTGTAGGACTTTTTTCTGTTGCTTATCCATTTTAACCTTATTGATACTGAATACAAACTGGAAGGAAGAAAATTGAGTGTTACTAGGAGTCTTGTGTGTGCATAAAATGCTCAGTTGGTTCCTTGATGGAAAGCACTAGTGAAAACAGCTTTTAAATTTATATTTTTTTTTTTTGAAAAACGTTCTCTGCAATAATTTGATTTTTATTCTTTTTTTATATCTCCCAACATGCTCTGAATCCTCAGGCAGAACGTGCAACACTGACAGAGGAACTTGCTGCCCTTCGGCAGAAAAAAGAGCAGCTAAAGGCAGAAATAGACAAATATAGAGAATGTGATCCAGACGTCGTTGAAGAAATGCGTAAGTCAATATTGTTTAAAGTGAACTTCTGCATGGAAAATGTCTGCACTTTTTTTTAGCTTAAAAGCTGGTGTGCAGAGATAAGCCAATGAATAGCTGTTTTTTAATCTGTAAGCAATACAACACAGGTACACTGACCTTTTCTTTTTGTGTTCTGTCATGCTATATAGGGTGATTTTTTTAGTTGATATTTACTCTGCCAACAACTGAGCTGTTAACAAACAATCCTAAAATTGAAATAATTCTGATAATTATAATTAATGCTAGGACCGTTCTTTCTGGTGCCATAATAATTCTGTAACTGAATCTTAACATGCGTGGGGCAAGTATTCACTGGCTCCCATTTACCTTCAATCCCATACTGACACAATAAGATACTACTCTATTTCCTTTGTCTTTTCTATTTAAAACATAAGCATTTCATTAGAGACACTTAATTTGTATTTATACTTAAGTATGTCTTTACACTGTTGACTTAATGTTTGTACTCTCTGAAATTGTGGGGTTTGGTTGAAGTTTCTAATTCAAATAGAATACAAGGAATAATGATTGACTGTAATAGTACAGAATTGAGCAGAGAAATATACTTAATATTCTGATCCTTAACATGAAAAATGAAAAGCATGCATGAAATTTTATTGAATTTTCTCTACTTTCATGTTTTATTTATTAGGCTCTTAGGTTGCTACCCAAACACCACTGCATATTCAATTGCTCTACGTCAAAATGCCATTACAGAGTGATGAGAAACCAGCACAGACCTTTTTTGGGGAAGATACATGACTGAATCTTGCTTTCCTTATTCTTCCTCCTCCTTATTCTTAAAGTCCAGCTTTAGAAATGTGCTGAGAGAAAGCCAGGAACATAAACAATTGGCAGCACACCCTCGAATTGGACAGATATTCTTTCTTTAGAGGGGCTGTGACGTTTTTCATCAGCTGCATTATCTTTCCCCAAGGATGCAATGGTATGAAAGGGAATAAGCAAACTTGAGACCTGAGGTTACAGTACTGTAAATCCTTTGCTGTGTGCTCTCCTGAGGAGAAATAACAGACACGTTCCAGCTGTGGAAATGAGTAAGTTTAGACAGATACCAACAGCAGAGGATTCGTAGTGCCAGGTATTGAAAGTGCTGAGATATCCTTATAGTAAGCATTGCACTGAAGGTGTTGAAGAGCCTCTCTTTTGAAGCAGTTGCCATGAGCACGTTCCTAAATACTAGGCACAAGGGAACAAATCACAGCTTGAATGGCACAACACAACTGCATTAGCTGGCGACATGAGGACTAATATCTGAAAAGAGAGGAAGAAATGTAATCGTTAATCACTCCAGGCACGTCCTTCTCTTCTTTGAAGTGTGTGTAAGGTCCACATGAGCTTCTGCAATGGAGGGATGAGCGTTTAAGGGAGCTTGTGACATGAACCTGGTAGGGCTACCCAGGGGAAAGTACAGCAGTGTTCTGAAAATAATTTGTCCCTGACCTTCAATTAAAAAGTTGATGCTTTCTTATATGTTTTATCAGTCATTATTGCACTGTCTAAATTTGCTAGCAGTGTATAAATGACTAAATGTCAGTTTGGGGGAATTAATGTCTTTGGCAAAGTCGAATGGAATTTCACAGAATTTAAATAATAATGGTAATAATGGGTGGGGGATGGGGATGAGACTTCTCTCAGAGTGAGGGGAAGTGCAAAGGCAAAAAAAGATGCAGGAAGTTATAGTTTTTAGTGTGAGAAGATGTAAAGAATTTCAGGCAATTGAAGGTATTCATCTAGACATAAAAGTTACCACTGCTGTTTCCCTGAACAACCTTATAATCAAAGTTATTTGTTCAGAGATTTTTAAAGCATTTTCAAATTGCACGAGTGATGCATGTTTTTCCACTAGCTATACAATTTCAGTAACTTAATCCTTGTGATTATTTTCAGTTGGATCAATGAGTGGATTCCTAAATCTAAATTAATTTATTTTCATTTTAAGTCAGAAATCAGAAATGGCTGTTAGGTTACATAATGCACTTTTTAAGAGTTGGATTGTTGAGTATAATACGTTTTGTAATGGGCTGTTGTCATGTTCTACATTTGGGTTTTCTCTTTCCTTCCTTGAATGGCTTTAACCTCTAAGGAAATTTTTCCGATATTTAGTATAAAATTTCACACTTGTAACTTCCTATCCCGTATCACAGAGCAGCCTTGATTTTCGTGTGGTATTGTAGGGGTATGTCAAATTGTCTTCTGATTTCAGTGGCCTTCTAATTTGGTGAATGCTTTCCTGTGCCTTTTTAATTGCTCTTTCCCTCATAAAAAGTATTGCAGAAGCAAACCTAGTGGTGTGTGTTAGGTTTACATATGACAACAACAAGCCTCATTAAAACACACACCAGCACGTGTACATGCACATCAATTCCAAGGTCAAAATGGAATTTGGATGATTTGTAGTAAATATCTGAAGACTGTGAAAGCTGAACATCTGTTTTGCTTCCTAAGTCTTGGGATGAGAAAGTCATGCTTGATGATGTAACTAAATATACTAGAATTCACCAGGGAGCAAACTAGAGAACTAAATAATAACTCTGTTTTTTGCTGACTTTACCACTTGTCCTTTCAATATAAATAGCAAATGGTTTGTTTTATGTTTTACCTTAATTTCCTTGGCTTTTGTGTTGGAGAGCTAAAGTATAAACTTTAATGCCTTCCTAAGTTTACAGCGTTTGAACATGTTTGTGTTTAAACAACTACAGTAAATGGCAGCAGAAACATGGTTTAGGGACTGGCCACTAGAGGAAGCTACATAATAGTCTGGCCTTGTGGATGCATGGGTAGTTCCATTTTACAGGTAGGGTATTGTAAAAATATATCTAAATCTGCAAAAATACAGGGATTTTTTTTTAATGACTGTTGTAGTTCATTGCTGGGAGCTTGTGTTTGCCCCTTGGAAATGTCGTTTAAGTCACCTAGTGTAATTTAGGATTGAGCTATAGATCTTTCCTCAACATTACAGGCAATAAAACTGACAACAGTCATCGGCAGTAAAAACGGAAATTCTGGGATTTTATTTTTCTGTGTTGAACTTGTAATACTGCTTGAGTTGGCACAGGACTGAGCCATTTCTTAACCTAGAGGCAGATTTTTGTAGGCTAGAGGATATTCTCATGGGGAAGCAGACATTGTGGAGAAGAGTTTTCCTATTCCTCCAACAGAGGGACTATATGGCAAACATGTATGTATACAGATCGGATGTGTACAAATGTGATGCTGGTAGATTCCCTAAAGCCGATGGTAGAGAACAGAGGCATGGAGAATGCAAGCTGTCAGTAGTTCATTATTTATCTAAATTTGTATAAGGCTGACAAAGAAAGCTCCATGTAACATCAATATTAACCTGCTGCACAAGTTTAATTCTTTCTGCCCACCAGAGAGAGGTTAGGGAGCTAAAAAAATATATATAATGATCTGACAATTAATTTCATAGAGAGGTTTGTCTGGCAGCTGAAGTATATAAATGATACTGATTTTGCTCTTAGTTGTCAACCAGTTTCCAAGCAGAAACAGACAAACATTTTCAGTATTCACTGTACTATGAAAAACATTTCTAGAATTTAAAAATTCTTCTACTTTGATGAAAGGAATGTTAATTTATACTGTGTTAAAACATAGTTGGGTCTAAACAAATGCTTTTAACTTTAAAAAAGTGTTTGGACAAACTGTATTCTCACAAAGCATCAAACCACCAAGTACAGCACACGTAATGCATCATTTCTGATGTCAAACTTCTCTCTTTGTTTATTTTTATCTTGTAGCAAGGGGCATCAGTGGATTGAAATGGACTGCATTTCAAACCACAAATATCCACATAGTTATCCTCTTGAATCTTCAAAAGTGTAATTGCAGAGGCACCACTATCAGTCCAGTTGAGGTCTAGATTATTTTCTAAAACTAATGCTTATATGGCTGTATAAAAATAAATGTTGGGAAAACAGCCAGAGTTTACTGAATACCAAAAGATATCATGCTTTACTTACTTTGAAAGTGCTTTTTTTTTCATTGTTGACAGCAAACTTTGTAGATGCTTCAAAAGTTTCTAATTCTGATTTGCTTAGACATGGAAAAAATCAGATTTGTGGGGTGAGTGGTTTTAGTGTTTTTTTTATTTTTTTTTAGTTTTTTTTTTGTTTTGGATTTTCATTGTTGATACACACAGGTATTATTTTGTAATTGTTGCATTCAGATTGTTTTGAAAACATGTTATGCATACAGATGTATTTGACATTACAAAAACTTAATATCAAGTACTAGATTCTTTTAGGGGGTTCTTATTATTAAAACCCCTGTTCCCAGAGGGATAACAGTAGTGAAGAAAATGAAGAAAAGACTAATGGAGAGGCTTTAAAATTATTTGCATCAGTTTTACTCAAAATTCTCCAAAACACCAATTATTTACAATGATTCATGTAGAAAAGTGAACATCTCCAAATAATTTTAATCATGGTCTAGATCCCACCAAGGTCAATAGGATCAAGCCTTTAGAGAGAGTGTTTTTTCAATCACCTCTAGATCCAATATGTTCAGTTTTCAATTAAGAAGATGTTTTCTAGCCACTGACCCTGAAATATGCACCTGGCATCTGAGAGACAAGCTGTGCTTTTTATGGTTTATGCGTCAATACCATTAACAAAGAGCCTGCAATTAGAAATTAGTCATTCTGTTGAAGTTAGAGTCTCCACCCACACTTAAGTTAGCCTTAGAGGGTTAAATTGAGCTTTATTTGGAGTGAACCATACACTTAAAAGCGTGTAGAAAAATAATAGATTTAAAATCAGTCCCCCCTCCCCCCTATATATATATATATATATTTATTACTTAGTCTCAATTTTTGTAGAATTGCATATTCAATGCATTCATCTCCTGAAGATCTGGATGAGGATATTACAGGAAATAGACAATGCCTGATTTTATACCTATCTGGCAGCTATCTGCTACCAATAAAAACAAACCCTAAAAGACCCCTTTCCCCCTTCTTCCTTTTTTTCTTTTTCTTCCTTCATGGAGTACAAGAATGCATATAGATATGTACCAGTAATGTACGACCGCATTTACTCCACTAACTGCATCAAGCTAAGATTTTTTTAAATACTTCCCCCACTCCCTATCCTGTTCAGTTGGAAAGCTGAAAAACTAAATTACCCACTCTAGAGCTACATTAAACGACAGAGCAAAACTCTTTACCAAGACTAAAGATATCTTTATTCTTTATTTTCTTCTAAAAATGATAAAAGTACTTCTGTGTGATCATAATTATACACAGTACCAATAAAAATAGACCTTAACTGCTAAGTAAAGTTAAAAAAGGAACAAGGTACTAATGAGTGGAATTGCAAATGTATATTTGATCATGAATGCTCAAAGCTCCTCAAGCAGTCATCGCAAGCAAGAAGGCATTGCAAGTTTCCGCAGTACTTCTGCTCCTTTATCTTCATCCCTTCAACTTGTCTTTATCTCTTGAAAATTAAAGGAGTCTGCAGTTGAGGTATTGGAAGTGCTGTTCCTTTGACAGAGCAACCAGTTGCACAGCAGAATCTGGTTGGGATTGCTGGAGGCTGTAAAGTGCTTCTTTAAGAACCTTCCCGACAGAAGTAGATTAAAAAGTTCCCACCTTGGTCCTTCGTTCCTGTGCTGAAGTTTGCCAGTGGTAACAGCAAGTGAGTTAGACTTGTCAGTTTGAGTTAGGAACCGATGGTGTATACACACATCCTTGTCCTGTGGTAGAGTCTCGTGAGGTCTTTGAAACCTTTTCCACTGACCAGTCAGCCTGATGAATGCTTATGCCTGCTTCTTCAGAAGGCTTTCATACATATGGTAATTTGTCAGGCGTTTCCCAGAATTGTCATTCTCATGGTAAATGTCCTGAAGAGCAATCCGGGATCCTCTGATCAGCTAGGAGCACATCAGGTAAAAATTTTTCTAAGGGCATCTTCCTGAACTCACAGTGAGTTGAACAGTGTAGAAAATTGGTTTGGGAAGGACTAAATAACAGATGATCTGGAGTAGGTAAATGAGCAGCTACTGGCACTTAGAAGGAAAGGAGAATATAACAGCCAGGAAGAATCTGGGGCCTTGGCCAACCTGATCTAGTGGGTGGCATCCCTGCCTATGGCAGTGGGGTTGGATTTAGATAACCTTTAAGGCCCCTTCCAACACAAACCGTTCTATGGTTCTATGAATTACGAGCGTGGGACCACCAGGACAGACTGCTGAAGCGTAAGATGCATCTGCACGTGTATTTCAAAGGTGCAAAGCTTGAAATGACATGTGGGGCTTTTCACTGAATCTGGGAAACTGAAGTGCAGAAGGGCCATCTGGCTTTCAGCAAAAAGCCCTAAATCTCCATGTTTTCAGAGTAGCTCTGGATACTCTGCATTTGACCTAAAGTTTGGACTCCAGCTGAGGTTACTCTGCCGTGAAAAAAATGTCCTAGATGTACATACACAGGCATATTTATGTTTTTATACCTCAAACACATTCTAGCAAGATTATTATTCTTGCAGAGCTTGAACTTCTGCTGACTTGCTTTAAAATGGAGCTGCAGCTTAGCTGGCTAGGCCAAAATAAAACATCCAATCAACCAAGAAAAAACAACAAACCAAACCAAAAACCCCACAAAACAACAAAACAAAACAACCAAAAAAAAAACACAAGCAAAACAAAATTTTAAATTGTTTTGTCAGTGGAGTTTTACTTAGAGACTCAGAAAAGAGGCAGTTGGAAGATCAAATCTTTAGCTAGGATGTATAACACCCTGCTTAAATAAAGTGGCTACTCTGGCAAGTTCCATGCTCCAGAAATTAAATTAGAAAGCTCACAAGGTTTATTTTTGTTCTTTCTCTTTGTTTTCTTTCTTTTTTTGTTTGTATGGGAATGGCAGAAAAAAAATGTTATGTGTGAGGGGCAGACAGGTGAAATATATGGGAATGATTTTAATGTCTGAGGTAGTAAATCTTGATGGCAAAATTTGTTAAGCTGCTTAAGTATGGTAGACACTTGATAAAATTTGTGATGTAGAAAATGGCTGCTTGTCACTACATTTATGATCTTCATTGATTTAGAAATGGATTGGCAGCAATCCATTTGCCTGTGTTTTAAAACCATGAAAAGAGCTTCAAATGGAAGTAATCTATAGGTCATTCATAAGAAACCAAACAAGCTTTTGTGGAGAGATTATTTTGCTTGTCTCCCAGTGTTCGATGTTTGAGGTTAGTTTTATATGGTACCGTTTAGTCTGTTTTGATAAACTTATGATGATATTCAAAGGAATTGCAAATAAATACTTATACCTTTTCAAGGCTTCTGTTGGTGAAATGAAGTCAGGAAAGGTATTTTTGATTTTTAAATTGTTGTCTTCAGTGCAAAGTCAAATGTCCTTGCTTAAAGGAAAAAAAAAGTGTTGCGAATCCCACATGTTGGAAAATCTCTCGTGTTTTTGTACGGTACAGTATGTTTTCATTATGGAATTATCTTGATTGGGACTGCATACTAGGAGTGTATATTCCTCACATAGGTTCCTCATTCAGTGCTATTTAACTGCAGCCATTTTGCAAGGCAGATTGTATCAGTGTAAAATTAATTATACTATTGGTGGTGTATTTGAGAGTATTTCTGTTTCTTTTTCTCTTTCTCGTTCGAGCATTTTGTGAACTAATTTCAGTGGAAAAACTAGGAAAAAAATAGGAAAAAATGGAAAAGAGAAACAATTTGGGAATACATAGAAGAATACAGATTTTATCTTTGCTAGTCCAAGAGACCGTTGTAGCATGGGAGAAATTTTGCTTTGCTGTTTTGCATGATGTTATAAGAAAAGAAGGGAAACAGTCTTGATGAAACTGCAGTAGTGTGAATCTCAGACTAATTTGTTATTACACTCAAGGTTTACTCACTAGTAATTCAGCATCAGAATCTGAGGTTCATTCAGAGAACTTCTAATAGGGTCTGTTGTGTCTGCTCAGTATTTATATTAATGAGCTGGATAATAGAACAGAAGATAAGCTTTTGTTACATTAGCAGATGATATGAGACCAGGACAGCGTGAACGTGACAAATTCCCAAGATAGTCAGAGAAACACTGAATAAAATTCAGTAGTGGCCAAGTGCAAGGACATGCATGCATGCATTCGAGGATATTGTGTTACACACAATCTGGAGCGATTGACTAAGGGGGGGGTGGGCTTGAAAAAGATGTCAGGATTACAGTAAATATACAGGATATATACAGATGTCAGGATACAGATTTACAGGTTGAGTGTAAGATATTCATATTGTGAAGCAAAATCACCTTACAATGATACAGAAACAGAAGTGTAGCCAGCAATAAGATATATGAAATAATCTTTCTACTCATGTTGGCATTAGTGAGACTTCAGCTGGAACACTGTGTTCAGTTTTGGATATCTTACTTTAAAATGTATGACTAACTGGAGGGAATTCAGAGTACAGCAAAAAGACTGGAGGTCTAGCAACCACATTATAGGGGAAAATATTAAAAAAAGGGGCTTGAAAGAAAAAACATATTTCTGCTTCAGAAAAGGAAATGAATAGCCCATTGCTCAGGTTCATGGGGAACTGAGCAATAAGTAAATAGCTTTAAATGGCAGGAAAAAGAAGGATGAAAAACTATTCTAATGGTAGCAATGATCAAGCACAGAAGTAGATTGCCTGAGGAGGTCGTAAAAGCTCTAACACTGGAAGACTTCAAAACAGGCTACAAACAGCTCTGAAATGGCATAGGTAAGTCTGGACATGTGTAAAGTCATGTGTGCAGAGAGTAGAGGCCCTCCTGAGACACCCTGCAGACATTTCTCTACAACTCTTGTGACACAGGAGGTGTGCAGCAGTGACAAAAAGCCAAGCGCTCTGGGATGGGCCTTTGTGTGAATTGCAGTTCTGCAGCACAGCTCAACCAGTAAGTGAAGAGAGGAAAAGGAGCCCTGAATCAGAAGGCTGGTGTGCTTGTTTCCCTTGTGTAAGAACAGTACTTCTACTCTGTTAATTGGGTAAGAATAGATGCATTTTAGTTATGCAACTAGGATTTCAGCACAGGCTTTCAGGTAGCATACTTAAAAGGTAAGTGGGCTTTTTCTGTGGGTACGTGAATACAGTAAGCTTCAGCACAAGAACATCTATTTCGTATAGAGGAATCTTTTGGTAGCGATTCTGACAAATTCTGTTGGACGTTTTTCAAAGAGACGCTGTGTACTTACTGATGAAATTTGACAGTGTGACCTTTTCATATAGGACAGAGGGAGTTCTTGCTGATGAGGCTTGACACTTTTTTCCAACAAAGATTGCAGACCCTTTAAAAGCATATTCTCATAGATGTGGATCAGCATATTGGTAGCTTTCTGTGCACTGGTGCGTCTCACCGTGTAAATGAGTGGTGCTATCTTATGCATGTGCTCAGATATATTTTCAAGCATATATATATATATATATATCTGTACATACAGCTGTTGAAACAGGAATGTTAATTTAATTCATTCATGTGTTAAAATTCCTTGAATGCTTTTCCATCACAAGTGGCTTATTGTGTTGTGTTCCATGCTTTTAAAAATAATTGTAGATCCATAGGTAGGAATCATAATAATCGACAGTTGTTTTCCTGTAGTTCTGATTTTTTTTCCAGAGTCTATGTGTTAAAAAAGAGATACTCCTCAATATTATTTAGTAATATGTCAGTATAAATAGTTCTATTGAATTTGTGATGTTGTTTAAATGAGAAGTCATATCTTTTCATTGACTTGAATTCAGTTGTTATGAATTCTGAAGCCTTGTGATTTGTTGCTTAATATCATGGGGATAAGTATTATGTGGCATGCTGAAGTATGGGGGAAGAATGATGTGTTATTTTGGATTCAAAGAAGCTGACAAAATTCTGATGTGCTCTCATTCTTCTAAAGAACAGCACTTTATTCTCCTTATAGGCGGAAACTCTTCTTTGGAAAGCATGGGGGAAGGTGAAAATTGCATATAGCATTAAACAAGGATCTCTGCCTAACGCTTGGCTACAAAACTTTCTTCTAAAACCACTCTTGCTATGTTTTGAGTTACCCTATAGACAGTGTTGTGAGCTACTTCCTCTCAAGGTTGCTTAACTTCAGGCGTTTAAAGAAGCCACTTGATCACCTCATTGTGCGATCAGGGGCTCTGGTGTTGGTTTGTGGATGGATGTGTCAGTACGAGTTGCTAGGTAATTAGCTTTTGTACTCGGTAGATGACAGGTTTGTAATTCTTTACTCAGCAGTGGCAAGGCACTGGAACAGGTTGCCCATAGTCTTGGGGTTGTTTGAGGCCAGGCTGGATGGGGCTTTGGGCAGCCTGGTTTAGTGGGACGTGTCCCTGCCCATGGCAGGGGGTTGGCACTCCATCATCTTTAAGGTCCCTTCCAACCCAAGCAATTCGATGTTTCTGTGAATTTCTGTGTTCACATTCTACCCTGGGCTTTAGAGATGGGATCTTTATTTGCATGAGACATTTTCTTTTATGGGAAAGGTTTTTGCAATTGTGCATCACGGGATGTTAAAAAGATGCTTCTCCAAGGGGCAGAGAAACATAAATCTGTTCCAGTGTGATAGCAAGGTAAACAACGTTTCTGGAAAGTGAGAGTGGCCCGAGAGCATGAGAATGAATAACTGTAGACTGCGATGAATAATCAGTCATTGGAGATTTCGCGTTCATATACTTTTCTTCTGGTTGTTGCAGTTTTTCATATTTAAACTTGGTGTGAGTGGATGCAGAGTTATTACTGGAATTCAAATCCCCATAATGTAACTTGTTTGCCCTGGCCAGTTTCATGAGAGAGACTGGCAATCTTCGGGCTAATAATCCTCACTGGCCTGTGTGAACAGTTGCAGCTGTTCTCTGCATTTCATTCACAGGAATTGCAATTCACACTGAAATTACTCCCTCAGCCACATGCAAAATACAACCTCAGACTTCAGCATGTATCTGCTTAACAGTCCCACAGGTTGATGGGTGGCTGTCTCCTTGAAAGGGTGCTAGCCCTCTCTGCAGTCAGGCATCTTCCAGGTGGGAAATCCACACAGTTCCCTTGTGGCATTAGTTCTGGTAGGTCAAACTGCCACCAACTTGTGTTAGTTTTATAAATATAGATAGCTTTTGTTCTGTCGACATTGGGGTTCCTGGGTGGTCCTGGAAACTTTGTTTACGCATAAAAGCATTGCTTTCAATAATCTCTAAAGTTATCTTGAACATGTCAGAGTAGAAGCAAAGACGAAGAGAAAAGAAGGCTACATGTCTTTCTTCTTTTCCAGGTCTATAGGTGGTTGTGAGCTGGATGGGGCTGTGCTGAGAGCTTTTTCACTACAGCTGTTGGAGCTGAAATATGTTACCTTTACAGTCTGATTTTTGAATACTCTTCAGTGACTGCTTCCATAGTGTTACTTTAGTGATAGATGCAGGACTTAAAAAAGCTTTTGGGAAGAACCTGAAAGTAAGTTTGGAAATATTTATAATGTGGTTGTTATTGTAACTGTGTTTTAGCCATGGAAGTATCAGAAGTCTGACAGAAGGAGTAACCTAGTCTCCTGGAGCATATTGTGTAGACGAGGCATGTAGTGGTTTTCCCTGCCTGTGGAAATATTTGGGGTTTTTAAAAACCTCAAGTGGCCATTTCACTTTGGAACACAAGTAGGACCTTCAATTCCCACCACCATCCCCTCCAGGGAAAAAGTGGGTGAATGTGGGGACAGGAGCAGGGACGAGAGGAAAGAGGAGGCTGTGGTTCTGCAGTATGCAGAGAGTGGCTTCCAGAGCTGAATCAAAACCAGCATGGCCTGACCACGCTGCTTCTGAGCCAGTACATGCTGCCAGCTCAGATTTGTTTAGACACATTGCTGCACTAACGTTTTGTGCCGCTGGACGTCACTCCAGGTCGGGTGCTGTCCATTTGCCTCAGGAGTCTTTTGCTGGACCTCCTGCTGCTGTTCCACGTGCCTTTTCTTCAGGGCAGTCTCCCGGTCTGCTCCTTTATCCCTGTGGTCACCATCTGGTTGTCACTTGCCTGCCTTAAAGAGTGTTTCCAGCCCTCCTTCACTTTCTCTTTAGACATTCAGGCCTTCCTTTCCCTATCTTTGCTTTCCTTTAAGGGGATTCAGAGGCTTGTCCATATGGTAAGGAAACTGCTTAGGAATATGATTCAGTTCCCAGAATCTGGGCCTCCTGAATTCCCTGCAGGTTTCCAGAGATGCATGGGGTTGAGGGAAGAAGAGAATACTAGAAGGACTGGTTAGTACTAACTCTTTGACCCATAGCCTCTCACTATTTAAGGCATATTTCCAGGTGCGTCTTGCTAACATAACAGTCTAGTGTTGCAAGCATAGAGTCATTGAATCATTTAGGCTAAAAAGCCATGCAAGCTGTGCTCCCTCTTGGTCTTGCACCGCTGTGTGTGCAGTGGTTGCTTTCGTTCAGTTCAGGAGAGAGAATGCAAGCTTACATTTACCAGCTTAGAAAATGCTGAGAGTGCCTGAAACTGGTCAGCCCAGGACACAGGTGCGTGCCTCAGCTGAGCAAACGCCTTGAGTCCTGCAGGCAGGGAGCAGGCAAGTCGATTGATGAGTTGTCACAGGAACTGAAGTGAATACATACTTTCTCCGCTGTGTGGGAGGCCGATGGCTGTATAATCCTGTGGAGCTAGAGAACAGGCAGTCCAAAGCAGCACGGCTTTGACTTGCATCAGCACGTGAGGTAGGTGGTGGGGATGTCTGTTCTGCTCCTCCTCTGCTCCCTCACCCTTTGTGCACACACGTGTGTAGATGATGCAACCACTGAAAGTCCCAACAAGCAACTACAAGAGGTTTCCATGAAGTAGTCCAGGTGCAGATTCCTTTGTGCCTCTCAGTTCTTGTGATGGAGGTGTGGGGCCTCTGGAAGATGCTGGCGGTAACGCAGATGCAGCTGGTGTCTTCGGGTGATGCGGGTCCGTGACTGCCAGTAGCTGTTCCTCCTTTCTCTTTCAGGCAGACGAGGTTCTGCACTGGAATCATAGGCAAGAATTGAACCACGTCCCAAGGCATTTTAGTCTTGACTTCACATAGCTAAATGCTCACCCAGCCCATAGCTATGGTGAATGATACGGCGGTTTTTGGAGATGGATGAGGTGTGTTTTCCCCCACCCTAGATTAAAAAAAGAAATGTAAAGGGAAAGTAAGCGAAGGAATTAGTGGTTAAGCAGACTGCAGTGCCATCCTGCAGCAGTGGCAGCGCCAGTCTCGCTTGAGGACAAGAGGCGGTGCAAGCTGTCTTGTTTGCATCAGCTTGGTCAGGCTGGACAAGAGGAACACGTGGCTGCATTGTAACTTGCCAAAATAGCTGGCATTGCTGCTGATACAGTATGGCTGTTGGCTGAAGCAACTTTAGGCATGGCAGAATAAACCCACATCTGCCTCTGTGTGATGCTCTTGCATGCCAGCCAGTGTAAATGGGAAATCACAAGCAACAAGAATTGTCCCAACCTCTAGTGGATGCATTTTCTGGAAATGTCTTGTGCCTGAGGAAACAAGTGGCTCTTGTTTCCCCAGCTCTGAGCTCGCTGTCAGTAGAGTAATGTGGGGGATGTGTGTTCCCAGCTTCCAGAGGACTGGGGCAGCCTTTTCTTTGATATTCAGCCAGATTGTTTGAATGTCACCTTCCTCATCCTGAAGTTCTGCCTCCACTTGTCATCTTTCCACACTTGCAGCATGACACTTTGCTGTCAGTCTGTGATCAGTCCCAGGTGGTGCATGGCAAGAATGACGTGGTTAAAATCTTTCACCATTTTGTTTGTATACTTTCACTCTCTGCTTGCTTTTGTTGTTGCTTTTGTTATTTCCTGCTATTTTAGTCATTGAAGGTGCTGCCCGCTGTGGGCTTCCCCGCATAGCTTCTTGCCCTTGCTACCATGATGTTATTTCTTGCCACAGCTCTGTTACAGGCAGCCACCACCATTCTAGCCACACTGTTGCCCCACCTGCACCTGTAGGTCACCTCAGCCTGTTTTGTCAGAGGTAAAAGTCACATTTTAAACACAATTGCGTCTGTGTATTTTAACATGCATAAGCAGTGTTTGAAGGATGATGAAGCACCATACTGCTGCTATTTTTCAAATCCTCTGTACCAATACAGCCACTGTGCTTTATGCACAGGGCCGTGTGCTGAAAGCTGCAGGAGCTTAGAGCTGCTGTGCGATGCAGAAGCAGAGGAATCGGCTGCTTAGCTGCTTCCAGCAAAGCAGAGCTTTCTGCAGAGCCCTAGCAGGCGCCATGGAGGCGGTCGCCGCATCCCGAGCTTGGGTATTGTTACCTTGCAGCTCTGGATCCAGGGAGTTTGATACCATCCTAGTTTTTGCCACTCAAACTTTGACTTGGAGTCAAATGCAACTTTACGGTTGTACTCTAGCATTAAAAAAAAAAAAATGCTGAGTTAAGTATCATTGCTAACGCATTTAAAGTCTTGACCAGCAAAAGCCCTTACTCTGCAAACTTGCTCTGTATAGCATCAGGTAAAGTACAGTTCAAAATGTCCTTGGCTGCCAGTGTGATGTCAGTGCTGCCATTCGTGGAACTGAAAAAGTGGAGGTGGCAACAAGAAGTCAGCAAAGAAAACAAGGAGTATATCTGTTCAGCAAGGAATAACTTGAATTTCTGATGTATGCAAATGATCCAAAATGCCATCTTCCCACCCACTCCCTTTTCTGCCCGTCTTTCTTACTTTTTCTTTATGGTATGTCCAAGCTTTCTAATTGTATACCATCTTCAGAAGCTGCAGTTATTGAAACTGTGTTTTACTGTCATTTAAACATTTTCCACATCGCTTACTGAGGTATACCGAAGGGTAGAATAATGAGTGCTTACTTTCTTGCGTGCTAACAGATGATTTTTCAAGGTAATTTAACTTTGCCTGAAGTATAATCTTTATAACAATGGATACCTGATCATATATTCACTTCTCAGTACCCCTGGAGACAAATTTCATGCTGACCATTCAAATGAATATTATCATGCAAGTACTAACAAGACTGACTGGGAATAACTGAGTTATGTGTAGGCGTGAGAACCATAATGATTCTGATAAATTCCCACGTTACAAACCAACCTGTTGATTTGATTCAGTACTTTTTTTACTGGGAGCAAGGTGATCTAAGAGGATTTTCTTCTTAATACAGTTTTGCCTCATGGAAGCTATATAAAAGCCATTTGTAGTAATGGCAATTTACTATTAGGTATTTAAATCTGGAGTTGTGGTAAGTGAGGGAAGCCGAGTCTAATAACCAGGAGCATTATTTTGCCTTCCTTTCATCGAGGGGGTTCTCAAAGCTCAGGGGACTTTCCAGAGCTACGTGATATGTTTGCAGATTCCTGTGATAGACCGTTACTCTTGTCAGTTTCCTTATCTGTATAGAGTAGTACATACCTATGTGACAGATAGTTTACATGCAGAGAGGATTATAAAATATTTTCAGTCTCATTTACCTCTAGTACCTTCAGGCCATGTATCTAGTTCCAATCTGGATACAGACAATTAAGTCCCCAGGCAAACCAAACTAGGATTATTTTATTTTAAAATTCACTTCAAAAACTCACAATTGTTCATATAGTGTCTTTTACGCTCCTTTGCTCCTGATTCTCTTTAATTTAGCTTCATGCTTGATGGAACATTAAAACTGTAAAACAGAAAAAGGCTTTGGAAGCAATAGAATAACTTCTTTATAATCTGTGGTTCCCTAGAAATGGCATCAATAAAAATGTAATCTCCTTATCTTGAAACTATTGTATGATTTCACTCTGATTTACGCTTTTTTTTTCTTTTTTGTTTTCATCTGTTTCAGGCCAAACAAACAAAGTAGCCAAGGAGGCAGCCAACAGATGGACTGGTGTGTATGCATTTATCTCGCCTAGCACAGCTTCACGCTAGAGCAATTTGAGTAAAAGACCTACGTGATGATAAGAATTTTAAATTTTATTAGGACATGATGCAGGATAGCTCTCACTTTTAAAAAGCATACGGAAATATATTTTTTGTATAAATCATGGTTCAAAAAACAATAAATTTCCTCAGTTTAATTACTGGACGTACTTAATGTCACTTAATAGATCTGTTCTTCTGGTGCTGTCTTGCACACCGTGTTAAAACCCACAGCTCATTTTTTTGGTTGAGTTGAAATCTCTTAAGATGAGGAAAACTTTAATAGAAAGAGACCAGAAACGGCAGTGTTTAGTTTGGCACTGTCATAATTCCAGGTATCCAAAAAGTTTAATTCTTCTTCTCTGAATTTTCATCTGTTTATGAAGAGTAGAATGCTTTGTGGAACCTTATTGCTGCTACCATATGATGGATGCTAATATAAGGCAGGGATTTCTTAACCTAATTCATCAGCTTTGACGTGCAGGAGAAATGCTGCAGTTTTATAGAAATTTACTGCGGTAACATTTGTATGGAAGTTTAACTCAATTTTCTGCTGTTGCTTAGCTTAGCTATGTTGCTTCATATTTCCATTTTGCAGAGCCAGCAATATGTACGTCCATACTTTTTTCTTTAATTATTTGGAATACAGTTTGTAATTTTTTGTTTAGAGTTCATCTATTACTGCTGGACTGCTCGCTATTATCTGTTATGCCAAGTGCAGCAGTCTATAGTAGTTATAGTCTTTTGGCTATTACTACTTTCTATCTTCATTTTCATTGGGTTGTTTACTGCTTATGAAGAAACAAAGTTACGTATTTTGAAAATAACTTGGGGGGGTACAGTTGTCAGGGCTTTCTATTGTTGATGACAGACTGTTGTTATCAAGATGTTTAGAGAAGTGAGGGAACTATGCCTCAGCCTGCAGAAGGTACTTTGCTGTTTAATTGCAGAATTAGGTTAGAGGTTGTAGTGTGTATATGTGTGTGTATATATATATATAGCATATATATAGTTAAAAGACCATTTTAAAACCAAATGTCTGATGCTTAAAAGAAAAAGAACAAAGAACATTTCCATGTTGTGCAAACATAGAGAATACTTACTATCTTAAATGAATACTACATTTTATGCTTGGTAGCAAATAGTGAGTTTCAAGCACATGAAGGACTAGGAAGGACCTTATGGTTAACTTGAATCTGATTTTTGCAGTTGTGGACAATCACACATCAGGTGATTAGTTGAAGAGGGACCTATAGAATACTTATATTCACACTTCCCTCATCACTGTATGGCAAACTTATACTATAACTGTAGCTTTCAATCCTTTTATAGGAGAAGCACAAGAAAAGACCAAGGTAACCTCCAGAAGAGATGACATGTTTTACTTAATATTTAGTAAAAATGTCATTAACGAAAGGCTCCCATTTTCTGTTCCAAATCTACTTAATAGTGATGTTCTCAACCATGTACCTTTTTCTTCTATGTAGAGCTGGTGCATATGGATTTGGTGTATGCAAAACCACAAGTCATGCTTTCTTAAACATTCAAAACCGTATGTTTTCCATCCTGTTTACAGATAACATCTTTGCAATAAAGTCCTGGGCCAAGCGTAAATTTGGATTTGAAGAGAGCAGAATTGATAAAAGTTTTGGAATTCCAGAAGATTTTGATTACATCGATTAGTTGTTCGGCAGTCGATGGCTGACACAATTGTACATAGTTTGTTAAATATTGCTCAGCTGATGTTTAAATGTGTGCTTGAATCCTCACCAAAATGACTGATTGCCCTTTAATTTGCAGCTTTTGTTAACGTTAATAAAATTCTAAAAATGTTTGTTGCATTTCATTTTTCTGCTCCTGTTCTCTGGACAATAAATCACTTGGTTACTCATGTGAAACAGACTAAGAATAGAGAGAGGTTATTGAGGATAATTATCACGAAGTCCTGAGACTGTTTTTTTTGCTTAACTGAGAGCTGTAAGTACTAAGAGCTAGAAGACTGAGAGATTTATGTTTAAACAGGATGAAATGGAATGGAAAATACTGGGGCCATGTGGAATAGAGTAATTTTTTCCTCATCTGGAAAATGAAATACAAGAGAGGCATAACCCATCAATGACAAGCACTGAGACAGTAGCAATGTGAATTGAAAGGATGAGGTTTGATTTCAAGTTGTTCTTTATTGTGTTGCTAAAGCTGTTTGGGAATTTAACGACAAACTTTTGTTTGTTGTTGGAAAAGACTAGTTCATCAGAGTTAAGTCTTCTCCTGTAAATGTACCGGACTAGACAACAGTCATGCTGAGAAAGCTTCTCTGGTCAAGATCTTTACTGAGTAGAAGAGGAAGGTAAGAGAATCTGTGCATCCATTCATACCACAGTGCAACAAGATTTTGGATGTTAAACTGGGATGTAAGAGACCAATTCAATTTGCTGTTCAAAACTGAGCACAGTAGGGCTATTTGTGTTTACAGTCTTTTTTCAATTTTAAATTAAAAAAGCAGCCCACCAAAATAATATCAAGTTTCAGTTTGTCTCGTTTTTGTTTGGTGAACTTTGACAAGTACTTCAGTTCATATTTGCTTCCGGTTTCTAGCTCTCATCATTGCATGGCTACAAAAAGAATGTTTGAGAGTACAGACTGGTCTTGCACCTCCTGAAGCTATGGATTGTGAGATCACATTTCTGCTGTGCAACTCTGAAGGATATAAGCTACACCTTTCAGAAGGCAGGTATGCCTGCTGCAAGGTAGATGCATGTATCACTAGATAGCGTCTGCCTTTTATGTAACCACTGATGAGAGTATTGCTGAGAAGGTGACATTTAGCGAGAGATATGCTCAGAAGCTTGTCTCCTGTCATTTTTCGAGTTAAGAAGCTTCCATTTCAGTGTATGTTTAAATCTAAGGATTTCAGGTGTGCCCCTGGCTATTGTCATCTCATTTCTATAAAGTTATTGGGAAGATACCGAGTGGAAAACTTTTCTCATATAGAGGTAGCGTGGTAAGGTATCTGTTGCCTAAGGAAAATGTGTGTGATGCCTGGCACGTAGTAAAATGTCACTGTGCTTACAACACTGTTGCAACGGAGACATTTCCTTCTCTGCATTTGGAAGGATTTTATTACTAATATATCAGTGTGCGCACCTGCCTTTGAGAGCACAGATCTGCCACACACAAGGTGGTGATGACCCAAAAAGCTTACTTGTGTTAAGGAATGCTGAGCACATGAACTCTTTGATGGTGCTGACCTTATAGAATTACTCCTACGTGGATGAGCTTCTGTTCACCAAGGAGTCTCAAGTAACTTGTGGTCTGGAGCTGCTGGTGCACAAAGACTTCCTATGGTACCTGGAACAGCTGGCTTGCATTGCAGGAAAAAGGGTTTCTTAAAGAGTTTTACTGTTTTGGCTGCTTTCCAAATTCAAGAAGGAAATGAAGATGACCAGCTATGTAAGTTTAGCTGCAATATTGTGGCTTCCTGTCTGTAGGGTGAAAGCACTGTGGACTGCAATAAAGCTACTGAATATAATAACAAATATAATGGATAACAAATAAATGTGATTGAGGTAGACTTGCTTAGAGATGCTGCAGACAGCCAGCATGAACAATACTTCTAAAACATCAAATGCAGCTCTCATGCTTTGGACGCAAAACTTTAGTAGAAGCACAAGGAATTTTTAGAAATATGTTTTTGCAGAGTTTTTGTTTTGCAGGTACAGAACCTAATGCAGAAGTGCAGTCATTCTCCTGTCTTCTACTTCTGGTGCTGGTTAGTAAGCATGTAGGTAAGAATGTATCTCTTCCTGTAAGAATACCATTTTGGAACAACCAAGACAAATTTCTCGGCAAAAAAGAGGCAGTGAAGAAGAGTTACGTTATCAGAAACTGATGCTTATTCCCCTAGCGTAAATGACTTACTTTATGTTACCTTTCTCACGATTCTACATTTTTCATGCAGGTGACTCTCAAGAAAGCAAATGGAGTAATGGAGTTCCTTTCTGAGACAAATAGATAATTTTTATGACTTGAATATTCCAAGACACGTTGCTGCATCACTTTTAGAAGCTTTTCTTCATAAAATGATATGCTACAGGCTTCTGAATCCCACAATATGGAACCATGTGTGATTACATTATGTGGAGTTATGTGTGTTCACTTGGATTTTTTAGAGAAACAGAATTGTTTTCTGATGGGTTAAAAGTTACCAACAGTTAAAATGATTATTCTTCTGAGATGCTTTTTGCTATTAGCCTATTATAAAAAAATGTAAACAATCAATCTAATCTTGTGCCCTGGTTTGTTTCTTCGGAGTTTTCATTGCATAGAATCTGGGATATTTCTAAAGAGTCTAAAATGAAAGTGGTGGTTTTAAAATGCTCAATTCTGCTGTCACTCTTGTGGTTATGTCACTGCTATATTATTTATGTCTTCCTCTTTTTTTTTCCTGCCTTGTAGGTTTTCTGCCCATGTAAGGTAGATATTTTCAACTGTTACAGCTAAGTCAGAAGGTCAGGCCCTTACTAAAATTCAGGCTTATAACTGAAACAGCTACTAATGCGCAAAGTGTGCAAATCAAAGGCAGTCGTTTCTAGCAGTCCACAGCTCTTACAGGAGGACTATCAGGTTCAGCTTTTTCAAAGTATTATCACGATAAATTTATTGATACAGTAATAGGCTGAAGTGAAGGGTAAACCTACTGTTTGGGATTGGTGCTGATTAGCCACAGTGAGGCAAACCTAGACCCAGGATAAAATATTTGTTTGCACCCACTCTACCTGCAAATCTCACCTGTATAAAGAAAGCTTGCTGATATATACCTGCCCTGGAAAAAAAAAACTGTTCTTCAGCTTTCTTTTAACTAGCCATGTGCATGCTCTGTACACCACCACGCATGAACCCTAGAGCTCCTCTTGTGGAGCTTGCACAGTGTGAAAATGTCAGCAGCCAAAAGGGTCTGGGCTCTGACGTAATTCAGCTGCTAAATCTTTCATTAATGCGCCCTCTGAAATGTCATTACTTTTGCTTTCTTAAGCTTGGAGTGCAGTAACCTATGTGTTTTAGACGGGAAAGTCCAGGCTGTGAGGCAAATGGCATGGTGATGCTGTGACTAAGCAGCAAAGCTGGAAGTGAAACTTTCCCAAAGAGCAATGGGAAAAGAAACCCGACCTGTTGTGGTGACTGAGGTGCTGGATGCAAGAGCTCCTTCAAGCAGAGCCCTCCTGTCACCCGAAGTGTTCCCAGCAGCTGGATGATCTGGCTGGTACTTGTCTTTACCTTGTTTCTTGCAGAGGTGAGGTCTGTATGATTACATCTGCTGTCATTTCTCTTTCTTTTCCCTACAGCGTTCTTAAACTTTGCACTGGATTTCGGCCAAATACAGTTGGAGGGGCTGCAGTGCGAGCTTGCAGTTTATCTGTTCTGCTTGGCCGGCCCCCTGATAAATAGAGGCTTTCCCTTTCCCACCCGCTAGTTCAGGGACTTGTGAAGGGACAGAGCATGTCAGAGGTGGAAGGAAGAAGGAGAAATGTCGGTGATAGCTGTAAAAGACCTAGAAGCTTTTGGTGCCTGGTGCTGACTGAGTTCATGGTGAGGGTCTAGCAGTGCTGCCAGGGATGAGGTTGGACATGGTATGTACATCGTTTTGGGGGAAGGAACGGGGATCTAGGAAACCGGTCTCTTGGCAGCCAGACTTCATTACTTCTGCTGCTCATGGAGCTGTGGTTATTGGGCTGGGCTTCCGTGGTGCTGTAAGTTTGCAGGAGGTTTTACTGAGATAGCAATGGATGACTTGCCTGCTCTAGGAAATCGGTATGCTCCAGAAGTATGCATGTCTGGTGGCCTGAAGAGCCGGGTCCTAGGTTAGCACTCAGTGTCGTGCAGGTGGCTGGGTTCTTCAGTTTGCAGTTAGCTGCTGATGAGATACAACATTTGTGTAAGCATTCATCTGCTCCAGGGATTTACCTTTGCAGCAGCAGCAGCCTTACTCTTCAGCGTCCTTTTTCCATGTTCCTTTTGCTTTTACTCTTCCATTCCTCCACTATCATTTCCCTTTCAAATGTGCTTACAGAAACGACGTAGGCTGGACGAGCAAGGCGCTGCAGTCTGTACAGATGGCTGTCGTACTCCTCTTGCTAACATTCATGTCAGCACACACACCTTCCCCCTGCACAGCCACACAGGAAAGCAGACAGGTGCAAGTTAGACTTGCCTCTTTAAGCTGTATTTGCAGAAAGCTGTGTCTCAAGCAGAGTAGAGGGCAGAAACATCTGTGAACACCACCACAACTACTTCTGAACCTTTCAGGATCACTTCAGAAGCATTACAGTGCCTCACAAATACCAAAACAATCTTCACCCTGTGGATAGTTCAGCTATCAGTCATTACTTCTTCGCCCAACCTAGTCAAAAACATTTTCCTTTTGGAAAAAAATCATTCCCGGTCAAATGTTTATAACCAACAGCTTTCAACCCAAACCTGCTGGGCAATTTCCTGTCTCCATTTTTTTTGCTGAAAACCCAAGTCATTCTGAGAAAAGAAGAACCTTTCCACATAAGAGACTTCATTTAAAGAAAAATCTAGCCTTTAGTTTCTAAAAATCTTAGTGGTATATTAGCAACCAGCTCTAAAGCAAATCCTCCAGTCTGAGGAGCACCTTTGTCAGGTCAGGCGGTGAAACTGGACTGTGCTGGTGATGAAGTGCAAAAGGGATGCTGTTAAAAATGGTAGCCCCTAAAGAAAGCCAATAGAGGAAGGAGGTGTTTTAGAAGTGAAAATGGCCTGAGTTACCGCCTGCATGCTTTATCAGGATCCTGCAGGGATTCGCCTGCAACTGGGCTGCTTTGTCCCTCACAGCTGCCTTTAGGCTGAACGTCTGCAGGGCTCTGAAGACAAAATTTTTATGCTGAGGTGCAGAAAGTGTTATTTCTTTTCTAGAGCCTACAGTGGGGAAAAATTTTTTTCTCCTTCTGTCCATTTAAGAAAAAAAAAAGGGGGGGGGGGGACAGGAAAGAAGGCAATTGCATCATGTTTTCTCAGATTACCATTACTAGCCATGCAAAATAATGCCTCTGGCTGATTCTAGCAATCTGGAGGATTTTTGAAGGAAGATAAAAGTCAGATTTCCATATCTTGTTTTCAATTTTACAGAAAATTTAGTTGGCTATTGAGTCAGATTTTATTTTTATTTTTTTTTTACCTGCTGTACTTGATAAAACCATAATCCCAGTGGCAAAAATGCTTTTTTTTTTTTTTTTTTTTTTTGCATGGACATCAATTAATCATCATAATAAACTATATTCCTCTGTAGGCTTTTTTTCCTCCTAAAATATGTTCTAGGGAATATACATTTCAATGTTCTTAAAAAGCCAGTCAATTCTTGAGGTTAGTAAATAAAATAACAAAAGTCAAGGATCTGTAGCAGACCTGTTTGTTATTCCATCGTCATTAATATTGTATCTGTGTGAGAAGGATATATAAGAAACAATACAGAAAAAAAGTGATACCAGGAACTACAAATCAACAATTTAATCTGGTGAAAGGCAAGTCCCTTCAATTAAAGGTGTTATAGCAATACTGGTTTACTGTTCTGTCCTTACATTGGAAGAGGTAAAAATGAAAAGAGTTAAGCAATTCAAAATCAAAGTTTCAAATCAAAATGTTCTATTAAAATTTGGTATTACAGCTTTGAGGCTGTCTATTTTTATTTATTTTTAAGGGAAAGTGTAAGAGCCCTCTCCTTATCATTGAATGCCTAAATGATAAGAAGATTGTCTAAACTTAGGAAAAAACATGCATAGGCCATATGTCCTCATTCTTCTGAGAAAGCATGATATAAAACGGAATCTGAAATAAAGATTCACATACAGGTCTGAAATACGGGTTGTCCACATATCCAGCCTCTCATCCCACAGCCTTCAAAGCTCTAGGAGAAGCAATAAAAATAGAAAGCAAAGACAAAACAGAGCTGAAGACTAAAATGAGGGGGCGAGAAAAGCTCTGCTGACTTCTACCCGAAGTCAGCATTTTAACGTTATGTGTAGGAGAGAGACCCTAGAAATGCCTTTTCTTATCTCTAACTGGTGCTCGAATCCCAGATCAGTGTAAAACAGACTTTTTACTCACAGAGGATATGAGCGTTATCACTCGCAGCCTCACATGGCTACTCCCAGGACAGGAAACCTGGGGACGATGTATATAAGTTGCTTTTATTTGCTCGCATTTCTGTGTAACAGGAGTGAAAACTTTAGGTGCCAGTGGCTTCACGCTTGCGATGACCATTGCTGTGGGCCTGCGTGCAGCAGGCCTCATGGTTGTCCTTGGGACAGCCAGTACCTCTCGGCCTCCCTCATCCCTGTGGCAGAGAGAGGAAGTGAAACAGGAAAATGTGACCGTAAAAGTATATTGTTAGCTAGCTTCAGCCTGCCAAGCGTGCCCTTTTGTTCAGCCACAGTGAATTTTCAGTCATAGTAAAAGAGAATGAGAGAAAATGGCAGGCTAATTGAGCTGTGGCAGAGCGGTGCTCGGCTTGCTCACAGGCCTGGTGTGCAGCCAGGCCGCCTGGCAGCAGCTGTGGCCTGGGAGAAACCTCCTTTTGAGTTGTCCACCCGTAGTTTTGGAGGGCATGCAGACACAGCAATAGGATGCTGCTACAGGTCCATTTGGTGTTGCTGCTCCATGCCACTTTGAAATGGACTATTGTAGTTCTTCGGGCTGTCAGACCAAGTCATCAGTCTGCTTAGGGAATGAGATGCTACTGGTTTGCTCTTCTCTAAAATAAGGTTTCTGTGATAAATGCCTTCTTGTTATTCTTAAAATCAGTTTCCATGGTAATGCTGTTACTGGAAAAATCTTTTTGTCGGTGAAAAGGATGAAAATAATTTCCTTTAGCAATCCTATGCTTAGCCAAGTAAACCTCCCTTTTCATTTGAAACTTACCTACTTCTGGGGGAACCAGGACTGTTTCCTCTACTCTCTTCCACCAGTTTTATCCTGGGGTTCACCACCCTTCCCGTGATGTCCCTCTTCCGCTCCGTCCTGCTCTCCAAATTGAAGTCAGTGCTTTTTGCTTCAGGGGTAAAATCCCACTCAGGTGCTGTGTGACTCCTTGACATGTCTCTGCTCTCCTCCGTCTGACCTCTTGTGTCTCATTTTGACCTGAAAAACACAACTTTGCAGAAGGTCTGGGATGTTCCAACGTGTTCCTTCCTGGCTCCTCGGAAGGCCGCTGGGTGTGCTCAGCATTCGCACTGGGATCCTGCTTGGGCCGTGCACCTTGCTGGTGGACCTGCCTGTCTTCAGGTCTGCTGAAATCTCTGGCAGCGTAGAAACCTTTCTGAATTAGTCTTAGGCCACTTCCCCAGAGTGCTGGATGAATTTAAATCAGTAAGAGTGACTTTGTGAATTTTTTATTCACCTCAGCTCTCTGTTGTCAATGGCTGCAGGAGCCATTGAGCCCAGTTCTGGGTACAGGAGGAATACGCAGTCTAGAAGAAAGCCATTTTGCTTACTACTTGCTTGCAGAGCCCAGATACTTTGATAGGATGAAGAATCTTAAGAAAGATGGGCAGGAAAGCAGATTTCTGAGTAAGTATTCTTGGAATTGACAGAAATCTCATCCCTCTACAGTTTGAGAATCATCTTCACCTTTCAGTGCTTTTGAAGCACAGATGTATTACCTTCAACTACTTAAAATAGATATTGAAACAAACCAAGTTTCAAGTTTAGTTCATTTTGCTTTGTTTGTTTTGGGATGGTAACATTTACCATTAGGTTTAGATGTTCTCCTTTTCCTGAGCAAGTCACATCAAGCATCCTCTGTTTTCTTTGCATGTGTTGGTCATGCGAAATAAAGTCTCTTCTGATTTTTTTTTTCCAAACAGATAGCCCTGATGTGCTTATATCTGTATGAAGCAAGGATAGATAACCTAGCTCTTCGGCTGAGGATGCACAAGATGGCATAAAACCTAGATGTAACCTTAGATTAAAAGTTAGAGTATGTGTGCGCCAACTTTCTACCTCTGGCTTCTAGGACTATGGATCGTGGAATACATGGTTCCCTTATTTTCACTGCTGGTTACTTTCATGCACACACACAAAAAGACCTGTTAGAAATATCGTCTTCTCTCCCTGCTATTATACATCGTATTAGAATATAAATGTATAAATAATTTTAGAACATGTTCTCCTATGATTCTGTTGACTTTTTGGTGTCATATATTTTGTGTTGGTGAGATCATTACTTAAAGGCATGTAATTGTGATCATGCACAATTATATGGCCGTAGATAAATCCACATAGTGAGGTGCCGATTCACAATTGCACTGAGCAATGATCTACTTCTTTATATGCTCAGTAAAGAGAAAATAAAATATTGTGCCATCAGACAATATAATTCCTTTAAAGAGTGCTTCTAGCTTGAGTGCTAACGTGCTTTTACATCCATATGATTTACTGGCCTTTTCTGTCTAGTCCTCTAGTTCATGCTCTTCATGCACAGCAATTACTAAGTCACAAATATATTTTCCGGCTGAGACTTTCATCATTTTCTCCTGGAAAAAGAGCAGTTACAACCCTCCTCTTTGTATTTCAGGGAATTACAATAGTGATAAATCGCTGCTTAAGTGTTCTATACTAGCAGTGTCTAGCACATCTGTAAGAGAATATTATTAGCATCAATTCCACTTAATGATTCAATGTATTTAACCTGATTGCAAACAAACAAAAAAGAAAAGAAAAGAAAAGAAAAGAAAAGAAAAGAAAAGAAAAAAGAAAAGAAAAGAAAAGAAAAGAAAAGAAAAGGTCAGTAATATTTTTCTTTTTATTACACTGATGAGTGCACACTTGTACAGGACAGTAAGCCAAACAAACCTGCCAACTTGTTCCTGGAGCTGGAGTGTTTGGAGACTGAGAACAGGACTATCAGTGGCTTCCACGTGTGCACTCTTTCTCCTGGGCAGAATTTGTTCAAAATCAGCAGGCAGCTTCTGTGAGAGGAGCTCGTGGGTGCAGTTCAGATTGGGAAATCAAGGCGGGCATGAGGTGTGTTGGCCTGAGGGCAGGGGCTGGGGGAAACAGCCCTCTGCTCCACGGGGCCAGGAAGGAGAGGTGTGGGGAGATGCCGGCTATGCACCGTTTGGCCTTCTGCTCAGGTCAAATGAAGGGCCTTGAGGCATTCAAGGAGTAGCACAGGAGGATGCTTGAGGGGAGCCAAGCTTACCCCACTGGATGTCGTGCTGATTTTTATTTCTTCTAGGATTTAGATGAAACTGCTGAACTGAGCCATTGCAGTGGCAGCCAAGGAACAGGCAGATGGAAGCTCACCACGCCGCAGAACTCGGCACGCAGCTTTAAGCGCACCATATTTCTGGTGGGTTTTTCTTTTTCCCTCAAGCTTGCTGCTCGATTGTAAGAACGCATCTCAGAGCTGGAACAAACCCAAGCAAGGGGGTCCCTGATGCCCCCCAGAGCTGGTCTTCGGCTGACCTCCTGTGAAACAAACTTGCTGAAAAAATGCTTTAGCCTTAGGGATATGCTGTAAATTTCCTTCGTTAAAAATGAGCTGGCGCTTCGGTGACTTGCAGGGACTGTATCCCTAGCTGGGGTGAAACAGGGTTTGCGTTGTTGCCTGTGCTTTTATAGCTGGGAGTAAGCTCATGGCTTGTAAACAGTACCTAGCAAGTGGGAGAAGAAAAGTGGCATTAAACCCAGCTCTGGTAAGGAGAAAATCAAATGGAAAAATATGCATTTTTAATATGCCACTGGGTAAGTGTATAAGAGCAGAACAACATTCGTTGTAACCTGATATCCCTCAGGAATGAGGGAAAAGCTGACTGCTTGCTCCAGTGAGCCAAAAAATAAGAAAACATGTAAGTGCAAGTGTGCATAAGGAATAATGCTTTAGAAAGCCACATGCAAAGCTGCAATGTTGAATGTTAAAAAGCGAACAGTTTTGCACTGAAATTCGACCTATTATTATTTGTATGATGGGCTTCAGTATCCTAAAGAAAGCCCCAGTCCTTCTGCATTTTCACAACTGACAGATGGCCGTTTTGGCAGGTTCTAAAGGAAATTTTATACGTTAGAGACCTTCTAATTTCTTGTTGGAACCTAAACAGATTTTGGGTATAAACACGTAATATATTAGAGTAACCACCACGTATTTCCTAGGCTGGATGCAGTGTTTTCAGAGGTTTTTTTTGTTTGGAAAAGCAGCCCTGCATGGCCATCGGGCATGCTGCAGAGCAAATTTCCAGCACGGTGTGTGGAGAATGAGGCAGGAGGCCGCTGCAGCCGATAGGAGCTGGGCTGTGCGCTGGCCTGCAGCACCTCCTGCCCAGCTGCTGCCGCTGGACAATTCCCGTACGCAACTGCAATTCCATGCAATTATTTGGAAGGATGCTGTGTAAGTGACAGTGGCATTTTCAGAAGAAAATGACAGCACTTAAGGCTGCAGGGAATTGCAGATGTTCTTTGAAAAACCACTGCCAATACTAAAATTGCTTTCTGGGAAATAAGATCTTCAAAGTGTCCAAACTGTCTGATTTTTCTAGAGCGCTTCTCTATGTAACATCTGAAAGGTGATTAAGATGTCTTAATTAGACTGCTGTAGGAATAAGAGAAAAAAGCTGCTCTTTTGGTGTTCCTTTGGGTGGCTTGGACCTCCCTGCAACCCCACCATGCTGCAAGAGTTCTGGTGAAGACTCCTGGAAAAAGAAAACGATATCAAACCAGCAGGGCTGGCTGCGGGGGCTCTGTCTGGTGTGTGCGAATAGAGCCGGTCTCAAGCCTGTGGCATGAAAAATCCCTGGTACTTCACAAACCTGGCTCCTTACGGTGTTTTTCAAAGATTCCTAAATTCCCCCCTCAGTTTCAAGTGGAAGTGAAACCCAGCCTGCTGCCTACGCTGGGGGGTTGCAGCTTTGCGCAGCGGCACCTTTTCATCGCAGCAGTTGCTCAGTCGCATAACTGCAGCTTGCAGCTTTGCAGTTTCTCCTCTGTTACACCATGAAGAAATGAACACGTTTGGCTCCTTAACAGGAGCACGTCTGGGACCCACGAACGTGGCATCCTGGCTTGCGGGGCCAGCTTGGGCAAATCCTTCTCACACTTACACAGAAGTCTGGCGGTGCTGTTCTCCAGTGTCATGCCTGGGATAGCAGTACCTCAGCATTTCATACAAGAGCTTCAGAATAGTTTTTCTGTATCACAGTAGTCTTTTTAACAGTAGTCTTTCCAATTTGAATGCATTTTGAAATTATTCTTGGTTTCGTGCTGTGTATTTCCACGTGATCAACGTATCTTCCTCCGTCAAGTGCACCTACATGGCACTGCTGGCATCCTGGACAGCCAGACTTTTCCCCAGTTAATGCTGCAGGATATATATATATATATATATATATATATATGCCTCTATCAGGGTTTAACACTTTGGACTAATGCTTCCCATGCCCCTTATTTTTCCCCAACTGGTTTATTTTATTAATTTTTGGTCGCAGTGAAAAATAGTCCAGCTGGGCTGACATTAAGTAGAAATGCATTTCGCCCGTATTAAAACCATCTGAAGCTGAAAATTAAACCACATGGCAACTCCGCCGTGGTTTGCGCTGTCTCCTTTTCTGCTCCATCGAGCGTTTTGCCTGCAGCTGAGCCCTGAGGAAGAACGGTGATCCGGGGGAAGTGAAGGCAGCCTGCTGGCGGTGATGGGCCTCCTTGTGAGGGCACTCTGCTTTTAGTGACAGGACTCGGCGTGCAGCGGGGAGGCACTTACTTATTTCCAAACCCATGTGCATGGACTTGGTGCCACCGCAGGCTGAGGACTGGCTACCGTTTGGTTTTGGAGGAATGTTTTCCTCTTGGCTCGAGCTATGGTCGGCACGGTTACACGGATGGCAAGCCCTCTTCGCAGGGGGTGTGAATGGCACCCATACAAACCCAGCGTCACAGGGCTGAGGAGGATTCAAAGCCGGACAAATCCTCAGGTTTCAGCAGCTCCCCTGGCACGGCTGCTGCACCGTGGGCAGTTTCTATCATGCACGCTCCGGGGCTTGTCGTCTGTTACCCTTTACAACACAGAAATGTACATAGCAATGGCTTGGAAATCATTACAGACCCAGAGAATAAATATGTATGTGTGCTGGTCTCAAGGGCAGGAACAATTCAGAATTAAGGACACTTTGCACAGACCCGTAGCTGCATAAACTCAGCATGCAGTCCACATTTTCTGTTCACTGCTCCCTCCTGCCTCGGTACTGCAGGGCTCAGAGCCCGGCGTGCAATGCTTGCTACATGATGCCATCTCTTCAAAACGTGTCCTGAGCTCGTGGGCTTTGGCAGCCCAGCGTCATTGTCTCTGAAGCTTTCAAAGCTTCGCTTTAGTTTTAAATGCCTCTTTAAGCATAGACAATGCTCCGACAGGCTTTCTGAAACTAAATGAAGCTTATAAAGCTTTGAACGCTATTGTAACGCGGCGGGTCCCGCAGGAGACTGCAAATCCTGCTGTGTGCAAGGATCCACCACGCTTTCAAGTGGATGCACTGTATGTGCTAAAAAATGTAGGCAGAGCAGGGCAAGGAGAGGACAGAGCGTGTCAGCATATTTTTTGAATTACCTAGCATGTGGTGGATACTGCAACAGTAACACTGCTTTTTAAAATAAATAAAAAGAAAGTTAGCTATCCTTGCTGCTTTTTTTTTTTTTTTTTGGATACTCAGGGAAGTTTGGGATTTGCTTATCTGAGATGTCGGAGGAAGTGCCTCTTTTTGAATGGTTTGCCTAGCCATAAAAAGTAAAGCTTTTTTTTTTTTTTTGTCTCAATCATTTATGGGCTCTACTATGGAAATAACTCAGTGTTGTCCTGGTTGTCCTGTATTGATTGAGTCCTCTGTGTGATTGTACAGATGTGTTTCGCTGGGCAGCCTCCTATGAAAAATGTACAAGGGGGGGAAATTGCAAGACTAGGGCAGGTGAGCGTGCGGGTCCCCTGCCCGTATTTAATGAGGCTGGGTGGGGAGGCAGGGGGAGCCGGCAGCAACTCTGTTCAGAAACAGGAGCGCGATTTTGGTCAATTGTGGCACCGAACGGGCTGCCAGGAGCCGCAAGCTGACGATGGACGGGCCGCCAGCCCAGCTAGCGCCCAGGGGACGTGAGCGGTGCCTCACCAACAAGCCCCGGCAGTGGCTGCCGGTCGTTGACCGGGAGGCTGGGACAGAGGCTGCCGGTGCCCCTGGGGCCGGGATGGAGGCTGCCGGTGCCCCTGGGGCCGCGATGGAAGCTGCCGGTGCCCCCAAAACGCGGGGGGCCAAGATGGCGGCGCCGCCTCACGCCAGCCCGGCACAGGGCCGGGGAAGGGGGCGCGGCCTCTGCGGCGATGGGCGAGCCCTGCCCGGCGCGGCGCCGCCCCCCGCCCCCGCCCAGCCGCAGCACGGCGCGGCGCGGCTCGGCATGGCGGGGCTGCGCTACCCGCAGCACGGCGGGCACTGCCGCGCGGCCGCGGCCATGAACCTCCTGCTGGGCGTCTTCCACGTCCTGCTGCCCTGCTTCCGACCCGGGGAGGCGCAGGGGCAAGGTGAGCGCCGGGGACGGCCCGGGGGGGCGCCGCCGCTGTTGTCGCTGCTGCTGCTGCTGCGGGGGGGGAGAGCGGGGCCGCCGCCCCCGTCCCCGGGGCGCTGCCGCGGTGGCAGCCCGGGGACACAAAGGCGGGCGGCCGCGGCTGGCCCCGCGCCCCCCCCGCTGCCCCCGTGCCCCCCGGCGGTGGGTACATGTGCGGTTTCTCTCTCTGCCCGCAGCCATCGAGCCCATCCCCGGCGTGGTGGAGCTGTGGCAGGCCGAGGAGGGCGAGCTCCTGCTGCCCGCGCAGGTGAGGGGGGCCGGGGGGCGCCTTTGGGGGCGGGGGGGGGCTTATGGGGTCGGGGTGTTGGGCCGGGGGTGGGGGGCCGTGCTGTCAGGCGGCGTCCATGTTCCCGGGGGCTGCTTCCCCTGCACGCCTTCCGCCCCTGCACCCGGGGGGGGGGGCAGCTTTATTAGTTTTATTTCCTCCGCTTTCCTTTTTTTTTTATTTTATTCTTTTTCCCTTTATTTTTTAAAGGCCGAGCGTGCCTGCCTGCCTGCCTGCGCCTTTGCGTGGCAAACGCCAAATGCGCACGCAGTAAATATGCATATATTTATATTTCGCAGCACCGCTCAGGTGAAGCCATTTTTATTTTTCCCCCCCCCCTCAAATGACACATCATTTATGATGTCACTCCCCCCGTCGTGGTGCATTTTGGTTTTGTTTAGCTCGTTTTGTCGAGCGGTGGCAAAAACTGCAGAAATCTGCATGGGGAGAGGAGCTGGAACGGTAAAAATACGCGGCGGAGCCTGTGCAGGAGGAGGAGTGCTGGCAGCGGTGGCCTGGAGTTTATGGCATTCGAGGCAGTCATTTAACTCGCGGTGACGGACTCTGCCATATGTCGAGCTGTGCCTTCCTAGACTTCAAGGCACCAGGCTTATAACTGGGGAGAATCAGTCCTTAGGGACGCCGTCTTGTGCGAGAGGGAAAGCAGAGCAATTCCTTTCTCCCGAGCCATTACGCCCTTCTGCGTTCAGTGCTCGACCACCGATTATCCACTGATGTGGGGGAAAAACAGCACAAGTGTTATTCCTCACCGCAGCTAGCTGCCGATTGACGCTGCTTCCTGGGGCCCAGCTTTCTCTGTTCTGGTATTATGGAAGCATTTTCTGTTGTACATTTCATATTCTCCCTCCCCTCCCCCCCCCCCCCCCCCTTTTTTTATCTGTTATGCTGTTCTGAATTTGCCTGGTGCTATTCAGAAGTGTAGATACGGTAACAGCTGGCGGAAGGTGCAGAGTCTCCGTGGCCAGAGGTGCTCAGTGAAGTCTGCCTCTTGCTTGTTAGCCTTTACCTTGAAGACATTAAGATGCATTAGATGTAGGACCACGTAATGCAGTTGTTTATAGTTGCTTCTCATAGCAGAGAGGTGATTACGTAATGTTTACTTCCCAAGAAGATTAGGTCCTCTTGGAAAACACTTTGTTCTTGAGCATCCTCAAAAAACGAGCTCTGGTGTGGCTGCAGCAAAACCAGTTGTGAATGGCCCTGGAACTTGTTGTCCTTTAGTGCATGGTCCTGCTGAACCCTTGCAGCAGCAAAAAGGATGAGCCTGTTCTTTCGTTTCTGTAGATGCAGCACTGGGTATGCAGGGAAGAAAACAGACCTAATTTCAGTTGCAGCAGAGTGAGAAGAAATCACGATGGGCTTGCTGAAGTAAAACGTTGACTTTAAGAGACAGATGAACCAGTGTCTGTGAGCACTGGTGGTGCAAAGACTGCTTTACATAGCTTTCTCTTTGGAGCTTGGAGGTGCAAGCAGCATCTGCGTCGTAGGACACTGCTCAAGCAGAAACAGGTTCTGCAGTCAGGTTTTAAAACCCAAGTGTGGTTCCAGGCCCAGCCCTGGTGCTCAAATTTCTATTCCCTTGTGGGCTTTGGCTTTACTTAGCTCTTTTCAGGCTTGTGGCTGGATGACCCATTTGAAGCTGCCTTTCCAGTTAGCAGGAAGAGGAAAGGAGACTTCTCTGTGTGCCTGTGGATGTGTTGATGGGCCATCACCTTAGTGATGGACTGACTCCTCCTCTAATGAGGAGCAATGCCGCTGGCCTGCTATTGCTATTTGTAGCTTTTCTCTGAGCTCCTGAGGGACCAAGCGTTGCCCTGTTTCGATCACCTTTGGTACGTACCTATTATGCTATGTCTGAGCTAGTGAAAACAATTCAGCGTTGTCGCCCTGCTGCCTTATGGGTTGGTGAGGAGCTTGGCAGGGGTGTTAGCATTAGCTCTTGAGATTCAGAAAACCTCTTCACCTGTTAACATTTGACTTCCCTTCCTGTGTTGGAGGGATGGTTAAACTCACAAGAGATTTGCTGCTTGCTGGTGGCCACACTCCACAAAAAGAAAAGGATCTGACTTGCTGCTGTAAGGAGGTTGTCCATGTTCTCTTCCTTGCGAGAGCAGGCTTTCCCAGGTAGACACCCAGGCGGTTATTGCCAGCGTCACTGGACCAGAACAGTGGTGATGTGATGGTAAGGATCTAGTAGGATGAATAACTTCCTGGCTCTTGAGTGGGTAAGAAATGTTGTTTGACAGGGAATACTCACGAGTAGATTCATCCATGTGTTTAAAGATGGGCCCAGGGGAAGGCGTTGGGCATGGGAAGCATCCTGGTTTCTTGATCGCCTTCTTCCTCTTCTGTTGAGGAGAGAGGAAAGGAAGGACAGACGGACAGGAAGGAGTGCAGCACAACAGCAAGGACCTCCCATGCAGAAAGGAAGAATCCCAGGAAGGAGCCATGCGTGCCACTCTCCCAATGTACCTGTACCCTGCCCGCGTGTTGCGAGCTCTGAACGGGGTAGAGATGAGCTTGTCCTGTCTGTCCAGTCCTTTTGCCTGGCTTTGGCAGGCTACCAGCACTGTCTGAATGATGCTTTTCCCTTTCTGTAGTGGCTTTGCACTATTATCTTATTTTCCATGCATCATCAACTGTCTGTGACATAGCAATTTTGAGCATTTCTTGCTGCATGCAGCATTTGAGAATGGGAATTAGATCGGCCAGTCACCCAGTCAGCTGCCAAGTTGCCTGTGCCTGCTTTTGTTTTCAAGATCACAAGCGGAATAAAGAAATCGTGTTACAAGGAAGGGGGAGGTGTTTTAATCTTTGTAGTCGTTCCACAGGCCTCTCGTAGCATCGCTGTGTCTGCGTGCGCTCTGCGAATGCGCCCGCTGGAGCGGAGCCGCCGGCGGCCTACACGCCTCCACCCTCGTCACTCTACCTTCTGTTTCCTCTTGCTTCCCTCTCATTGTTTGCAGGCGCCCTCCCAACTTCCCTCCTGTGTGTAGCTTCACGCCTTTTTTTTCTTCCCCTCTCCTTGGGAGCGTTTCTCTTGCTTTTGGCTCCCTCTGAAAACGCCCCGGCTGCAGGGGGTGGTGGCTCACCTGTGGCTGCTGGCCCATGGCCAAGCCTGAAGGGTGGCCGGGCATCGCGGGCTGTGAGGGGGTGCGTGGGCCCCTGAACTCGGGGAGGATAGCGTGCTTCCATCCGTCTTCCTCCAGCGTTAGTATTTCTTCCTTTTTGCTTTGAAATGGGCTCAGTTTTCCAGCCCGAGGTGGTGTCAGTGTTCCCTTAGGGCCGAGTTCCTCTTTCTTTGTAAAGGTAGTGTGGCCGCAGAGCTCCTGTGTTCTCCTCCTCTTCCTCCACCTCCTTTTTATAGTATCATGACACGAAACATCTCCAGGGTGGCTGGATTTTTGTTTTGCTTCCTGGTACTTGTCACTGATGCTGAAGAATATGAAGTCTTGCCAGCCTTGACGGTTGGGAGATGAATGGAAAGCCAGTAGGATTTTGACGTGGAAGATACCAATTGGGAGAGCCTTGATTAAAGCAGTTGTGTTTTTTATTCAAACTCTTTATTATTTTGTGGGTTTGGTTGTATGTAACCTGTTAATACTTATTTAACTGAAATGCTCAGGAGAAGAGCTCTTTGGGTAGGACTTGACACTCAAGCCCTTCACCATGAAAGGCTGAAAAAGCTCCAAATATACACAGTCAAACTTAGTACAAAACTGCAGTGGAGTTAGTTACGTGTGTTTTTTGTTGGTTTTTTTTTTTTCCTCTAAAGAGGAGAGAAAAGAACTCAAGGAGAAGCATGGTAAGGGGATCTGGCCTTCTGTATCCACAGCCACAAAAAAATGAAAGGAGAGACACAAATGCCATCTGCTATTTACGATGGACACCACTTAAAAGAGGTACTGGGGAACTGATGTAGTGTGATTATCTCCATCGGAGACTGCTGTGGTAATTACTCTGAGAATCTAAAGGCAGGGCCAAGCCAATTAGGTATATATGGAGGAGGACATTCAATGCTTTCCTTTTAGCCCCTTCAATTTAATTTTAAAGTGAAATAATGAAGGCTAAATTTGAGGTCTTACGATTGAAAATGACAGCAAGGCATCAAAGGTAGTATGTACCAACCTTTTTTTTTTCCTCGTGTCTGTTTGTGTCTATCTGATGTAATGGGTTTTCTTCTGTCTATGCATGTTGTGTGTAGGACATGAGCAAGATGTTTCATTAGAGGAACGCCTTGAGTACATTTGAATTTCTTTGCAGGCATGTAGGAAGTTACAGTGACTGCTTATTTCAGATTATTGTGATAATGTTTCAGGTATTGAATTTTGGAGAAAAAGGAAGGTGCCACAATATTTGTTGTATTATAGTCAGTTACAGGCAAGGGGCAAATACGGAGCTGTGTGGGCTTTCACCGTAAAGATTCTGTCTAGGTCTGAAAGATACGTATTTTTTTCTTTTCCTTTTGGCCCGTGTAGTAGAGACTTGTCTTCAGTTCCTGTTCTTCAGTGCTGCTCAGGGGCTAATAAGGTTAATTAGTCTGCCAGTTGCGAAAGCTGATGAAGACCTTGATCTTGCATATGTATCTGAGATATGTGGCACTGCAGTATGTCATTAAGAGAGGCATATCCTATCAGCCATGCACAAATTGAATATACGGAGTCACCTACTTCAAAGCAGGGCTTGTCTGAAGGCACACAAATTGTGTGAAAGCCCGAGACAGACTTAGGGTGGGATTATGTTCCTCTTTGGGCTGTTAAAAGGCTTCTTCCAGCCTCCCAGCTGAGCTTCTGGATGGTGCTGATATGACTTTGAGACTGGCTGGCCATGCAGATTATGCAGAAACTGTCAGACCAGGCTCTCATGCCTTGTGTGACATGAGGGAGGCTCTTTCAGGGCACAAGATAAGCGCCTGCCTGTATTCAGGATGAGGTTTGGAGAAAGGGGATTTTTTTTTTCTTTCCTGTCATGGATAGGCTGCTGTGGCCTGCGTTTCGGCCTCAGGAGCTGTTTCCTTCTAGCCCCTCGTAGTACTTGTATGGCAAAATTGTAGCTGGATAAAGCTTGCTGGCTTTGCCTTCTTTTTCTTTTTTAAATCCTCAGTCTGTGTGTAGCATGACGTATGCATGACATATACAGAGGAGGGAAGAAGGTTGGAGAATGCTGGAAATGGAGCTCTTCATGCGTGCTCCTAAGTCAAGCATGGTTTTATTTATATATTTTTTTTTCTTGCACAGTTGAATTTTCATGGTGTGGCCGCACCATAGATTGGGAACGTTTTTCTTCGTCATTGCTTAACAAAACATGAAGAAGAGAAGTAGTCAATGCAAAGATAATGAGTGTTAAGAGTGAACACTGTAATGACAGTCCCAGGTTTCTAATGCCTGGCAGATGTTAAACCATTTAAAGGAAGAGTTAAGCCATTTAAAATGAGGATAGATTGCCAGTCTGTGTGGCAGAAAAGCTGTTCCTGGGAGAGGTGGATGAGGAGTCCTCTGATTTTGTGTGTTATGGTACCAAGGTCCTGGAAATGTGGCACGAGCTTGGAGAAACTGGAAAATGGGTGGTGCTTTTGTGTTGTGCCTTTCAGGTAGGGTCTAGCAAACCTTTGCCTGCTTGGTCTTTGGAGGAGGTTGCCAGGCCTCCATGAACACTGGCCACAGGACCTCCAGGTGGGCCCGTGCTGCAGAACCACGCGATGGACCTAGACGACGAAGTGATTTTTTTTTTTTCCCCCATTGTGTAGAGAAAACAAAAGCTGGTGAAAGCTAGTGTCTTGTGGCCTGTGAGTGATGCAGTTAAATGGAAAATGTGTGGGAGGAGTGGTGGAGGGTTTTCTCTCTTAATTTTAAAGTTTTCTTTTTATTTTTTTTCCTACCTTTTCATTGCTACAGTCTTATCTGGTGTCTTGTGGAACCATCACCTGCTTCCGCAGTGGCTGGGAAAGCTTACCAGCTGTGCTTGGCAGGAGAACCGTGACCTCGTCTCGAAAATGTTAATCGCCCCGAAGTTGTGCCTCATTACATCAGAGCAGATTGGGCTGCTGTAACATGCTCCGCTTTGAATTATACCTACAGCTCTCCTGGAAGTTTCAGCCGGTCCAGAACACGGCTACCTGCTTGTTTTAAATGGATTTCCTGCAGGGAGCTCGTTGAACCAACGCTTGAGTTCATTTCTTTAGACACTTCAAAGTGTTTAGTGGTCAGCTGCAAGCTGCCATGGTTTGTTTCCTGCACGTCTCGAAAATTACCTTTGTCCAACAATTGAGCTGAGCTGCTGTGCTGTAAGCTTAAGCTCTGCACGATTTTTGTACGTTTTGCTGATTGTTGGTAAGATCTGGGTTTGGGATCTTGCTGCCTTAGTTAGAACTTGCTGCCTTGCCTTTGCTTTTGGCGTTACCGTGTGACCTGAATTTCAAGGTTTTTACACATCATGCTTGCTCAGATACTGGTGAATGACATTTACTTACACAGGGCACGTAATTTGAAGGTGGAAATAATCAGCCTTCCTGTAGCTTGAGGGCAATTGATGTTTTCAGATTGAAATTGTATGTATGAACAGAATCTTAGATGCATTGGTATAAATGGAAAATAAGTCTGTTAAATCAACGTTTGAAAAAATAATGGAATAGCCATGATAAGACACCATTTATTTGGCAAAACGAGCTGTAACCGCAAGTGGGATGGCCAACATCCACCTTACTTGGACCACAAAGGAATCGCTGGAGGAATTTTAGATTTTTGATTTTTTTTTTTTTCCAGACAAGTTAGAATAGAGTCGAACTACAGAGGGGTTAGAAATGGTGCATATGTCCAGTGCATGCTGTTGCAATTCTGAGATCCTTACGTGGTATTTTCTTTCTTTGTTAGGCTGATTCTGAGGAGGATGTGGAGGAACATCCACAAGAGCAGAGGTAAGCAAAACTTAAATGGAAATGAGTATTGAAGGTTTTTTTTTCTTTTTTTACTTTAGGAAATATTGAAGTGTAATTGGGCAGATTACTAAAAATGATGTTTTTCTGCTGTGTATTAAATACATTTTCAATACGTGTGACTTACTAGTTTCTCAACTGATGTTAATATTAATTTGTTAGCAGAGCCAAAAAACAGTGTACAGCATATGCAAGACCTAAATGCCCTCTTGCATCTGTTTCTCTTTATTCCATCTCTAAACTGCGTTTACTTTTCATCGCTTTTACACAGAAAAAAATACTGTGTTCATCAGTTCTGCTTTATATTTTGTAAGTTGTTTCTTTAAACAAGAAGATGATTTTCAGTTCCAAAACTTGCAAACGTAAGTAGTCTTGGAGTGTTAATGTGTACTGTGGGGATAAGGAAGATTTAAAGCCAAAGACTTATTAATGTGTTGCTGTGGAACAATAAATAGCTTGCTTTATTTTTTATTTTTTTAAAATCAGATAAGTAATAAAGCTGTTAAACGTAGCCTTCAACTCTGCTCTTTCCTTAACACCAGGCCTCCTCTGTTTTGGAGGGTTGGGTAAATAGCGCTGCAGATTTTATATTTTGAACACACATTTTGTTTCCTCTAAGTGTCTAGATTAAAATGCTTGGACATCTACCAGTGAAACACTTCCTTCCTTTGGTATGTGTTAATGTGGGTACAGCTTTCCATGCCATGCCAGTCACAAAGATCACAAGACTTAAAATAAACACGTGTAACACCACCATGTTCTGACGGCTGTAGTTTGCCTGAAATGCTTTTCTCATTTATCTCATGTCTTTGCCCTTAGCTAGGGTTTGAGAGTGAGTAGATCTGTTAAAAACGCAAGCATTGCTGGGAGTTGGCAGCAGGGGTAAGCATGGGAGTAGAAAGGGGATGGTTTTGATCTGCTGGTCCTGCGCTGCAATACTTCTTCAGAGCTTTTTTTCTCCCTTTCACTGCCCCCTCAGGAACCCTCTCTCCTGGACCCAGCATCAGCGTAGGGCTCTTGTGCCTCATCTACATGGAAATGACAAAGGTGGTGTAGAAACAGGATGGCAGCGTTACTGCTGCCTCTAACAGGTGTCACTGACAGTTTGTGCTTACCTACATCCTCTGATTCATATCTGTGCGGAGAACAAAAATCTTTTTTCTCTCCTCTTTGAGAAGAGGATTGGGAGGGGGTAAACTGTTGAAAGCTGGCATTTTCTCTGCGCAAATACAGAACCTTCTGTCTTTCAGCTGGGGATTACTATGGTTTTGGTGCAAAATTTTCACTGCGTGCCGAAGCATGCTCTCTTTCTTGAGACATAGTTAGAAGACAACAGTCTCAAATGCTGTGCTTAAGGTGGTTACTGAGACTTTTGTTAGTAGCAAGAGATGTGTTTTAGGGAAAATAACCCCTTCACCTGCCTCTCTCTCTCAGGAGGTGGATGGAGTGATTGGCTAATATGGCAATAAAAATACAGTTGAGAGATAAATAGTTCTTGATCCTCAGATAGGAAAAAGTGGTTTGGTTTCTTTTTGTCCTACAGGTGCTTAAAGATTTTCTAGTAATTACTCATTTCCATTAGTGAACTTGTTTTCTGAAAGTAAAGCTTCCAAGGCTCACTGTTACACGGATGGAAACATCCTTCTATTGTCATAGACTCAGATGCTTCAGGAAGCTTGCCTAAACACACACTGATTTCTGTGCATCTTTTAAGCTGTTGTAGTTTGCTGTAGTACGTAAACACTGATCTGTGTGTATCGAAGGAATGTTAGAGTGTAGGCTGTATGTAGCAAAGATCTGTTAGAAGGGTAAGAGCTTCTTTCCAGATGAGCTTTCATTCCCTTGTTTTATGTGTGCTGAAATCATGGGGATTTCCTTTTCCTATAGCAGCAGAACCTGAGAGGTTGCATTATCTCCATCTCGTTGTCTGCCAGCATGCCCTAGGGAAATCAGCTGAAGATACTGAGGCTTGATGTGGAGCCCCTTGAGCACCAGAAGCAAAGAACGTTAGAGCAGTGGTGTGAACAAACGTTAATGGAGACAGAGAAATCAAAATTTTCCCCAGAGCCAAAGAAAGCAGAGAGAGTTCAGCGTCTTGGGGCATAAAGGAGAAAGTCTCTTCCCAAAACATTGTTTTATTCAATTTTAATTCTAAGTTAATGGGCTCTCTTGGGAGCTTGTTAACCTACTTTAAAAAATACTAAAGCATTAACGGTCTGTTAACTGGCTTCCTGTGTATTGCATGTGCAGCACAGGATCTTCCATGTGGGGTGGTGGTCTTTTGCTCTTGTTTTTGGGTGAGTGCTCTGGAGGGATGGATGTTGTCTCATCATTTCTGTCTTAGGGTGAACTTGATTAAATAGAGAAGTTTGCGTGAAAGTGACAAGGCATTGCCAAAATACCATTTTTTGTAAAGAGCTGGTTCAGAGGTGAATGGGAAGTGGTTGATATGGAGATCCATAGGTTTCCTGTTGCCTTGAGTGAAAAAAGGGTAATTTGCAACTCCTTAATTTCCAGTCTGCAATTCTTGCCTTTCTGATTGCTTGTCTGCTACCACAGGTTGCTTTCCTCTGCTTTCTGTCTCTCTGGATCAGACTCTAAAATAAGAAATGATGGTTCGTAGATACTTGCTGGATGTACTGCTTCAGGCCACAGTCTTTAACATGTTTAGTCATGCTTATTTGGACTAGCCTGTTAAAAAAGCTTCACGTTTCCTTAAAAATTGTTTCTTGCATTTGCACGTGGTCAGTGAAAAGATGCTCTCCAGAAAAATAACTTGGTTCAGGGTGTTAGAAGAAAGTCAATGACAGGTGTTGACTGAAAAGTCTTTTTTTTTTTTTTTATTCATGCTGGTGAATATTCACTTGTCACAGCTGGAAGTTAAATTTTGAAGATTTAAGCTTATTACTTTACTGTGCTTTTGCTAAAGCAGCAGAATAAGCTTTAGCTTTCTGCTTTAAAGAACTACATTGGACTATCAAAAGCAAAAAGGAGTTTTGGTACGTATGACATTGTTAATATGTGGTTTTGAGGACTTCAAGTGGGGGGCTTTGAGAAACCAGATTCCAAGCTGATGTGTTAAATAACAGTTGTACCAGGTTGCACTCAGTAAAACACATGGAGCAAATACTGTTGTGTACTCTGAATGTGGCATGTATTAATAGTCTGTGAGAAAGGAGAGAGAGACAATAAGAGTATGGTATATAATCAGTGAGAGGACATCCTGCAGCCTTTACCTGAAGCATGTTTTGCTTTCAGTAGATAGGTATCAAATAATAGGAGAATTACAAGCGTGATCCAGTGAGTTAAGTCATGCATTGGTGCTTGACTTTGATCTCCAAGAATTTGACCAGTGGACTGCAGCTGCTCACTGGTGGTACCGGTCTCAGGTGGGTTCCTGCTGCTGGGATGCTCCAGCCGCTGGAGTCACAGCTGGTGCCTGGCTCTTTCACCTCTCTTGATTGCACAGTGGGATTGTTCCTCATCCCAAATTTTTTGCTGTCTGTGGAACAGTGCCTCAGACATGGAGGAAACATTGGAAGGTAAAGATAGGACATGCTGCCTTTTCCTGGCGTTGATCAGCGAAATGTTTAACATCACCGAGGAGGAATAAAGTTGGTGATCTGAAAAGGTTTGAACTAACATTTGGGAAGTGCGGGGTTTACTGTGAAACAGCAATGCAGACATGGTGCACAAACTGCAAAATTACTCAGGTGGTCAACACTCCTGCAGATACTTAAGAGATGTAGTGATAATTTTTTCTGCAGGATTTAGCCTAGCTTCACCCTACAAGTTCATATGTGGCAATTTCTCACTGGCCACAACTTCATCCCTTCTGCAGTCAAGAGGTACAGATGAGTCTGGCACTAAGGGCTGTCTGTTAAGTCACTTTGGAAAGCCAAAAACTTATGTGAGTGACTCATCCTTCAAAAAAGCCTGTGATCTTAGTGCCATAATATGACAGTCCAGTTCTTGGAAAGTAATGGCATGGGGCTGGTATTAAGCTTGCGAGCCAGATAATTAGCTTTGGTGGTGGCTGACTCGGGAAAAGAAAGATTGAAAAATAGTTTAGGATCAACCTGTTTTCTTCTCTTCTACTTTTTCTTACTGAAGATGGGGAAAAAAAAAGATTTGATTCAAATGTCCAAGTGTAAACAAAACATTGTTTTGTGTGGCATTTGCTTTTTAAACTTTTTATTAAAATGAGTATCCATTGAGAAATTGTTTCAAAAGGAAAAGCCAAAAAGTCATTTGGGAATGTCAGTGTATGATACTAAACCGTTCAAAAGGAACCATCCGAAAGCAGTGTTTTCAACCTAAGCTTGTACTGAGTACCACTAATCATGTAATTGCCATTAAATTTACCCCTTCCCCCACCCAAAGTATTTGAAAAATTAGTTGAAGACTTTTCCTTGCATATATGCTTGGTCCTAACTCGTAATACTGAGAATTGCTTTCATTAAGTTTTAAATTATTTTGGACTTTTTAGAAAGAATGAGGCATCTGTGCATGTGTATATACATGTATATGTGTGTGTCTATTCATATACATGTCTGTATATATTTACATGTATAAAGCTACATTTCTTCTTGGGAAAAGGCTTTTTAGTTGCTATGGCATAAAATAACACACTTGTACAGTATGCAGTGTTCTCACTGAATTGCACCAAAATACTTTGATATGGGCTAACTTTTGTGTTTAATTGATACATCATTGAGGTTGTATCTTACAACTTCAACAAATCACCAAGGGACTGTCATTTTTTAAGTTTTATTGGATGCATAAAGAAATGAGCATAGAAGTCAGGGAGTAGGAATGAGATGTATGCACCTACCTCTAATGTTTGGGTTCCCTGTAGGGACTGAAGAGGATCACTTGAAGCTAGAATAAGAAAGGCTTACTAGAGAAAATTGTTGGAAGGTTGACAAAGTTAAGGGATCTCTTGTAGACGAAGAAACAAATTGTTTTGGAAGGAGCTATCAGCATTATTCCTGCTCTGTTAGGCTTCTGCCAGGCATGGCCAGGGTGGCATACTGAACTCTTGTTTCTTTAATCTTTTTATCTCTGATTTATGTGTTGTAATTCATTCACTGATGAACTTTGCCTTGATGAACTTTGCATTACGTGCTGTTAGGGACAGCTGTGCTCCTTATGTGCATTGCTTCTTCCAAAATACCGGTCCTTTTGCAATTGTGTTGCTTGTCTGCTGACACAGGGAGTAAAAGACCTGTTTTTTTTCCCCCACTTTATTGCATGCCAGTGCTGTGTGCTAGCAAATGAGTCAGCTACCCGTTTATTTATTTACTTCAGAGTCACTTTCAACCATTTCTGAGATGAAAACAGCAGCCGGGCCAGCTGCACTGTTTCAGACCAGGCTGAGGAGCTGATGCTACGGCTGCTTCGGAGCTGGAGCTAGTGGCAGATGAGGCACTCCTACTGCATCGTGCAAAGATTTGTCAAACTCCTGTCTGTGGCACGGGTCCTATTTGACACTCACTGGAGTATTTTAAAGGTGATGCATCACCAGGTTCAATTTGTCTTTGATACACTGCCACAATACACCGCCATACATCTCAAGCATACACTGTCTGTTTGAATTTAAAACAAAAACAACTGGTGGGGTATGAATTTGAGCCCGCTGTTGTGAGTCCTCCTGGCCTGAAAGATGCCCATCATCAGGACAGTGACAGCTTGATCTATACATTAGGTTGTACACTGACCTAGAGGGGACTTCCCCATCTACGGGTGGCAAATTGACTTTGAGAAATGAAGTCAGTCTTGGTCTAGCAATTGAGGATTAACACTTGCATAACACTTCATGGTTTGTGCTGCTTTGAAAAGCCATGCAGGCTGTCCCTACCCCCATTTCTGCTCTGGCAGTGATGGTCTCCTCCCAGCTGGGGCTGTGAGGTTATTGTTTGCACAGAGATCAGTGTTTCTGAAGAAGCTGTATTTGTGCTGCTGGAGGAAACTTTCTCGCCTGTAATGACCCATTTGAAACAGAGAAATTAACCGGGTTTCACATTGTGATGACCCATCTCTTTCTTTCTTTCTCTCATTCTCTTAATTTCTTCCTCATTTTCTCTTCCCACTTTCTGGCTTTCTGTCTTTTCCACAGATCTTTTGCATATCTTACTATGACAGCATTTCTTTCCTCTCTTAGTTCCTGTCCAGGCCATGCCTGAAATGGTTGTATTTTCAAGCCTGCACAGCAAAAGAAAGAGTCTGTCTTGCCCTCTCTGTTGTCCCTGTACTATCCCCTACCTTGTGCAGCTCTACACGTCGGATCACAAGACGACTCTGGATTCAAAGCGCTTCTTTGTCTTAGTTTTTGCAAGGTTAACATCAGCCTGGGATTGTTCTCCGCTTTCCTTTGCAGCCATGGCAGAAGGGTGCGTATGGTGCGGGGGCTGCTGGGGGCTGTTCTTTCTGCAGTAGTGCCAGCTGCAAATGTGCACGACGCTCCTTCGTTGGGCTCTTCCTCTGGCTGTGCTGGACCTTTGAACCAGAGCTGCGTGTGGAGGCTGCGCTCCTCCGGGGGTTAGCATCACCACCGCGCTCCTCCCAAGGAGAATGGGTTTTTTGGCAAGCCCATTCCTCATCCAGGCTATGGACCTGACCTTGTGGCTTCCTTCTGCAGTCTCCTCTGTCCTGTCTTCCTCTTTCTTCCTGCTGCCTGGACGGGTGGTTTTAATTTTTTTAAGGCTTTTGCTAAAGTACGCGTAGCCTGTACGCTGGGACAAGAGTGCGCCCCAAATGCACCATCTTTGCGAGTGCTCTGCGGGTCAGCCTGGTACCCAGACGTCCTTCTCGACCAGCTTAACCTGCCTGCTTTTGGAGAAGGGGATGTAAGGGCACTGTGTGTTTAGAGAGAGGGGAAAAAAATAGCGAAAGCAAACAGCTGCTGTGGCACGTTTGTCATTGTCTCAATTGTAATCTCGGTGTCACCTTCACCCATGCATGCTACTTCTGTAATACACGTAGTTTGGAGTAGGAGCTCTCTTCTTATCCTTCTGCTTTTACATTTTAATACACTAATAATGAACTTCACATGAGTGTTAATCTCAAGATAATCCTTCTGATTTGTGGGCAGTGGGCCGCAAAAGGTTTAGCTTTATATCTATAAATTTATTATTACTAAATAAGTTTTGCTTCCCTAAGAGCTGCTGTTTAGTTCTCCTTAAGAGGGCATAATTCTCAGTAATTTTAATCTTACCATTATGCAGTTAAAAGATGGACATCTGGAATAATAGACCATTGTCAGCAATCTGAAAATTGACACCCTGTAAGCATTTGGAGTCGTAGTTTTCCTGCCATTAGAAATTTGGCAAATCATTACAGAGTAGAAAAAATAAAGCAGCTTGGTGGCTTTTGGGAATTTACAAACAATCCACTCGTGAATCATCAGTGCCAGCACGTTGGCTTAATTTCAGTAAGTTGCATATGGGGTTACCTGAAGTGTCTCCGAAGCAGTGCGGTGAAGTGTTAATGGGCAGTGCTGTTACCTTCCTCCCATCTTCCTAGAGAATCAGAGGTTGATACAGCCCAGTTTGTAACATTGACGTATTTCAATTTGAATAGGAAATGTGCCCTGGGAAAGCAGAGTTCCCACCCTGGCTGTGAGTCCAGGTGGTGACTTGGAAGCAATCGGATGAAGGAGCCTTTTCGGTCATTTTGGTGTTTGCCACACTAATGTAGGTAAAAACATGGACAGGAAATGAAAACAGATACCTTATCACTACCGCTTTCAGTTCAGTCTTGGTTATAAATTCAGGATTCAGGCCTGAGTTCTGAACCATTTCAGTTGTATTGTCTTAACATGAGTTTTGATCCACTTTCTTTGGCAGCTGCTTAGGGCAGAGACTTCTTTTGTTGTGGTGGTTGTTGAGGAACGGCCAGCTCCCCCCTTCCTGATGGGACAAAGCAGTACTGTCCCTGTCAGGGGCAGGACAAGTCTATCAGATACGGTATTTGCATGTGGTGGTGATATGTGTTGGTGCTTTTGCAGAACTCTGAGTACTCACTGCAAATACTTGCTTTACATATGTACAAGAGCGTGCTTTCATCAGGTAAGCCAAGGAGAAGCGTGTGGGGCAGCGTGATTAGTTTAGGTGCCTGTCTTGTCCTCTGAGGGGCTTGCTGTTTGGGTATGTCCAGCCTGCTGCCTGAGATACGGAAGCTGGAGAGCAAAACCAGGCTGTGTCAATGGTCACCTCTTCTCTCTCTCTCTCTCTTCCTGTCCCCAAAGCGATGTATAAGTTACGCTGCATTTTTTTAGTCCTGGTAAGTTTAGGAAGGTGCAATGGAAATGCGAGTAGACAAGGCCAAATCATTTTTTTTGTATAGTCTACAGACCTTGTTTTCTGTAGAACAAATGGGCTTTATATAAGCTTTAAACACAATAATTTCTCAATCAGAACGTATCGCCTTGAAGTTTTGTGCTGAGAATTCAAAATAGAGCAGTGTTCTCCAAGAAGATGGTGAGACAGCCCTCTTTTTTTTTTTTGTGAACCTCTTGGCTTCTGATAGCTCCCTGTCTAGTACAAGATATCTGCTGCAGTACCCAGTGAACCAGTAGTTAGCCGTTTCCTATCTAACCCACCCATATACCTGAAATCCACAGACATCAAAATTAATAAATTAGAAGTGCAAAATAATGGGTTTTGTTACTGCCTGATAAAAGCTGACTTTTACTGTAAAACTTTGTGAAGACACATGAAGAAGCTGTAAGGGCTTGGACGTAGAAAGGAGGAAGTGAAAATAATGCAAAACATTCAGTGCCGTTGAAAGCTCAGGGTGTCTTTCCCCTGGTTCATGATTTTCTTGTGTTTTGGTTAGAGGTTGAACTTTGTGAGAAGGAAAAAGTTATGTTAAATACTTGTTCACAACAGCATTGCTGCTTCAGGAAACATAAGAAATGCAGAAAACAGCCCTACTTTGTAAGCCTAGCTTGTTTAGAAACTGTTCTTTCAGGTGATGGGATGGTGGCAGATGATGACACTTATAGTCATGTAGCTGAGCCTTCTTTATGCATGACCTCAGTTCATTTGCATTCCTAAAATTTGAAGCTGATCTGGACTTTGGACAGGCTTGTATGTCGATGGAATGATAATTTCACCAACTTCACTCTACTTGGAAAGACTTTCAGAAACCCAAATGGTATATGTAAAGAAGAAAAAGTGACCTTAAGTTAATATTGATCTGACATACATTCTTAGTATTTCTTCTGTATATATAAAGCTTTATTTATGTATTTATTTTATATATATATATATATGTAGCTGTCCATTGTTTTAATATTTCTCTCTGGCACCTGGTTATTTTCTTTGAGAGACTGAAGGTTAATCCCTTTGTCACATATCTCATCAATGATGAAAATAAGTTAATTTGAAGTCTTTGAATTAAAATGGATAGGCAGTCTCAGCTTTACGAAGTGGATAAAACGAAGTAATAAGTGAGCAGTTCATATTCTGCTTATCTGAGTCTCTGCTATTATCTGCCTTGTTGGTAGCACATGTATATTTATCTTCTGAGTGGGACTTTCCCAGCTTTTTTTAAGTCATGCGTGAATGCTGATATGTAATCTAGTGGAAAGTTAAGTCTTATTTTACTGCTCTTTATTCCGCTCTACGTGCTCTGAATGCTGTCATGTTTTCACACTGCAGTCCCCCCCCCCCCCCCCCCCCCGATTTACTGGGGGTCTTCTCCCCCTTGCAAGAGGGTTTGAAGTGGAGTTCTTTTTAATAAAGAGCCTTAGACTTGCTGTAGCTTTATGGACCAGTTTTGAGCCACTTGGAACATCTGCTGTCAACTCCTGCAGGATTCTTTCAGAGCTGACAGTGTTTGGCAGGCAGCGGATCCAAATGTTAGTGCCTGATGTCTTTAAAGTTTGTTGGTGCATTGAGGTCTCGACCTTCCTTGTGAAGCTGCTTCAATTGTTTCTGCAACTTTGGGTTCTAAAAATTAAACCATAATTTTGCCACCCGGCATATTCCTTCTGCTGGTGCCTCCTGCCCCGGTGAGCACTTCTGGAGAGTTCCTCCACAGGCAGTACAAGGGTTTGGTGGGATCAAGCAACTCCATGCAGTCTTAGAGCTGTAGGTGTTTGCTTTGTACTAGTGAGAATGAAAACAGGTTTGGCAGTCAAGTATCAAAGCAAAATTTAGGCTGTATGCATGCAGGTGTATGGGCTTGAATGCGGTCCCTAGGCATTTGGGACGTAGGTCCACGTTTGCCTGAGCGGCGTGTTGCTTTGCCGTCGGGAATACCCCTGGAACAAAGAGCAGCTGTGGAGACTTCCTTGACTCCGAGCCAATGGTCTCAGTGTGATGTGTTTAGCACTGAAGAGAGAGAAAAAACAGATGTGCTCTTGTTTTTGTATTATTTGTGAGGAGGATCCTCTGTGTGATGTCCAAGGTCTTGAGGTTCCTACGTATGACGCTGTTTTAACTCCATAGCCGTGGCGCTCTTGGATAAAAGGTGCAGTTTCCCAAACCAACCGACAGTGTGCTTGCGCGCGCTTTTTAAGGCTCGGACCTTCTGTCTGTTCTGTGTCCAGCTCGCTATACTCAGAGCAACGAGGTGCACCACGTCCTCGACGACTTCCTTGCAGAAGCTGTTAATCCCTCATCTGTTTCAGACAGGGCGTCCTACAGACAGGTGGGGCCTGCATGCACGCCTCGCTCGGTTTGGAAGCCATCCTCGCATACGCTGTGGTGTTATCAGCTGTCATTGCACGGTGGGGCTGAAGCCTGAGAGAGCTGCAGGATAAAAGGCAAAACTGGTCGGGTTTTGTCAGGCAATTATTTGACGTGATACAACAGTTTTATTCAAGGATAAATTGCTGTAATTCATTAAAAAATCGTTATGTTTGGTAGAAGATAAAAGCACTACTTCTAAAGTTTAAAGTAATTATACTTGCCTGAGTGTTGCTGCTGAGGCAGTGCTTAGACTGTGAAGATGTACTTTGGTGAAACTTCGGAGTTGTGGACGTTAGATGTTGTTCTGAAGGGCTGGCTTGTCTTTTCTGGGATTAATGCAGAAATTGGCATGTGAAGCCGTTTGCTCTACTTGAAAAGCAGAGCAGACCAACAAAGACTATGTATTACAAACGTCTGAAATGTAAAAAGTTTGTGTTTTTACCCAGTGTGAAATCAGGGCCCAGCTGAAGCTATGGGCCAGTGACTGCTGGCTCCCGTGGGAGCCGGGCCGGGACAGTGTTGGTGCAGCTGGGCATCGGCCCCGGCCCCTCGGCCTGAAGCAGTAGTGGCTGGAGCGGGGCCTTAGCAGCTTGCCTCCTGCACTGCCACAAATCCCCAGTGTTTTGGAGTAGCGGTGCTACTGGTGTTAGTAAGTACTGCTTGGTGTCGTGAATGCCCCAGGAGGTGCACACCCAGGGGTGCAGCAGCTCTGTCCCTCTCCAGGGTTTTGCTGGGAGGGGAGCTGGTGCCACAGCCTGTGGGGCTGCAAGGAGATGACAGCAAAGTAGTGGCTGACAGGGAAATCTGCTGTGTACAGAGGCCCTAAGACACCATGGCATTGCTGCCACTGATTATAGTGTGGTGTCCCATACGATTACAGTGCTGTTGTGGCATTGCCCATCTGCTGCTTGAGAGCAGGTCAGCGTAGAGGGCGTTAAGGTGACCAGGTTGCACCAGTCAGGATAAAAAAAAAAATGTATACATTTCAAAACAATGCAAGAGCCAGGCAAGGTTCACCCCCCACATGACCTGGAGCTGACACCGAGGAAGAGGCAGGACCCGTCCGCACCATGGGTACGTGATCTCACTGGTGGCGAAATGCCTGCCTTGGGCACCGACCGGGGTGACTGTTGGAGAGTCACTTTGGGACAGAGCTTGAGGTGTTGGAAGGCTGGTCTCCTCTGGCTCCTTCTGTTGTGTGTGGGGGGGAAGGGTTTAATTCAGCTTCTTTGAGGTGCATGTGGAGATGCCTGTTTATCCCATGCCTGCGGAGGGAGGTGGGAGGGACAGGTTTCCCAATTTCGGAGCCGGAGGTGAGGGAGCGTTCCCATCCTGGTGGAGCTTTCCTGCCTGCCGCTGTCCTGCGTGGTGGTTTCCCATTGCAGGACAGGACAAGAAGCCAGGTGAGGATACAGCAGTTTTTCCAAACCCTCAGCATTTCTGACTGGCCCAGCGAGCCTGTCCTGCCCACTTGGCTCCTTCTTTCTGCAGAAGCTCCTCGACCTGCATCCTCCAGCCGAGGCTTGGAGCAGCATGCTCGCTCAGGCAGAACCGTACGGAAACAGGAGGCTGCCATCCACGCACGGCTGCACAGCCCAGGAAGGGCTGGGCCATGAGCAGATTGCACGTGGTGCTGGTGAGATGTCCTGCTTAGTGCACCTGTGGAAGCTGCTCAGATGTGATGATGAGCCTGCCTGGGCTGCAGTTCGGCAGCGGGGGAAGGATTTTGGGGTGTGATTGTCAGAGAGGCAGGAGTGAAGAGCATTGTGACAGAAGAAACGATGGTGAAGGTTGTGGAGGGGAAAAAGACCCTGCAAAAACAGAACAGAACAACAAAAATAACAAAAACACCAAGAAAAGAAAAAAGAAACTTAGTGAAAAAATGTCTAGTGAATGAGAATACTGGTAGGAAGGGGAAAGAAGTTAGCTTATCTGAAGTGATAGACAAAACTGATAAGGCACGACAACAGCAGATAGCAATCTAACGATTAAAGGAAAGGTAGACAACAGCAAAGGGGAAGTAAAATGGAAAAAAAAAAAAGAGGGAGTGACTGATTCATAACTGTTTGTACCTTGTGTAACCACCGCCGTTCACATACGATGAGACCGAGTCCATACAAAACTGAATTGAGTCTCCCCTCTGGCAGTAAAAAGCGTGCAACTTCCCTGCTGTGTGCACCCTCCACATAGGTTACTACACGAGGTACGAGGCAGTGGGCAAGTTGGACCTCCCCAGCGACATCATAGGTCACCTCTTATGTTGTGTCTACAGATGTATTTTATGTTGAATTGCATTGTCTCACTGACTGAAGTTGTGGTGTGGCATTTTACAATTAAGGTCTCTGCAATAAACATACCACCAAGGTAAAGACCTAAACACAGAGATAATGAATGTGTTAACCCTATAAGCATAAATAAGTAATTCCTGTTTTTTTTTTTTTTTATGGGATTGGAACAATGAAAAGCATTGCGGTGCCCTTAGGAAATGAGTAGTCATGTAATACTGTAGACCATGTTTTGCAGCTCCTTTTCATTTTGTGGCTTTAATGAGCGCTTTCTGGTTTTGTGCCTGCTTGCCGGCTAGTGCTGTGTGCCATGTGCATCGCTGTTTTGTGTCTAAATCTTGATTCCTGGCAACTGGAGGAGGGTGGGGAGCTGAAGGGCCTGTACTTGACCGACTCCTTGACCCGTGCTTTACGTGCTTTGTTGCTATTAACTGCCTTTCTTCAATAGCTATTGTCCCATTTCTGTCTTGGTGTGCTCTTTTATTCAAGTCCTTTGCTGCAAGCCTGCTGCCTGCGACCCATGAGGTGCCTGCTGCCTGCTTAGGTATTTCTTTGGCCTATTGGTGACCTACTTTCTGGAGCATTTAAACTCTTCTTTTGTAAAGGAGGCATTTCTGCCCTTTGTGAGTAGTCCCAGCGTTGCTGGGATAACATGCTTGATACTGCAGATGCTTGTAGCCACTTTAAAACAAACACCACCACCCCCCACCACCATCCCCACGCTTTCAGTCTTGCACAGATTGTTTTTTCCTCCCCCTTTTTGTAAATCATGAGTGCTTTCTGGTCATCGAGGTGGCGGGCTGTGTTTTGGTGGATGAGTTATGAACAAAACTGAACTTTTTTTAGCGTGAAGTATCACTGCTGAGTGACAGGAAGAAGCCTGTTAAAGGTTGAACGCGTTTGCTTTCGTTCTCTTCTCGATGTGGTCATAATAACGGGTCAAATGCTATGGGTTCCTTGGACTTCTCGGCCCGCTGCTGCCGCCCCCCCATCTGCATCGAGTCCTGCTGCCTGCAGTGGGCATTCGCTCAGGTGTGGGTTCCCAGCTGGGACAGGGCTGTTCACATCCCTGTTACCTTGCAGAGAAAGGAGCAGTGAGAAGAGCACAGCCAAGCATGTTAAATACATCTTCAGGCCGCGGGGAAATCCATGGTCTGTCAGTAGCAGCTTTTCCTGACGTAGGAAGCTTGAGAAGCTCCATATTAAATAGATTGATTTGTGGAGCACGCAGCAGTGAAGCACATCCTTTCTTCCAGTTGAAGCAAATTTCTGTTTTTGAGGATCGTTAAGACGCTAAGAATAGCTTTACTGATTCTTTGTCCTTAGAGACAAAAAAAAAATGCTGTGCTTTATGAGGCTTGCTCCTTTTCCCTTTCTTTTTGCTGACCATAAGGAGTTAAAAGCAATGGGTTGACATTTGAACTCTGTGAACTCTGGTTAGCTTCTTGGCTTTGAAATAAAGGAGGAAATACTAGAATCTGGGGGGTGAGGTCTTAATATAGTACTTGATTGCAATATATATTTTTTGAACTGATACAAAATACCAAAAGCTGACTTCCTGCTGTTTTTTTTTTCCCAGCTCACTTTTCTCCTCTTCCCTCCCCTACCAGCTATCGTACCGAAGGGAGCAAATGTTAGCTTAAAGGCTCAAGGTGCCCATTGCTGGACATCAGAGCTCCAGAGGTTGATGTGCCAGCTGTAACATAGCTGAGATTTTTGGTGGTAGACGTTTCATTAATAAACCTGTGAAACAGGGTGTATTTCGTATAGTTCTGCTTTCCTTCTTAGTAGTGTGTTGCAGCATTTTATACATCAGAAGAAGCTGGCTCAGAGTACGTGCTGTGCATTGACTTCAGCGCATCCCAGATGTTTTGTAAGGACCTGATAATTTCTGCAATAAGCATTGTAATTACTGATCCTAGTAATGACCTTTTTTGGGCTAATTTGGATTTTCTGTTGTATGTATTTTCATATTGTGTGTTTTTAAATTTTTTAACAACGTAATCTAATAAAGTATAAATATTTATTAGTACTCAGGAGTAGGTCACAAATACACTGTTGAGAGTGCTTCCTTTTATTAATAGCACTAAATCACGCAACTGTCTTTCCATTTTATATGCCATGACCGCGAGTGCTGAGTGACATAAGACAGACCAGCAAGCTGGGTATTTCAAAAGGTTGCATCTAGGGAAATTCTGCAGGCTGTCTGCATGGTGCCCTGCCGCTGCAGTGGTTTATTTGCTTTAGGTCAAAATGTGGAAATGATCTGACGCTGTGGAGGATTCCCCCTTTTTCTGTCCGCAGAAGGGGGTGTATGTACTTGGAAGTGTAACCGGAGTCTTATATGGGGAGCTGGAAAGCAGAAGCTTTTAATTTGATGGTAGGTATAGATGACTGGAGCGTTGAAGCATACGGATGAAGATGAAATTGCATAGTGCAGTCAGTTAATAAAATATGAATGAACATTAAAAGTAGTCTGCAATTTTTTTTCACTATTGAAATTTTAAAAGGTACTTCATGAGAAGAAAATCAGTGTTGCTGGAGAAAATACATATCAAGCATGATAAATAATATCATGCAGTGCTTCAGTCAGATGGCGTAGAATCCAGTAGGTTGCTGCACCAGAACAAAAACCTTTGTCAAGTGACATCAGAAGAAGGAGAGGGAAGCAAAGAGGATATAACGCATCCCAGCTGGGAGGAGTGAAGAACAGAATGATGCTCTGGGAGATGGAGAGGTGGTGATTTTGGGATGAAGCTACTTTTTCCATGTTGCGGTCTGGTTACTGGCTCATGCTTATCTTTTACTTTCCTCCTCAGTGAGGTTTTGTAGTGACCCCTGGGGGGGGGGAGCAGCGGCATTTTCAGCTGCTGCTGGAGCCTGCTGTGAGTGGAGGAGGATTGTGTAATCGCAATTTCACTCTGCGGCACCGTGCTTAAAGTACCTTCAAGGATAGTGTAGCCTTGTTCTTTTCATTTCTTTCTCTTTTAAATTGTATTTCCACAGTCATATAATACAACTTGTGAAAATGCTATTCAGTGAAACAAAAAATTAGATGTTCCTAGAGAACTAGTGTATGTTTTTTAAATTCTGGATAGCTTGCACATGCCTGAGGAAGTCTTGCATGAAGTGTCCTCTGCTGGAAGAAAAAATTAAGATTTTAATAAGCCAGGCAATCAGTAGCAGCTATAACTTTTCCCTTATGAAACTGAAATTGGTATAGTGCAGAGAGAGCTGGGCTTGGTGTGTTACTCCAGCAAAAGCTTGGTGAAAGGGTTTTGAAAGAGGTGCCTGTATTTGTGTTCTGCAAGGACTGTCCAGTGTCCTAGGAGTTTGTAAACATTTGCTGCCTAATCTATCTAAATGGTGTAGTGTTTGTTTTTTTCCACAGTAATAGCATCTGAAGCTATCTGGTAAAATCCTTTGTAGATACCTTGCACAGTTTTCCATACTGAGCCCATGATCGTGCATCTTCATGTGCTGGTTTAAACAAGGAATAGCATTGGATGTCAGAGGGGAGATACTATGCTTAAAGTTTATGCTTTTGTTTAAAGATTTGGGCTGTAATTCACAAATGATAGGAGACATGCAGTCCAGGCTGATGTTTTCCACTTCGGTGTCAAAGCTGGATTTTGCAGCTTTATATGGCATCTGAGCTTGCTGACTTTTCCATGGCTTCTTTTCAGGGGCAGGTGGTATCAGTTGCATTGTCCAGACCAAAGGCAATAAATCAAACCCAGATTTTTTAAAAATTATGTTTATTTCTTAAATCTTAGGTCTGAGCATGCTTGTATTTGCTTAGTTTCCCTTTTTAGCTAATGTTCTTTTTCTGCTTTATGGGGAGAAAAAAGGGGAGGGGATTTTTAGTGCTTACCAGATGCGGTGTAAAAACTTCTTATGGGCCTTAAGATCTACCGTGCAAATCTTAGCTGTCTTAAAGGCTTGTGCTCATTCATTATAGGAAGAAACTAAAAAGCTCAAATTAACAAAGAAACAGCAAGAGACGGCTACTGTAGGAAGATTATCACTCTTAAATACTAAGCGGGTCAAGCTTATCAGATACCACAGAGCTCTTTCATGCATTTTGCTGAACTATTCTAACTTGAAATGGTTTCTGTCAAGATGGAAATTTTTGGCTGCAGCTGTAAATAGAAAAAGGAAATGGTTGAGTGCAATGATATTTAACAAGAATGTAACTTCCTATTACTCTGAGCTTTGCAGCCCCATTGTGTTTCCTGTCAATAACCTCCCCCATTCTCTCAAGACCAGAGAGAGATGTGCTGCTACATGGGGTAAATACTGCAGTGCTCTTACACATGAAAGTGAAACGCTTTAAGTGGTGTTGCTGCTGAATTGACAGAAATTGGCCCTTTGCTGTTGCACCTAGGGAGATTTTTGAGTGAGATTATGTGCTTGATAAAAAGAATTTTTATTTTATTCAGTAAAATTGGAATTGTAGTTGATGCATTCAAAGGCTGGACTGGGATCTCGTCCTTCTGTACTGTTCATGGTCCCTCCTTAATTTTCATTTTTGAATTTCAGCATCTTTTCTCCCCTCATAGACATGCTCTGCAGGAAGAGAAAATGAGTCCATTGTTATTTTAAAGGGAATTAATTTAATTAAGGCAAGTGTGATAGAATCAGTACTTGCTTTCTCTTGATTCTCTGTCTTCATTAGATTCCTAATTATGTTCGTACAGGATGATGCTTAGAAGCAGTACTTGCCACTGAAATCTGCCATGGTTTCAGTGTTGCAAGGACAGAATTTGATATTTAGCCTACCTGGTGTGCAGAAGTGTGCGGGAAGAAATATGCTGCCCTTAGGTACAAGGTAGGTGAGTATGTGGTTGACCTTTTGCCTTTTTTGAGAATTTTTTGTTCTGCCTCCTTCACAGGGGTGTGCTGTGAAGTTTGTTTACTTCCAGTGAAATGCTTTGAAAACTGGGTAGGGAGCAGCCATTTAAATTTCACGGTATTTCCAGTGCAAGACTTGCAGCTAGAGTGGCTCGGCTTTTAGCCTGAGAAGGTGCTGTGCTGGCATTGTACAAGCCTTCTCTTTTTGCTAGGTATTTCTGTGTACTCTTTCTCTCGAGTTGTGTTTTCAGATGTCTGAAAAAGACTGTGAGCAACACATCTTGGCTTTAAAATGTTTCTTTTTCAGTTTAGAGGCTCTAGGTAGGAGCTTGGATAGTCCATGATTTTTCAGAGGCACGGAGTCTTGTAGCTCCTGTTGAAACAGTTTTGGGTTGCGAGTGGTCAGCGCTCTTCAAAAAGACATTTATTTACACCTCTAAAGTGTAGACCAGGGCTTTCAGGTTTGTCTTCCTTAATACTTCTTCATCAAGTCAGATGGACACAAGTTAGCATCTTAGAAATGATTTGTGATCTTAGTGTCAGGTTCTGAAGAACAAACCAGGGTTGTGCAGGCAGTTTTAAATTTTTGGAGGATATGGCAACTGCAGGGTAAGCAAATCGCTCGGGGGGAGAGGGAGAGTGAATTTGGCTGAAAAACTCTGAGGTTTAAAAAAAACCAACACATATGAACTGCTTTGTGCCTTTGGGAATTGTGTTTTTATTTCACATACTCATGGGCTAGAAGCATTCTTTAAACGGAACTGAAATATAACATTTTCTCATAACCCCTGAATTCCAGGACCTGGTAATTCAGGATAAAACGTCAAGAATGCCCAGGCTTCTAAGGGAGCTTAAGTTTTTGTTTCATTAGGCAAGTGACTCTTTTTTTTCTGTTGTTTTGTTAAGAACTTAAGAAAATGTGGAAAAAAGGTAAATTAAAGGCTTTATTTCAGAGCAGTTACCGTCCTCTTAGGTACTTAGAGATCGCTTTCTGAAGTATTGCAAAATGAACAAGCAATTATTTCATTGTAAGAAGAAAAAAGGAGCATGAAGGTAGGTCTTCTGCCTGCCAGGATACTCGGGCTTTGCTGGCGGTGACGGAGATGCTTCAGAGGAAAGTGTTTGATGTGCGTTTTGAACGAGTGGGCCCAGTCTGCTCATCCAAAGCAAATAACTTCAGATAGTTCTTGGCCTGGCTGAAACAAGACATCTTTTTTTGTGTGTGTCCACAAGTAGTCTCAGGTTCAATTTAGGCCCCACAGGTGCCTGAATACCTGATGTTCATGCTTGATTTGCTGACTACATGCCAGAGTGACCCACGTTGTGCAGGAACCTATGTGGTGGTCTCAGTGAGCTGAGCTTGGGGCTTTTAGGATTTTGTGCTCTTTGTTTTTAAAAGCAACTGGGAAGCCAGGCTTAATGAGGCAGCTCTGAAGCGTTGCTGATGCTCTCGGCAGCACCACTTTGCCTTTTCCAGAATCTCTGCTCTTATTTAGTTGTTGAAGCAACTGTCCAAGATGCCTAAAAGATACAAGCTCCCTCTGGACCACCTCTAGAGAGCTTTGGTTGTTGCTTGAAATCTGGGTGGCTGAAGGATTTTGAAAGAAGAGGTTTCAGAAAACAATTTCAAATGAACTGAAGTCATTGTAAACTCATTTCTTAATTTAGTACAGATTTCATTTATTTCTTAAGTTGAGAATTGATTTATGGGAGAGAATAATTCCATTCTGTTGTTAAACACGCTTTATTGTGCTGCTGCTGCTAAAATATAAACCGCACAGATATCTGGAGAAGAAAGCCTTTTCTTTTCACCAAGATATTCATTATAAGATTTCATGTCTAACTTCTCATCTTCTCTGTTAAAATTCTTCATGGGTATTATTCTGATTTTTATCATGGTCTGCATTTAACTTTTTTGGACGTTTTTCAAGGAGTCTGTTTGGGTGTGAGGACAGGGAGAAAAAACAGGTTTATCTGTATCCTTATATTCGTATCCTGTTGAGAAATGAGACTTCGTAAGCGCTTTACCGTCAAATCCTATGAACTTGATCTTTATGAATTTGATGCAGTTGTGGTTTTGTAATAAGTGAAAATAAAGCAGTGCTGGCTTAGCTAACTGTTCTGCTAAGAGCTTATGTAAACATTATTGCAGAATTTCACAGGAAGGGGACACCGAGCGGTGAGGTGAGCGAAGGTTACCCAGAAGGACCACGAATGGTGGTGGGAACCGGAGGCTGGAGGAGAGGAGGCCGCACACAGGGGCCGCTTGGAAGTAGCGATTAACAGCTGGTGTCTTACACGTTTCACTAGGCTTACCTACCTCTTTTACCTCAGTACCTTTTAAAATAAACCACATTGCAACTTTTGGCTCTGTGCTGTTTTGCCAACTTTAAAAAAAAAAAAATAATAAAAAAAAGGTTGTTTGACCTGTCTGCCCCCTTAAGTCATGACTCGTGGCTGTAAATCATGGAGTTTGTTTTTGGAGAGAAGTTGTCTTGTCCATCCCACTGATTTATTTTGGTTTAGCTCCCCTTTCCTATTTTTAGCCAAGATAGGCAAAATAGCAGGCCTGCACGCAGTGTTTTTTGATGGGTGATGCCATTTTGTCCCTTCCTGCCTTCCGCGCTCTGGGGGCCAGTTCCTGACGTACGTGGGGTAGCTCAGAGAACAACAAGACCACCACCCTTCTTCCAGAGACAGCACAGCGCTCTTGTAAAGTATATATAAATGAATCCTGACGACAAATTGCCTGTCCCCAAGCATTCAGAAGCAGTGAGTCAGTCCTCCCCCTCTTCCCTAAACAATGCAGCACTAAGAATAGCGGAGGCTATTTCGCCTTCTAGGTTCTCAGTGCTTAAAACTCATGTTTGTTCTTTCACCTGCTAGGCATTTTTTTCTTAAAATAAATAAATAAATAAATAAATAAATAACCCATGATTTTCTGGGTGCTGAGAAGAGCACTGGAGGTCCCACATGGTGGTGAGAACGTGGGGAGCCAGGCAGGAGCAGCGCTGCTCCAGGTGCCGCAGCCTGCAGAGGACATTGCCTGTGAGCCTGGTAGGGTTGTAGCAGGGCAGATGGGTTTTCTGGTGGTTCTTTCTGCCATTAGGAAAGATGTTGAGTTTGGTGGCTGCAAAAAAAAACACAAACCCATAGTTAGAAATGTTCCAGTTGCTGGTGTTTTTTTTTTTTTTTTGAGTTGTCTCGATGGTAAATGTAAAAGAGAAAAGAGGGGCTAGGTGACATGACAAACAAAAGCTTTGCATCCAGTCTGCAGAAGACTTTGGTTCAGCTGCTGCTGGGATCAGTTTCTATATCTGTGTCAATTCTCCCTTAACAGTTTTATTCATTTGTCGACACAATCTCTTTGCATCAGCTGTAGTCAGCACTATTGAAAGTGTTTGGGTTCAGTTGTTTCAGTATGTGTCAATCTCCTCTTAGTTTTTCTGTTTATCAGGTGTATTCTGGAGGAATGAATCTAAAATTAGTCAGTGAATGAGATTTTTGAATTTAATTTCTTTTTCAGTTTACAAATAAAAATTGTGCTTTCCTATACAGTATGCATATGCTTTTGTATCTCAAAGCCTCATTCTGTGGGTTCATTAGTATTCATACATTGAACATACAAAGTGCCAAAATGCCAAACATAAAAAGTCGGATTTTATTTTTATCAGTAAAAAACAGCATAATTCTACCTAAGCAGAGTCACTTAAAAGGACCTCTTGCATGTTAAATATCCAGTCCCTTTTTGCCTGCTGCTCCCAGGAAAACCACAAAGGAAAAAACAATGAAGTGCCCTCCCTCCTTTGTTTTTTCTCCATATGCTGTCAACAAAGGGCACAAAAAGGAAGGATGGGGAAAGTTCACCAAGTAATGGTTACGATTCTTCCATCTACGGATGTTGCTATATGAATCATCAGATAATATGGATCCTAAGGTAATCTGAAGTAATCAAAGAAATAAGGGTACAAGGAAGGTTTGGAGGAGCTGATGGTAGAAAATGAGACATTGGGGTATAATTCTCTGCACTTCTGGTTAGCTGCTGTTTATTCGGCGGATTGCTGGGTTGTTTTATATATACGTATATGTAGTCAGAAGGATTGACTCAGTTTAAGTTTTCTAAAAAGAAACAACTTGTTCAGAGTAGGTTTGGGCTTTTGTTTGCATTTTTAGGGGGTAAGCACTTTTCTTCTGTTTTTGGCCTGTGAAGTGTGAGTAATACTGCTATGAAGAAAGAGGTGCACCTCTCGGGCCCACCCTCTCCTTCCGCTGAGGAGAGTGCCTGCCTCTTTCCGTTTGCCCTGGGTGCTCTGGGTGACCGTGCTGGTCCCTTGCCCACCTCCCCATCCCTTCAGCTCTTCCTCTTCTTTCCTTTGGAGATCAGTGCTTCAGCCTGTCGGCATTTTCAGTATGTATGGTGAGGTTGGGCTAGCCAGAGAAAGAGGAAGGATATTGAATTGTTAGTGGTGATGGAGGAAACTGAACTACTTTGATACAAAGATGAGTACAAACCTAGCTGAAACTGCTCAGGTGCCAAGGCAGTTGCCAGAAATTCCCTTCCCCTCCTTCATTTTCCTCCTGTTTCTTTCCAGTTCTGTTCACTTGTACTTAAAAACATCCCCTGAAATTTTAGAATTGGCCCGTTCTGTCAAAATGTATCACCTGGAAGTTGGTGTTCAGGTGGTGAGCCTGAAAAAAACTGAGAGATGCCCCGAAGTGGAGCGTGGAGCTGAGCTTTGCTAGACAGACTGCTCAGTGTGATGCTGGCTGCTTGGAGATGGCAATGGAGGAGATGGAAACCAGGCTTTCTCCTCTGCAAAGAGGACTGTTTCTCCACATTTGTTGTTTCAAGACTTCCATTCTTAGGCTGATATTTGTGGGTCTTTCCCAGGGCTGTAACATTCTCGTGAAATGTCCCGTGTACTTTTTTGGGCATGTAGTCTGCAGCCAAAAGAGAGCTTCTTTGGCATAACTTGAGGTGAATCCATTTGTGAGATGAGGTTCTTTAAATGTTCTATTTTAAAAGTGACTTCAACTTCTAAGCATCTCAATAAATTGTCTTTGAAACTTAACTTCTGTGCGAGTTCCCCTGCAGAGGTCTGGATGTGCTGCATTGTGTTGGAAAGGCAGGGATGCAGAAGGGTGTTGTGCCAGCCTCCAGCTGGCTTTGAGAGACCACTAACACGTTGGAGAACCACACTTCTGATGTTGATGGACCTGTCCCTTTCTCTTCACAGCGGTGGGCTTCAAAATGCATACTGGTGGCTTGGGTGTGGAGGGTAGAGTGGCCCCCTGCCCATTCCTCCTATTCCAGCTTGTTGTCCTCTCCCTTGGGGAGGAAAATAAAAAAAATCAGAACTGGAAAACGGTAGGTTTCTCTTTCTGTGAGTCCTGCCGTCGAATAAACTCGGCTCTCGAGTTACGTTTTGGGACCGCTTCCAGCTGCTGATAAGCGCTGCAGACGCCCTGGAGCTGGCCACTGGGCAGGGTTATGAGCACAGCGTCGCAGGAATGTGGCTGTTCTGCTTTCGGGGCCAGGCTGGGGCTTGGAGCACTTGAGCAGCTCTTGTGGGGTGCAGAGCAGAAGCTGGGTGTCTTGCAGCCAGGGTCCCATCCCCGGAGCTGCTGGGGAGCAGTGTGTGGAGATGCTTGGTAGCTCCGTGTAGGGATGGCTCTCTTCTGCGAGAAGAGTGCTCGTCCGCTCGGAGCTGAGCTGTTCCCTGCAGGGCCACTGTGTGTTAGGAGTGAGCTGGGTCCAGTACTGCTCCCAGCTTTTGTGAAAGAGATGACCTCCATGGTGATGTGCAGAAGCCAGTTCAGAGCCTGCAGAGTTTGTTAGCTGGACCTCCCAGGTCCAGGCTGCCTTCTCCAGAATGAATGGGGTGCCAGCGCTGGGATCCCTGCTGCTGCTCTCATGGGGCTTTTCCTGTATTGTGGCTAGAGGGTTGGCTGTGGTTGTTGGCTGAACAGCAACCTAATGCATTTTGAAGAACCACTGCTATGTCACGTCCTTGTTCTCCCTAACTCGGTGAAATGCGGTCTACTGCATCCCCAAAGCACCGGGTGCCTGTTGCAGAGTTGGGATCAAGAGGAGAAAAGCTGTTGCTGCCTGAATTCCCCAGAAGACAAATTAGTAAGTCTTAGAGAGCTGCTGCTGATGACACAAATTGGCACAGGGGAGTACTCAGCTTCTTGTCCTTCTTAGCAGAGGTTTTTCAGGTGGGAAAAGATATTTCAGCAGTACCTGCAGGGTGCTAAAAACCTAAGAAAAGCAATGAGGGGGTTCAAGGTGATACTATATACATACGCTGTATGGCTTAACTTTTATTTTGGTGTATATATATGCATATAAATATATATTTAAGTACCCTTAAGAAACGTGCCTTCCCTCAAATGTCTGGGGCTTTTATTTTAGTGGCAATTTTGATTTATTTATGTTTACAACAGTGCTCAGACTTTCCTTCTGGGTATGTTCCTGAGGATGACTTTTGGAGGCCTGGAAGGTGCTAGATGCTGTGGGAGCGGGACAGGAGCTGGCTGGGGGTGGTTGGAAGGAGACTCAGTCATTCACTTGGACTTCATAGTTCTGCATCATTTGCTGTTACGTTATTTTCCAGCAACTCCCCAGAGGCACTACCTGGATGTATCCCATTTCTCCTGCTAAAGCGGCAAGGGAGTTGACTCCCTCCTCTGAGAAATGTTTTCAGAAAAGTTGTGGGTTTTCATAGTAATAAACCTAACTTTCCCTGATTGGTAATAAATTACGATGGCTGTATTGGTTTGGACTATAACAACAGAATTATGTAGGTGCTTTAATATATAAAAGGTGTAATGTTACAGGACTGCATTTTTAAATTGGGAACCAATTAACTGCACTACCGCATGTTATGCAAAGCAGCTGGATAACAAATGAGACCACAATCCTTCCCTCCCGTCTCAGACTTGCCCTTGCTAGGATGCTTATTAGCATCACCCAGCAGTGACGAGCCTGGTTGAGGCTATGGAAGCTGCAGACTGCTTCTGGGGAGGTTTTTAACAGCATGGCGCACTGGGTATGTAGCTGTAACGATCAAGTGCTGGGCATGTTTTTCACCACTACGGCTGTTTAGGCTTGTGGAGAACACGTTTTAATTGAGAAAGTGGTGAAGATGCCCTGGGATTTCTGTCTACGTTAAGGGCATCTCGGCTCATGTTGAAATAAGCTAAAAATGTGCTAGAACCGATGGGAACTTCATTGTAAATGTTCCTAGGGCAAAGGAAAGATGATGACGTGTATGCTTCCACGCTCTTTCTTATTCTCTTCTACTTACAAGGAATGAGTTGGCTTTTGTATTAAAGCCAGCTAGGCAAGCACTTCCTTTGATGTCAGTTTTTCACAAGCTGCTATTTGCTTTTCTACCTGTGCATCTCTCAGCTCTGCTAGTACAAGTGCTTGTCTGAACGCCAGGTAGACTAGACGGGGGATCTGCTCCGTGCTGACATAATTTTCATTCCTCAGGACTCTCTTAAATGACTTCTCCACGGCTCCCTACACACCCTTGTAAACAGGTGTATCAGTATGACTGAGGGGATATGTTCAAGGAAGGGAGGTTGTTCAAGACAGCATTGCATCTAGAGTGAAATACTTATCAAGCTGTGCTTTTATTAGCATGGGCTTTCCAACGCGTGGTATTGTACAGAAACCTTCTTAAAAGGTCATTCTCAAGGCAGAGAGAGGAATGTATGAAAAGGTTTGGAAATAGCATGTTTGGGAATACAAGGAACTATAGTCTGTAATGTCTTCTTTCCCTGCTATGTATAGTATCACATGCACTAAATATTAATTGTTGTCTTTTCCTCTTTTTTCAGCTTCTCAGCAAAGATGCCTCCACATGGGAAGGCCTTACATTTTCACCCTTCAGTCCTGCATTTTGGAATGCAGTAAGTGTCTTGCATTATTGCTACCTCAATTAATAATTAAGTGGGGAGGAACAGCTCTGCTGGGCTACGTTTGGGTGAAGATCATTAGCTGAGATCGTTCTATTCTCTGAAAAAAAGAGAAATAGTAAGTAACTGCCACGGAGTTGGAATCGTTTTGTACCTTGAGGCACTTGGTAAATGAAAATTAATGTAGTTTTAGAATGGAGGAAAAAGGAACAGGGAACTGTAACGCATTCTGGGTAGACACTGAACAGAAGGGCCTTCTCAGGTGATTCTGCATGTGTGTCAAATCAGTTCCTCATGCTGGTTGTTCCTTTCTTGAAAAGTTGCCTTTCTAGAGGGGGAAGAGCTTGTTGCTTCCTTTAGCTTTCAAAAGTAAAATGGAGAAAACCCGAGGCAAAACATACTGGTAGATTACTTGAGATTTTTAATTTTCTTCTAAGAAAAAAAAAACACAAAAAAACCAACATTTTAAAATCATGATCTGTCTTCCGTCAATAACCAGAACAGAAACACTGTACCCTTGTGAGTTAAAGGAATGTTTCAGAAGATGTATATGTAAGCTGCTGTTTTTAAGATATATTAGCTAACTCACAAGCCTTAAGAGATCATTGTTTTAGCTGACAAAACAAAACAAGACTTCGGTTATTTGAACTTTCTTATTGAAAGCGTTGTGCCTAGTAAGGGTTGCATTTAAAAAGAAAACAAACTACGAGTGACCCAAGTGAGCTTTGGCTAGGTGCACCTCTTGCATTGCAGTGTTATTTATTTGTATGTTAAAGGGCAAAATTTGTTTGGTATGTTTCCAAAGAATAATCGTATCTGGGAAACTGTTTCATATCGACATGTTCTGGTGTGATTTGTTTGGATGCTTTTTGTACATTGCCTATTATTATAAAGTGAATAATTTCTTTCTCTTTTTTTTCCCCGCTTTAGATTACTGGGGTTACCCAGAGCTAAAATGCTGCATGCATACAACCCTAGTAGAGATAGAGAAGTTGTGGTGAATTCAGTGTTTACAGCTACTAGACAGTTTCATGTGTCTCCTGTTCATAGCCGGGTGAGTGTTGATGTACTTTTGGAAACTATGTAATGGCCAAGTGCCAAGCCTTCATGCTTCCTTTGGCCTAAAGTTTTCATTCTGTGTTTTCTCTTCGTGCTTTTCCTTAGGACCTCCAACTTCTTTCTGTTTTTGCTAGCACTTTTTGCTCATTTTTACTTAGATTGGTAATGGAGAAGACATCCAAAACCTACAGTAGGAAATGTGTTTTACAGTAACTCAGAAAGAAGAGAATTTTTCAGTGTTAAATTGGCTGTTTAGATCTCATTCTGTTATATGCAGCATTATGCAGTCATCCGCAGGCGTGTGGGTGTTTACAGCCTTGAATTTTCAGTCTTTTCAATGGTCTTGCATATTCAACCAAAAAAAAAAAATACAGTGAAATGTTTTATGCATTTTTGTATTGCAATTTAGAGCATAATTGCCATAGGATCTAAGACCATTATTTTAACTCAGATTTTTTTTATGATGTATAACAATATAACACATGTTAGGAATGAGTCATTGGGATCTGAGTTTGATGAAGCCCAGATTTTACCCTCTGCTGATGTGCAAAGCATTTTATTATGCTTTTGTCTGGTGTTTTTTTTTTCTCTCCCCACCATGCCTGAATGGATATTACTGTGCAAACAAACTTTATTGCTCTCTTGGTTAGACAGGCCTATTTGGTTAGAATTGTTTTGCCCTAGTTCGGCTTTGACTCATTTAGCTATGTGTCACAGAGGTGATTGACTTGCTTTGTGGTAAGTATCTATGTGCGGGGAAGAGTTTTAAAGGATGCAGAGGCTGTTAGTGCTGTACGATGAACTTCTTGTGCAAAAAAGAACATTGATGAGGCCTGAGCTAGCTGAGGAATTCCAGCCATAATACAGCAAGTTGCTGAGTGCTCTCAGTTCTTCTTCTTACATTGCAAGAGATGAGAGGGAGTTACGGACAGGTGAAATTTTGTAGGGATGAGTTTCTGCTAGTGGGATCTGTGGATACAGAAGTATACATGGAAATGTCTGTGGGTGAATGGTGGGTGTTGTGATTAACTGCACTGAGCAAGCAAGCTTCTTTGTGGTCTCTGTAGGTGATTCCAGCGATGGGAAAAATTTCATTCAGAGTGCTTTTTCTGCCGACAGAAGAAGGCAATATTGAAAGCTCATTATTTATAAATACCTCATCTCATGGAGTACTTTCATATCAGGTAACTTTGCTTATTTTTGGTTTGAGTTTTGGATTTGTGTTTTTAAAAAGTGCTATTCATGTATTTCGAACTTAATGTTCATTGAATTCCTGATACAAGTCAAGTGGAGTAACATTTTACAGTTCATCCCTATTACCAGATGTTGCTGATCTCATGATCCCTCATACTCATATACTGTTAAAATAGCTACTGTTAGTGGGACTACTTGTGGTAGTTAAAAAAAAAAAAAAAAGTGTGTGTTTGTTTCTACATAGCAGATCATGGTCCTGTCAGTACTGGTTGGCTCCATATAATATTGTTGTCTAGAATGCACTGTGCTGGAATTTGTTTGTCATGAAAAACATATGTAGGAAATATTCGAGGTGGTCATCAACTACCCTGCAGCATTTTATATAAATACATTGGGGATGTAGCACACGCAAGAGCTTTAGGTCCTTATAATGTGAAAGTGGAAGTTACAGGCTTTGCGTTGAAGCCATCTATTGTCTGATTATCTAGAGAATTCAAGCGAGTCTTAAGTTATTTGATTTTTATAAGGGATGTTACACGTTTCAAGTTCTTCACTTTTACTAAGTTGTAGAAGAAAAATGCTAAACTTGAATGTAGTGACTTAAAAACAATGTCAGCTTTAATCAACTATCCAGCTCCTTTATTCTCATACTTTGATGCTGTGCTGGAAAACAGACCTCCTTGAAATGAAGCATAGATAACTTCATTGAAATACACGTTTTGGAATACAAATATTGCCATTGTCTAGCACATACTAGGGGTAATGCCAAATTTTGTGGGAACTTTTCATCAAAGATAGGGGAACACGGCATTATAGAGTGTTTGACCTTTTTTGCATCTATCCCCTCTTTGCATTCACTCCTGACCCCTTGTTTTTTTGTTACCCGGTCAGCTCAACCAGGGCCTTTTGTGAACAAGTT